>NC_136413.1:10317500-11517500 GCF_051521515.1 Lactuca serriola
AGGGGAAATGCATGTCGCGCCATCAAGTCGGGCCCTTGCCCTTATCAGAAGAAGTACCTGAAACATGCAATAAAACTGCAAGCACAAGCTTAGTGAGTTTTCCAAAAAAAACTCGAAGCATATAATCACATAATACCATGCACACACATAAACACATATAAGTTTATCATGAAGTCTCTCTATGGTCTTCATTGGAACGTCATGGGCTACCCATATGGTCTTATATGCCTCAGCCATGGGCTCCTCCTATTGTCTTGTCAAATATCATGGGCTCCTCCCATGGTCTACACATATAAATCCAATAACAAACAATTACTTAAAGCTTTCATTTCATTTATTTTGATTCCAATAAGAAAGAGGGTAGGAGCCTCCCACTAAAAAAATTACACTAAAACTAAAATTAAATGGGTTATGATCAGTTCTAGTATATGTAAATAAAAGAAAAATAAATTTAAATATGTTTTTTTTTTAAATTCATCGAGCACATAAACAATTTCAAGTTGATTATATATAGATTTCAAATAGGGTTCGTATAGTTTTACGTAAATCAATTCAATTGTAAAAATATGATTACCCAACATAAAGAATAAAAAATCAATTAAAAAAATAAAATAGTTCAATAAAGGAAAAAAAGAAACTTACAAATTGATTGAAGAAGGAGAATTATCGATAGTCATTGTCAAGAATTTTGATGATCGATTGTAGAAGGAATGCCCCTTGGAGTCTCAAGATGGTGGTGTGTAGTTGATGAACACAAACGGCGATATAGGGCTACAGGACGAGAGGTGAGGAAAGATCATTATCATAGGCTCAATCAACACATAGTTACCATAATAATATGATTTATTTCGAATTTAGATAATTAATTTAAAAGTTAATGTACCAAATTACCCTTATATATTTAATTAGTTATTAAATCTTGATAATTAAAATGATTGTTTCATATTAATCCTTACATCCACATAATAGATAGTTAGAACAACTGAATCTCTCTCTCTCTTTCTCTCTCTCTCTCTCTCTCTCTCTCTCTCTCTCTCTCTCTATATATATATATATATATATATATATATATATATATATATATATATATATATATATATATATATATATATATATACTTAACAATCTAAGGGTGGTGATGGTGTTGTAACATTTCTGAACCCTTTTACGATTATACATTTTGGAGTTAAATGTTGCTTAAAAAGTATTTGACAAACAAACATTTGTTCCTATTTTGGAATGCAGCTTTCAACATTTATGATATATGAAAATAGGTTTTTTTTTCTTACAATCTTGATGTGGGTTAATTGAATATGTCTAGCATATGGATGTTATATCTGTCTGGACTTCTACACAATTTTTTTGACCAATTAAACAAATAAGCCTCTCGATTCATGTGAATCATTGACCACTTTCCTAGTTAACACTAATTAAGGAAAATACAATACGTACTTAAATCAAAGTTTCTAAAGGGTTCGTCATGACGTGTTATAGCTCCAAGACTTGTATTTGACGTTACGCTTTAACACAATGTAACCTTAAGTTATATATTTATATAAAAATAAATAAGAAAAATATAATGCATGGAGTGTCATGGCTCAAACACTTGTACTTAAAGTTGCAATACATACTTAAATCCAAGTATCCTAGTTAACATTAATTAAGAAAAATACAATACATACTTAAATCCAAGTTTCTAAAAAGTTCGTCATAATGTGTCATGGCTCCAAAGCTTGTACTTTACATTACGTTTTAACAAAATGCAACTTTAAGTTCTATTATATGCATATGAGATTGATATTGGACCAATTACTTTAGTTATTTTAATAAAGTAATTAATGCATATTACATGTTGAAGATATAATGAATATTAATTAAATCTTTAGCATTTAATATGTATTAATTATTTTCTTAAAATAACAAAAATGATTGGTCCAGAATCAATCTTATATACACACAATAGATAGTAGAAACATTTGAACCAATATATATATATATATATATATATATATATATATATATATATATATATATATATATATATATTCAAAAATTATCACTTTAAGTTACACCTTATAAATGAAGTGGTTCGTCACGGTTTGTAAAAGTTTTAAGTTTGAAATTTCCGTTAACTCAGACATAATGTTATTTAGAATTTGCTTAAATCTGGATATTTTGATTTCAATAGTTAACATAATAATCCGTTAAAAACTTGAATGATCTTGTTATTTCGATGTGACGGAGAGAAAACAAATCTAACTTCTACATCTAATCGTCATTGAATGAGATTTAATCATCGTGAAAGCTTCTAATGAAGATTTGAAACCAATTTTTTGGCTGAATATCCATTTGTATGACATGGACCACAAGACTTAAACAACAAAGACTTTTAAATGGCAACAATGACTAATATTTTTATTTGTTATAATTGTTTTTCTTTTTCTGTGTATTGTAATCGAATATAGAATATAATAAACAAAATAGATACTTGGTCGGAGTTAAGTAAGTGTTGTGTTTTTTTTATATTTTAGAAAAAGAAAAAATATTACGATCGTGATCTTGATCTTGTTTTTAAACCGGTTTCAATATGATCTAAAACCGATTATCCTATTTTAATATTTTTTTTATTCTAAAAACCGGTTTAAACCTGCTTCGTTTTGACTAAAATCACTCTTTCGAAGTCAGTAATAGGATATTCGATATTAAAATTGGATACTTTTCCACCAAAAATCAGGGTAAATCCAGACTGGATTATTCATTTATTTGATCTGGTTCCTTTATAACTGATTTTATCCGCATCAAAATAAACATTCGGTTCCAATAAAATTAGGTCTTTGTACACCTCTAAATCGGATTTTATATCTAGTCCTCTTTAATAAATGAAGGTGTTTTTTGTCACATGTCATATTCTCATTCATTTTGATACTTGTCATTTTGTGAGAATTTTATAAATTTTATTTTCTATTTTTCATTTTTTAGGGATTTTCATTTTCTTAAAATAAAATTTCATAAAATTGTAATGAGTTTTATAAGGAAATAAAAACATCTTATTAATTTGATAATAAATTCTTATAAATACTTCAAACAATTTAATTTCGTTTGCAAATTTTCAGAAGATTACATTCTGTTAAAGTACTACATTATAAAATATTTTATATTTATATATTGATATTAAATTTTTATTTTTAATAAACTAATGTCTAACACCATTCGCCTTATGAATATCGAGCAATAGTTCACCCCAACATGGTCATGGCCAGATCACCCCACCCGGCCCACCCATCAGACTAGTAGGCTTTGGCCCAGATACTTATTACTATCTTTTGCTTTCCAAACTCCCAAGTCCAATTGGTAGCCCACCACAAACAAAACCCAGTTCGAAATCCTTGTTGGATGATGGTGGTGTTGGTGTATGATTGTAATTTGTATGTATGCGACAAGTGAAGCTTTAAATTTCCAATGTTTCTTTTAAAACAATTTGTTACTAAGTCATTGAACGTTAATCTCCACATTCCATTTACATACTGTTTACACGTTTATTAAAATGTGTTATATGCTATTCAAAAAACCCTAAATTTACTTGATCCTAGACTTACAGATATACTAGTATACTTCGTAAATAAATTGGTAAAATGAGTAGATAACAAAATAAAGTCATAGTAACAAATTATTATCTTCATTTTTGTTCAGATAAAATGGAAATAAGCTAGATATCAAATTTAAAAGACTAAAAAGGCCATTATCAAAAGATAATGTAGTATTTATTTCTATCTTAAAAAAGATCTAAATATCGATGAACCCAAAGCAATAAAGACGAGAGAGTGACCCGAAGGGATTTAATATCAAGATAACAACCTCCAAAGCGAAAACATGGGCGAGGGTGACTGGTGAGGCTGCATTAAATATGACATGAAGGACCTCATTATAATGTAACATTATTTAGAAGGTAATACTTTTGTTCAGTACTTCACTTTAATAATACAGGATACGAATTTAAATGACAGCATTCAAACTTAATGCTTTCTATTTATTTTATAAAAATACTAAGATTTAGTTCGAGGTCAAGTGCTCAATATATAACCAAGGCCTGAGGAGGTGTTTGAGATTGCTTGATAAAAACTTTTTTTAGTAAAAATGTTTAGTAGTTTATCTAATGTTAAAATGTGCTCTTTTTTTAAATATGTTGTTTAGTAATTTATTTCGAATGATTTGACGAAAACAAATTAAATTACGTTCTTATGCTCAATAACATTTATAAAAATATGTAAAACAATGTGTTATTTGTTTTTTTGAAGTGAAAACGGTTGATGTACACGGACCAAATCTGTAACCCTCTACAGTACAAGAAGGTGGACCAGACGGCTGCAACCTATAATAAGAAGTCTGTTTATTTTTTAACTTTTGCAGATTGCTGCAATAAACTTAAATTAACTATACAATAATTAAAAATAAATCTAAATAAAAAATTTATTTAGTTTAATTATATGCAAATCAACTATAAAAGATCATTGCGATGATATGATTTTTAAAGAGGTTTATATAAAATAATTAAACATAATATTTGCTAAATAACAATAAATAAAATTGTTAATTTAGCTACAAACATATTCATTTTTGTTAAAATTTTAAAGATGATTATTTTCCGGTTAACTTCAACAATTTCGGTAATTTTAATGATTAACTTTATAATTTATTAATATTTCGTTATAGATATAACATTAAAAAAAATTATATGAAATGTTCCAAACGGTTTTGAAATTATTTGAACACTACAAAGATAACATTAAAAAAAATTAGAAAATAACATTAAAAAAAGAAAAGAATAATAGTTTGTTTAATAGTCTAAGACATCATGCATGAAACTTGTCGAAACCACAAAGATAAGTCGCATCGATTTTTTAGAATATGGACTTACTTTTCATAAATTACAATCATGATAAACCAAAAAATTGTGAATATCCTATGACACTATGACCTATTTTTTTTCCCGACATTTTTGGGATTTAGCCTTTTTAAATTTGATATCATAGTTTCAGAGGGGACTCCTGATTCAGTGTCAATTTACCATTCATCCATCTTCTACAATGATTAGCAAGTGATCTGCCAAACTCAAAAACCCAAGTCCCAACGCCACTTCACTCCACTTGATTCTCTTCACGCTTTTGGGGGAAATTCGCCAGAAAGAAAAAAACGAATTTAAACCATAAATTCCCCATCAATAAGTAACTATAACAAAACATTCCCTCTTCAGTCTCCACAAATACCATTATCCCAAAAGGGAGAAAGAATCTTTAAGTCTCCTGCAGTTCTGCCACCTAAACTTCTCTTCGAATCCAAGTTTTCTTCTAAGCGGCGCTGCTTTAAACTTTTCAGTTAATGTTTTCATTGATTTCGTTTCTTGGGTTGTCGTCAAAAGATTCTTTGGTTTGAACCCTTTACCCTTTAGCCTTTGTCCTAGTGTTCTTGATTTTGCTTTGTAAAAAGATTCTTCTCTCTTTATTCCATGGGTGTTTCTGTAATTTCGTCTAGACTCCTACTTTGATGAGTTCTTAGTGTTCTACAGAGAAAGAGACTAAGAAAGCTAGCGAACATGAAGCAATTGATTCTATTTCAACTGTTGTGTGTTACTTTAGGGTTCTTTCTACCCTCTTATGACGCCGTTCAACCAATTGAAGGTTTGCAGTTTTAATTTTGATTTTTATCGTTAACAAAAAACACTCAATTTGTTTAACCCAGTTCTTGATTCTTGCAGTTCGTGCTTTAAATTCGTTCAAAGAATCTATCTTTGAAGACCCGTTTTTGGCTTTATCAAGCTGGAATAGCCTTGATTCAGATCCTTGTAACTGGTTCGGTGTTACGTGTTCTGGAAATCAAATTACAAAACTGTAAGACATTTTTTTTTCGAACACATCTTGTTGTAATTGAAGCTAATTGGGGTTCTAAATTTTCAATTTACAGTAACATTTCTGGTTCTTCGATAAAGGGATTCATCGCTGAAGAACTCTTTCAGCTCTCCGCTTTACAAGAACTGTATGCTTTCTCTCAACACCTTATTTCACATTCGAATAACCCAAGACTCATCGAGAAGTTGTAATTCATGTAGGATTTTACACGAAAACAAACTCATTGGTCCGATACCCACGTCAATTGGATCATTGAAGTTCCTCAGAGTCTTGGATTTGGGGAAAAACCAGCTTTCTGGTCCAATTCCTTCTGAAATTAGAAATTTAGTCAGCATCGTTCAAATGTAAGTCATAATTTTAGGGTTTGGCTGTTTCAGTTTTCAAATAATAAACATGTTGTGTTTACTTTTGAAAACTAATTCATTTCAGAAACCTACAATCGAATGGACTCACTGGGAAATTGCCATTGGAGCTTCAAAATCTTCAAAACCTTCAAGAGCTTCGATTGGATAGAAATAAACTTCATGGGATAATTCCAGGTTTTTGTAATTCATCTTCATTAAAAGTCGCAGATTTCTCCTACAATTTCTTCATTGGAACCATACCCAAATGCTTAGAACATCTTCCAAGGTAAAATTTTCTTCCTCTTTTCCTAAAAAAAACTCAAGTTACACCTCGTTATCATGAACATGAATTTTTGCAGGATTAACTTTCGGGGAAACTGTATGAATTCCAACAACACCAAACAACGCACCCATAAAAAATGTGGTATGTTCATTGTTCGCATCTTTCTGTAATCAAACTCAAAAAGATTCTTGTAAAATTCAGGTGTCCTATTTTCTAAATACAGGCGGCACTCAACCAGAAACAGCTCAGATTGCCGGAAAATCAAGATTACATCCAACCGAACAAGACAACTACAAGATTCATCATTCAAAACCACCGGTTTGGCTTTTAGTTGTGGAAGTCATGACTGGAGTTTCAATCACCTCTCTCTTTCTAATCGCTCTTCTCACATTCGTTTTAAGATGCAAAAGCAAACCTTCAGTTTTGAATCTATTAAAGAGATCCACAAACAACAAACACGATATGTCAATTCATATCGATTCCAATATGTTAAAAGGTGTTACAAGATATAATCGACAAGAACTTGAGATCGCATGTGAAGATTTCAGCAACATTATCGGGTCATCATCTGATAGTTTGGTTTACAAAGGAATTATAAAAGGGGGCCCAGAAATTGCTGTTATATCTCTTTGTATTAAAGAAGAACACTGGACGGGCTACATTGAGCTCTATTATCAAAAAGAGGTCAATACCAATTTGATTATGAACCCTAACGAACCCTTTTTAATCTTGAATTTTTGTGTTCATTAGGTTGCGGATTTGGCAAGATTAAACCATGAAAACACTGGGAAATTGCTCGGGTATTGTATAGATAGTAATCCGTTTACAAGAATGTTGGTGTTTGAATACGCATCAAATGGGACATTATACGAGCATCTTCATTGTAAGTCTTTTATTATATATGTTGAGAATCATGTAACTTTTATTTTTTTAATGGTGGTTTTGAAAAATGGCAGATGAAGAAGGATGCAATTTAAGTTGGTCGCGAAGAATGAAGATCATTATAGGCGTTGCGAAAGGCTTAAAATATCTTCATACAGAAATCGAGCCACCATTTACTATATCTGAGTTGAACTCTAATGCAGTTTATCTCACAGAAGATTTTTCACCAAAGGTATTTAAAAAACATAGTTAATCACAAACTCTAAGAAGGATACAATGATTATTATGATATTTTTTATACATTTTGTAGCTTGTTGATTTTGAAAGCTGGAAAACAATTGTAACAAGATCAGAAAACAACTCTAGATCGATTAGCCATGAAGGTGATATATGTGTTCTCCCGAGTTCATTTGAAGATCGACATTTGGATATTCAAGGGAATATTTACGCTTTTGGCGTTCTACTTTTGGAAATTGTCAGTGGACGCCCTTCATTTTGCAAGGACAAAGGATGCTTAGTAGATTGGGTAAGAATTTGTTTATAGTTTTTGAATTTATGAAATGATTAAACTTTTGAGGTGTTTAATAACAGGCAAAAGATTATATTGAAAAGCAAGAGGAGATGGGTTCGGTTGTGGATCCTTCATTGAAATATTTTAAAAATGAAGATTTGAAAGTGATATGTGAAGTGGTTTCTTTATGTATTCATTTAAGGCCACGAGATCATATATCAATGAAAGATTTGTGCGCCATGTTGGATGATAAAATTGACACGTCATCTTCTTCATGTTCATTGGCTTGGGCGGAGTTGATGCTTTCTCCTTGACTGTCAATGGCATTATTGTAAATACTTGTCATGTACATGGTTATTTTAGGAGTTGCGTAGGATAGGAGGATTCTTGTGTTCATGCGAGTTTTAGAACCTTAAATAGCATCGAGGTTGCACATATATTTGTTTAGGCAAGGATTTAAGACTTCGTAATAAGATCGATCTCAGGTTTACTCTCGCATCACTTTTTTATTTGGAGAGATTGTGATTTATGTCTCCATGTTAAAATGTGACACTATTCAGTTTTTGAAAGAACTTAGTTAGAATTATCAAATTTCATTTATTTTAAGTTATAAAAGATTTGTTGAAAACTTATTTTGTCTGACCAAATAGCTAATACAATATTAATATTTGATAAAAACTAACTGATACCTTAGATAACAAATGTTAAATGACATAAAAAAACATTTATAACTTATTTATTTCGAAAGCAAGTTTTTAGTTTAACCCTGGGTGACACAAATCGTTTTAGGGTAAATTTATATAAGTAAAACGCCAAGTTTTACTATAAGAACTATAGATAGTATAATTTTTTTTTCGACCATTGAATAATTTTTTTATTTATTTAACCATTGAGACTTTAATATTTTTTTATATTAAAAATCACTACATAAAACCTTGATTCTATAAAATCATTATAGTTTCAAATTTGATCGATTTAAAAACCAAATAAGGTTTTTTTTATTTAATCATTATAGTTTAGAATTTTTTTTTTTTAATAAAAACAACTACATCCAAAAAAAAAAAAAAAAAAATTCTTCCTTCCGCTTTTTGCAAATCATTTTCAAGGAAAACACAAAGTGGTTTATTTATTTTTTGAAAAAAAAAATCATTGATGGTTAAACCAAAAAAAGGTCTTTGATAGTTAATAAAAATTAATTCCAAACTATAATTTTTTAAGAAATTTAGTATAAGTAAAATTATATGTTTTGTAATTAAAATTAAAATATATAAATAAACGTCTCTATACTTAAGTCTGAAGTTTTGGATTACCCAATACAAATTGGGCTCCCAACCCACTGTTGTGCATTTCAGTGCTAGTTTTTCAAATACAGTACCCATCAAAATCAAACTCAAGTAGTCAAAAGTTATTATTAAATCAATCACCAAAGTCAACTATAACAATACGAAATTACCATCTTACCCTTCAACCCCCACTTCATTCTACCACCACAACCTCCCTTGTTCACACTTCACATTTGGTATTTTCGGTAATGAATAATAACACAGGAAAGACAAAAGGGCATTCTTGTCTTTTCCAAGAAACTCACTCTTATCAACCCATCTTAAAAGCCCTCACCACTCCATTTCTCATTAGTATCTACAAACACAACTAATCCCGTTCCGTGCTCTGTTTCTTGATCACTCCATTACCGTCTTCATGGGAATACAACACGCCGGAATCCGAATTCTGGCGATCACGGTATTCATCCTCGTAGTTGCCCCCGTTTCCAATTCCCGCAACATCCACAGAATTACAATCGAAGGTTTCAATCAAAGATTCCAACCAAAACATCATTCCTATTACAAGCATCCATGGCATACAACAGCAGCAGCTCCTAAAGAATCCAGGAATTACAACACCGACCCGATTACCGGTGTTTCAAAACGGGAAACTCCCGGTGGCCCAAACCCTCTTCACAACTGATTAATAGTTTCATCATTGATGATTTTGTAAACAGTTTATACGAATTTTTGCAGTTCTTTAGATTGTATATTAGGGTTCTTGCTACTCTTTCAACTCCTGCTTTTCAGTCAGAAATGTAAATTACTATTACCCGGATATTAGCCGGAATATAATACAAATTCCAAAGTAATCATTATGACTTACGAGTACAAGTGTTTAATGCATTTCCTATGAAGTACATTGAAAAATAGCCTAATACGACCAATGATCAGAAGTCAAAGTCAAAAGTCCTGTTGTGTAATTGAGGTTAATATAATATACAATCTGTTAAGACTTTGATCTTAATGTATATATTTAATTATTTTTATAGCTGATATGTGCATTATTAATTTGTATGTTAAGTGGGGACAAAGTTTTATACAAAGGAATCCAAGATACAAAAAAACAAGACACTTGATGAAGAGTGGTAGCATCAAGTATGATAAAGAAATGATATTTAATAAACAAATTATACATATTTTCTGTTTTCAAATAGTGCGATGATACAATACAAGACTCCAAGAAGGATGTTTTGTGACATGAAATGGCCACATAGATTGAACAAGACATTTAGCTTTTAAGCAACCTAACAAAAACAAATATCATGTTTTAGGTTTAGGGGTGTTTGGGAAAACAAATATCATGGTTTGGGTTTAGGGGTGTTTGGGATTGCCTATTTCAACGTATTTTTAATGTCAGAGGAACCGAACGAATTGTCTGTTTTGTCTCGATTGGTCCCCAATCTCTTTTTTGCATAATCTAGGTCCTTGAACATGTAAGTTACATGTTAAAAAAAAGGTAAGAACCTATTTTTTGGTTCCAATTTCACCGGTAAACAAAATCTTATGGGACTTCTGTGGGAAAGTATCACCCACGTAAGTTCCACCATGGGTTTTGCCTCCCCATTCTCAAAAAAAGAAGAAAAAAAAAAAGTAAAACCTTAAAAAGCACATTCTCATGGTCTTTCTTATCTTCAATCAAGATTCTAAAAAATTTGTCATGGTTTTAAAGCCTTTATCTGCTGTCAAGCTTTACCAAAATGCTGTTTGTATAAGTGAATAATAGTTTAAAATACATATAAAAATATTAATTATATACCAAATTGCCGCCTTAATTAACACATTACAAATGAAGTGGCTCATCAAGGCTTGGAAAAATTTGAGGTTTCACATTACTGTCAAGTCATGCTTTACATTATTTAAAATCTTGCCCTCAACTAAAATCCTAGATCAGGACTCACACTAAATTGGACGTAAGAAAATTGTCGCATTCCTCTTATTACTCTCACCAAAGTAGTCGCACTTATCACAATGTAAATCAAATTGTTACATCACTCATGCAACCAGCTTAGCCCTACACTTTGGTAATAATGATGCTTTTGACATGATTTTTGAACATTTAAGGACCTAGTCTACATAGAAAAAATTGGATTTTTGACCAATTGAGTCCAAAATCGTAGTTTGGGTCGCTACATTTTTATTTGAATTTTTATATTTCACGGTAAAAAAAACTCTGAAATTTTAAGATCAAGTTTGAAATTTCATAAACACTTCCAGAATTTTGCAAAAATACTTTGTTTGTTATTAATATCTAACAAAAAGTTAAAGAAACAACAAATGAGAAGAATATATGCAAATGAGAAAAAATACGGTGATAGATATTTGGAAATGGACATTTTAGACATAAGTGGATTAAGTTTTTTGAAGAAAATATGCAAATGAGAAAAAAAATACACATTATATCTTTTTGGTTGGCCAGAAGGTAAGAAAAAATCCAAAATAACTCACACTCGAAGAAATGGTTATTTCTGCAAAACACACATAATAATAATAATAACAACAACAACAACAACAACAATACTAGTTATTTTTTTAAACAACCGGTCTATAAAAGTTAGTTTAATCAATATGCCAATATACAATCTCAAACATAGAAATCATGAATTATTGAGTTATTTTTCTGACAAACGATAAAGATTGGTAGGTCAAGAAATTCGTCTATAGAATGATTCAAATAATAATGTTCTGTTTTTCAAAAAGTTGGGTATTTGCGCACCATGAGGCTACACATCTACACAGAACACGCCATTAACGTAAGCACCCTAAGATCCTCAAGTTTATCTACTCAATTATCTCCTAAAAATTGCGACATCTGTTTTTGCATATAAATTGTTGATATTTTTATTTGTCAGTTGACCATGGAAAATTAGGCCACACCAATAACCAATGACTAGTAGTTAACTATGGTTTACACTTTAGACTATGTGTAACCTTATCACGTCTAATTACATTACTTAATATCATACTACATATAAACTCAAGAGCAAATCGTTTTTTTGGTATTTAAGTTTGTCCAAACATTTTAGTTTTTTCTCGCAATTTTGGTGCCTATTTTTATGTGTTGTAACGATTTTGGCACCTATAATCACTAAAATTACAAGAAACTATTGAAAATATAACTTTGAACAAACTCAAGGAAGAAAAATCGCTACAACAATTAAAAATTAAAAAATAGATAATACAAAGAAGAAAGCCATTTACTGATTTAAGTAAATAACATACAAAAATATATATATAAAAAATCGAAAAAATGTACAATAAAGTCAAACACAAAATGAAAAATGTAAATGTATGGAACAACTTTACGGGTTACCAGGAAGAAGGATCAAACTGTCAGACAGGTTTTTCAAAATTAATGTCTTTGGAAAGAGTAATAAATTAATACATTTTTCCAAAATTATCACAAAAGATAACATCTGCAGAAAATAATAGATCACATGCAGACTTTTTTTTTTCTCTTGAAAACAGAACATCCATGAACAGGAATGCCTTCTTAAGTAATTCTGTAATCAATCATAGAAAAAAAAATGAAAAATATATTAAAGTATATAAATAGATTCTTTATGTAACCAAAAAAGGAAAAAATGGAACATGCCTAATATCAGTGAAGCTTGCTACATCAACTCATTGCCAACTGGATCTACAGAAAAGCTGATGGACAATTTCTTCTCAATTATAGCCTCAAATTTGGAACTCCAAATCTGCTCATCATATTATTATAAGTTTATAACACAAATAATCAAAATTAGCAAACTTTATGTTAACTGTTAAAAGAATACAATGTTAATTAGTAATTACATCTCTATATTCCGAACTCCCCATGAAAATGTCAAATGCATCAGCTGTAAAAAAACAATAAACAAATAAATATATAAATAAAAGTCAGTTGTCAAAAAGAGTCAACAAAGAGGCTTACATGATCGAAACCGTATCACTACAGCATGAGTGTAGTCTTTACTTCCATGATTAAAATTCAGCCCTAAAAAATGAAAATAACTCAAAATTTGACTTTTAAAGGTGGAAATAGTTTCTTTAAATGAAAATGGAATATCTTATTTACTTTATATGCACAATACCTCTTGTAGATTGAACAATCAATGAAGGAAATTCCATCAGTAATTTTTCAAAAGATGTTAATGCATCATTTGCAGCCTCCAATAATGAGCTATCTTTAAATCCAATAAGAAGTATGAACTCCACACCAAAGTTAAATTCCTGCAATTTCAGTTACTACATGAACCCTAATTGGAACAAAAATACATGGACTGGTTTTTTTTTATTTATATTATTAGTTTATTAGTTTATTAGTTTATTACCTCTCCTTTTCGAAAGATGGGAAGAATATCATCTTCTACTTGAGATTCATAATCAACATAAGTCAATTCCTGTGAGTGTAAAAGTATATTACAAAATTAAACTTATGAATCGAATGATTAAGAACAAAATCAAACAAAGATAGAAAAGAGTATTGGTGTTTACATGTTAGGGCATACATGACAGAAAGGTGTTACATGATCCTTTAATACTCCCAAGTAGAATGGATTCTCATAGAACTTTACAAGATCTTCCCTCTTTTGAAATCGCATGAACACAGCATGTGTATAATTTTCAAGATTTTGATTAGAGATACGCCCTAGAGGAAACAAAAAGTAAGGACATGTCAATAATCAATACGACATGAATCAATGGAAAATATGCAGATCAAATGCAAGAGATTTCACCTAATGAAATTGCAAGAATGCCACGCATTTGGTATTGACATGTATAGAGAAAATCAAGCATGTCCTTTTCATCTTTATCAGATAAATCCACCTTTGCTTTCAGTAAACATATGTGTTCTACAACTTTTCTGCAACAAAAGGAACCACAATACATAACTGTAACTTGAGTTCATATCAGAAATGAGGGAGTGGCCAAGAAGTTTGATGAAAAACCTTGTTTTTTCTGCATTGTTGCTTGAATTCTGTGGTTCTGCAGCTGAGTTTATGGCACCTACATTTTCATCAGAGATCAAATATTGATATTCAATAGCATTTCACCCTATGATGTCGCAATTGCTTCTATCCGAAGATACATTTTGAGTCATGAATCAAACAAATCGATTGAACGATGTGAATGTGATACAGGTATACTGGTTCGAACGAAGACAATGGCGTCTTTTTAAATTATACAAACAGCGTAAACAATAAACGAACAATCTTCAGAAACAGAAAAAATAGAATCATGGGGAAATTTGAATTCGAAAAACTACTCGTCTGACAGACAAACTCTAAGGGTATAGAAGAAAATCACCTCGTCGATTGATTTGCTTCAAACCCGAAGGAAACCGTCGGATAATAACTCCGGCACCTGTGATATGAATTGAAAGTTCACAAAATTTGAACAATGCGTGTCTGGTTTGCTTGAATGCGATTAATTTTTTTGATAAATATGCGACATACCAGAAAGGGGTTTCCTGAGAGAAGCTAGGGTTTTGAGAGGAGCGCCATTGTTGAGGTAATGTTTGGTGAGATGAGAAGTAGAACAGCTGAAAGTGTGTGGGTGAGATTGCATATTGTTTGAGTTTGTATGTCTGTGAATCAATGGTTTGCGTATGATATGAATGGGGGAAGAAGATTGTAAGTATGAAATTGAGTGGACTAGGAAAACCAGAATTGGCGCCTTCTTATCGACTCTAATTCTTGCAATCCCATCGTTCTTTTCAAATTAAAACACTTTTTTTTTTTTATGAAATCAACTATTTCATGTAAAAAGTTATGGATTTAGGGGGTTTTTGGCTTAGTTTTTCACAGCTAAAAGTCTTTTTTGGAAATGAAAAAAAGCAAAAGATGTTTGGCAAACTAGTTTTAGAAGCTATTTTGAAGTTTTTACATAAAGAAAAAGAACTTTTTGGAAAAGTCAGGAAATCTTGACTTTTTGTAACTTTTTGTAACTTTTTCCAAAAAGGACTTTTGGGGTTTGAAAAGCTAAGCCAAACATCCCATTTGTCAATATTGTTTGGTTTATTGTTTGATACCCAAAGCATAGTTTCTTTACATTTTTGGTCTCTCAAAACACATAAGTTATAAGTATAACTGTTAAATTTTCAAAACAACTTCATGTAGATGTCAAATCACAACCCAAAATACCCAAACGGCCAAATCCTAGTATAACAATGTCAAACAATCCAAACGAGCGTAATAGAAATAATCTAACAAACAATAAGATATCAGATTTAATTCCAGAATCATGAAATTGTGTACATCCACCGAGCAAAATGTGACATTGTATATTGCACTAATAAATAGACACTCGTCGACGTACAAGAGGTGCTCCAAAAATACATTAAATGTTCGATTGCCAATCGAATCTAAGAGTATTTCTAATGGTTAGCATATACTATCATTTATAATTATTGTTATATTATCATTTCATTAACTTTAATTTATAATTAGGTTAATTTGTTCAATAGTTTTTTCATTAATTTTATCTAATCTATCATTTATCTATTTAAATGTTCTATAAAATCTCATCCATTTAATTAATTATTTTTTTAAACAGGCGTCATATTTATAGACGATGAATACAACAAACAAACGAAAATAAAAACAAAAGTATACCTTGTTTTTATTTTATAAACGTAAAATACATAAAAAAAACTAATACGTCATAGTTATTAAAAAGATTGAAAATATTTTATAATCATTATAAATTTATATTTCATAAATAAAATGTCATTAAATACTTGATAGAAATAATTAACTAGTAAATAAATTAAAAATATGTAAAACTAAAATATAACTAATGGTATTTAAGGAATATGATTAGAAGATGAGAGGGGTAAATATACTAAACATGAAAGTATATTAACCATTCAATATATATTGAATGGGCAATACAAAAAAACAAATAAACTATTAGCTTCAATGATAATAAGTTATAAAAAGAACAAAACAAATAGTAATAAGTTATAAAATAGACAAAACTGCAAAAATAATGATGGTGGTATGTATTTTTCTAAGATTTAGTTCAAACCACAAACCTAACATTTTGACTTTAGGTGTTTATTTGGTCTTTATTGTATTTGATTTCCTATAATGGTAATAGAATCATGCTAAGTTTAACAATATACATTTTGGTATTTTACAAAATCATGTTAATTGCATTATTTGATTCGATACCCTACGTTAATCAATTTTTTTTTATACATTATTAAATTTGAAAATTTGAATTTATTATATGAATCTAGTGTAGTAACAAGTGATGAATGTAATTGTAATATAAGGAATGATCTTGTTATAAAAATATATATAGTGTGTGTTTGTTAAACCTTCAAGCTTAGGAAATGATCAAACACTATTAGGAATCTTGCAATGCTTAGAGCAATTTTTTATTAGATTAAAAGTTTATCCATGTTTAACTAGAAAAAAAATCTCGGGTTTCACCCCGGGTTAGATAATTTTGTTTTGTTTTGTGATCATGCTCTTTTTCAGTGGATCTTGGACTTCTTTCGTTGAGGTGCTGGACTAAAACATACACAACATTGTAATTTTGAATAATGCTCTAGATACCCTTGGTGCGTGGAGATACTTCTTGAATTTGGAATCAACAATATCATGTGAAGTTGCAACATCCTCGATGAATAACAACCTAAAGGCAGAGGGGAGCAATACATCAAAAATCATAAAATTTGAAATTTATACATTGTGTTTTCTTCAAATTAAAAGATTTTTAACCATATTCTGACATCCAAAATCAAGCACCCAAAGAAGAAGGTTGACATGGTTGACATGGTTGATTCAGTATATCACAGTTGAGGACCTAGGACCTCAATGGATTTTCATGGAATACATATTACATGTAACGTTTTTCCTTAAAATTTATTTTTTATACTATAGGCCCTAAATGATCCAATACTAAGTAAATAGGTACAATAGAAACGTAAAATTTCTTTCTTCCTTTTTTATGATACATGCCCTTAATAATGAGTATAGGTCACTTAAGAAAATAGGATTAGAGGCCAATATGTTGGCATTTGATTGCTATTTCTTTCATTTAGCCGTATAAAAACCTAATCTTATACTTTTGATTCTTCAATGAATTTAACCAATTACCATTGGTTCACATTAAAGTCTTTTAACTTTGACCGTCATATCAGGAAATAATGCATGCACACTGTACGACTTTGCTGAAGTGGTTGACCAAGAAATCAAACCCAAATCCATCAGCTACAAAAAACTTAACCATGTATGCGATTAAGTGGTTTTTCAAAATCATGAAAAGGAAACTAATTAAAGTAAGTACAATGCTAAATTTCAGTATAAATTACAAATTATAATGAAACAATGATGTAACAGAAAGAAAGTAAAGTAGGATAGATGATGTAACACATATTGATTGGGCTAGCCGTTTGGGATTTTAGTATTGATGTGTGTAACTAAAAATCCTTTAGAATATGTGTCTATCTGATTATCAATAATGTTAATTTATCAATTTTCTTCTCATATGGGAGGTAACTTAGAAAAAGACGAAAAAAATAATTCATGTTTTCTTCTTTATCACAGTAACTTCACATAATAAGAAATTGGTTACCAATTTTGTTGGGTCATGTTTTGTATGTTGCGTCTATTGGGCTCGTTAGTTAGTCCGTTTTTGTATCTCCGGTATGGGCCTGTCCATCCGTGAGCATAGTAGGGTTCATTATAAATATAGGTGCTTGCATGCATCTTAGGTTAACGATAGTAACGAAAGAAAAGATTGATCAGAGAAGTTTTTATTATCGTTCTTGTAACCCTAAATCCTCTACAGCGGAAGTTCTTAGTCGAGCTCTGCTGAGGATTGTTTGAATTAATCATTCGACATATTGTGATTCTATCTTGTCTTGTTTATTGTTTTATGTTCTTCGCACTACCTGTTACAAAGATCTAATCGATCTTCAAGTTTGTTTAATAACTTATCAATTGGTATCAGAGCAGGAGGCTGTGTAATTCATACACATCTTTTCTGTGAAAAAGGTTGCGATTAGGGTTATTCCGCATTAACTAATATTTATTGAGCCGTCATCCCATAATTGACGTAACTCAACATTTATTTGTGTTGCCCTAATTTAATTTATTACAAGTCTGATCTTTTAAACAAGTTATTCGATCAAGCATGGACGAGTCACAATCCAATCCCATTAACATCTCAAACAGCATTGGATCAACGACAAAGATTCCCATCCTTTATACCCAGGATTACGAAGTCTGGGCACATCACTTTGAAGATTATGTCATCGGATCTGAGGACAATGGATATCTCATCTGGGAAGCAATTGTATCTGGACCATTCGCGCATTCAGCAACTTCAAGAATTATTAAAACTCAGAAGGAGTATAATGATCTTTTGAAAGACGTTAAAGATATTGCTCAAGACGAAAAAAGATAAATTTCAGTGCAATATTAAAGCATTGAGACTAATCAGATTCACTCTTCAATCTGACACTTTCAGGCTGGTGAGTTCATGCACAACTACCAAAGAAATATGGGATAGACTACGAGAGTTATATTCTACGGACGAAGATCTCGAGCATTCCATTCAAACCTTGCTTTTATCCGAGTTTGGTGAATTCAAGCAGAGTCCTGAAGAAACTGTAACTCAGACGTTCGATCGCTTCAATCATCTTCTTAGTAAGATGATTAAACATGATATTGAAAGGAAGTTGATTGAACAAAAGGTTACTTTTTTAAACGGTCTCAGATCTGAGTGGAGAGCGGTTGTGTCCACTGTTAAAGCGCATGATCAATTCAAATCTTACTCTTTGGCAAAACTGGTAGGGATTTTGAAATATCAAGAAAAGATTGTGTTACAGGAGAAAAATGTGGTTTCAAGCTTGGGTTCATTGGCCCTTCTGTCCAAAAGCAAAGCTGTGATGGAAGATGAAGACCTCAACCTAGAGGATTATGACCTTACCTCTGAAGACTATGCAATGATGGTGTCAAACCCAAAGAGGTTCATCAAGAAAAGGTTCCCTACCAATAAGAACCGAAATTGGCAGGGAAATTATAGTTCCGAAAAGGTCAGGGAAGAACCGAAGGCAGAAGAACCAAAGAAGGAACCGAAAGCTGAAGGTGATTCGGGTGTAAGCTGCTATTATTGTGGAGGAAAGAACCACTATGCCAAAGATTGTGTTCTCAAGAAAATGGCAGAAAAGGATGAGGATAAAGACGAAGAAGCTGTCTTGTTGAAAAAGCTGGAAGAGATCAAGAAAAAGAAATCTACTGCTAATCCTTCAATGAATGCTTTAATTGTGCAGGGTTCGGTAGCAGATGATGAGTTCAGTGGCGTGGAGGTCTGGTCAACCGATTCTGAGGATGATGAAGTCAGGAAGCCATCTCATGGAAAGGCTTATGTGGCGAAAGATGAGGGTAGCGGTGGAAAATGCTTGATGGTGTCTGATGTATCTCAGATGAGGGGATACAACACCGATGGTGGGAATGAAGACACAAAGGAGCGAGGGGACTTGTGCTTCACAGCAAAACCTCTCAGCGTGCAGTCTAATGAGCTTGATGAATTAATCAAGAAGGTACAATCCATTTTTGTTTCATTCAAAGTCCCATAAATTTCATATGAAAAAGAACTAAAAAATGTTAATTCAAGAATCTCTCATCTAGATAGCAGTTTAACTCAAACACGGGTCTCCAATTCTAACCTAACTGACCAAATAAGCAGGGTGTCTTCAAAGAGTGAGGAACGGAGGATGTGGATTGAGCTGAAGGAGTCTGAGTTAATCAAATCCAAGGACGAGAACATTTATTTGCAAAGAGACAATTTAAAACTTTTAAAACAGATAAATGTCTTTTGTTTAATTGCTAAACGTCTTTATACTAATATCATTCAACTTCATTTGAACTGTGAAATAGGGGAGAAAATTCATCGCATGATTTTGCCCTTCCTTGAGTTCAAGGAAGATGAAATTGACGCTGAAGCATATAATTGTGAAAGTGTGGTTTCGTCTGAGGATGTTAATCCGACATATATGTATGGTTTAGACAAAATCGAATCTTTCATAAAGTCCAAGGACCATAAGGACATGCTAAAAAATCTTTTGGATGAAAATGATAAACTAAAACTTAGAACCGAAACCATACAAAAATTTGACTCATTGAATGCCAACCTGAGCTCAGAAAATAAAATTGATGTTGAAAATGCATCTGAGCTTAATGAGGCAGATGATATGAGTGAAATTTCTGTAGAGGGCATAGTTGACTGTTCAGAGTTTGTCAAGAGCGAACCCGAAAATCATAAGAATCTTATTTCAGAAAATTATGTGGAGTTTGCTCGTCTGTCCCAACAAAAGTTCCCGATCCTTGAAGAAAAGATTGTAGTATACCAAAAGGTAAGGACAACTCCAAATCAGGTGTATAAGGTCACAGGTGTAACCGAATATCAGACAGCCGAACTCACAGCCATTATAAACGAAGATAATGCTGATGGCTGCGATGAATTCTTTTGGTCCGCTCCTATCGACAATGCTGACGAAACAGTTGGTCTGTCAGAAAGAACTTCATGGAAAACCAAAGACAGATATGTGCCAGAACCTTTGAACAATCCTGATAGCTTCGACGTGCCAAGTACTAGTGGTACAAAAGATGTCCCTGAAGAAAAACGAGCTCCTGCAAAAGAAGTCACTCCTTCAAGCGAAACATCATCAGTTCAAAGTGAACCAGCTGACAGAAAGCAAAAACAAAAAGCGAATATCCATCGTCAGCCGAAGCAGGTAAAAAATCAAAAACAACAAAGAAATCAGAGATACAAGAAGAATCTCTCTGAAAGAAAACAGTTTTGGCAGTCTCAAAATGCTCATTTCTCTTATCATGATAGAAATTTAAAGTCAGAGAAAAACACTGTAAGGTCACAAGAGAGTCATAATAACCGAAGAGAGAGGTTCGGTTCTAAAAGTCAAAACAACCGAAAGGATACATTCGGCTCTGAAAAATTTGACAACCGAAAGCAAAGGTTCGGTTCAGAGAACACTATCAACCGAAAGCAGAGGTTCGGTTCGGAGAGCAAAAGCGACCAAAGTTCTAGGTTCAGTTCCACTAATGATCAAAAACAAAAGGGTCACTTAGAACCTCAAGCCAAGAAATCCTCTCAGTCCAAATTTTCTCGTTCTAATTCTTCTAATTCTTCTAATTCTTCTCAACCTCTTTCTAAATCTAATTATGTTCGCACACAAAATCCTAAATCTTCAACAGATCTAAAAGGAAAATCAAAGGTTTCATCGGTCGAAACAAATCAAAATCATCCCAAAATCCAAAAACCTAATCCAGAATCCAAACCGAAAGCAACAACTCCTAATAAAATCAAAAAGAAAGATGAAACAACACTAATAAAAAGAACATATCTTGTTGACATCACTCTTACTATTCCTGTTCCTGTGAAAGGCTCACGTGGACCCAAGAAACTTTGGGTTCCTAAATCTGCTTAATTTTTGCAGGTTATCAGTGACGAGCAGTTTGACGAAGGATGGTATATTGACAGTGGCTGCTTACGTCACATGACAGGAAGGAAGGAAGAGCTGAGGGAATTTCGGTCTTTTTCAAACGGTGGAAATGTCAAGTTCGGGAACAACTCATTCGGCACAATAAAAGGCTATGGAATGATTACAAATGGCGATTTTACGATTAGGAAGGTTGCATACGTTGAAGGACTACAGCACAACCTCATCAGTGTATCTCAGCTTGTTGGAGGTACCGGTCTCAAGGTTTCGTTCGACGATGAGGGTTCCGAAATAATTGAGAAGAAGACGAAAAGAGTTATTCTCAAATCGGAGCGCAAAGGTGAAATGTTTCCCCTGAACCTCAAACCCATCAAAGGGAATCCAGCTATCTGCTTGTTATCCAAAGCACAATCTGACGAAAGCTGGTTGTGGCACCGAAGGCTCTCTCATCTCAACTTTAAGGACATCAACAAACTTGTCACTGGAGGTCATGTTTGAGGTCTTCCATTGCTCAAGTACGATAGAGAACATTTGTGTGTTGCGTGTGACATGGGGAAGCAAAGTCGTCGAAGTCATCCATCTATTATAAACACTAAAGTTGTTGAACCACTAGAGTTAATTCACATTGATCTATGTGGTCCATCATCTATCGAAAACATCGGCGGTAGCAAGTACATTATTGTCATTGTTAATGACTTCTCGCGTTTTACATGGGTGTTCTTTCTGAAGCATAAATCTGAAGCGACTCACAATCTAAAGGTGTTCATCAAGCAGGTTGAAGTACAGCTGAAGAAAGTCGTTCGCAACATCAGGAGCGACAATGGACTGGAGTTCAAAAATAAAGAATTCGAAGAATTCTTGGCCAACAAAGGAACTAGTCACAACTTCTCAGCTCCCTACACCCCTCAACAAAACGGGATTGTCGAAAGACGAAACCGATCTTTGTGTGAGGCAGCCCGAACCATGCTAAGTTTCGCTTCTTTACCTTTATATTTTTGGGCTGATGCTATCTTTGCAGCTTGTTTTACGCAGAACAGGTCATATCTCAATAAGCGATTCACTCTCACTCCATATGAGATCATCAACAACAGGAAGCCAAATGTCAAATTTTTCCATGTGTTCGGCTCACGGTGCTTCATCTTCAATTCTAAAGAACACCGCAACAAGTTCGATGTCAAAGCCGATGAAGGGATATTTCTGGGCTATTCTCTCACTTCTAAAGCGTACAGGATATTAAACAAGCGATCAAGAAAATAGAAGAGACTTATTACATGACTTTTGATGATAGCTATGTCAAAAGGCTAAAAGCCAAAGAAGACGCAGTTAGATAAATCTTTCCTCAAACAGGCCAAGTCACAGCCTCGATCGCAAATCTATTCGAGAAGTTTGTCGAGTTATTTGATGAACCAGAGAAGGCTACTCTCTCGGAAGTAAGTGCAGCAGACAATAAAGTAGATCATTTGAAGCAACTCATTGAAGATGCTACCAATCGAATGAATGAAGGAGAATCAAGTTCCAACAAACCTCCTCAACACGATACTTCAGTTGAGGGGGAGGATCCATCCTCTTCTTCACAGCCGAGTTCACATGTTGAGGGGGAGAACAGTTCTCAAGCCGATCCCGAACGAACAGCAGCTGCCGAAGGTGCTTCAACACCCGAAGGTGCTACAACACCCAAAAGTGCTACACCACCCGAAGGTGCGTCAACACCCGAACACTCGACACCACCCGAAACCCCTGTAGCTCCAGAAACTCAAGACACACCAGAAAGCTTATCTGTCGAGGGGGAGAATGCCAATATGCTTTATGAAGATGACAGTCAATCTGAACTAGAAGAGATGGTAAACGCTGAATTGGATCCATCTTATGATCCAAATTACCCTCCTCTTGTCAAATGGACCAGAGATCATCCTGTCTCCCAGGTTGTTGGTAATGTCTCTAAAAAGGTTCTGACCCGATCACAACTTAAGGCAAAACCAACCTCCTTATTTTCAAAAGTAGAATTCTGTATGTTTAACTCCTTTATCTCAAAAGTTGAACCAAAGACAGTTAACACTGCTCTTGATCACTCCGATTGGGTTCAAGCTATGCAAGACGAAATGAATGAATTCGAAAGGAATAAAGTTTGGCGTCTCATTCCAAGTCCTCAAGATGCCTCGGTTGTTGGTCTCAAATGGGTCTTTAGAAATAAAATGGACAAGGAAGGCAACATGATACGAAACAAAGCACGTCTGGTGGTGAAAGGATACTGTCAAGAGGAAGGAATTGACTATGAAGAAACTTTTGCTCCTGTAGCTAAGCTGGAATCCGTCAGAATATTTCTTGTCTATGCTGCACACAAAAACTTTGAATTCTATCAAATGGATGTCAAGTGTGCATTTCTAAATGGAGAACTTGAAGAAACCGTGTACGTGGGGCAACCTCCTGGATTCGTAAATGAAAGGTACCCCAATCATTGTTATATTTTGGACAAAGCCGTATATGGTCTGAAACAAGCTCCAAGAGCCTGGTATGAAACGCTAACCAAGTTTTTAAAGATGTCTAAATTCAAACAAGGTTCGGTTGACCCAACCTTCTTTCGTAAGAAGGAAGGTAACCACCTTATGATTGTTCAAATTTACGTCGATGATATCATCTTTGGCTCAACGAATTCTAGCTTAACGGCTGAATTCAAGAAGCTGATGGAGACTAAATTTGAAATGAGCTCAATGGGTCCAATTAACTTTTTCCTTGGTTTAAATATTAGACAGGGACCCGAAGGCATCTTTATTAATCAAGAAGCTTACACAAAGACTCTCCTTGCAAAATTTGGCATGATGGGAGATTCGAAGGTTAAAGTTCCAATGGCGTTCGGCACCAAGCTCACTCCATCCTTGGATAAGCCAGCCGTTGATATTACGCTATATCGCCAGATGATCGGTTCTCTGATGTATCTTACCGCTAGCAGGCCTGATATAATGTTCTATGTATGCTACTGTGCTAGATTTCAGGCGAATCCACGAGAACCTCACATGCTTGCAGTGAAGAACATACTCCATTATCTTAAGCGAACAACCTCTTTAGGCCTATGGTATCCATCCAACTCAGGCTTTTTCGTTCAAGCCTACTCAGATGCAGACCTTGGAGGTTGTGGACTAGACAGGAAAAGCACCACGGGAGGCTGCCAATTCCTCGACGGGAAGTTGGTTAGCTGGCAATCAAAGAAACAAACTTGTGTGTCTCTGTCTACAGCTGAAGCAGAATACATTGCAGCTGCCTCCTGTACTTCTCAAGTGATTTGGATCCAAAGTCAACTCCGGGAACATGGACTCAATATGAAAAAGATCCCACTATATTGTGACTCTGAAAGTGTAATTAGGATCTGTCATAACCTAGTGCAACACTCCAAGACCAAGCACATAGCACTGAGGTATCACTTCATTAAAGATCATGTGGAAGATGGGAACGTCGAAATTCATTTTGTTCGAACCACTGATCAACTGGTTGACATCTTCACCAAAGCCCTTCCTGAAGCATCGTTCAACAAAATTCTACAAGGGCTAGGTATGATGGAATCAGAGTCAGTACCACAAATTACCTCTCAAACTCAAAAGTAAGAAGCGAAATAGACCGAACGTTCGGGTTCGGGTCTTGTACTAATGTACCGAAATGAACCGAACGCTCGGGTTCGGTTGGATAATCTGCTTTTCGCTCATCACTCAAGGTAGTTTCTTGGTTGTAAATTTTATGTATAATTGTTCCAAATGCATTTCTCTTATTGTCAAAACTATTCTCTTTTTAAAAATCTATTTTCTTTGGTAACCGAAGTAGACCGAACGTTCGGGTTCGGTTTCAAAAAATTTTCTCACCCGAAATAAACCGAATGCTCGGGTTCGGTTCCAAAGTTTTTCCCAACCGAAATAGACCGAACGCTCGGGTTCGGTTCCAAAAATTTTTTTTGTCTTATTTTTTTATTATTTCTTTCAATTTTATTTCTCAAAATTTTATTTCTTTCTTTAATTTTCTTTTATACATTCAAAAACACCAAAAACATTTTGTTCTTTGTTTTCTTTTTGGCTTTAATTTTATTTATGTGTTCGTTTATGGGGAGATTGTTAATTAGCTAAGTGTCCCTAGAAGCATGCTGATGTATGTGTCCAAAGCCTCGCCTGATTCTGAATAACAGCCTTAATGACTTGGTATACACAAACCTTGTCTTCCCAATTAGGCTATCACATTTATTCTAATCATGAGCTACCTAACTCTCTTCTCACATGAGATAAGAGTTTTCTGCTTGGTCCTATTTTTCACAGCAGAGGTACTTTGAATTCTTACACCATCTACATTATTTTTCTCCATCACACACGTTTCACAAACGTAACCCTTGAGATTCTCAGAAATTACTACTGAGGTTTATGGTTACCCAATAACTGTGTTCATGATCTTAGTTTCATGCCATTACGAGCTGAGTGAAACCCAACATTCAATACCTAATACGAATTGACGGTGAACAATTAATTTGCTCTAGTTTTCACTAATTGAATTGACGGACATATCTTCGTGAAATCTCAAATTTTTCTTTTGTGTGATTCCTATGAAATTGTTAACATCAGTAACATTTCTTCCCTTGGGATCCAGTTTTATTTTTTTTGAGATTTTATATTCCTAGCCAGTTTAAATTACTCCCAACCTACTTGTTCAACAGACTACACCGGTCTCACAAGTACTTCGTTTACTTTCTGTCTTATTTCAAGATTAGGAATGTTGAATCGAAGCGAAAGCCACCCTTATAAGCCTAATTAAAAGAAGCCTTTCAACACTTCTTAATAAGTGTTTGATCGTTATTTCAACGGGAAACCAAACAAACACTTTAAGGTCTCTCTTGACTTTGGAGGAAGAGATTCGTGCCTGGGATCATTTGTTTCGTGTCTTTATTGACATCACAATTTTTCCTAAAAAGTATTGCTTTATTTCTTATCTTTTACACCCTTAGCAAGAAAATCTTTGATTTTCCAAAATTCAGGTTCTATTAATTAAAGGCATTTTTATTGGATTGATGGTTAATTAAAAGCTGTGGTTAATTTTAATCCACGTGGGAGAATTTTTCAGAAGATGTCGTTTCAATTTAAACGGATAAGGTGAAGACATGCTGACTCAGGCGGGAGTCTAATCGATTTGATTTCAAACGGCGAAAAAGGGAAAGCGTGCGAAATGGAAACGTCTTATCTCCAAATGGCGCAGAAGGAGCGCGTGTGAATCTAAAACGATTCATATTCAAACGGCGCTTGATGGGAGGCGTGTGCTTAGGGGTCTGACACTCTCTCTCATACGTGATCATCGGCTACCCCAACTGTCACGCATCAGTTAACTCCGAAAAACCCTTCCATTTTCAATTGAAGATTTGGGAAGATCTTTCTCTCTCCTAAAGCCCTGGTATAAAAGGCAACATTATCTTCCCTTTACCTCTTTACCGCAATTAAAATTCTCAGAGAGCAAAAAAAATTCATTGATTCTTCCCTGTTCATCATCTTCTCTGCTCTCTTCAAGCAATGGCAGACTCATCTTCTGTTCACGCAACATCCCACATACTACCCATTCGCCCACAACAAAGCCTCATCATTGATTTAACTCCTCAGGCTTACGATGCCTTCATGTTCCCCATTATCGAGTGTTTGAAGTTTTCTCCAATCGCTCCTGCACTTACAAGAGCTGAATCTGTTCCAATGGAGTTCTTGTCGCAAATCTTTGCGACTGCTCATTACAACAAAGCGGTTGACAGAATCTTCTTTGACGTTTTTCAGCACAAAGCATCAATTTCCAAGCAACGATTTTGCTCCCTGTTAGGGTTTGAAGCTGATTCTACTAGGGTTAACCCTGAGACGATTCCGCTAGGGCACTTGTTCAACATGTTTTACAACATGGGTTATACGGAGGTGGTTACTTCAGTCGCGAAATTCAAGAAGTCGTGCCTGCCTCCACAGTGGAACGGGATGTTCACTGTTCTATTCAAAGGCCTTTCTGAAAGAAGTGTTGGATCTGATGGTGCCAGTCGGTTATTTTTATCAATCATGTATGGAATCTACAATGGCATCAATGTAGATTATGGGTTTGTTCTGTGGCAACAGCTCATGCAGAGTCTCTCCTCTTCTTTCAGGCATTTAGAGGTTTCATACGCTAGGTTCTGGACCTTGATCACGAAATGGGTGATGGACAAGTACCACGTCCCCATTGTCGTTGGTGCTCCAATTTCTTCGATTGGTACATTCCATACCACGAAGATCATTGTCTCAGACGCTTCCAAGTTTCCATTCAACGGTTCAATTCCGGAAACTATGTATGGTGACGTTCCAGCTGATAGCCGTATTATCAGAACTTACAAAGAATTTAAGCGTTCTGGTCCAAGGGATCTCACTCCGGAGATGTTGAAGTCCATTCATGACGCCGACAAGCCTGCTCCAAGAGGCAAGAAGGCTGAAAAAGGGAAACAGGTGGCGAAAGGGTCTAAAGGCCCTTCTCCAAAGAAGAGGAAATCAACCAAGGCTGCTCAGTCTCCGCAGCAAAAGCGCCAAAAAACTCAGCCCAAGCGAAAGCTGATCATCGCTTCCTCCTCAAGCGAGTCTGAGGGTGAGCGTTCGGATTCTAACGACTCTCCAAGAGGAAACACTCCACCCAGATCTCCTACCCCAGAAGTGCATGTCTCTACTTCTCCCATTAATTCTCCACCTAGAACCATTCCTTTTTCTATTCCCCCCATAACTTCCACTACTTCAATACCATCCACTTCCATCCCCATACCAACACCCATCTTCACCGAAGCAACCACAACATCCACTGCAGATGTTAGAGCCAACGTATCTGATACGGGGGTTCATACTGATGCAACCGAACCTACACCAACACCCAAAACCACAAACACAACCGAAACCACAAAAGCACCCGAACCTACACCAATACCCGAAACAACCCAACCCGAACCTACACACCCTTCACAACCACCACCCTCTCCTGATCATGCTTCAGAAGGAGAAGAACCACTCCTCGGCGGAGAGGATATGACGTTTGACTAGGTCTACTACAGTCCGTTTCAAGTTCAGAGTGATGATGACGATGACGCTCCAGTAACCAAGCGACATCTCAAGGAGCTCACTGACAAGATTGACTTGCTCATCGCCTCCTCTTCCACTACTCAGTCATCCCTTTCTGAAGATGCAGTTCAAAAGATTGTTGATGCTTTCTCTAAGGCTCAGCAAGATTCCATTGCTTCTGCCACCAATGTCATCGATGCCTCAACAAAAGCTTGTCAGGATGCGACCGAAAAAGTCGATAAACTATTTTCTGATGCCTCTGTCCTGTTAAAGTCTTTACAGGAGAGTGCAAGTGTTGCTAAGACTACGTTGGAACTAATTGTTCAACAATTGACAACGTCGGTCTCTACTGAGTTGAAGTCCTTCGCTTCATTTCGTCAAACGCTCTCAGACGACAACTCAGCATTTCGTGTTACCATTGACAAACGTCTCTCAAAGCTCCAAGAAGATTTGGCTGCTGAGAACTATTTGATGGATGTTCTAGCCAAGAAGACCACTGCTCTGAAGGTCAAGAGTGTTCAACTCTCTCACTCTCAGCAGGAGATTGACTCTCTTCGGTCCGAAAGGGAGGTGATAAAGACGTGTGTTTCGGATGTCCACTCTGCCATATCCAACATCCTCGAAGCACATGATTTCATCCTTAACTACACTGTGAGGCGTGACCTTGCAGAGAAACTCGCTCTGGCCCTTGCCCTGCTAAGCAAACTTGAAGGGTTACTTGATTTCGTGTCCATTCCGAAACAAGGGGGAGAAAAGGAGTCCATGTCTCAACCACCTCCATCCTCAAAGGCAACTCACACAACCGAACCTCCTCCAGTAGGCCAAGCCTCCGGTTCTGGTGTGAAAGATAAAGGCAAGAACATTGCTGAGGATGAAGATGAAGATCAAGAGACTATCGCTGATCTTTTAAAGCGAAAACGTTGAGTTGATGATGCTGATATCAGTGCTCGTGTGGCTAAAGAAGCTGAAGAAGCAGAAAGAAAACAGAAGGAAGCCCATGACCTTCTTGAGAGTAGGAAAACTCTTTTTCCTGCTTGGACTCTCGAGAGGATGATAAAAGAAGCCATCGACACTCCAAGTATCTTGTGGCTGGAACCTGTTATATTGCTTGATTGTTCCAACACTGTCGACTCTCAATTTGACATGCCTCTGACCCGAAAGGCGTTCATCTTTCACGCCTTCGCCAACGTTTCAGAGTTCCCTCATCCTCATCCACAGGTTGATCGGGACTTGATTAATTTCTATATGAAGGCCGCTCATCCTCAGTATCAGACTTGGAGCGCTCAGAAAATTATAAGCGTTTGGGTCTTGAAGCCGTACAGTGAAGGGAACTTCATCAACGTTCGGTTCAAGGTACTTCGGGGATCTGCCAAAACCGAACATGCCATCTCTCTTGCAGATCTTCCGAACCTCAATCCCCAGGATCGGATAATCTTGCACAACATCCTTCTGACCAATGAAGCTGAATACGGTCCGATCATCGACCATATCAAGAGGATGCTCGTGTGCTACATCATGGAAGTTGCACTAATGGATCAGGAGATAGCGAGCGTATTTAAGAAGAAACCAACAATATCTCCTGTTGGCTCGGCCAGTGATCTGAATCAAATGCAGATGGGCAAAATTGACTCGAGACGGAATTCGGTCATGTTCACCAGGAACGAAGGACAGAAATGTCTTTTTGCCTTGGCTGACAAACATCTGCACACCACTCCTTGCTTAGAGCATGTGTTGGGGATCATCCACAGATGTAAGCAAAACTCAGCGAATGATATCAAGTACTTCGATGACATGATACATTGGTACATTCGGTTCAGACAGACGATCCTTGCGCTAATCTCTCGTTTGTTTGATACCCCTTTTTATCAGAAGAATAACGAAGAAAAATACATTTATCAGCTCTTTCAGAAAACTTATCAGAATTATTGAGTTTAGTAGCAAAACATAAACATCCAAACACCCAAAGTTTATCAAAAACTGGTGTACTGTTATAAACAAGTTCATAGGGAGAAGCACCATTTAAGACTGAAGTAGGAGTTCTATTTATAAGGAAAACTGAAGTTAAAACTGTATCTCCCCAGTACTTGATTGGTAAACCAGACTGAAGCATTAAAGATCTAGCTACATTTAAAATATGTCTGTGTTTTCTCTCCACAACACCATTTTGTTGTGGAGTATGAACACATGATGTTTGATGTAAAATTCCTTTTGATTCAATTAAATGTCTCATTTTATTATTCAAAAACTCAGTACCATTATCAGATCTAACTGCTTTAATTTTAACACAAAATTGATTGAGTAGAATATTAAAGAAAACATGAACACAATCAAACACTTCATCTTTGGACTTTAACAGATAGACCCAGGTTGCCCTAGTATAATCATCCATAATAGTCAAAAAATATCTAAATCCTTCTGTAGTTGTCACTCTATAAGGACCCCAGACATCCAAATGAACTAACTTACCAAGTTTAGAAGTAGTATGTTGACTAATAGGAAAGGGTTCTCTGGTTTGTTTAGCTTTATGACAAACTTCACATGGTGGAAGAGTTTCATTTCCAATTTTAAGTTTGTTTTTTAAAGAACTTAAGGCTTGATTAGAAGGATGACCAAGTCTATTGTGCCAAGTTAGTTTAGACACACAACAAACAGAAGAAGAAATAGAAGAACTAGACAGATTACCTGAAGGTACACTATTTATATAATAGAGACCCCCAGACTCTCTACCATTCCCCACCATCACCTTTGATTGTAAATCCTGAATTTTGCAGTTGTGTTCATTAAAAACAACTTCATAATTACTATCTTTGCAAACTTTATGAACAGACAACAAATTCACATTAAAATCAAGAACAACAAACACATCAAAAAGAGTTAAGGAGATAGACAAATTCATATTACCAATTTTCTCAATTTTAGCTAATGTACCATTAGGATGACTAACAAGTAAATCTAATTTTGACACATCTATAGTGTCATGAAGTAATGACTCAGAAGCAATCATGTGTTGATTAGCTCCTGAGTCAACTATCCACTTTTGATCATTTATAGAAGCATTAAAAGCCTTAAACAAACAAGTATCTGCCATATTTGCACTAACAGAAGCTTCTTCATTGACTTGCTTATCACCAATAAGTTGCAAAAATTTGATATATTGTTCCTTAGTAAGTTAATGAAACTCAGAGTCCCCAATGGAATCAAAAAAATTGTTAGTACTAGTACTTCTAGAAGAAGTAGTAGTTGAATTTGCAGAAAAGTTTTTAACAAATGTGTTATTATTATTGGTTTCACTTCTTGACTTAAAATCCTTAGGATATCCAATTATCTTGTAACATTTTTCTATGGTATGACCTCTAATACCACAGTTCTTACATTGTACAATTTGTTTCTTACTCTTATTATTATTGGGTCTGTTATTAAACCTGCAATTAAAAGCAGAGGACTGAGACTTAGTTACAAACTGAGATGACTGAAGAGAAGACAAAGAACCATTTCTTTGAAGTCATTCTTCTCTTGACACAATAGAAAATGCAGTTTTCACATTAGGTAAGGGATCCATTAACAAAATATGACTTTTGACTTGACTACATGAGTCATCAAGTCCAGACAAAAACTGCATAAGTTTCATGAGATTAGAGTGATCCTTCAATTTAATAGAAGCATCACAAATACATTCAGTTAAAATAGAAAGACCATCAAATTCTTTCCACAAGGAATCAATCTTATTGAAGTAATTTGACAGAGAAATACCATTTTGTTTAAGAGAGTTTATCTGTTGGTGAATGTTAAAAACAACAGATCCATCAGATTTATTATAAGTTTCAAAAAGATTTTCCTAAATATCCTATGCAACTTCAGAATAATCTTGACTCTGATAAATGGAATCAGATATTGATGACAACAACCAAGAACAAACAACAACATTAGCCCTATCCTATTTACTTTTCTTTGACTCATCAATAGTACTCTTTTTTTATGGGTTTTAGCCATAAGAACTTTCCTATGTGCGCATGCAAAACCCTAATGCTTGGATCTAGGCTTTCTAATTAAACATGCTTTGAATCCAAGACTTCTAATGGCTAATTAGGTTAAATAACAACATTGAAACAGATCTAGAACCATACCTTTGAATTCCTTGTTGATTTTGTTGTCTTGGAGCTTCTAGAGTCACAAATGTCACTCCTCTAATGGCTTACAAACACCAATAGCAAGGAAGATGATTTAGGAGAGAGGAGAGGGGAGGAAATCGGCCAGGGTTCTCTTACTTTAGGTGAGATTCCGATTTCCCTTAGCCATGGGGTCTATTTATACTTGTAGACTCCTTAAGGGTTACAACCTAAACCCTAATTGGATAATCTTCTCTTAAGGCTATCCAAATCCTTTCCTTAGATAAGCAATGAACGATTTTGAAGCTATCCTAGCTTCTAGAATCCGTCCACTATATATCTATAAGGATTTATAGTCTAAAGCTTAACTATCAAACAATTGACAGATTATACCCCTTTATTTAATTAACCTCTTTAAGTCACCAAATTAATTCCAATTAATTCTATGACTTATATTAATCAAATAACAATATATTATTCTTTATATTATTCTCATAATATATTAATAATATTTACTCTCTCTTAATAAATCATCCTATCAAGTTGCTATGGTGAAGGCAACCCAAAAGGACCATGCACAACCGGGTCAAATACTTGCCTAATATAGTTACAGCCTTAGACACTATTCCAACAGTCTCCCACTTGGATAAGTCTAGTAACTATATGCACAAGTACAATTTGGTTTGCAATCGTAGCTCTCAAAGACGCTGTCAAACTCTGATCTAATCAATCTTGTCCTTTAGATAAGGGATCGTACAGTCCTCTGTTAGATATCATGCTGACAATCCTATGGAATAGTTAGTCAAGCATTTAGGTTTCTCGATCTCTGATTTATTTGACATAGAACTTAATCGAACACATCAATTCAGTTCTGACTGGGCCTGGCACATAAGTCAATTCAAATCATCGAGCAACCGAGATATCGCTTTTACCTTCTTAGATAAAAGTTACAGATAAACTTCGACTTATATGCATTTACTTATTCATTAATCAACTATACACAACAATGCGTTTTATAACACCGAGTTACTGATGCGTTTTCGCATTATCATTGTACAATCAATTAACAAATAACAAACCATATATCTAGGTTTTAAGACTATATGATATTATCGTCTTGCGATCAGCTTTTATATCGTATTCCATAAGGTGATTCCAGCAAGCGCGGGTTTGTTCCAATGCTCAAAACTAGTTCATAAGCACTCATGAACGTTGCAGCAACCCTTTGCTATGTCTAACACCATTTAGACAATCTACACACCAATTCATGACAATCTTCATTCATATCTACTTCCAACATATGAACGATTGTGGACAATTTGAACAATTCGATTATTCCTAATAAACTCAATTATTTTGGAAGTCAAAACATGCAAAGTGAAACAATAGTTAAACAATTAACATAAGACAGTAACATTACTCATAAATAAAACTCCTTTATTTAATCATCAAATGTTAATTACATTTATCTATTACACGTTTCTAATACTATCTAATCTATGCTAATATCATCCTTCAGCCCAATACTCCTAGCATGCTGCAAGTGCTTAACCCTACTCAGTCCCTTCGTAAGTGGATCTGCTGGGTTATCTTCTGATGATATCCTCTTCACTACGAGTTGTCCTTCTTCTACACGATGTCTAATGAAGTGATATTTTCTGTCGATATGTCTTGATCTACCATGATCCCTCAGTTCCTTGGTCAAGGCAACCGCTCCTTCGTTATCACAGAAAATCTCCATGGGCTCCTTTATGGCAGGTACAACTCCAAGATCACCGATGAAGTTCTTTAGCCATATTGCCTCCTTCGACGCTTCGCTCGCTGCAATGTACTCTGATTCGCACGTTGAATCAGCTACAGTCTCATGCTTGGAACTCTTCCATGTCACTGCTCCTCCATTTAGGGTAAAGACCCAGCCCGACTGGGAACGGTAGTTGTCCCTGTCGGTCTGAAAACTGGCGTCACTATACCCTCGCACCTTCAAGTCATCACTCCCTCCGAGGACTAAGAACCATTCCTTCGTCCTCCGAAGGTACTTAAGGATGTTCTTCACCGCAATCCAATGTGCTCTGCCATGATTCCCTTGATATCTACTAACAATACTCAAAGCGATTGCTACATCAGGGCGAGTACAAGTCATAGCGTACATGATTGAGCCAACTGCGGAAGCGTATGGTACTCAGCTCATTTCCACTATCTCAGCTTCGGTACTCGGACTTTGAGTCTTACTCAACTTGGCATTACTTTGTATCGGTAATTCTCCCTTCTTTGAGTTATCCATACTAAAACGTTTTAGTACCTTCTCTAAGTAAGTATTTTGACTAAGTCCAATTAGTCTCTTACTTCTTTCTCTTACTATCCTTATTCCCAAAATGTAAGAAGCCTCTCCGAGGTCCTTCATAGCGAAGCACTTCCCGAGCCAGGACTTAACCTCCTGCAGAGTCGGGATGTCGTTTCCTATGAGTAATATGTCATCGACATATAGAACGAGGAAGCTTACTATACTCCCACTGGCTTTGACATATACACAAGATTCGTCTTCGCTTCGTACAAATCCAAACTCTTTGACTTTCTCATCGAAGCAAAGATTCCATCTGCGAGACGCTTGCTTAAGTCCATAAATGGACTTCTCAAGCTTACACACTCTATTCGGATGCTTCGTATCCACAAACCCCTCTGGCTGAGCCATGTAAACATCCTCAACCAACTTTCCATTAAGGAAAGCGGTCTTGACATCCATTTGCCAAATTTCATAATCATGAAATGCGGCAATTGCTAGCATCACTCTAATAGATTTAATCTTCGCAACTGGTGAGAAGGTCTCATCATAGTCAACTCCGGGAGTTTGAGTAAAGCCCTTCGCAACCAATCGCGCTTTATATGTGTGCACGTTTCCATCCACGTCGGTCTTCTTCTTGAAGATCCATTTGCACCCAATGGTCTTACGTCCGGGCACATAATCAACCAAATTCCAAACTTGGTTATCATACATGGATTGGATCTCGCTATCCATTGCCACTTTCCATTTTGCAGACTCCGGGCCTGCCATGGCTTCTTTATAGTTATTAGGTTCATCAAGATTTACTAGTGTACCATCACTAATATACGTGTCCCCTTCGGTAGTAATATGAAGACCATAAAACTGGGGATGAACTCTAACTCTATTGGAACGTCTAAGAGGTAAGGACTCGTCAATCGGTTCAATTGGAGTTTCCTCCTCGGGTTGAGCGCCAGCGGTAGAGGTTCCTTCATTTATCGACTCTTGAATCTCTTCAACTTCGATTTGCCTCCCACTGTCTCCTTGGCTTAGGAGTTCTCGCTCTCGGAAAACTCCTCTCCTCGCAACAAAGACAACATTGTCCTTCGGTCTATAGAAGAGATATCTAAAGGATGTCTGCGGGTAGCCGATGAAAATACATCGCTCACTTCGAGGTTCAAGCCTGTCGTGAGTATCTCATCTTACGAAAGCCTCGCAACCCCAAACCTTGATATGTGCCAACGAGGGAGCTTTCCCTGTCCACATCTCGTGAGGTGTTTTGACAACCTTCTTGGTAGGGACTCGGTTAAGGATATGGGCGGCGGTCTCTAAGGCATACCCCCAAAAAGAGATAGGTAGTGAATCACGACTCATCATAGAGCGAACGATATCCAATAAGGTTCAATTACGCCTTTCTGCCACACCATTCAACTGCGGTGTCCTAGGAGGCGTCAATTGTGAAACTATTCCACACTCCTTGAGATAATCGTGGAATTCAAGACTTAGGTACTCTCGTCCTTGATCGGATCGAAGCATCTTGATTTTCCTGCCCAATTGATTCTCCACTTCATTCTTGAACTCTTTAAACTTTTCAAAGGTTTCTGACTTTTGCTTGATTAAGTAGATATACCCATATCTACTATAATCATCGGTAAAAGTCACGTAGAAGCGGTTCCCATCCTTCGTGGTTGATCTAAATGGTCCACATACATCGGTATGGGTCCAATAGACCCTCACCCCTTTCACATGTACTCGTGAAGGGTGATTTAGTCATCTTTCCAAGTAAACAAGACTCGCATGTGTCATCTTCCCTAAGGTCGAATGACTCCAACACTCCATCCTTTTGGAGTTGGGCTATGCGTTTCTTGTTGACATGTCCAAGACGACAATGCCACAAGGATGCTTTATCCATACTAGTGGAAGAATCTATATTCAAAACATCATTTCCTAAGTTATCAACAATCATAACAGTTTCATATATTCCATTACATGGTATAACTTCAAAGTAAAAGACACCATTTAGATAAGCCAAAATAGAACCATTCTCATTATTAAAAGAAAATCTAAATCCTTGTCTATATAAACCATGAAATGAAATGATGTTTCTATCCATTTCTGGCGAATAGCAACAATTGTTGAAATCTAAACACAAATTATTCCTAAGCACTAAAGAATACACTCCAATCTTGGTCACAGGCGACGATCTTCTGTTCCCCATGATTAGATTGATCCTTCCTTGCTCCACATCCCTACTTCTTCTTAGTCCCTGCACATTAGAACAAATGTGATAACCACAACCGGTATCAAGAACCCAAGAAATAGCATGATTAGAATCGTTAGATTTAATTGTGTATATACCTGCGAAAGATGGCTTGATCTTTCCTTCTTTGATTGCTTGCAAGTACTCTGGGCAGCTTCTCTTCCAATGTCCTATTTTGTGGCAGTGGTGGCACTCTGCCTCCTTCGGGTTAGGGCAGGGCTTAGCGGGATCAACTTTGGTCCCACTAGAAGAGGCACCATCTCAGGCTTTGACCTTGCGATAGTTATTCGATGAAGCCTTCCTCTTCTTTCCCTTTCCTTGACCAATAGCCAAGACAGGAGCAGTAGGCGGATTGGGAGTAGGTGCAACAGACTTGTCTTTGAAGTTGCTCTCAGCGACCCTCAAGAGACCTTGGAGTTTGCTTAGGGTGACCTCTTCTTTGTTCATGTGGTAGGTCATCCTAAATTGTTGTACATCAGAGGCAAAGAGTGAAGCACCATGTCGATCACCAAGTGTTCCCCGAAGTCAACATTTAACTTGCGAAGGCGGTCGACATACCTTTGCATCTTTTGCAGGTGCACGGTAAGAGATTCTCCATGACCCATCTTAGCGGAAATCATGTTGGTGAAAATCTCATAACGCTCTTGTCTCGCGTTCTGGTGGTATCTCTCCAATAAGTCTTGGTGCATTTCGTACGGGTACATGTCCTCATAGGATTTTTGGAATTCGGAGTTCATGGTGGCAATCATGATGTAATGTACCTTCGTTGCATCTCGCTCATGAGTCTCAAAAGTGGTGATTTCGGCCGGAGTAGCGATTTCAGGGTTGATTTTCTCGAGCTTCTCATCGAGGACATACTCCTTATCCTCATAGTGAGCAATGGTGCGAATGTATCTTATCCATTCGCTAAAGTTCGTTCCATCGAAGGTGACCTTTTGGCAAAGGCTCATCAACGTGAAAGAACTAGCAGCAGCGTTGTTTGCGTTCGACATCTACAAAAGAAAAGGACAAAGATAGATTAGAATAAGAATCCCTAATTATCACCCAATAAGAAAAATTAGGGCTAGGATCCAACAATAACATTTACATACTAGAAAAGGGATGCCATAATCTAACATGCAAATAAATTGAAGATAAGTGAATGACGATTCACTAATTCTCCGTCATAAAACTTAACTATTAGTCCTAAGTGTATTGAGAATTCCTAGGTTCGAATGAGATTCATTGAAACTATTCAATGGCATGTTTAAATCTCGATATGCCCCTCTTGTTTGTGACTGGGATACCGGGGATCACAAAGCGGGTGTGAATTACCATGCAAATTCAGATGGTGCCTTCATTGTAACGATCACCTATTCGATGTGCCGGTAAACGACACACGCTCCATCGAACTATGATAAGCAATGAATCACCCTTTGCCACCTTTTATTAGAACCAATTAGTGTGCCGGTAAACCACACACGCTCCACTAACTTCTTAGCAAGGGTGCAAAGTGTAATTTCATTGGATTGCATCAATTCACTTTTCCTAAAGTAACTAAGATTGGGAAATTTTAAAAAAATGTGTAGTTACTTTGTATTACTTATTATACTTTTAATGAGAGGATGAGGTTGCCCTATCCTACCCGTTCGGCTAACGACCCTCCACCAATCAAGCAAGCGGTGGGTGTGAGTGTACACCCATTAAGCGCCATTTTATAGGCCGCAACCTTATACCCACCTTATAGATCGGCTTCGTGAATGAGGCCTACTAACGGTAAGACTAGCATTTAGTTATACATATATATTATTCTAGTAATATCATATTAGTATAGGGTTGTATTTTAAACCTCTTAAAATCTAGGGTTTGAAATTTAAGTTGTCTAAATTAAAACTTTTAATCACAAATATAAATTTCAAAACTTGAGGGCAAGTTTTCAACATTTAAAACATAGAGGATCAAATAACAAATAATTCCAATTAACAATTAATATCCTAATTATCTATATTTGATTTTATTCAAGATTTCTTTGAAAGATAATTACCAAAATAATTAAAATAATTAATTAATTATCATATAAGGATATTAAATATTTTATTAGTTGATAAATACCTTTAACTAGATCAAGATAATAGTCATATATATCAAAAAATCGGATTTAGGTTGATCTATTATGATTAAGGTAAGTTTCCATAAGATAATTATGAAAAAATCCCGAATCTGGCCATTCCTGACGCTTAGACTCGCCGAGTGCACAAAGGGACTCGCCGAGTCAGGCCTACTCACCGAGTCCACTTTGGAACTCGCCGAGTCCATGACTCAGAAACCAAAAAATCGAATTTTGCAGGTTTGTTTCAGTTAATCAAGCAACAATTTAAAGAAAACCAAGCTAGGCTCTGATACCACTGATGGGTTTTAGCCATAAGAACTTTCCTATGTGCGCATGCAAAACCCTAATGCTTGGATCTAGGCTTTCTAATTAAACATGTTTTGAATCCAAGACTTCTAATGGCTAATTAGGTTAAATAACAACATTGAAACAGATCTAGAACCATACCTTTGAATTCCTTGTTGATCTTGTTGTTTTGGAGCTTCTAGAGTCACAAATCTCACTCCTCTAATGGCTTACAAACACCAATAGCAAGGAAGATGATTTAGGAGAGAGGAGAGGGGAGGAAATCGGCCAGGGTTCTCTTACTTTAGGTGAGATTCCGATTTCCCTTAGCCATGGGGTCTATTTATACTTGTAGACTCCTTAAGGGTTACAGCCTAAACCCTAATTGGATAATCTTCTCTTAAGGCTATCCAAATCCTTTCCTTAGATAAGCAATGAACGATTTTGAAGCTATCCTAGCTTCTAGAATCCGTCCACTATATATCTATAAGGATTTATAGTCTAAAGCTTAACTATCAAACAATTGACAATTTATACCCCTTTATTTAATTAACCTCTTTAAGTCACCAAATTAATTCCAATTAATTCTATGACTTATATTAATCAAATAACAATATATTATTCTTTATATTATTTTCATAATATATTAATAATATTTACTCTCTCTTAATAAATCATCCTATCAAGTTGCTATGGTGAAGGCAACCCAAAAGGACCATGCACAACCGAGTCAAATACTTGCCTAATATAATTACAGCCTTAGACACTATTCCAACAACCAAATATCCTGTGCAACTTCAGAATAATCTTGACTCTGATAAATGGAATCAGATATTGATGACAACAACCAAGAACAAACAACATTAGCCCTATCCTATTTACTTTTCTTTGACTCATCAATAGTACTCTTTTTTAAATTACCATCAACAAATCCTAATTTATTTCTTGCTTTAAGTGCCCTAGAAATGGAACTTCTCCATAACCTAAAATTTTCATTACCAGTTAACTTGGTTGTAATAGTAGATGTGACAGCATTATCAGAAGGGTGAATGTAGAGAGGATCATCAAAATTAATCTGATCATCCTTCCCACTTCCACTAGGTGGATTAGTAGAAACACCCGTCATGAGAACCAAATAAAAGTAATCAAGCTCAACAAGGAACTAATCAACAACCTTCCCCTGTAATGACCTATTGTCCAGATGGTTACCACGTATATTGGGGCCCAAGACAGTCAGTACAGAAGAAATACAAGAGACACAGAAAGCAATATAATAGCAAGAACAATAACTGGTGTACACAAGCACCAAGATCTCCCAGAACAATATAAAGGATAAAAAGACAAAGGAACAAGAGAATCCTCACAAAGCTTTAGAGGATGAAGCAAAAGGAATCGACTCTCAATGTTCGTTCTCTACTAGAGTTTATCTGTGATGATATCCGACCCCTAGAGAGTTATTTCAGACAAGGAGATTAATTGATTAGGTGTTCAACCACCGAGACTGTGATGCAGTTAACAAAAAATCCCCACAGCAGAAACCTACAAGATCACAAACAATCTCGCAGTACCAAGATCTAAAAATAAGATATTCGATCTGATTTACAGAGAAAAAAACCTTAAATCGAATCGAATATTCAAGAGGACATAGTTTATGAAGAAAGAAATCTGAGTTCAGAAGAACCCTAGGATTACTTCAACAACTGTGTTAATCAAATCAAAAAGACAAGCGGAAAGGAAACAAAGAATACATGAACGATCGAAAGACGAACAGAACTCAGCGAACGTCACTCGAACAACTAAGGAGCCATAGCTCTGATACCATCTAAAGAAACGTAATCAACACATAATCTTCCCAACATCATCATTTGATTCACTATGAAACAGATGGTTTACATCAACAGATTACAACTCAAAACTCTCTACAAAACACTCATACTCAACATCTAAATTGTTACAGATTATACAAGAACATCACGTATGAACAAACCCTAAGGTAGAAACCCTAACTTGAAGTTGAGAGAGAAATCTGATCGTATAGACTAAAAAAATATCTAACTACTCACAAATGACCAGATCTAATACTATATATACTTCGGGTATCAACCATCAGGTATGACCCGGTAATCCGTGTGTTTATCCGATAACCTGAACAATACATTCACAACACACCCCACACATATACAAATATACACATTATACCCAATAATCTATAAATTAATGTTTTAGTTTGTAATTATCAACATATCTTTTAACAAATTTCTCTTTGCATGACTATGGATCAAAACCCCAACACTTTTTCTCCAAACACAAATACATCTCCACCTCTCGGTTTTGCACAATACGAATTGTACGCGAACATCCTCAACACTCAAGGCAACATTTTCAATCACATCTCACCCCCACCATAATTCCTTATAACCCTTCCACAAAACCTTTTCAACACATTCGCTACAATGCAACAAAATACCACACAACCACCGCCCACCCAAGAAACGGTACCCGAGACACAAGCAGGGGGGTGCTGGAAAAAAACAGGTCAACAAAGGGGGAGAATGAAGGAAAAGGAAAGCCATTGTGGTGGATCAATCGGAAGACGAACCTCTAACATGGTGGACTGCGGAGGAGGAATATGTGTTGGCGGTGACATGGTGCGAGACATCAAAAAATCCAACGCAAGGAAACGATATGAGAAAAGTTGCTTTTTGGGAAGCCGTGATCGGGAAATTTCGGACCATTTTGAAGAAGGATGCAAACTATCGCAATCACGATATGTTAAGTAGCAAAGGGACTCAAATAAGCAAGAAGTGCACCAAGTTCAATGCCGTCTATAACAAACTTTCCTCGCACAAGCAAAGTGGTGCGACCGATTTTGACGTTTATAGAGCGGTGATGGACCGATATCATATCGAGACCGGTCACGTTTTCAAGCACGAAGAGATTTGGGAGATTGTCAATGAAGACCTAAAGTGGAATAAAACGGACACATTTACAGAACAACAATTGAAGAGGTCTCACGGATCGAGTTCGATCGATGTTTAGGACGCACGCATGAACATCAACCTCAATGTGGACACGGATGAGATACTGGACAACTTGAACGACCTTGAACAGATCTCCCCGCCTCGACGACCGATAGGCCGCGACAAAGCGAGGCGTGCTCAACGACACGCGGGGGAAGGTGAAAGTAGACATCGAGAGCAACCCGAAATGAAACAAAAAATTGACGATCACAACAAAATCGCGCGTAAAATATATGAGTTGCAACGAGAGTATTTGAAGTTCCTTCGTCGTGAAGCCGAAAAAGATCGCATTGCGAAGGATTTGGCAATTCTTCAAACTAACAAAGAGAATATGTTACCGAGACGGTTGGAGGTGCTCCGAAAAATGAAGGCGATGATCGAGCGGAAATATTTAGACGAAGATAGTGTATAGGTTTTATAATTTTAAATTTATTAAGTTTTTGGTCAATTTTTTTTCGTTGTAATGTTGTTTTTATTTTTAAAATGGTATGTTTAATTATGTTTTATTTAATTTATATGTTTTTTAAAACATATCATGACATAAATTAAAAAATAAAACAAAATAGAAAAATATAAATTAAAAACATCAAAAAATAAATAGAAAATGATAGGTGTTATCACATGTTATTTGATATTTGCTTATTTCCACATTGGATGATATAACACCAAAAATATGACTAGAAGACACTTTGGGTGTGATAACATGTTGGTCACACCGAATAATCTAAGTTGATTCACTTATATGTTCTCTTTTGTTGCATGCGACATCTAACATGTATCGTTAAAACCATATGCATTTTTGTTATCTATACTCTTTTATATAAGTAAAAAGAATTATACATAATTTTATTGTGTATATTAAATTTGTAAAAACTACGATCCTATATAAGATTGTTTTTTTTGTTTTAAATGACCGTAATCTTAGGAGCAAATCGGAATTGTAAGATTTTATCAAAAACATTTTAAAACATAAAAAATATATTTTCATTCATTAGTTAACCATTCATTTAACAAGTAGTTTAAAACATTAAAAATACATCTTTAATATATCATTTAACAACAAACAATTCAAAAGAAGTTTTTAGGGTTCATAATCGATGTATCTAGTTATTTCAAGAAAAAAAAAATTATAAAAATAATAAAGATAATACAATCATTCTTCGATTTTTTCCCAAAACACTCACGCATGATCAAAATTGATTTATGTAGGCGAGATTGTATGATCGTTGATCGATCCTAAGATTAATCTTAAGTTTAACAACCTTGCTTCATATATCATTTTTTGTGGAACAAAAAAAAAAGAAACGAGGGGCATTTAAAGTGATGTTTATTAATTTAGAAGGATGTTAATAGTGATTGGATGTACTAACCGTTTAAAAGAAAAAAGATGTACTAATCACCAACCTAATAAATGGTTATTAATGTAATTTGACTTCTAATTGTTTTTTTATAAAATAACACAAGTTTGGACTAACCCACATGTGCCTCTAATGAGATTTGAACCCTTAACCTCTAGGAGAAAGGACAACACCCAGTACCGTTAGGCTAAAAGCTCTTTCGTATTTAGAAGGACAATTTATAAGGAGAATTAGTATAAATCTTCATTTACTTTCTCTTCTCTTCCTTCCTATAATTAAACTTACAAGCAATTATTTGATATGAATCCTTTCACTTCTTCTATTTCCTTTCCTCCTTAAATGAAACTCCGGATAAATGCATAAAATCGTATGTGACGCGCTAATTATATCATAATTTTTTTCTTATTTTATAGGGTTATCTAGCTTATTTGATATTTTATGTTGCATATTTGGTTCTAAATCAATGTGACCTTTATGTGATGTCCATACATAGTTTTAATTTAATTTTCATTTTAAAATTATATTTTTGTTTTATACATAAATAACTTTTAGTTTTAATAAAAAGAAAAAATATAAGTTAATTAATATTTAATATGTAAACTTAAAATATGGTTATAAACCATATTAACCATTTTTTAGATAATGTTAAAGAAAATAACCAAATTTATTTTAAAAAATGACTAACATCTCTGGAACCAATTATTTCGGAACACTTAAAAATATTTTTTGTGACAAAAAATTATATTTTAGTCCAAATTTTTGGATGTCAAAAAAACTGAAATTTTAATAATAATTATGAAATTTGATAAACAATTATTGATTTTCAAGAAATAAATTCGTTAGTTATTAAAATTTAGCAAAAAGCTAAAAAAACATAGTATATATATATATATATATATATATATATATATATATATATATATATATATATATATATATATATATATATATATATATATATATATAAGGACTTAAAATTAGACATTAAATTGAAAACGGTAATTTTAATCGAAATAAACATTTTATACATAAATAAAGAGTGTTGGGTCCAGGCTTGCGTCGTGAGTTGAATATTAAGAAAACATAGATTTATTGGCCCTCCTATGATGGTAGAAACCTTCGTGTTGATTTATTCCCAACGGATATAGGGAGACCGTCTTTGGGGGTGAAGCTCCTTGGGGGGAGGGGGCGTTAGCAGAGACGCGGGGTTTATTAGTGGGTTGACTATGAAGAGAACGGTCAATGTTGTTGATTTGATGGGTCTTCTTCCACAACTATGTGACCTGCAAAGTGAGCTCCTTCTGCTTCGATCGTGTATGGGCATTGCAAAACTTTTCTTTTGTTTAAGGACATGCCAACCGGTGCACATAGAATAGACAACTTTGTTCTTTGATAAAGGATTATGCAGGTCTATCGAAGATATGGTGATATGTGGAGGCCCCTTCTTTGGAGACATCTAGTGGCGGTTGGCTTCCTTACATATTCATTTCGGTGGTTTGGGTTTGTACTCAGCATACGAGGTTTCATCCTACGCAATTGTAGCCCCGAGGGCCCGATCTTGGACATTACAAGACCACATCTTACGTGACAGTGACATATGTGGTATGGACTCTGATTACCTTTGCGTTTTAACTCGTCTTCGCGATACGATTCTGGGATTCGACTGTAGCGGTTTCACTAATAAGGACACCTCCCCTTCTATATCCCAAAAAGCATTGGTGTGTGCCTTTTTTTAGCAAAATCATCAAAGACATGGAAGTCGCTTTTGACATAACTGTTAGACAAAAAGCAGTTTTTGAGTGTATTCGGACACTGCATGCTCAGGATTTTCTGGTAACTATCCCTATTGATGGTCTCGGCCAATATATGTCTTTTGTGGAGTACCGAACTATCATTCGTTACCTCTTCATGATTCCTCTATTCTTGATTGACGAGATATGCCAAGTTTTCCGCAAGGCATGTTTGGACACTTTTGGGGAACATGTTGAAACATCCCAAAAACACGGTCTAAAAATTTTGTTTGAAAATTATTATAAAATCATAATTCTTCCATAATAAAAAAGAAAACCATACATCATCTATCTCAAAACATCGTATCGAATACTGTGACAAAACATATGATGAAATATCAGAGTCTCAAAACAATCCCAGGCTGAATACTATGGTGTGTGCCATGCGATCACCCCGAGCCCTTCCCCTTGCTACCGGAAGTACCTGAAATCAAAATTGAAACTGTAAGCACGATGCTTAGTGAGTCTCCCCAAACTACCACATATCATACAAATGTCATACAACTAGGAGACACGGGCCCCGCCCACTCTCATGGAGATTCGGGCCCCGCCCACACTCCGCTATCTAGGAGATTCGGGCCCCGCCCACACTCCACTGTTTAGGGGATTCGGACCCCGCCCACACTCCACTGTTTAGGGGATTCGGACCCTGCCCACACTCCACTTTCTAGGAGATTCGGGTCCCACCCACACTCCATTGTCTAGGAGATTTGGGCGCTGCCCACACTTCGCTACTAACATGCATACAAGTATCACACAGACAACAAGTATATCAACCAAGTAATCACCTATCTATGCTCAAGTAATACTAAGAGAATAGGGCCCCGCCCATACTAGACTGCTACGAGATTCGGGCCCCGCCCACACTCAGCTACTAACATATCATATAGACGGGCCGACCTTGGTGCCTTTGACTCGTCCCTACTGAAAGGAAACTCACCTCAAATGACTGATTGCTGAAAATCTGGGTGAGGAATCCTTGTCTGCTGCTCCGGCGACTCTCCAGCTAAAAATTCCATAATGACACTTAGTCAAAAACTGATAACTATACATAGGGTAAAATGACCATTTTACCCCTGGTCAAAGTCAGCATTCTGGTCAAGGTCAACTTTCCAAGTTGACCAAACTCGTCGAGTCAGCCTTGTGACTCGCCAAGTCCTAGAACTCAAAACCCTGGAATCGCGACTCGGCTCGCCGAGTCACCCCATGACTCGCCGAGTTCCCAAGCTACTTGTTATCGTGATTGGTCATACTAACTTGTCGAGTCGTCCTCAGACTCGTCGAGCCCTGGCATAATCAGAAAAGGGAAAAGATCATCCAACTCGTCGAGTTCCTTAATCAACTCTCCGAGTCCTATAAACATCATCGAGGTTTCTTCATCAGACTCGTCGAGTCCCCTTATAATCTCATCGATTCCCTTGCAAATCTAACCTAGTTAACTGATTTCACCCTTCTACAGCTCCAAAATACAGATCTAGGTCATCTCCATGGTCTATTTCTATAAAGTTGGAGACTTGATGGCTTTGCACACCTCAAATGGACCCAAACTCAAGTTATAGCAACCTACTTCCATGAACATGACCATGGCTTGGATGGAAACGGGTTCAAGACTCCTTTTATGACTCTAGAGGCTAAATATCATAGGAAAGAGGGATTGCTTGGCATACAACCCATAAGAAGCAACTTATCCTACTAAAAAGGGTCAAAAAGACCCACAAATCAACATTAAAGGAGATCTAAGCTATGGGTTATCAAGCTAAGAGCGTTTTACCTCAGAAGGCTGCCAAAGATGAATGTAATCCTGGATCTTGATCCTCTTCCACAAGCTTGATAGCTCCAAGCTCTTCCAACTATCTTCTATAACACAAAAACACACTCAAAATCTCAAAGGAGAAGCTCTCAATCGGATTAGTGTTTCTGGAGGACAGGGAGGCTGGTAAGGGAGGCCCAAAGGGGAATTAAGTGGCTTAAATAGGGTGCAAAACCCCGAAAATAGGGTTTCCTCCTAGCATACCTACTCATCGAGTCCATGCTTGGACTCGCCGAGTAGACCCTTTAAACCTCGCGTCCTTTATGGCATCTACTCGTCGAGTTAGGGCTACCAATTCGTCGAGTAGCTCAAAAATAATACTTTAATAATTTAATTGCGTACCAGGAACGGGAAGTTATAATTCTCCCCCATTTGTCTTAGACTTTGTCCACGAAGTTTGTTGTGTCTGAAAACAACTATGGGTAGTGCTCCCTCATCTCCTCCTCGGACCCCCACGTCCACTCTGAACCCTTATGGTGTTGCCATTGCACCTTCACTAGCTCGACCCTTTTGTTCCCCAGCCCCTTCATCTTGCGATCCAGAATCGCCACCGGTCTCTCTATGTAATTCAGGATTTCATCAACCTGAATATCCTCTAAGGGTATCACTGTTGAATCATCCACCATGCACTTCTGCAGCTGGGAAACGTGGAAAGTGTTGTGGATCTGGCTGAGCTCTGCTGGAAGGTCTAACCGATAAGCAACCCGATCCACCCGGGCCAAAACCCTAAACGGACCAATGAACCTGGGGCCCAACTTGCCCCGCTTCCGAAACTGGAGAACACCCTTCCAGGGTGACACCTTCAGGAGGACCATGTCGCCCACCTGAAACTCCAAATTCGAACGCCGCTTGTCGGCATGGCTCTTCTACCAGCTTTGAGTCATCTGGAGCCTGCTCCGGACCTGCTGGATCCACTCTGTGGTCTTGCTTACTACCTCTGTACTCCTCATGACCCTCTGACCGAACTCACCCCAACAGATCGGGGTCTTACACTTTTCCCGTAAAGCATCTCGAAGGGAGGCCGGTCTATACTGGAGTGGTAGCTGTTGTTATACGAAAATTCTGCTAACGAAAGATACGTATCCCAACTGCCACCGAAATTTAGCACGTATGCTCAAAGCATATCCTCGAGATTATGAATCGTCCTCTCGCTCTGTCCGTCCATCTGGGGGTGGAAAGCGGTGCTGAAGTGGAGACGAGTACCCAGCTCCTCGTGAAACCGCTTCCAAAATCTGGAAGTGAAACGGACATCTCGGTCTGACACTACCAAGACAGGCATTCCATGATGTGCCACTATCTCTCGCACGTAAATCTCGGCTCCTGGATTAGTATAAAGTGAGTGCTCTTGGTCAATAGATCCATGATAACCCATATCGAATCGACCTCATGTGCGGTCCTGAGAAGCTTAGTAATGAAATCCATTGTGATATCCTCCCATTTCGACATGGGAATGTCTAACGTTTGTGTCTTGTTATGAGGCCTCTGGTGCTCTTCCTTGACCTTCCTGCAGGTTAGGCATCTCTCTACGCACCAAGCTACGTCCTGCTTCATGTAGGGCCACCAGTAATCAGGTCGAAGATCTTTGTGCATCTTCGTCGCCCCTGGATGGATGGAGAACCTGGACTTGTGGGCCTTGTCCATCAATACATGTCGTACTTCGCCCAAGTACGGTACCCAGTACCTCCCATGCAGGGTCAACAACCCTCGACTATCATACTCAAATGAAGCTACTCGGCCCACAATCTTCTCACACTTATGGTGCTACTCCTTCAAGCCCTCGACCTGCGCCTCCCTAATCTGCTCCAACAATGGAGTGGTCATTGTCATCCTCAGACATATGTCTCGGATCGGGGCCGCCACCGACTTGCGGCTCAGGGCATCGACCACTATATTGGCCTTGCCCAGGTGGTAAAGGATCTTCATTCGCCACATCCAACCACCGACGCTGACTCATGTTTAGATTCGGCTGATCCATGAGGTACCTCAAACTCTTGTGATCCGTGTAAATTATACACCGGACCCCATAGAGGTAATGCCGCCAAATCTTGAGGGTGAACACCACTGCTCCCAACTCTAAATCGTACATCGGACAGTTAGCCTCGTGAGGCTTCAACTGCCTCAAAGCATAAGTTATCACCCGACCTCGCTGCATCAACACTGCTCCTATACCTATGATCGAAGTGTCACAAAATACTACGAAGTCATCTACTCCCTATGGCAGGGTAAGAATCGGCGCCTCACACAATCGCTGCCTGAGCGTCTCAAAGGTTGTCTGTTACTCAGGACCCCAACGAAAAACCACCAACTTCTTGGTCTGTCGGGTCAACAGAACTGCTATCTTGGAGAAGTCATGGATAAATCTCCTGTAATACCCTGCCAGACCCAGGAAGCTCCAAATCTCAGTTGGAGACCTCGGAGTCGCCCACTGCATGACGACCTCTATCTTGGCCGGATCTACCAAAATACCCTTCTCATTGACAAGGTGGCCAAGGAACTGCACCTCGTGTAACCAGAAGTCACACTTGGAGAACTTCGCAGAAAGTCTCTCCCTCCTCAGTGTCTCTAGTTCCTCTCTTAGGAGCTCCTTATGTTGCTCCTGAGTCTTGGAGTAAACCAAGATGCCATCAATGAATACTATTACAGACTGATCCAACATCGGTCTGCACACACGGTTCATGAGGTCCATGAACGTGGCTGCAGCATTGGTGAGCCCAAACGGCATCACCACAAACTCATAGTGACCATAACATGTCCTAAAAGTGATCTTCTGCACATCATCGTCTCCGACCCGCATCTTGTGATATCCGGACCACAGATCAATCTTGGAGAACCAAGATGCTCCCTGCAGCTAGTCAAACAAATCATTAATCCTCGGGAGTGGGTAATGGTTGTTCACCGTCACCTTGATCAGCTCCCGGTAATCTATGCACATACGATGTGAATCGTCCTTCTTCATCACAAATAGGATCGGGGCTCCCTATGTGAACTGCTTGGCATGATAAAACCATTGTCTAGCAGCTCCTGCATCTGCGTAGATAACTCTTGCATCTCAGGAGGAGCCAACCGATATGGTGCCTTGGCTATCGGAGCCACACTGGGGACCAGGTCAATCCAGAACTCAACCTGCCTTTCCGGAGGTATCCCAGGTAAATCCTCCGGGAATACATCCGGGTACTCTCGCACCACTGGTACGTCATCAACTGTCACCTTACCCTTATCCCGGGTATCCATGACATAGGTGACGTATCCTGCGCAACTCTGCTGAAAGTAGCGCCTCGCTCTCGCCTCTTAACAGAGAATCGGTCTGCACCGTGGCCTCTCGCCATGAATCAATAACTCTCCCCCACTAGGAGTGTGAATCCTTACAAGCTGCTACTCGCAGTCGATCACTGCCCCATAGGGGCTCAACCAGTCCATACCAACTATAACTTTATTCCCTCGCAGGGAAATAGGAACCAAATCCACTGAAAACTGCTCGCCAAATAACCGTAGCGTACAACCTCTATGAACTGTCGCAACCCTGACGGTCCTATCATCTGCTATCTCTACATCAAGTGGGCAATCCAGCTCCCCCGAAGCTCTACTAAATCACTTGCTAAGTGCAAGCGACACAAAAGATCGGGTAGCCACCGAATCAAACAATACCATAGCTGATATACCGTTCACTAAGAACGATCCTATAAACAAAAACACAAAACATGAGTAATAATAAAAAATAATTAAGAGATAATGGAGAAGGTACATACCACTAACCACATCAGGGGCTGCACATGCCCCCTCTATTGTCAATTGGAAGGCTCTGCTCTTCACCACCGGCGCCTCAGCCCAGCCCTGACGGTCGTCTGTAATCTCAAAGTGATAGGAGTGGGTGCCATCACCTGTCCTACTGATGCTAGAATCGGACACTGGGACTTATTGTGTCCCCTCTGATTGCACTGAAAGCAAATCAGATCAGATGTTGTAGTGATGGTTTTAGTAGCAGTACAATCTTTGCTGACATGTTTAGTTCGTCCGCACTTGAAGCAGCCCGAACTACCCGCCCTGCACGGTCCCTCATGCCCCCTGCCGCACTTGCCACAACGGCCTCGACCCTACTGACCCTTCCCTCGGGAATCTACCTTGGGCTTCTTTCCCGAGCCCTCCGTGCCAGACACTGCCTCTAGCTTCCTCTTCCTCTCCATCTCTAAATCAATCTCCCTCTCACAAGCCCTCGTTATCATATCCTCCAACATCTTGTGTCACACCCCGAAACCAATGGTGGAAACGTTCCGGGGCGGAGGACGTCATGTAAAGTATCACAACCAATGTACATAGTAAGCATAGTAAACACGAAACATTACATTACATAGATTCATTTCATTAGTTTGACAGTGGAAAAGTAAAGTAATACAAGTTTTGTAAATACATAAGTTTTAAACAAAAGTTAGACGTGACTTCCATCTGCTCCATATTCTGCAAAAGTGATGGGTTTTGGCTATATGAACATTCCTATGTGCACATGCAAACCCTAATGCTTGGATCTAGATTTCTCTATTTAAACATGCATTGAATCTAAGACTTCTAATGGCTAATAGATTATAATAACAATAAGAAATCAGAATTAGAAGTTTACCTTGAATCACTTGCTTGATCTTCTTGTCCTTGGAGCTTTAGAGTCACAATTGTCACTCCTCTAATGGCTTACAAACACCAACTAGCAAGAGGATGATTTGAGAGAGAGAAGAGGGAAGTGAAATTCGGCCAGGGTTTCTTTCTAAAGCACAAGTGCCGATTTCCATAACCCTTGGGGTCCTTTTATACTTGTAAGGCTCCTAGGGTTTCACCCTTAAACCCTAATTGGATAACTTAGGCCCTAAGCAATCCAATACCCTAATAGATAAGCCCTTGGACAAATTCTAAGCGTATCCTAAGCCTTAGAAATTGCCCCCCTTTATCCTTAAGGGTTTTATAGCCCAAATTCCAACTATCATACAATTGACAGTTTATGCCCCTTTATTCAATTAATCTCTTTATGTCACCAAATTAATTCCTTATTAATTTATGACTTATATTAATCAAACAATAATATTATTATTCCTTATATTATTCTCATAATATATTAATAATATTTCTTCTCTCATAATAAATCATCCGGTCAAGTTGCTATGGTGAAGGCAACCCAAAAGGACCATGCACAATCGGTTCAAATACTTCCCTAATATAGTTGCAGCCTTAGACACTATTCCAACAGTCTCCCACTTGGATAATTCTAGTTAGCAATCATAGCTCTCAAAGACGCTGTCAAACTCTGATCTTATCAATCCTGTCCTTTAGATAAGGGATCGTACAGTCCTCTGTTTAGATATCATGCTGACAATTCTATGGAACCAATTTGTCCAGCAATTGGTTTCTCGATCTCAGATTTATTCGACATAAAACTTAATCGAACACATCAATTTAGTTCTGACCGGGCCCGACACATAAGTCAAATCAAATCATCGAGCGGCCGATATATCGCTTTTACCCTCTTAGGATAAAAGTAACAGATAAACTTCGACTTATATGCATTTACTTATTCATTAATCAACTATACACAACAATGCATTTTATAACATCAAGTTACTGTTGCGGTTTCGCATTATCAATGTACAATCGATTAACAAATAACAAACCATATATCTAGGTTTTAAGACTATATGATATTATCGTCTTGCGATCACCCTTTTTATCACATTCCATAAGGTGATTCCAGCAAGCGCGGGTTTGTTCCAATGCTCAAAACTAGTTCATAAGCACTCATGAACGTTGCAACAAACTTTTGCTATGTCTAATACCATTTAGACAATCTACACACCAATTCATGACAATCTTCATTCATACCTACTTCCAACATATGAACGATTGTGGACAATTTGAATAATTCGATTATTCTTAATAAACTCAATTATTCTGGAAGTCAAAACATGCAAAGAGAAACAATAATTAAACAATTAACATAAGACAGTAACATTACTCATAAATAATACTCTTTTATTTAATCATCAAATGTTAATTACATTTATCTATTACACGTTTCTAATACTATCTAATCTATACTAATATCATCCTTCAGCCCAATACTCCTAGCATGCTGCAAATGCTTAACCTACTCAGTCCCTTCGTAAGTGGATCTGCTGGGTTATCTTCTGATGATATCCTCTTCACTACGAGTTGTCCTTCTTCTACACGATGTCTAATAAAGTCATATTTTCTGTCGATATGTCGAGATCTACCATGATCCCTCGGTTCCTTGGTCAAGGCAACCGCTCCTTCATTATCACAGAAAATCTCCATGGGCTCCTTTATGGCAGGTACAACTCCAAGATCACCGATGAAGTTCTTCAACCATATTGCCTCCTTCAACGCTTCGCTTGCTGCAATGTACTCTTATTCGCATGTTGAATCAGCTACGGTTTCCTGCTTGGAACTTTTCCAAGTTACTGCTCCTCCATTCAAGGTAAAGACCCAGCCCGACTGCGAACGGTAGTTGTCCCTGTTGGTCTGAAAGCTGGCGTCACTATACCCACGCACCTTCAAGTCATCACTCCCTCCGAGGACTAAGAACCATTCCTTCGTCCTCCGAAGGTACTTAAGGATATTCTTGACTGCAATCTAATGGGCTCTGCCAGGGTTCCCTTGATATCTACTAACCATGCTCAAAGCAAAGGCTACATCAGGGCGAGTACAAGTCATAGCATACATGATTGAGCCAACCGCGGAAGCATATGGTACTCGGCTCATTTATGCTATTTCAGCTTCGGTACTCGGGCTTTGAGTCTTACTCAACTTGGCATTACTTTGTATCGATAATTCTCCCTTCTTTGAGTTTTCCATACTAAAACGTTTTAGTACCTTATCTAAGTAAGTATTCTGACTAAGTCCTATTAGTCTCTTACTTCGTTCTCTCACTATCCTTATTCCCAAAATATAGGAAGCCTCTCCGAGATCCTTCATAGCGAAGCACTTCCCGAGCCAACACTTAACCTCCTGCAGATTCGGGACGTTGTTTCCTATGAGTAGTATGTCATCAACATACAGAACGAGGAAGCTTACTATACTCCCACTGGCTTTGACATATACACATGATTCATCTTCGCTTCGTACAAATCCAAACTCTTTGACCTTCTCATCGAAGCAAAGATTCCATCTGCGAGACGCTTGCTTAAGTCCATAAATGGACTTCTCAAGCTTACACACTCTATTCGGATGCTTCGGATCCACAAACCCCTCTGGCTGAGCCATGTAAACATCCTCAGCCAACTTCCCATTAAGGAAAGCGGTTTTGACATCCATTTGCCAAATCTCATAATCATGAAATGCGGCAATAGCTAGCATCACTCTAATAGACTTTATCTTCGCAACTGGTGAGAAGGTCTCATCATAGTCAACTCCGGGAGTTTGAGTAAAGCCCTTCACAACCAATCGCGCCTTATATGTGTGTACATTTCCATCCACGTCGTTCTTCTTCTTGAAGATCCATTTGCACCCAACGGTCTTACATCCGGGCACATTATCAACCAAATTCCAAACTTGGTTGTCATACATGGATTGGATCTCGCTGTCCATTGCCTCTTTCCATTTCGCAGACTCCGGGCCTACCATGGCTTCCTTATAGCTATTAGGTTCATCTAGGTTTATTAGTGTACCATCACTAATATACGTGTCCCCTTCGGTAGTAATATGAAAACCATAAAACTGGGTTTGAACTCTAACTCTTTCAGAACGTCTAAGAGGTAATGACTCGTCAATCGGTTCAACCGGAGTTTCCTCCTCGGGTTGAGTACCAGTGGTAGAGGTTCCTTCATCTATCGACTCTTGAATCTCTTCAAGCTCGATTTGCCTCCCACTGTCTCCTTGGCTTATGAGTTATCGCTCTCGGAAAACTCCTCTCCTCGCAACAAAGACAACATTGTCCTTCGGTCTATAGAAGAGATATCCAAAGGATTTCTGCGGGTAGCCGATGAAAATACATCGCTTACTACGAGGTTCGAGCTTGTCGTGAGTATCTTGTCTTACGAAAGCCTCGCAACCCCAAACCTTGATATGTGCTAACGAGGGAGCTTTCCCTGTCCACATCTCGTGAGGTGTTTTGGCAACCTTCTTAGTAGGGACTCGGTTAAGGATATGGGCGGCAGTCTCTAAGGCATACCCCCAGAATGAGATAGGTAGTGAAGCACGACTCATCATAGAGCGGACCATGTCTAAAAAGGTTCGATTATGCCTTTCTGCCACACCATTCGACTGCGGTGTCCTAGGCGGCATCAATTGTGAAACTATTCCACACTCCTTGAGATAGTCGTGGAATTCAAGTCTTAGGTACTCTCCTCCTCGATCGGATCGAAGCATCTTGATTTTCCTGCCCAATTGATTCTCCACTTCATTCTTGAACTCTTTGAACTTTTCAAATGTTTCTGAATTTTGCTTGATTAAGTAGATATACCCATATCTACTATAGTCATCGGTAAAAGTCACATAGAAGCGGTTTCCATCCTCCGTGGTTGATCTAAACGGTCCACATACATCGGTATGTATGAGGTCCAATAGACCCTCACCCCTTTCACACGTACTAGTGAAGGGTGACTTAGTCATCTTTCCAAGCAAACAAGACTCGCATGTGTCATCTTCCCTAAGGTCGAATGACTCCAACACTCCATCCTTTTGGAGTTGAGCTATACGCTTCTTGTTGGCATGTCCAAGACAACAATGCCACAAGGATTCTCTATCCATACCATTGGAAGAATCCATGTATAAAACATCATTTCCTAAGTTATCTACAATCATAACAGTTTCATAAATTCCATTACACGGTATTGCTTCAAAATATAAGACACCATTTAGATAAACAAGAATAGAACCATTCTCATTATTAAAAGAAAATCTAAAACCTTGTCTAAACCATGAAATGAAATGGTGTTTCTTGCCATTTCTGGAGAATAGCAACAATTGTTCAAATCTAAACATAAACCATTCCTAAGCACTAAAGAATACACTCCAATCTTGGTCACAGACGACGATCTTCTTTTCCCCATTATTAGATTTATTCTTCCATGCTCCACATCCCTATTTCTTCTTAGTCCCTGCAATTTAGAACAAATATGGTAACCACAACCGGTATCAAGGACCCAAGAAATAGCATGAGATGAATCGTTATATTTAATTGTGTATATACATGCGAAAGACGACTTGATCTTTCCTTCCCTTATGGCTTGTAGTTAGTCTGGGCAGCTTCTCTTCCAATGCCCTATTTTTTGGCAGTGGTGGCACTCTGCCTCCTTTGGGTTAGGGTTAGTCTTAGCGGGATCAACTTTGGTCCCACTAGAAGAGGAACCATCTCGAGACTTTCCCTTGCGGTGGCTCTTAGACGGAGCCTTCCTCTTCTTACCACTTCCTTGCCCAATGGCCAAAACAGGAGCAGCGGGTGGATTGGGAGTGGGTGCAACAGACTTGTCCTTGAGGTTGCTTTCAGCAACCCTAAGGAGACCTTGGAGCTTACTTAGGGTGACCTCCTATTTGTTCATGTGGTAGGTCATCCTAAATTGATTGTAACACGGAGGCAAATAGTGAAGCACCATGTCGATCGCCAAGTCCTCCCCAAAGTCAACATTCAACTTGCGAAGGCGGTCGACATACCTTTGCATCTTTTTCAGGTGCACGGTAAGAGATTCTCCATGACCCATTTTGGCGGAAATCATGTTAGTGAAAATCTCATAACGCTCTTGCCTTGCGTTTTGGTGGTATCTCTCCAACAAGTCTTGGTGCATTTCGTACGGATACATGTCCTCATAGGACTTTTGGAATTCAGCATTCATTGTGGCTATCATGATGCAATGAACCTTCGTCGCATCACGTTCATGAGTCTCAAAAGCAGTCATTTCAGCCAGAGTAGCGATTTCTGGGTTGATTTTCTCGAGCTTCTCATAGAGGACATACTCCTTGTCCTCATAGCGAGCAATTGCGGGAATGTATCTTATCCATTCGCTAAAGTTCGTCCCATCGAAAGTCACCTTTTGGCAAAGGCTCATCAATGTGAATGAACTAGCAACAACGTTATTCGCGTTCGACATCTACAAAAAGAAAGGACAAAGATAGATTAGAACTTGAATACCTAATTATCACCCAATAAGAAAAATTAGGGCTAGGATCCAACAATAATATTTACACATTAGAAAAGGGATGCCGTAATCCAACATGCAAACAATTTGAAGGTAAGTGAATGACGATTCACTAATTCTCCACCATGAATACATAACTTTAAGTTCTAAGTGTATTGAGAATTCCTAGGTTTGGATGAGATTCATTGAAACTTTTCAATGGCATGTTTAAATCTCGATATGCCCCTCTCGTTTGTGACTGGGATACCGAGGATCACAAAGTGGGTGTGAATTACCATGCAAATTCACATGGTGCCTTCATTGTAACAATCACCTATTCGATGTGTCGGTAAACGACACACGCTCCATCGAACTATGATAAACAATGAATCACCCTTTGCCACCTTTTCTTAGAACCAATTAGTGTGCCGGTAAACCACACACGCTCCACTAACTTCTTAGCAAGGGTGCAAAGTGTAATTTCATGGGATTGCATCAATTCACTTTTCCTAAAGTAACTAGGATTGGGAATTTTGAAAAACATGTAGTTACTTTGTATTTCATATTATACTTTTAATGAAGAGATGTGGTTGCCCTATCCTACCCGTTCGGCTAACGACCCTCCACCGATCAAGCAAGCGGTAGGTGTGAGTGTATACCCATTAAGCGTCATTTTATAGGCAGCAACCTTATACCCACCTTATAGACCGACTTCGTGAATGAGGCCTACTAACGGTAAGACTAGCATTTTAATTATACATATATATATATATATATATATATATATATATATATATATATATATATATTAATCTTGTAATAGTATATTAGTATAGGGTTGAATTTTAAACTTGTAAAATTCTAGGGTTTGAAATTTAAATTGTCTAAATTAAACTTTTAATCACAAAACATAAATTTCAAAACTTGAGGGCAAGTTTTAAACCTTTCAAAAACATAGGAGATCAAATAACAAATAATCTAAATTAACATTTAATGACATAATTATCCATATTTGATTTATTTAATAATTTCTTGCAAAACAATTTACCAATTTAATCAAAATAATTAATCAATTATCACATAAGGAAATAAATATTTTATTAATTGATAAATATCTTCAATTAGATCAAGAATATACTCATATATATCATAAAATCGGATTTATATTGATCTAATATGATAAAGGCAAGTATCTCAAAGATAAACAGCAAGAAATCCCGACATTTGCTCTTTCTGACGCTTGGACTCGCCAAGTACCCCAATGGACTCGCCGAGTCCACTATGGGACTCGCCGAGTCCATCAGGCAGAACCACAAAATTCGAATTTAATAAGCATCAAACAAGCAAACAATGCATCAGTTCAATAGAAACCAATCTAGGCTCTGATACCACTGATGGGTTTTGGCCATATGAACATTCCTATGTGCACATGCAAACCCTAATGCTTGGATCTAGGTTTCTCTATTTAAACATGCATTGAATCCAAGACTTCTAATGGCTAATAGATTATAATAACAATAAGAAATCAGAATTAGAAGTTTACCTTGAATCACTTGCTTGATCTTCTTGTCCTTGGAGCTTTAGAGTCACAATTTTCACTCCTCTAATGGCTTACAAACACCAACTAGCAAGAGGATGATTTGAGAGAGAGAGAAGAGGGAAGTGAAATTCGGCCAGGGTTTCTTTCTAAAGCACAAGTGCCGATTTCCATAACCCTTGGGGTCCTTTTATACTTGTAAGGCTCCTAGGGTTTCACCCTTAAACCCTAATTGGATAACTTAGGCCCTAAGCAATCCAATACCCTAATAGATAAGCCCTTGGACTAATTCTAAGCCTATCCTAAGCCTTAGAAATCGTCCCCCTTTATCCTTAAGGGTTTTATAGCCCAAAGTCCAACTATCATACAATTGACTTATATTAATCAAACAATAATATTATTATCCTTATATTATTCTCATAATATAATAATAATATTTCTTCTCTCATAATAAATCATCCTGTCAAGTTGTTATGGTGAAGGCAACCCAAAAGGACCATGCACAATCGGGTCAAATTCTTCCCTAATATAGTTGCAGCCTTAGACACTATTCCAACAAAAAGGACGCAAGATACCTGTCTAAGGAGAACCTGAGAATACAAGCAGTTTAAAAATCAGCATAAATCTGGTGAGTTCATAAGCTGTTTGTTTATGTAAAAAGATCATGTTTTCCTTTGATTTTTCTAAAAAGTCGTTATCCAAGAAAATCTCATATTTTCTTATAAGTATAGTTGAGTTATCCGTTTAGTTACTTGGTCTAGTTAGAACAGTTCAGTTATCCCAGGAAAAACCCTTATTTTCCTAAAGTAAAGTTTAGTTAAAGTTCTATATTTCCATTCGATACAACAGTAGATAGTTTAATACGTAAAACTATATATATATATATATATATATATATATATATATATATATATATATATATATCCACCGGGAATACCATCCAGTAAAACTATAGATTAATAGAAGATATAGATTTAAAATCACTGGGAATACCATCCAGTAAAACCATAGATTAGATAAGATATAGATTCAAAACCACTGGGAATACCATCCAGTAAAACCATAGATTAGATAAGATATAGATTCAAAACCACTGGGAATACCATCCAGTAAAACCATAGATTAGATAAGATATAGATTCAAAACCACTGGGAATACCATCCAGTAAAACCATAGAATAGATAAGATATAGATTCAAAACCACTGGGAATACCATCCAGTACTAGATATAATTTCAGTAGATCAAAGATAGATATGAAAATAAAATCCATGAATAAACTTATATTAATACATATTGTGAGTCGGGTAACCATGTTGATGCGACACCGAGACCTCCTTGATGTTCTTCAGATGTCGGACGATATCCATAATTTGTCACCCCAGACGTGCCCGCCTAACTGTAGCTAGCAGTTTAGGTGTGGGATTGTCAGTCCCGAATAGATATATTCACAAATTCCACGCTCTCCCTCTAGGAGACTCTGGTTACACTTCCGAGGAGGATTTACTGATAACCCAAAGAGTATTGACGAATCTCACAAGCTAGTATTTAATTATTCACGGTGTTCTCAGATGTTATCAAACATATTAATTGTATAGAAACAATATATAGTGAAAACAGTTAAATACAATGGAATTATCTGGCAATATATTCTAATGTAAACAGAGATAAACTGAATCAGACATAGTTTATCTAATAACTTTACATAAATTTGTGTTTGTTAAATAAGAACTAAAGATCCCAAATTATTCCCATAATAATTTGATTGATTTGATTGTTTCCTTTACTGAAATCCATGTAGTTATAATTGATAAAACATCCTTTATGCTCAGCTTATACATAAAAGGGTAAAGATATCTAAAAGTTAGCCATATATTTATAGAAACACATCAGTTTTAGGTTTTGAAAACATTTATAGTTTGCTTGTATTCCCCCCCCCTGAAAACATTGAAAACACGGAAAAGGGTAGGGGTATGAACTCACTAGTTGAAGAACGTGTCGTCTAGGAATGTAATTGTCAGATCGGGGCTTGATAACGCGCGAGGTTCCTATGAAATATGAAATGAGATACAAATGTATCTAATTAGACTTTAAATCACTAATTAGATATGATTATACACTTTGAGGCATGAAAACACTTCAATTCAAGTGTTCGGAGTGACCCGAGGGCATCTATGGATGTGTAGGACCTAGATATGGAGTTTACTCTTCAAGAGTAAACTCCTTGAGGAGTTCACGGTATATTGACCATATACCCATGATTTTACGGCCATAAACTCATGGGTGGTGGGTTCTTGGATGCCAAATGGTCATACAATGCACACGGGAAGGTTCTAGGGTTGATTCCATGGCTTAGGAAGTGATTGGGACTCTAAATGACCTTGAATAAGAGTTTACGGTCTATGAAGATGTTCTTTGGAAGTTTAATACCTTAAACACGAGTTTACTACCTTAAACACAAGTTTACTACCTTAAACTCATGTTTGTCCATGATTCATGAGTTTTAGTGGTTGAAAGTTAAGCATACTAAGCTCTAGACCCATTTCTAAACCATACAAGGTGTTAAGGGAACTTTAACACCCATTGGATGATTTTAAGGTCTAAGGAGATGAGTTTACGGTCTAAGAATGTTCTTGGACCGTAAACTCAAGTTTGTCCCATTTGTATATGATTTGGTGCATTTCTTGAAGGATTATAAGGTTCTATACTCTCATGGAAGCTTGTTGGAGGTGTTTAGGGGCAAACTAACACCTTAAATTGAGTTTACTCCCCAAGAATAGGTGTTTACGGTCCAAGCATGTGCTTGGGCCGTAAACTAATGTTCATAACTTAAATGAAGAGTTCAAGGTGTTCTAAGTCCATGCAAATAAGTCCCTTAGTCATATCTAAGCTCCAAATGAGGTTTGGAAGGGTTTTAAGACTCAAAACCCCTTATTACATGTGTTCACGGCCTAAGGAGGTTCTAGGACCGTAAACAGATGTTTATGGTCCTATTCCTCATATCTTTCACGAATTTGAAGGCCAAAGGTGTTATACTAGGAGCTAGGATAGTTACCTTGATGATTTGGAGCTTGATTTGGATGATTTTGGCTTGATTTCGAGTTTTAGAGAGAGAAAGTAGAGAGAGAGTAGAGAGAGAGAGTTGAAAAGGCTTCAAATGAGGCTCTCTCAACTTTATATATGCTCAAAGTCCGGGACACGGTGGAATTCTACCCGATACTGACGTTAAGCGAGGCTTTTGGTCGCACCCGATTAATTTACCGTAATTATGACTTAGATGAAACTAAATATTTTCTAAATGAAAATACAAAATATTTTAATGAATTAAAATGTATCCCGACACTTATGAAATTTAAATAGAAGTCGCAAATAAATTAAATTAAAAAAAAGTTAACGGAAAATTTTGGAACGCAACGGCTTTACTAATGAAATCGGGTTATGATGACGGAACGAACTTCGGGTTCTCACATTATCCCCCCGTTAGAGGGAATTTCGTCCCGAAATTCAAACTTTAGATGCGATTCGCAGATTTGAAAAGAGAATACAGATACTTCTGTCCTATTGGATCATCACGCTTCCAAGTGAATTCGGATTCTCACATGACATTTTGGGGAACCTTTCACTTATCGGGATATGGCTTGTTTCATATGTTTAACCTCTTGATCTATGTTCTCAATTTGTTCTTCCATGGAGGTTCAGACTTTCGTTGATTTCAGAATTACTAGGGTTTCGTTGGGCAGGCACTTCTAAAGATTTGAGACGAGGAAGACAGGATGGATACTACTAAGTCCTTGAGACAACCGAAGTTTGTAGTTCACGGTTCCGATTCTGACAGGGATTTCGAATAATCTGATGTATCACAAGTGAAGTTTTCAATGCTTCCCAAAGTATATCATGCCTTTCTGGGAAAAGACCTTCAACAGGTCATAAGCTCCAACAAGAGGGTACATCTTCATGTGGCAAGATAGTTAAGGGTTTGATGATTCTGAAAGAAATTTCTGGGTGGGTCTGCGATAATAGCCGGCGGGACCCAAGAATTGACGGGTTTCTATGGGTATCTTCGGTGCCGACTAAGTCTCTATCGCTTTGATTTTTGGAAAGGTCCATGGGTATGGCTGTTTTGCTTACTACATGACCAGGGAAAGTGGTTTGACCGAAGGGCACCACTACTAACTCGTAGTGACCATATCGAGCCTTGACCATTGTCTTGGACACATCATCCTCACGGAGGTTTGGCTACGATGTAGTTCCAGGGATTAGGTCGATACGAGACTTGACTAGACGTTCGAAAAGAATTCTCGGGATATCATCGGGAAGGACATCAGGGAAAGAGTTGCAGACTTCCCGTTTCCTGATGATCACATGGACGAGGAATGCATGACACTACTTTCGGGGAAAACTTTTTGAGTTTTAGATGCACGAACTGATACGAAGGTTGGAACCAAATTTATTACCGTAGATCATGAGGGTTTGACCAGAGAGGAGATTGGAACATATGGTCTTTTCAATACCAAGGGTATCAGCATGATTGGGATTCAACCGATACATGCCAATGATAACATCAAAATTCTTTATTGAAACTGACATTAGGTTAACGAGGAAAGAATGATTACTCAAGGTAAGGGTACAGCTTAGGAATAATTCGTTAGCTCACTCATTCTCGCCGCTTGCGATCTCGACGGTAAATGTTTCGATTATTAGATGAGGACTATGTTTACGAAGATACTAGAATGAATGACTAATAAAACTTCCTTGACACTAGGTTCGAAAAAGGATGCAGGCATAAGAATTGTCGAGAAGAAACGTACCCACGACGGAGGTGGAATCAACGGTTGCCTCTTCCGGCTTTATAGCTAGAGCTATCCCAGCGTTGTTGGCGTGGTTGGTGGTTGCTGTTTTTGGGCAGTTACTCTTGAAATGCCCGACTTCTCCACAGCCATAACAGACCTGTTCGGCACTCGATCCGGAAGCTTGATTGTTTGGTTGATTCAGTGCTTTACATTTTTGCGCAAGGTGGCCCCTCTTGCCACAGTTGATGCAGATCTTCTCGAGGCACGGGCCAGGGGTATAATGGTGATATTTGCACTTGTTGCACCAAGGGAGGTTACCCGCATACCTAGTGGTAGGCGCTTGAACTGTAGACACAGCAACAGGAGTAGTGGCAGCTTGAACTGCCACAGTTTCATGCCTCTTGGAGGGTCTTTGTGAACTCTGACCCTTTCGCTTTTTCCAGATAACCTTATTACTCTCATTACGCTCATTCTGATGCTCCTGAACATTTTCATGGTTTTGGGGGTAAGGGTTATATCTTGGTCCATCGAACCTGTCAGGGTACAATAGCTTCATTGTAGCCGTCACTGCGGCAGAAACAGCCAACTGAAACATCACAGGGTCGAATTGAGAAGGAGGTGGTGACGGAGGGTTGTTGTTCTTTGAGCTGGGTCCTTTCTTTGGAGACATTTCGATCTAAAATGATTAGGAAAAGAGGATAGTAAATCCTCCGAACTAAATCAAGAGATATGAAACAAGGGATATCTCTTTATGACAAACATAGAATTCTATTAAGCGATAAAGTAGGAATAAATTATCAAGACAAATATATTATTGCTAAAAGAATAATTGAGAGGCAACACTTGAATGAGGGTTTTCTACAACGAAGTTGGATCTAGAAACATCCTAAAAACACGGTCCAAAAATTCGTTTGAAAATTATTATAAAACCATAATTCACCCATAATCATAAAGAAAACCATACATCATGTATCTCAAAACGTCATATCGAATATTGTGAAAAAACATATGATAAAATATCAGAGTGTCAAAACAATCCAAGGTTTAATACTGTGGTGTGTGCCATGCGATCACCCGAGCCCTTCCCCTTGCTACCGTAAGTACCTGAAACCAAAACTAAAACTGTAAGAACGAAGCTTAGTAAGTCTCCCCAAACTACCACATATCATACAAATATCATAAAACTAGGAGACATAGGCCCCGCCAACTCACATGAAGATCCGGGCCCCGTCCACACTCCGCTGTCTAGGAGATTCGGGCCCCGCCCACACTCCATTGTCTAGGAGATTCGGGCCCCGCCCACACTCCATTGTCTATGAGATTCGGGCCCCGCCCACACTCCGCTACTAACATGCATACAAATATCACATAGACTACAAGTATCCCTACCAAGTAATCACCTATTTATGCTCAAGTAATACTAAGAGAATTGGGGTCCCGCCCAAACTAGACTGCTACGAGATTCAGGCCCCGCCCACACTCAGCTACTAACATATCATATAGACGGGCCGACCTTGGTGCCTTTGACCCATCCCTACTGAAAGGAAACTCACCTCGAATGATTAACTGCTGAAAATCTGGGTGAGGAATGAAATCCTTGTTTGCTGCTCCGGCAACTCTCCGACTATAAATTCCATAATGACACTTAGTCAAAAACTGATAACTATACATAGGGTAAAATGACCATTTTACCCCTGGTCAAAGTCAACATCTTGGTCAAGGTCAACTTTCCAAGTTGACCAAACTCGTCGAGTCATCCTTAGGACTCAGCATCCTTGTGACTCGCTGAGTCCTAGAACTCAAAACCCTGGAATCGCGACTCGGCTCGCCGAGTCACCCCATGACTCGCCGAGTTCCCAAGCTACTTGTCATCGTGATTGGTCGAACTAACTCGTTGAGTCATCCTCAGACTCGCCGAGCCCTGGCATAATCTGAAAAGGGACAAGATCATCCAACTCGCCGAGTTCTTTAATCAACTCGCCGAGTCCTATAAACATCATCAAGGTTTCTTCATCGGACTCGTCGAGTCCCCTTATGAACTCGTCGATTCCCTTGCAAATCTAACCTAGTTAACTGATTTCACCCTTCTACAGCTCCAAAATACAGATCTAGGTCATCTCCATGGTCTATTTCTATAAAGTTGGAGACTTGATGGCTTTGCACACCTCAAATGGACCCAAACTCAAGTTATAGCAACCTACTTCCATGAACATGACCATGGCTTGGATGGAAACGGGTTCAAGACTCCTTTTATGACTCTAGAGGCTAAATATCACAGGAAAGAGGGATTGCTTGGCATACAACCCATAAGAAGCAACTTATCCTACTAAAAAGGGTCAAAAAGACCCACAAATCAACATTAAAGGAGATCTAAGCTATGGGTTATCAAGCTAAGAGCGTTTTACCTCAAAAGGCTGCCAAAGATGAATGTAATCCTGGATCTTGATCCTCTTCCACAAGCTTGATAGCTCCAAGCTCTTCCAACTATCTTCTATAACACAAAAACACATTTAAAATCTCAAAGGAAAAGCTCTAAATCAGATTAGGGTTTCTGGAGGACAGGGAGGCTGGTAAGGGAGGCCCAAAGGGGAATTAAGTGGCTTAAATAGGGTGCAAAACCCCGAAAATAGGGTTTCCTTCTGGCAGACCTAATCGTAGAATCCATGCTTGGACTTGCCGAGTAGACCCTTTAAACTCCGCGTCCTCTTTGGCATCTACTCGACGAGTTAGAGCTACCAACTCGTCGAGTAGCTCAAAAATAATACTTTAATAATTTAATTGCATAACAGGAACGGAGCGTTACACATGCGGTTTATTGTAGAGAGCTCACTGGTTTCAAGGACTGACATAATGTGGTTAATGATGTTCTGTTTGATGCTTGTTGGCGTGCTGGTATTTCCGTGAAGAAAGAAGTGCCCGCGAACTTTTTGACGGACCTGCTCGATGGAAGATCCACACTCAGGCCGACTGCCATTTTGGTCTTTGGATGGGTATGAGGGAAGCATGATTGTGTGGATCTTATTGGAGTCTGCCCTCTCATCGGTTTGAAGAGTGGGGGTTTCACAGCAAGGAATGTCGCTTTGAAAGCCGTTGCGTGCAAAGTGGCAAAGCACGAGAATGGATGTATAGAAAAAGTAATACCTTTTGCCTTTGATACGTTTGGTTTTTCTCGCACCAGATGCGAGCTCCTCAACAGAGTCTAACGAGTCATTAATTCTAATGTTGTATCTCCTAGATCTATAAATTTTGTTTTCAAAAAAATTAGTTTTGTCATCCAAAAAGGCTAGCGGCGCAACTTATTGGTCGCTTATCTTCCGTCGATATGTATGGACTTGTTTTTATTATAAATATAAAATCAAAATACAATATTTTAGATTTTTTTTTTAAAAATGTGTTGCTTGAAACAAAAATTATACAAATTAAATATTTTTTTGTCAAGAATTAAGGATAAAATGGTCATTTTTAGAAAACATAAAAAACTTTATTACTTTTAATAAAAAAAATACTAGTATTTAATAATATCCACCGAACATAATGCAAAGAAGACCACTAGGACCCAAAAATGAACAATAACAACACCTTCACGACTTTCCCTAATCTTACTTATTGTTTTTGTTTAGAAGTTTTCTTTCTCCATGATTTTCCTGAACAATAACACCTCCACGGCTTTCCCTAATCTAGTTATTGTTTTTGTTTAGAATTTTTCTTTCTCCATGATTTTCGTATTTAAATGATTCTCACTCATAAATTTTATATCAAATATCTTATCATGGATAATTCAAGTGTTAGTTTGAAATATAATTATTTATTAACTTCTTTATGTTTTAATACGGGATTAATCTGTTGATCTAAAAAATCGTGTACGAAGAATAAAATTGGGTTCCTATATATATATATATATATATATATATATATATATATATATATATATATATATATATATATATATATATATATATAGGGTTAGGTTCATGTGAGACGGCCTAATTTTGTGAGACCGTGAGACGCATTTTTTTATTTATTTTTATTTTTTTAAATATTTTTTTTAGTTAATTCAAGTTCCGAAAAAAATATTTAAAAAAAGAATTTTTTGATTTTTCCATTTATTTTGCATTTTAAAATTATTTTTAGAATATTTACAGTGAAATATTCTAAATAGAATATTTCACGTATTTTTCAAAAAAAAATAGAATTTTTTATTTATTTATTTTTATTTTTTTTATTTTTTTTAGTTAATTCAAGTTCCGAAAATAATATTTAAAAAAAGAATTTTTAGATTTTTCCATTTATTTTGCATTTTAAAATTATTTTTTAGAATATGTCAGTGTAATATTCTATTTAAAATATTTCACGTATTTTTAAAAAAAAACGAGATTTTTTTTATTTTATTTTTTATTTTTTTAGTTAATTCAAGTTCCGAAAATAATATTTAAAAAAAGAATTTTTGGATTTTTCCATTTATTTTGCATTTTAAAATTATTTTTAGATTTGGTCTCACGGTCTCACAAAATTAGAATGATCTCAAATGAACCTAAACCTATATATATATATATATATATATATATATATATATATATATATATATATATAAAATCATTAATAATGCAATTATATTTGGCACCTAATATATTGTCGCTAATTATGTTAGAGAGTGAGATTTCAAACAGACTACCAACGGATTTCCTTTCAATCATTTCACTCTTTCATTCCATTAGGCATCCCTCTCTCAAATAGCTTCATGGGTATAATGCGACACATTAGCTGTGAATACGCGATAGATTGGCAACGAATTAGCAACAAATTAGCAACGAATTAGCGATGAATAGCAGCACATGACAACAAATTAGGGACAAATTTCCAACGGAGTTTTCCTAATGCATAGAATTTCTTTTAGGGCGTGTTTGGCAAAAATAGCTGTTAGCTGGAAGCGGGTAGCGGTTAGCTGGTAGCATGTAGCTGGTAGCTGGTAGCGGGAAGCTGTAACTTTTATTTGTTATATGAATGTTTGGCAAAAGTAGCTGGAATCTTTTGAAATATATAAAATTACATAAAAGGACAATTGATTAAAAATAAAAAAATATATAAATATATTTTTAAGGGTAGTTATGGAAATTGATTTCAAAAGCTCCGGAGCGTTTTGTTAAAAGCTACATGAAGTAGCTTTTAGAATCGGAGCGTTTTGTTAAAACTAAAATTTAAACGCTTGTACTGTCAAACGAAGCTTTTTGTTTAAACTAGAGCGTTTTGTCAAAAGCTAAAAGCTAGAAGCTCTCAAATGCTTCCAAAAGCTCCGTGTCAAACACGCCCTTAGTCCCCCTTGACAACACACGCAAACATCGTCTCCTGAGAATTGACCTTGTTTAAATTTAATTTTAGTGGTGAGAAGATGGTGTTTTTGGAATTTGATTTATATTAAAAAATCTTATAATAATAATAATAATAATAATAATAATAATAATAATAATAATAATAATAATAATAATAATAAATGAGATTATTTTAGATTTATTATAAATAAAACTAAATAAAAATCTATAGAATATTACAAATGGTTGTTTTTTTACTCAAAATGATACATATGATTGTGTAACATCCTTTTTGGGATTTAGACTTTTCTTCGGACCGCGACGCAACAACCATTAAATCAAAAACGAGGAAACAAATATTTGTTCATATTAACACAAGTGATTAAATAAATATAATTAGATATGATTAAATGCATGAGAAAAAGTATTAAATGGAAAACTTGAAAATGAATATTGTTTATATAAATCATATGTGATTAGATGTATTTAATCACATGTGATTTATTTGATTAAATATATATAATCACACACAATTTATGTCATTATATGCATTTAATCACATATGGTTTTGGTGGTTGTAGGTAGTGGGTAGTGGTCGTGTGGTGGAGATAAGTGATGGTTTGTGGTGGGTTATGGAGGTGGAGGAGGTGGGAGAGGGTGATGGGTAGTAGTAACAACAGGTGGTAGTGGGTGGTGAGTGATGGGATTTGTAGGTGATAATTGGTTTGTGGTGGTTGTGAATGGTGATGGGTGGTGGTTGTGGTGGTGAAGGGTAGTGTATAGTGGTGTGAGTGATGGGTGGTGGATGGTCGGTGGTGGTGGTGTTGATGGGTGGGTGATGACAGGATGTGGTGACGTGTGGTGATGTTTGGTGGTAGGTGGTGGGTAGTGATGGTGGTAGGTGGTAAAGATGTGGGTGGATGGTGGTGCAGATGGTGGCGGCGAGTGGTAATGATGATGGTAATGGGCGGTAGTGATGGATGTTGGAGGCGGGTAGTGGTATTGGATGGTGGTGATGTGTGGTGGGTAGTGGTGATGAGTGGTGGAGGTGGGAGGTGGTGATGGTTTTGGTGGGTGATGGGTAGTGGTGGTGGCGAGTGGTGGTGATGGGTGGTGGATGCGGGTGGTGGTGGTGGTTGGTGGTAGTGGCGGGTGGTGGTAGTGGTGTTTGGTGGTAGAGGTGGTGGTGGTGATGGGTGGTAGTGATGGTGGTGGGTCATGGTGATGGGTGGTGGTGGTGGTGGTGGTAGGTGGTGGCAGAAGTTGTGGTTTTGGTGGGAGGCGGTGATGGTGATAGATGTTGGTGGGTGGTGGTGTTAGTGGTAATGACGAGTGCTGGTAAGGTGATGAGTGGCGGTGGTTAGTGGTAATGACGAGTGCTGGTAAGGTGATGAGTGGTGGTAGTTAGTGGTAGAGGTGGGTGGTGGTGATGGGACGTAGTGGCGGGTGGTAGTGATGATGGTGGGTATCCATCATTAGAAATCATAAAGTAAAGCATCATGGGGAACCTTCAAATGTCGAAAACTTAGTTCTTCATTTGCATAAATTCCAACTAATTTCTCATCAACCACAAATGTTTTACCCTCTTCACCACTCAATGTTTGTTCTTCCCACTCACTTCTACAAAATCAAAATCGTACCAGCGTATATGCGTCAACACAATAACAATTGAATCATAAATGAAGTAAGTCAATACAAACATACCATGAAGCAATTTTTTGTGTCAAGAGAAACATATCTTTCATCCATAGACATTTCATCCGACAATGGTGATTCCTCCATTACGATGTTCGATTGAGTCTTGAATCTACGGTAAGTAATAAACACACCTTAATAAATCAGATTTTAAATTTAATCTTTGTTCTACAGTAGAGGTTTTGGGGAAGAGTTAAAAGGAAGGATGTCGATTAGGCAAGGGATTCAGTGACTTGGCTAGGGAGATATAGATGGTTATCGAGATTCAACCGGATAATCAGTTATAGATTAGTATCGCATAAGATTGAAAACATAATGCATTAACTAGATATGTTGCCCATGCTCCGCATGGGTCGTGTGCGTCTGATTTTAGTGTCGTTTTTGTTAATAGATGCAGGTGGGATATATCGATCCCTAATTTTCACAAACAAAGACGGATAGATAAAAGGCAAGAAAAAAAGCAAAAAATTAAATATGAGGACCAATACAGAAAAAAATATACCAAAAGAAGAAAATGATAGGCGGCAGAAAGTCTCGGGCCATTTTTTGAGTTTTTTATGAAAAAAATATAAAAGTTTTGACTGCAATGAACAAAAATGTCAAAATGGCTAAAGAATAAAAACGGTTGGAATTAGCAAGTTTTTAGAAAAAACACCAAAGTTGTCAATTCCTTAAAGTTTTGTGGCAAAACCTTGAATATTAAAAGGTTCTTAAAAAATATAAAAAAAAAATTTATTGCAATGACCAAAAATGTCAAAATGGCTAAAAAATAAGAGCCAAAGTTGATAAAAAAAACATGCAAGTTTTGTAACATCCATAAAATTCACACAAAATTTAAACTTTTCCAATCATAAATAAAAACCATATAGCATTGTTTACAAAATGTTTTCAAATCATAACATAAGGATGAGGAGCGGTACGGTCACGCCTTCGCCTTTCCACGATCTCCTGAAGTACATGAGACAGTAAACTGAAAACTATAAGTCCGAGTGCTTAGTGAGCTACCCCCAAAATACCAACACCACACTGACAATACCATAACAGTAATAATCAATCAATCAACATGCATACTGGGCCATCGGCCTAACTGGACCGCCCTACTGGGCCTACAGTTTGTCTGGATCTATCCTGAGCCTTCGGCATGACTGGTCTGCCATGTGGGCCTACAGTCTCCCCGGACCGCTCATAGGGTATGTTGGCCTTCAGCACAAAGCAGGACCGCCTCAACCCAACCAACAAGCAAATAACCATATGCGCATAGCTATCATATACTGGCATATACAAACATCAAACATATCTATCTCACTGATCACAATCGTAAAATTCTCCTGTAACTAGAGTACCGACCTAGAAGGTCACTAACACACCAATCCCTATGGCTCATAAAAGCATAACATATCGTCTACCTCGATTCCGAACTAACAAATCGTAACCACATGCAACATACCATAACAATAACAACTAAAGGGCCGACCTTGGTGCCGTAGACCCTATCGATATAGTGAGGATAACTCACCTCGCAGATGTCGACTCGGAAAGTAAACTCCAACTCTCGGATCACTCGACACAGGCCCCACCACCTATAACCATAGTTCAATATACACATAAGTCTTTAACCTTATAAGGTACTCCACAACCCAATAGTCAACCCCTAATCAAGGTCAAAGTCCTCAGTTAAAGTCAACATTCCATGTTGACCTCAACTCGCCGAGTACACCCAGCTACTCGCCGAGTCCCTCAAAGCACAATCCAACTCGCCGAGTCATCGAGGTGACTCGTCGAGTTCCTTCGAATCCCGATCAAACTTTAAGGCCACCCGTCGAGTTCCATCCCTGCGACTCGACGGATATACTCGCGAACATATTCTTGGTTAAAACTCATCCGACTCGCCGAGTTGTTCTTCAACTCGTCGAGTCTCATGACAATCTTCATCGGACTCGCCGAGTTGTTCAACCAACCCGTCGAGTTCAATGGCCATCTTCATGCGACTCGCCGAGTCGACCTTGCGACTCGTCGAGTCCATTCAGTCCTCTTTCCATACATATCCATTCTGAGCCATGCAGCGGCTCCAAATCACAGATCCAAGCTTCTAGGGCATGCTTATCATGTAAAGTTGCAAACTTTACGTGCATGCATGGCTTTAAAGGCTCAAAATGGCAAATCTAAGCTATTGATGGGTCTTTATGCACCAAGGGGACCTCAATCACGACTTAAGCTGCAACTTTATGCTTCTAGAATCCAAAGAGAGTCCAGATCTGAAGTTACAACTTCAGATCTAGCCCATAGCTCATCATACCAACTTGATCTTCCATGAAAACCTAAAACTCACCTAATAAAGGAGATCTATAAGGAGAATGACGGTTTGGGTACCTTTTGAAGTTGATATATGAGATGAGTGTTGATTCCCACACTCCAATTGCTTCAATCTCCTTCTCCTCCAAGTCTTCTCCCTCCAAGGACTCTCTTTCAAGCTTCAAACACACACACAAGGCACACACACACACAAATAAGGCTCTCAAGGGTTCTTTGGAACTGTAAGGAGGTCCAAGGGAGGCTAAGGTCCCTTTAAATAGGGCTGCAAACCCCGGGAATTAGGGTTTCACTTGCCAGCTCCTACTCGCCGAGTCCCAATATGGACTCGTCGAGTAGGTCACTTAACTCGCGATCCTTCTCTCTGCTACTCGACAAGTTGGTAAACCAACTCGTCGAGTAGGGCCTAATCCAAAAACTCATATTAACAATACCTGAGAATCGGGGCGTTACAAGTTTACTATTCCTAACTTTTAACTTCTTTAATATATATATATATATATATATATATATATATATATATATATATATATATATTGAAACAAAATATAATACAAAGTAAAATTTAAAAAAAAAATTAAAACTTGATAAATGAAATTTCCCATATTAAAAAGAGAAAATTAATGAAATAACCAAAAGTTAGGGGATGTTTTCAACAAATAACCATGAAATTTTGAGTTTTGGAAAATGACCACGAGATCCATAGAGGGGGTCTGAGGATCCCTTTTCCTTTGAGGAACGACACACAGTACTACGGAAATGACGTGGCAACACTAAAAGACAAAAAAAATGGGGGTTCTAATGGTTCCGCAGAGGTGTCTCTGCGGATATTGTGAACACCTCAGAAGATCGCTTAATGTGTCTGAGGAATGGGTAAATACTTAAAAATCCCAAAAAAATTATCTTAAAAAATTGTTCATACCCATTTTTCAAAGACGATAAGCGATCCACAGAGGTGTTCACAAGATCCGCAAAGACACCTCTGCGGAACCTTAAAAACCCCCCAAAAAAATGTGTCTTTTAGTGCTGCCACCTTATTTCCGCAGAGGTGTGCTAAGTTCCTTAGAGACATTAAGTGATCCGCAGAGCCCCATATGCGGATCTGATGGTCATTTTACGAAACTTGAAATTTCATGGTTATTTGTAGACCTGGAAAACGTGTCGTGTCGTGTCAAGACATTAACCGGGTTGAGAGTGCTTGACCCTAACCCGACCCATTTAATTATCGTGTCGTGTCGTGTCAACCCGTTTATTTTCGTGTCGATTTCGTGTCGGGTTTCGGGTTAAGGTTTAAATCTTATATATATATGTTGTGGCATGCTGGGTTGAAACATTTTAAAGGTTGAAAATAAGAGTCATGGAGGAAAAAAAATGAAAAAGTGAAATGCTGGAGTTGGGAGGTGGGAGGTGGAACATAAAATAAAATTATACTCCCTCCGTCCCATATTTATTGTTCATTTTTTGACTTTTGAAGTTTTTATTTTTCTACTTTGACCGTAAATATTTTTATATATGTAACATCCATAAAATTCCAACCAATTTAAACTTTTCAAAAACAACCCGATTTCATAAAATTATTACAAAAATGTTTTTCAATACAATTATTTCAGAGTCTTCCCAGAACCACATCATAAAACATAAATATGAGGAGCGGTACGATCACGCCTTTGCCTTGCCACGGTCTCCTGAAGAACCTGAAAAACATTAAACCACAACTGTAAGCCCGAAAGCTTAGTGAGATATCCCCAAAATATCAACCACATATACCATACACGCATAACATGCCATAACATAACAGAACACAAAACAGCCATGCACTTTGGGTCTACTGGGTGACTGGTCCGCCGCACCGGCCTTCAGTCCACCTGGTCCACCCTCCGAGTCTATCCACATACATCGAGTCTACAATGTGATTGGTCTGCCTGCACTGGGCCTTCAATCCACCTGGTCCACTCTCTGAGTCTACAGTATGACTGGTCCGCCCGCACCGGGCCTTCAGTCGGCCTGGTCCACTCTCCGAGCCTCGGCACGTCTGGTCCGCCCTCTTGGGGCCTACAGCCTATCCGGACCGCTCGCTGGGCCTTCAGGATGACCGGTCCGCCCTGGGTATGTTGGCCTACAGCACAAAGCAGGTCCCGCCTCAACCCAACCCCAGTCCAACAACCATGTGCACATAAACATTCAATCATATAACATATCGCATCCAATCAAACCGATCTAACAGATCACATAGCATAACATCATCCTAACTAGGATACTGACCTAACCGGTCACTAGCATAGCATCATCCTATATACCAGGATTCCGACCTTAACCAGGTCTCTAACATATACCATCTTAACTACCAGGATGCAACATAGCAAAGCAATAACATAACAACGATACCCGGATCACAATCCGATAAAGGGCCGACCTTGGTGCCGTAGACCCTGTTGATATAGTGAGGATAACTCACCTCGAAATTGCCGACTGAACAGATAAACCCGAGCTGCTCCGACCACTGATACGATCTCCACCACTGGCCAATCACCAAAACACTGAACTCAAAACAATATCCAACAATTACCAAAATGCCCCTGGAAGTCAACTGGTCAACCCTTGGTCAAAGTCAAAGTCAAAGTCAACCCCTGACTGACTCTACTCGCCGAGTCAACCCGATGACTCGACGAGTCCCCATGCGCAGAACTTCCCCAATCGCGACTCAACTCACCGAGTCACCCCGAGACTCGCCGAGTCCAACAACTCTGAATCCTTTCACACTCGACTCACCGAGTCATTCCTTGACTCGCCGATTCACAGCTCAACCAGAAGAAAGGTTAAGGCCTCACGACAAGACTCGCCGAGTCCAAAAACAGACTCGCCGAGTGCATGGCCATCTGCAACCAACTCGCCAAGTTGTTCTTCCAACTCGCCGAGTTCCTGCCCATATTCATCCAACTCGCCGAGTTGTTCTTCCAACTCGTCGAGTTCCAGCCTATCTTCAAGCAACTCGCCGAGTACACCCTTGTGACTCGCCGAGTACCCCTAGATCTGAAACCATACAGAGGCTTTCCAAGCATGCAGAAGCTCTAAACCATAGATCTACTCTTTTACAAGCCATCCATCACGTAAAGTGGCAAACTTTACGTGGATCCAAAGAGATCTAGGCATTTAACACTTTAGGGCTAGGGTTTGGGACAAAAGGGCTTCACCAATCACTCAAAAATCGGGACTCTATGACATATAGGACCATCATAAGCTTAGATCTGAAGTAGCATCCTCAGATCCAAACTTCTATCTCAATTTAGATGTCATATCAACCATCACACATGAACCCCATGAAGAAAAAGCTTAAGGAAATGGTTCCTTACCCCTGGAATGAGCCCAACCAACTGTAGATTCCTGATCTCCCAAGCTTTCTGATACAAGCCTTAAAATCTTCAAGCTTAAAGCACCAAAGATCCTTCTCCAAACTCTAATTCACTCAATAATGGGGTCTCCTCATGAATTTAGGGTTTTTGGAACTCAAGGAATGGTAAAGAGGCTGGGGAAGAAGTGTTATGTTCTTTATATAGGGCTCATCCCCCGTAATTAGGGTTTTCTTCACTCAGCACCAACTCGCCCACCCATGCTACTCGCTGAGTTGGTCACTTAACACGCGACCAGAGTCGCGACCTTACTCGCCGAGTCCACTCGTGGACTCGCCGAGTTGCCCTCTCACATTTACACTTTTAGCCCTTCACTCAACTTCTGATGTTCCGAGATGTTACAATTCTCCCCCACTTAAATTAGGCTTCGTCCTCGAAGCCTGAGGCAACACAACTCCAGAACTACTCTCGCAATGCACCACCTGGCATTGACCAGATCAGGTTCCTCAAAGCACAACCATCGGAACTCGAAATTCAATTTTCTTTTCCGCGGTGTTCTGACCACCGCTTCAAGCCGGCCACCAGCCTCGCCCTCTGATAACCACACTTATCAACTGAGTACCACCCCATGATGTGTCACTCGCTTCAATTGCAACAATCACTCGACTCATACGAGTTAGAAATAACCATGAACCACCGGAATTCCCGGCCTGAGCCCAACTTTATCCGCTCCATGCTGACAGGATGACACATTCTTCAGCCTCAGAGCAACCCCCCATGAGTTCTCCACCGCAATCTCATACCCATGCTGCACTGGCTCTAGCATCTTCGGGTTGGGAAAACCTGATACACTGACGACACCTCCAAACATCCCCCAGGATGAATTTCTGCCGCATACATAAATCCTTGATCAAAATCAAACTGGAAATCCAAGATTCCATCCCTGCATTCCTTCCGAGCTTTTGGCTCTACACCCATGGAAATTTCTTCCGTGACCTCAGCAAACATCCAACCCGGATGTGATCCCATGCCACAGCCGCAGACACACTGCTCATCAACCATGATTGGAACACCCCAATCATAACTCTGCACTACTGCATTTACTTCCGTGAACTTACACTCCCTATCAGAGCTACATTCCTTTCCCTTTCCTTACCAAGGAAATCCACTTGGCCGCCTTGTCACTATGACAAGTGCCACGGTGCTCACCCAATACTACACCATTCTCTTATAGCATAACCGCTATCCCATGCACCACACACGCTCTGAATCCACTCGCAAGGACTCTCAAGTCCATGCTCTACCTTCCACTCACCACGATCAATACACGGGGCCAGACCTTCTGATGCTAACACGTCGCGACATACTCAATTCATTTCCTCTTATCGATCTATCAACACATGCAGAGTCTTCAGCATGACTGGACCGCCTTTCCAGGCCTTCAGCCCATCTGGACCACTCTCGGAACCTTCAACAGGTCTGGACCGCCCTCCAGGGCCTTCAACCTGTCTGGACCATTCTCCGAGCTTTTGGCCTGACTAGTACGCCTACCGGCCTTCAGTCTATCCGGACCGCTCAACCAGCATCCAACATCCCGAATTATCCCTCCAGGAAAACTCTCCCATGCATACTGTTCTAGCCCTCTAGGGGTTCTGAACTCTATCTCCACCCTACATACTCGATCCCGGCCCGATCCCAGGCCTTCCACGATCAATCACCCTTGGTCTGCATCCTGCCCCGTCTGACTGACACTTGCATCAAACCAGCCTACGCTCGGCTGACAGAACCACTGCTGAATCCCAAGCAGCTAAACAACCTCTCATGCCCATCGATCTTCCGGAGAATTTTCCAATTCTCCCCCACTTAGAGCACTGACTATCAACCACCGGTCGCCATCACCGACCTCCCTTATCAACCCTACACAACACAATCCCTTACACGCGATCTGGTTCCCACTAGGACGAGCAACCTTCACAAAATCACATATCAACACAGATCATCTCGGCTCGAAAGAAACCCGACCTTCAGCAACCACTCCTCAGACTGAAGATGATACCCGACATTCGGACCAAAAGACAAATTCCCACTAATAACCCTCATGAATGATAACCAAAGAAATTCCCAACACCAAACCCTTAACCATACCACAACCCTCAAGGAACAACGAATACAATACCAGAAACCACACAACGAGACTAGCAGATATACAATACTCCAAAATAATCACAAAATAACAAGACATCATGGATGAAACATACCCGCAGCTGCATCCGGCACTGCCCTGACCTCCTCTGCTGTAAGCTGAAAAGCACGACCCTGAGCCCTTGGAGGCTCCGCTCCACCCTGACCTCCACCCATAATCCTCAAAGTGGCCGGTGCTGGAGCCTGCACCGGTCCTACAGCAACCTATGGACAGTTGACCCTCAAGTGTCCAACCTGATGACAGTGATAACAAATCCTCAAATCCCGACCCGGGGCTGCCTGCCGACAATCCCTCGCATAGTGCCCCTCCTTTTCGCACTTGTGGCATGCACCACCGGACCTACAAACTCCGGTGTGACCCTTCCCACACTTTCCACAAGTGTGTCTGCTCTGATCTCCCAATCTAGAATCAACGGTCTTGGACCGTTTCGGCGCCGACTGCGACTGCACCGGAGCCTGCCTCTGCTCTTGCAACTGTAACTCAATCTCCAACTCACGCCGCCTGGCAGCCTCCTGCAACTCTAACAAGGTCTCGCACCTCTGCGTAGACACAAACTGCCTGATATCCCTCTTGAGCATACTCAGATATCGGGTCATCTGAGCCTGCTCCGAAGCAAACTCGGGGCAAAACATCGCCCTCTCAGTGAACATCCTTGTGATCTCCGTCACCGACTCCGAATCCTGCTTCAGCTCCAGGAACTCCTGAGCCAACCTCTCTCTCTCAACCCGCGTCACATAACGAGTGCTAAACATCTCCCGGAACTGATCCCATGAAACCGCAGCCCTCTGTGCATCCGAATACGACCCCGTGGTCAATCTCCACCAATCCTTCGCTCCGAGCCTTAACAGGTTCAGAGCACCCCTCACCCTCTGATCAGCAGGGCATGAACACGTGAATAAACACCCCTCCACGTCCGACAACCATCTTATAGCAACAATCGAGTCCTGAAACCCATCGAAGGTAGGAGGCTTCGTATTATCGAAGTCCCGATACTGAAAACCCCGACCAGCTCCTCCCCCTGCAGCTGCTACAACCGTTGTAGCCGCCGCGGCAGCCGTCTCTGTGAGAGTCGCATAACGCTCATCAAAATACTCAACCATAGCGGTCTTGATCGACCCAAACAGTTCCGGCAACTCAGCCCAGAACAACACAACAACCTCATCGTGCAGGATCTCAAGAATCCTAGCATCCAACTCGCATGTGCTCATCTGACCAATAACCTCGGGCGGTACTGACCCACCCTGACCGCCCTCTCCCGATCCCGATCCGGATCCACTGCCAGCATGCCTCGAAACCTCCATACTGAAAAACACCACAAGATCTCAGATACTTCCCACAAACCCAAAAACCAACTCCCAACCCAACCCTAGAGGTCATGGTTTCTTTGATACGCGTATGGGTCCTGTGCTTTCAGTAGTACGAGCCCATACTACCTTCCACACCTACCCATATTTATATCAATTATACCACAACACCCTAGTGAATAACATACATATCAGCACTCAACCCTCACTCCTAGAGGAACACTGGAAATCTCCCACAAGGAAACCCTAGGCTAACAGACATCATAAATCAGGCAACATTATCATGAAATCCTGAAGATCCCTAGCCTAGTACTAGCATGCTGTTCTATCAAAGCTCAAAAACAAATAATATGTATGGTATTTTGGGGTTACTTACTAGCTCCGGCTGATCGTACCTCCGCGTCCTCCTTTACTCATTTTGAAAACCATTTTATATTCTCTTTTGAAAACCCTCCTCGATTTGAGACTGGATTCACACGAATGTTCCTCCAATTCACTCAAACCAAGGCTCTGATACCAACTTGTAACATCCATAAAATTCCAACCAATTTAAACTTTTCAAAAACAACCCGATTTCATAAAACTATTACAAAAAGGTTTTCAATACAATTATTTCAGAGTCTTCCCAGAACCACATCATAAAACATAAACATGAGGAGCGGTACGATCACGCCTTTGCCTTGCCACGGTCTCCTGAAGAACCTGAAAAACATTAAACCACAACTGTAAGCCCGAAAGCTTAGTGAGATATCCCCAAAATACCAAACACATATACCATACACGCATAACATGCCATAACATAACAGAACACAAAACAACCATGCACTTCGAGTCTATTGTGTGACTGGTCTGCCGCACCGGCCTACAATCCAACAACCATGTGCACATAAACATTCAATCATATAACATATCTCATCCAATCAAACCGATCTAACAGATCACATAGCATAACATCATCCTAACCAGGATACCGACCTAACCGGTCACTAGCATAGCATCATCCTATATACCAGGATTCCGACCTTAACCAGGTCTCTAACATATACCATCCTAACTACCAGGATGCAACATAGCAAAGCAATAACATAACAACGATACCCGGATCACAATCCAATAAAGGGCCGGCCTTGGTGTCGTAGACCCTGTTGATATAGTGAGGATAACTCACCTTGCAATTGTCGACTGAACAGATAAACCCGAGCTGCTCCGACCACTGATACGATCTCCACCACTAGCCAATCACCAAAACACTGAACTCAAAACAGTATCCAACAATTACCAAAATGCCCCTGGAAGTCAACAGGTCAACCCTTGGTCAAAGTCAAAGTCAAAGTCAACCCCTGACTGACTCTACTCGCCGAGTCAACCCGATGACTCGCCGAGTCCCCATGCACAGAACTTCCCCAATCGCGACTCAACTCGCTGAGTCACCCCGAGACTCGCCGAGTCCAACAACTCTGAGTCCTTTCACACTCGACTCACCGATTCACAGCTCAACCAGAAGAAAGGTTAGGGCCTCACGACCAGACTCGCCGAGTCCAAGAACAGACTCGCCGAGTGCAAGGCCATCTGCAACCAACTCGCCGAGTTCCTGCCCATATTCATCCAACTCGCCGAGTTGTTCTTCCAACTCGTCGAGTTCCAGCCTATCTTCAAGCAACTCGCCGAGTACACCCTTGTGACTCGCCGAGTACCCCTAGATCTGAAACCATATAGAGGCTTTCCAAGCCATGCAGAAGCTCTAAACCATAGATCTACTCTTTTACAAGCCATCCATCACGTAAAGTGGCAAACTTTACGTGGATCCAAAGAGATCTAGGCATTTAACACTTTAGGGCTAGGGTTTGGGACAAAAGGGCTTCACCAATCACTCAAAAATCGAGACTCTATGACATATAGGACCATCACAAGCTTAGATCTGAAGTAGCATCCTCAGATCCAAGCTTCTATCTCAATTTAGATGTCATATCAACCACCACACATGAACCCCATGAAGAAAAAGCTTAAGGAAGTGGTTCCTTACCCCTGGAATGAGCCCAACCAACTGTAGATTCCTGATCTCCCAAGCTTTCTGATACAAGCCTCCAAATCTTCAAGCTTAAAGCACCAAAGATCCTTCTCCAAACTCTAATTCACTCAATAATGGGGTCTCCTCACGAATTTAGGGTTTCTGGAACTCAAGGAATGGTAAAGAGGCTGGGGAAGAAGTGTTATGTTCTTTATATAGGGCTCATCCCCTGGAATTAGGGTTTTCTCCACTCAGCACCAACTCGCCGAGTTGGTCACTTAACACGCGACCAGAGTCGCGACCCTACTCGCCAAGTCCACTCGTGGACTCGCCGAGTTGCCCTCTCACATTTACACTTTTAGCCCTTCACTCAACTTCTGATGTTCCGGGATGTTACAATTTAACATTTAAAACACAATCTATTCATATATTTTGCATTAAGTGTTATATATCAAAAACAAAAATATTTAAGATCAAATTTGAAGAATAAAGACTTCAAAAGTCAAAATTGGACAATAAATATGGGACGGAGGTAGTAGTAAGTTTAGAAAGCAAAATGGAAAGAGTTAGAGTTAGGAAACAAATGAGATAGGTAGTGAGGAGGAGTAAATTAAGTCACTTTGAAATTTTGAATTTTACTTTTAGTTCTTGAATTTGGGCCACTACAAACGTATAATATTGAAAATATCTATAAAAATATGAAATATATATATATATATATATATATATATATATATATAAATAATTAAACGGGTCATCTTCGAGTTGAAAGTCTTGACCCTAACCATACCCGTTTAATTATCGTGCCGTGTCATGTCAACCTGTGTACATAAACGGGTTGAAATCTCTGACCCTAACCCGCTAACTTCGTGTCGGGTTCTTGTCGAGTTGTTGTGTCGTGCCAGATTTTGTCAGGTCCAGTTATTTCTTGAAAACACACCCTAACCTTTGGTTATTTAATGAAATTTCTCTATTAAAAACCTTTTACTAGAGCGGTGGGAGTCTATCCGTTTCATAGGATGGTTACTTTCATAGGGTGGTTACTATAGGCATAAAAAGAGAGTAGTCTTTGTTTGATAGGGTGGTCACCACACGCATAACACCTTTTCATTTGCACATAAAATAAGAGAAAAGTATTTTTATTGTTCGGCACACACTTTATATATATATATATATATATATATATATATATATATATATATATATACTAGGTGTGAGACCCATATATTACATGAGTTTATTTAAAAAAAATTAAATATGAAATTTTAACAATTTGAAAAGTTTGAATTTATAAGAAAAATGAGAAAAAATTTGAATTATTAAAATTAATGAGGCTTTAATGTATTGAATACATTACATATATAAGCTCTTTCTAATAAATACCTTACATATTAAATGTGAAATTTTAATTTAATAAAATGAAAAAATACAATAAAATGACAAGTGGAAAATAAAAAATTCAAAAATTTTAGAAAATGTCATGTGTCCAAATGAAGGAGAAGAGGATATGTGACAAAAAGTTTTTTATTTATTAGGGAGGATATATATATATATATATATATATATATATATATATATATATATATGTAGGGTTAGGTTATTTTGTTTTTACTAACTACTGTGTCCCAGAATGCACAGATCTGGACCATCGGATGGAATATAATCAAAGGTCATGATCTGAGGGTCTATGATAGTAGAATATGATAACATGTACCATATAATCACATAAATTTCAACATAAGGGCATTTTAGTCAATTAACCTATATTAAAAAAGGGAATTTTTGGATTTTTAGGGAAGATTAATTTCTTTATTTTTTAAAAATCTGAATATTTTAAATTAATTCAAATTTAAAAATCCAATTTTATTCTGTCAGAATGACAGAATGTCAACCATAAACTAGTAAATACATTTTGAAAGACTACACAAAATCGATTCTTGAACTAATAATATATCAAAAAATTACGTTGTATAATTGTGATTCATTGAATAATAACAAACATTCTGAAATAATAACAAGTATAATTCTTAAAAAATAACAATATTCTTAAACAATGAGTGTGATCATTCTTTAATTCATTCTTCAACCCTTTCCCATCAGGTCTTCAAACCATTCTTGAAGCCATTTCTACCAGAAATTCATTGCCAAGTAATTTGTAGTGATACACTTGTAAAACCTACACATTAAACATACAAATAATTAACTACAATTCTATCAGAATACAACAATAATATTCTTACAAAATAAACTATTCTGGAAGAATATTCTTTAAGAATTTGTATTATCAAGAATATACCCAACAAACAAAATAAGGAACCGGCATCAACCTATTCTGACAGAATAAGGAACTAACATTCTTTGGGTTTCCTGTGTTTCTTCTCGATATGCTCAGTGTATTTAACTGCAAATTCTGACAGAATAAGGAACTAGCATCAACCTATTGTTATGAAAATGGCATCCAACCCAATCTAAATTGAGTTATATAGTTCTGAAAAGAATAAGGAACAAAGTGAAGTAAAAACATTAAAAAAAATTAACTATTTTTTCATTGAGGCATTTTATCGAACACATGGAGGCCATGACAGAATGTTGTTTGTAAACAAAAATTGCAAATATGGTAATGGATCATAACTCATAAGACTTACATTGATGGATGAAAATGAGGAATACTAGGCAGATTACAACTTATACTGATGTACACTGGTTTGCTTTCTTTTAACGCAATTGAAATTGCAGTGTCAATTTGTTCATGTGCATCTTCCAAGTTATTCACTACTTCCTGTTGTTTCATTCATCATAAATCCATCAATATCATATAACAAGATCAGATAAAAATCATTGTTACTTAATTTTAAAATCGATGAAATACAAAAGCCTTGGAAATTAAAATCAACATACTTGAGAGATCATCGTGTCCCTGGCGAACGTCCCTGTTTGATGTATCGTCGGTGGTCGGCGCCATCACCGACGAAAGGGCCCAGCTCCACCCGTTCTCTTCTCCAATCCATAAAGTTGGTGGTTCTACGGTGTTGTGGGGTGGTGCTACTGCTCTGGTGGTGTCGAAACTCATTTAGGAGGGGATAAGGGTTTTTGGGTCTGTGAAGAGAGAACGATGATTTTTAAAGAAGTAGTGGGAATCGGTGGTGGTGTTATATGAAACTGATAACCTAAATTAGTGGGATATTGATTGATTTTGTTTTCTTTTACCATAATTAATTATAGTGTAGATTACTCTTATACCCTTTTATTATTTATTAGTGATTTAATTATTTCCTGAATTCTCATTGGTGCATTTAGGCACACAATACCTGCTAAAAACATTTGAACCTAGCTCTCTCTCTCTCTCTCCCTCTCTCTCTCTCTCTCTATATATATATATATATATATATATTAAGGAAAATATAGTTGTTATGTACCTAATATTGGGTATAGAACTATCAAAAACCATATAATTTTAGCCAAATACAATTAAATTTCTCTACCACATTTTTGCATCCTCTATTAGAGTTTAATCTAGGCTTTGTATATATTTTTTATGGAGTTTTACAAGTTAATTTTGCATCACAAACTGTATATGTATATAAAAATATTTTACTAATGACATGGAAGTCTCCGTATTGAAATTAACATAGAAAACTATAGTGAAAGATCGAATTTCATTAGAAAAAACCAATAAACTTCATTTCATATCACATAAAAAAATCCAAACAAATATACATAAGGTAGATATCAGAGGAAGTTATGAAGCAAATTAGAGCTCTAATAAAAAAAACATATTTTGAATTCAGAAATGTTGGGTATGAATCACGAAATCAAAAATAATATGAGTTAAAAAGCAATAGCAAGAAAGTAACAATGAAAGAAAATTGTGTTTTGTTAATCAAAACAAAGTCAATTTTGATAGTGCTACACCTAATATTAAATACATGACAATCATATATTCACTTTTCATATAGAATATGTATTCTAGTAGAATATATACTCTCATTCTGCTAGAATACACTCATATTATTCTATATATTAATACATTATGAAAGAACATTATTATTGATATTAATGACGAATTTAATTAGTTTCCATAAAAAAAAACTATAAGTATAAATATCATTTAATATACATTTAATGTTTACTAAATTTTTATTGGTGCATTCTAACACATAATAGATATGGAAAACATTTAAACTTCTGTCTCTTTCTCTCTCTCTCTCTCTCTCTCTCTCTATATATATATATATATATATATATATATATATATATATATATATAGGGTTAGGTTATTTTGTTTCTAGTAACTATTGTGTGCCAAAATGCACAGATCTGGACCATCGGATGGAATATAATCAAAGGTAATGATCTGAGGGTCTATTATAGTAGAATAGGATAACATATACCATATAATCACACAAATTTCAGCATAAGGGCATTTTAGTCAATTAACCTATATTAAAAAAGAAAATTTTCGGATTTTTAGGGATAATTAATTCCTTTATTTTTAAAAATCTGAATATTTTAAATTAATTCAAAATTACAAATTCGAATTTATTCTATCAGAATGGTAGAATGTTAACTATAAACTAGTAAAAATATATTCGTCGATTATATTCTGTCAGAATGACAGAATGCCAACCATAAACTAGTAAATACATTCTAAAAAGAATACACAAAATCAATTCTTGAACTAATAAATATCCAAATAATTACATTGTATGATTATAATTCATTGAATAATAACAACATTCTAAAAGAAAAAAGAAAAAAAACATCATAATCTAACAAAAACACTAATCTATTCTAATAGAATATTATTTTTTAGCAACACTTTATACATTGTAGCATAACACATTCTGGTATAATACACTCTCGTTCTCTATGTTTTCTTCCTTCTCCACATCAATGTTAGCCTCTTCAAAACCTAAATCCACAAAGAAAACATAATCAAGTTTCAAAAATTAAAAAATTCAATGCATTCTAAGAGAATAAAAACTATAAATTATGACAGTATGTACTTGTTGTTGACAATTATTCTCAAACATTCTAACAAAATACATCTATATAAAATAAATTCTAATAGAATTCATTACATAATTTAAGAGCTGTGATTGAATACAAAATTCAATAGTTGTGATTGAATCATCAACACACATATGCATTCATTCCCAGTAAACACTAGAGTATGTATTCATAATTCACAACAAGATAAAGAAGAAGATGAAAATGAACAGAAAAGAAACGAATTTGGAATACCTGGCTAGAAGAAGGCTTGCGTTCACCATGTAAGACAACCACCCATAAACACTCAGTAAACCCAAGATCATACACCCTCACCATTGAATCAAAAACAATCAGCCCCACCATGGAGAATCAAGAGACTGAAGCAACTGATAAGAGGGTAAAAAAGGAAATAAAATCAATAAGAATCAAGAGACTAAAGCATGTACATGTATCTGTGTATGTGGAATATGAAGGACCTGTAACCTTCCAAATCTAATAAAAGATTATATATAAAAAATTAATTTTTTTTTGACAACGTTAAGGTAGCTTGTATGTCTTCAACAAATGTCACTCGTTCTTACCTCGAATCTGGACTGAGGGATTATGTAAAACAAGGAGAGAACGCAGACCTTAGGAGGAGGCTTGAACGGCGGAGTAATGAGAGCAGAGGGACGGCTGCTTACACCGCCATAGGCGAGGAGAAGGTAACTTGGGGATTAAATTGGATTGCGGATTTGATGTGCGTTGATTGTTGAAGCTTCTCCGGGTTCTCATTTTCTCCTTTCGGAACGACTGACAGACGAGAAGGGTGTGCGATGTTTTGTCGATCTATTGCAAGGAGAGAGAAAGCATCTCCGATTCTCATCTTCATTTGATCGGGGATGAAAGGAACTCGAGCGAAGCAGGGGAAGAATGAACAGAAGGCAGCAACATAACTAGGTAAAATATATTTAGTTTAATTCCTTAATTGAATGATTAGTTTATTTCCTTAATAGAATGATTTCAATTAAATAATTTCCTTAAATAATAGTACAATATGTCCAAAATACCCTTTAATGATTTAATTAATTATTTATTATTTCTTAAATTCTCATTGGTGCATTTAGGCACACAATAGTTGCTAAAAACATTTGAACCTAACTCTCTCTCTCTCTCTCTCTCTCTCTCTATATATATATATATATATATATATATATATATATATATATATATATATATATATATATAGAGAGAGAGAGAGAGAGAGAGAGAGAGTTAGGTTCAAATGTTTTCACTATCTATTGTGTGCCTGTATGATTGATTCTGGACCAATCATTTTAGTTATTTTAAGAAAGTAATTAATGCTTATTAAATGCTGAAGATGTAATTAATACATATTATATCTTCAACATGTAATATGCATTAATTACTTTCTTAAAATAATTAAAATGATTGGTCCAGAATCAATCATACATGCGACAGTGAAAACAAAATAATCTAACTATATATATATATATATATATATATATATATATATATATATATATATATATATATATATATATATATATATATATATATATATATATATATATATATATCTTCTAGACTATTTAATATGCGTTGCATAAAGTTTGATAGTTAATAAAAAGAGTACATTATAAGGTAAGATCTAAGTTTCTTTTGCATATATTGTTGCATCACATGACTTATAGTATGATGATTAATCAGATCCTGCAGGGATGAATCTTAGAGCCTTAGACTACAAGGGCTTTTTTTCTTATCAAAACAAGGTATCTTGTATTCAAATTAAGCCATTTATTTAAATTTGAAATGTATGTGTGTTCTAGCTTTGCCTTTTCTTTTAAAATTTGTCGTCATGATTATACGAGATATAAAAACTTTGTCTTCATTATTACATAATCTCGTTGTATCGAAACTGGCTAATAAATTGACAACCGCAAACAGTACTCCTTTTGCACGTCTACAATCGTGAAGAAGTCAAACACCAGGCTCCGCGCAGTTTCCACCACCACCACAAACCGTTCTTGCAAGATCCGTTGCGAGAGCTCGTCGGAGTCTGGGGACGAATTACATGGAAAATCATATTCATGGCGATCGCCGGAGGGCGTGGTCCGTTGCTCAGCAAATTACGTTCCTTTATCACCCATTAGCTTCTTGGAGCGAGCTGCCGATGTATACAGAGACCGGACTTCCATCGTTTATGGGTACATCAGCTACACATGGAAAGAAACGCACCATAGATGCGTCAAGCTTGCATCTGTTCTTAACCATTTAGGTGTTTCTCGTGGCGAAGTTGTAAGTTTTTCTTTTTCTGCAAGTTGATTATAAGTAACAGAAGCTAGAAATCATTTACTGAAGCTAAAATTACGGATTAATTAATGCAGGTAGCGACACTAGCGCCAAATGTTCCGGCGATGATAGAGCTTCATTTCGCAGTTCCCATGGCTGGAGCCATCATTTGCAATCTCAACACACGTCAAGATCCAAATATGATTTCAACTCTGCTACAACACTCGGAAGCAAAGATTCTCTTCGTCGACAACCAATTATTGGATATAGCAGATGAAGCTGTCAATCTTCTCAAGAACACACACACAAAGCCCCCTCTTGTTGTCGTAATATCCGAACCCGACTCCCGATCACCGTTGACTAATACCGGAAAATACGAATACGAGAGCCTTGTGGAGAGTGGAGTGACTGAATTCTCTATAATCCGACCAAATGACGAATTTGATCCCATCAGTTTAAACTACACCTCCGGGACCACTTCACAGCCGAAAGGAGTAGTTTTTAGCCACCGAGGGGCTTATCTTGGCTCCCTTGCGTCGGTGTTCTTGCGAGATATGCAAGAGAGGCCTGTTTACCTTTGGACGTTGCCTATGTTTCACTGCAACGGGTGGTGCTTCTCGTGGGGGGTGGCGGTGGTCGGCGGCACCAACATTTGCCTCCGACGTTGTGACCCTAAAGATATATTCAACAATATAGTGCTTCACAACGTCACACACATGGACGGAGCTCCAACTGTATTAAACATGCTTGTGAATTCTCCGGCGACTGACAGAAAACCACTTCCACATAAAGTCAAGATTCTGACAGGCGGCGCATCTCCACCACCGACAATCATTTCCAAGATAGAGGAGCTAGGGTTTCGTGTATCTCATATTTATGGTCTCACTGAAACATATGGTCCAGGGACTTCATGTTTATGGAAACCCGAGTGGGAAAAGTTGAATCTTGAAAAACAACTGAAGCTTAAAGCACGACAAGGAGTGAAAGCTTTTGTAATGGAGGAAGTCGATGTAAAAGATCCTGTAACAATGGAGAGTGTAAAATGTGATGGGAAATCGTTAGGGGAGGTTATGTTTAGAGGGAATATAGTCATGAGTGGATACTTTAAAGATTTAAAAGCAACAAAAGAAGCTTTTGAAGGAGGTTGGTTTAAAAGTGGTGATCTTGCAGTCAAACATTCAGATGGATATATAGAAGTGAAGGATAGGTCTAAAGATGTTATAATATCGGGTGGTGAGAATATATGCACCATCGAGGTCGAAACCGTAATTTACAGTCATCCCGGAGTTTTGGAGGTGGCGGTTGTTGCAAGGCCTGATGATCATTGGGGTGAAACTCCATGTGCATTTGTGAAGTTGAAGGAGGGTGTTGATATTGATGCTCAAGAAATTATTGAGTATTGTAGAGATCGAATGCCACATTATATGGCACCCCGAAGTGTTGTTTTTGATGATTTGCCAAGAAATTCGACTGGAAAGGTGCAGAAGTTTGTGTTGAGGGAGAAGGCAAAACGTTTGGGGAGTTTGTTTTAACAAATTACAATGTAAGTGGAATTATAAGTAATGGTAATAGTAAGTGTTATAATACTTGCTAGGAAGACGTTGATTCAAAAAGCTCTGTTTTTGTAATATGCTTTATTTAAGACCCAAGTCTATTCGTATTTCAATAAAGTAATGATTATGTATTATTTTGTTTACAACTTGTATGCGGGCCTAGTACAAAAACCTGATCAAATACTCAATAGTGTACAAACATGGGTTTGTAAAATGGTGCGAAACACTTGGTGTGAACAGTGAAGAGAAAATTTAGAGAGAAGAACATGAAGATCGAGAGCCAAATAAGCAAAGACAGCTAGAGTTTTTTCATTAAAGAAAAGAGTAAATACAATGAATGGGGAAACATTACTATTAAATAAAAAAGACGTCATGGTTAAAAGTCCAATATAAAAAGGGTAACATAAAATATATGCTAACATCCCACATTCCCCCCCAAACTCAAACTCTTAGACCACACCAGTATATTTTATGTTAGGCTTAGTCTTTTTGTATTGAGCTTTTATTTATTCTTTAATAGGTTAACCCTAGTTTCTTTCCTCATTTATAATATTGTTTCTCTTTCATTACTTTTCATTAATAACAAATGTACCAATAGCTACTTGAGGTATTTGGCTCTCAATCGTCATGGTATTAGAGCACAATCCGATCTATGTGTTTTGATATGATGATTGTACGAAGGCTTTATAATGAGAGCCAGGTTTGCATAAAAAGTTCATGGTATTGTTCATTGATTTGTGTTTTTTTTTTTTAACCGCAAACTAATCTAGTCCTAAATTATCATTTATGTCTCTAAAGGTATTTGAACTCATGATCTCTCAATCGAGAGAGTCACTCCTTACCGTTAGACCAAATATTTTTTTGATAATTTGTGTTTGATTCTCATCTTGTATTTGTTGGGTATATTTTTGTTTTCATTTGGTATTGTATTATCTTTTGTATTTGTTGGTGGTATTGGATTGTCTATTTGTTTTTATTATTGACAATATGGTTTGGATAGATAATTCATTTGAGTATGTTAGTATCCAATTTGATGGTAATAATTATTATGCTTATTGGAATTATGTCATGAAAAACTTTTTATATATGAAATCTATAGGGTTATGTTACTCATACCCTAAGTAGACATATAGATGGGAAAGCCGCCAATTATGCAAATTGCTTGATTCATAGGAAATTGATAATTCTAAGATGATCACATGGATTAACAGACCTAAAGTTCAATCTACTGGGCCTAATTGGTTGCGTGTGATACGATTACAGAATTTTAAGATTATTTGAATAGACTATACGCTCAATTAAATTTTTCTAAATAATACCAGTTGGAAACAACAAATATTCAAGCCCTGTAACAAAATGATATGAGTGTTCAAGATTTCTTTGTCGTGATGTTTGATTTGTGGGATCCATTGACCCTTATATGTTTATAATTTTATCTTTGGCATTCTCATTTAGGACAGTCATAACCTCTCTAGGTGCTTTAAATCATTTGAACAATTATGATATTTCTCATTGTAATGGTTATAAACTGGAAAAAAAATATGGTTATCGTTTGAGAGTTGATTCGTACATAACAATTTTTCTCTATACACAACAAATTGTGTTTTAAATGTTATATTGTACAAACATATAAATCATAAATTATTATATATGGAGAAAAATTATTGTATACGAATCATTTCCCGGTGTAAATACAATGTTTGGGGGAATAAGAATATGAATAAGGAAAGAAACTATAATTAACCTATCTATAAGGCTAAATAAAACCTCAATAAAAAAGGCTAAGCCTAACATAAATATTTGCTAACATGCTAACAAAGTAGAGGATCTAGTAGAGAGTACTCCAAAGGGATTTGTAGTACCAAACATTCCTACATTTGACGGGCACAATGATTACTCGTCAAAATTAATAAACAACTTCATCAAAATCAAAGGAATACGTGGGCCTCTTAGAAGACCAAATCAACACACATAAAGGAGCCATACCAACTCAAGGTCTCAAGCACAATGGATGATCAATGACCAGACCTTTTTGTAACATTTAATTAATAGACATGTTCTTGATACTATTTACAACACCGACGAATTAAAGTTAAAAGAGTACAATTATTGTAGGCACTATGTAAGCATCTTAAAGGTGAATGATAAGTTGCAAGAACATTTGTCATGGCCAAGAAGATGAAAGCTTGTGGTGATTGATACATGTTAACACTATCAAAGAGAAGTTGTTGAGGTCTATGATAGTGAAATTCAACTATATAATATCTAGTGTGTTCCATTCAAGAATCAGATGGAAACTTGTAAGCTAGCTGAATTACAGAGTAGCTTGGATGTTGATGATTTGGCACATTCAGAACAATGATAATGTTTGGTTTGTTAATATTTAGATATAAGACAAGAAACAATAATATTACTTCAAAGGCGACATGCACTTAAGGACTTAATCCAATGTTGGCAAAAACTCTTATCAAGCATAATATCATATCAAAACAAGTAACATCGATCAGTAAAACTAAAATCAATATTACCAACATTTCATAATTATCAATAAACACAAAAAGTTCTTTACTTTTCTTCCTCAATCACAAGTTTACCCTCAGCAAACTCACAAGACTGAATAGTCACCCCAAGTTGCTTTTGAAGCTTCCTCACCACAAAAACCTCCGACTCCTCACAAATAGTAACCACCGAACCCTTCCGACCGAGTCGACCGGTTCTCCCAGCTCGATGTGCATAATGAACCGAGTCAGTAGGCAAGTCAACATTGACCACAAGATCACAATCCGCCACATCCAAACCTCTAGCAGACAACTCATTTGTTACCAAAACCCTAATTTCCCCTTTCTTAAATTTCTTCAAGATTGTCGATCTTGTAAGCTTCCCCAAATCACCATGCAACTCTTCAGCCACCAACCCACGAGCCTGTAGCTTAAAAACCGCATCTTTTAATTGGCGAGTATGATTCATAAAAACTATAACTGTTTTTGCATCTAAAGCATGAACACATCTTCTCAAAGTATCAACTTTATGTTGCAGCCTTGAAACACAGTAGTAGTGCTTCAAGGACGGCGGAAGGCTACCGGAAACCGCATTGCTGGCGGCGGGACCTGGTCCCGCCGCCAGGTTCACCGGGCCGGGCGGGCGGGAAACCGATTCAAGCGGGCCGACTTTGTCGGCCTGTGCAAGAATCGGGTCCCGCCCCCAACTCCTGGCGGCACGTATTACCGCGAATGGTACGGTTGCTGATACCATGATCGTTTGTCTCTCGACACGTTTCTTGATTCCGGTTCCGGAGTCGACCAGGACGGAATTGGAATTGGAATTGGAAGTATCGGAATCGTAATCCGAATTGGCTTTCTTTCCAACATGTTCGATTATACGATGCATATCTTCACGGAAATTGAAAGATAAAAGCTGATCGATTTCATCTAAGATTAGGTAACGACAGCCATGGGTATGGAGCTTTCCGGAAGCACTGATTTCTGCGATTCTTCCGGGTGTTCCCACAACAATTAGGGGTTTGTTTTTTTTTAAAGATTCCTCCTGTCGTGACCGATTTGCCCCTCCAACAAGTTGTTGGACAAATCTTTTGTTTTCGGGTCCTAATAATTTCTCGATTTCTCTCACGATTTGCATACCGAGTTCTCTTGAAGGTGCTACAATCACGGCTTCGACATCGGGTTTCCTTTTAGCTTCTTTGTTGTTGTGGTTGTTTCCAAGTGGGCCCACTTCCGAAAGTATTGGAAGAACATAGGCCAATGTTTTTCCTGAACCTGTGTAGGATTGAATTACAACATCATGGTTGTTTAAGATTGTTGGGATGGATGCTGACTGGACATCGGTTGGGACTTCAAAACCTTCTCTGTTTAATGCTTCAATTAACAATGGAGGAAGACCGAGTTCAGAGAATGATTTTGCAGAAAACGGGGCTGATTCGATTACAAGAGGGTTCTCTGTAGCTACGGCTTTCGGTTTGACTTTGACTCGATTGGTTTTGACTTCTTTGAGTTGACCTTGGATGAGTTCTGGAGTGGAAACTGTTTGTCTGATGTTATCTTTCTTGAACTTTGTTGCTGTTGTTGTTGTTTCGGTGTCGTTCTTGAATCCAAGGCTTTTTAGAGTTAATGGAGCATTTGCAGGGCTCAATATGTAGGCACTCTTGTGAAAAGAAGCTGGTCTAGAAAACTTTGGGAGCTTTTTTAGGGTTAGAGTGTCTCCGACAAGAAAAAGAAACCGGGTTGCTACTATAGCTGCCATTGCTTTCCTAATGCTTCTCTGAAGAATTGAGTTCAATATCCATTCATGGTAGCAAAACCTAGAAATGAAGCACAGTAAAAAACCTCACAAGCGTAAGAGACTTATACAGCAGATGAAAAGATTGGTAATTTAGGGCTTCTTTCTTTTTAGTTAATCGTTGTTTCTTGTTGCTGCTACTTAATTGGTTTACTGAAGAATCATTTTCTTCTATCAAACATAATATTCCCAAATTCTATCATAATATCGCCAAGAGTAACGAACGAACATCGAACACTTAGCGATTAAAAAACGATTTTACATCAGAACAATGCCTTTACAAATCAAAACCCAAACCCTATTTCAAAATTGGTCGAAAGAATCGAAAAAACTTCAATAAAAACCGTAAATTACTTACCTTACGAATACTAAGAGGTCGAGCAAAGCAGTCTGCAACAAGTCCTTCACTTATCAAAACCTAGAAATTAGTATAAGTGTAGGTGTATTCGGGAGATTGACAATACGGCGTTGTTTGAGAAAACAGCCAAACGGAAGATTAAAAAAAGGCGGGCATACAATTACAAGATACAACCGGCGGCGAGACAGAAAGAGTGACACACTGTCACAGTGGAAGGGAAGCTAAACACCGTTCTATCATCAGAAGGGATATTTGATATTTGTAGTTATTTCAATTGGGAACCCTCAAGTTTAAGGCCTCACACAAATTTAGCCATTTGGTGTTATCAAATTTCAAAAAAAGTCTCCGATATTCTAAGTTAATTTATGGTTTACTCTTAATTATTGTTTTTAACAAAAAAAAAAAAAAGTGTTAATTATTTTATATTTTGCTCAAATTAATGAAATAATCCTGATTTGTTTTCAACATAAAATTATATATTATCATATAAAAATAGATAATCGAGATTTTTATGTTTAATAAATTAATATTGGGATTAAATCGTAAACTCACCTATAATATTAAGACTTTATCGGAGATTTTCATCCTTCTTATTTTAAAGTAACACTTTTTTATTACGAACAATGACGAACGATATCGCATGTGTAAACTTGGTCACTTTTACCTTTTTATACTCCAACTAGTTTATAACCCGTGGTATCCACGGTTACAAAATTAAAAGAATTTTCATAGTTAAAAATCATAATTATTAACCGATTATTTTTAAAAAGTTATTAAGTAAAAGAGTTATGTGATTTTCAAGTAACTTAATAATAGTTGATTTACAATGAGATATTTACCCAGATATATTTTATAAATGATATTTAACAATTTATAATAACTTTATATATTTCAAAATCATTCTAATTTAAAAATACAAAATAGATTTACCATATTACCCTTAACTATCAAAACCATTAAATAAATTGACCTGGTTTTCCTTATCACGTTAACCCAGATCACACACACAAATACAAACTCCAAAACCTCCATTGTTGTTTGCAAGAAGCCCAGACCTCACTACCACTTCCATTCAACCAATTAAAGTACTTGTATGACACCGTTAAAGAGAGTAAAAGTCTATGAATAAATTAGAGTAATAGTCCTTGCAGAAATGGTCCTTATAAGTGAAACGGTTTTGTTCAGAAAAACTTTTTACAAAAGTGGCCCTTGTTGTGTTAGAAAATCTTTAGCGAAAGTAATATTCCAAGTGTAAATTATAGCATTAGCCCCTGTGAAGAATACATTTTTTGCAGAAATGGGCTCTAAAAGTCAAAAATAGTCCATGTTTAGAAAATCTTTTTATAGAAATGGTTTGTATAAGTCACCATGATAGAAAATAATCGTCCTTGTATAAATTATAGTAATAGTCCCTATATAGAAAACACTTTTGCATAAAGGGTCCCTATAAGTTACCGTATATCAAAAGATTAAGGCCACATTCTAACAAAAGAATATAGTCTAAATATTGGACACTTGATACTTATTTTAGATAAAAAAAAATAGTTCAACCCAACAAAACATATAAAAATGACAACCTATCGCATACCATTGTTCCTTCTTTTAGATGTTGACGTTTTGCTTGGATCCAAACATTGAGTTGTGGGATTATTGATTGTCTTTCCACGGTGTCCATACCTATCACATCGCAATAAGAAATAAAGATATAGAGATATAATTGCACAATAACACCCACAAAAAAACATTAAACTTTGGGAAAGTACGCAGAAATAACAATAAACTTTCATCTTTGACTCTATAAATAACATCCAACAAAATGAATACTACATCTCATTATGTTCATCTAAACTTAAGATCAGTTCTAATCATGTAATCTCAAACCAAAAATAGCAGCAAGTAAATGAAAATTACATCTTGTTTGAGAGTTATGTTTTATTTGTGGTCAACAGAGTACTCCATTTTGATAACAAATGTTAAGCTACATGTTACTTTTCATCTCAACATTACTATAAAGTTTTACCAGAAAAGCCAACTGCAATTGCTACAAATACAATAATGTTTTTTTAATTCACAAAAATACAATATTAATTAACTTCTATAGTATAGACTACATCCAGATTGCACCGTCATCTTCTGATGAACAACATTGTACTCGTTTAAGATGTTGATCATAATTTATTAATTCATATGTCATGAGTTTATGAGATTATCCTTAACCCAAATTAAGTAATTGTGACCTAAAGCCCAAATAGTGAGAGATACCATTTTCCTTATCTGCTTCTTCACTGAAATCACAAAATTAATTAAAAAAATAAGAAAAAGAAAACACAAAAACCAGCAACAATTGAATAGGACAATTAAAAGAAGTCGGCTCTGTACCTTACCTTATATGTTTTGATCATTATCTTCAATATATGATCTACTTCTTTTGAAAGCTATCTGAAAAAAAAAACAGAGGCTATACAAATTGTGTATAGACAATTTTTGAAATAAAAAGAACAGAAGTAGGATGATAGATAAATGAAAGAAAGCGGTATACGATAAGATTTGTGTGGGGGAGTGATGGTGTAACTGAGACGACCGCATCTTCTAGCTCTATCCATGGAAGCCACTTCGGACTAACTCTGATCTCAAGATAAAGAGGATGGTCGCACTCTGATCAGCATGTCCTTTCTTTGTTATCCTTCAACAACACCAAAAAGAACAACATATAGAAAATATATTGTTTTGTTGATAACCAGGGTTCATAATTGAGGTTGAACAACCCTTAAATCACGTATAGACAAATTTAAATCAAAACTGAAACACAAAAACGAAAAACAAATACCCCTATAGTTGAAAATCTGCGATTTGAATTTAGTAAAGAAGATGAACATACCAATGAACCTTTACATTGTTAAGAATCCTAGAAAAGAAGTGGATCGAGATAGATAATGGATTAGGGTTTAACAACAAATTAATAGATGGAGCTGTGTAATTTTGAGTACATTGAAGAGTTGAATATAAAATCCTGATTTTATGGGATTGATCGAAGATTTTGTTTAATTGATTAAGGATTTACGTTTAATTAATTAAATATTATTCAAATTTAGAAAACACAGAAAATGCCTAAAAATGACACAATGACACGTGGCAGTAAATGCCTCAACATGTGACAAGTGGCAAATTAAACTACTCTTTTATTTATTAGACTAGTTGTGAAACCTGTATATTATACGGGTTGATTAAAACAAAATGTTAAATAGAAACAATTAAATGAGAAGTTTATTTGAATTTGAAATTTGAAATAAATAAAAATTATGAGAAAAAAAACATGCAAAAAATAAATAAATTAAAATTATTGTTTAGTTATCAGACCCGTATACTAAACAGTTTAATTATAATAAAATGTTAAACACAAAGGTTTAAACTATAAATTTATTTGAAATTGAAATTTAAATTTAAAATTTAAAATTTGAAATTAATATCATTATGGTAGGTTTAATTTATGGAAACTAATTAATTATATATTAGAAATGGAAAATGAAATAAATGACAAGTGGAAAATAAATATATCTCTAAATTATGACAAAATGACATGTGGCGAATTGAATGAGAGAATGACATGTGACAAAATCATTCTTATTTATTAGGGTAGATAGGTAGATACATTTTAAAATGAACTATTTTATTCAAATTATGTCAATATAACATGCTATATATCCTACTAAACTGCTCTTACCTTTGAGTGGGTCTTGATCCATTTAGTTCCTTGTTACCTTCTGGGATGAGTCTCTGGCATGTAAAAGCAAAACCCAAAATATTACATTTTTATCGTACCACCATCCAAGGTTTTAAACTTTACAAGAAATCATTTTCTTTATGGATTTGTGTGGGTTTTTTTGTTGTACCCTCTTCCAGTCTATGCAAAAAATAATTTGTTTCAAACAGATGCATTAGTTTTCATAGATTCTTTCTATAGCAATCGAAATTCATCCAAATTTAATAAATAAAATCGAAATCTATCAACTTCCATGGCTTCTTTGGGTGTTATTGAGAAAATAGGCGCACTACAAAAAACCAAATTATATGAGCAAACCATCAAAATCATTCTTGTTCATCTTGATCGATGGGAGCATCACTTTCATAAACGCAAGTAACCCATTTAGTAATCACATTAAATGTTAATTATTGATTTTTATCCAACGATTTAGATTATGGTATTGTTTAAACCTCATTCATGAAGAAGAAACTTTAAAAAAATAGTATATGGTTAATTTGCTAATCTCATAGTTGTACTTCTCACATAGTGTGTTTGCATTCACCATCTTCATCCCCGTAATCTTCTACACTAAGTGTGAGGGTTAGTGGCGAATCTAGAACCAAAATCAACGTGGTTCCTTATATAAATGAAATGGGGAAAAATATATGAAAATGTAGGTCTTTTGGCAAAAAAAAATGTAGTTCCTTATGTTTTTTATATAGAATTGTTGTATTAAAAAAGAAAAAAGCTAGGTACTACCTTGAGTGTGAATAGCTATGCCCCTGGTGAGGGTGTAACGTCCTCATATTCGGGCTAGACAATTTAGAGATATTAAGCGTTAAAAATGACTTTTTGATATAAGATTATTTAGGAAAAATAATCTTAACAAAAGTTATAGTGTATGTGATAAGGATTTTTCACATATAGTTAAAATTCGACATCGTATAAAGACGTTATGTTTCTTCGAAGTTTCGCGATTAAACCGGCACGGCTCTAAGTATCGTAAAAAGTGAATTTTTGATAAATTACTTTTTTGCATTAGTGATCTAAACGAAAGTCATGATATTCATTAAACCGAGAGCGTGCATATAGAGAACATCTAAATCATACTTCAGTAAAGGAAGTTATGATTTTTGGAAGTTTCAGCGCAGTAGTGTGGGCACAAAAATCAAATTTTAGATCAATCAATTTTTAGCCTAAATGATAATTGAAGATCTCATTAATAGGAGTTCAACGATAAAAAGACAGTCGAAAACGAAGTTCGTATGTAGAAGTTATGAATTTTACATGGTCATTAACGGTGTAATCTTCTCAGACTGTTAAATTTAATATCGATTGAGAATTAGCCAATGGGGTCAAAAGAAAATTTGTGGTACTCATAAATACCTACGCGTGAATATAAAGTATGTCAAAAACAGATTCTGTATGTGAAAGTTATGAGCTTTTGAAGATCTGCAGTTTTACTTGCGTCTGGTGCCATGTGTCAGCACCAGATGTGAAGCCTTGGTACCTAGACGTGAGAGAAATTTCTCACGGCATGACAGACCCCTGGGCATCCTATAAATAGAGTCGAATTTCACTCGTTTCTTCACACATTTTCATTATATCCCCCCCCTCCCCTCAAGGTCCCAAGGCCTTTCTCTAGCACTTCCTAAGTGTTAGTAGCGAAGCTCCAGAGCGCCAAAAAGCCCTGATAAATAGAGCTTTCGGTTTAGAAGTTATTCCCGCGTAGAGTCCAGTTTCTCACTAAACCACCTGTAAGTTGAGTTATGTTTACCGTACTTTAAGTATAACTTATGTTTAAGTTCATTATCATTATTATGAACCTATAAACAATATTTATTATTGATTCCAAGTCGTTATACTGATTGATCTACTTACGGGAGAGGTGTCTAGAATGGTTACGTTGGCTTGGTTGTTGGTTTTCAGAAAAGCTATACGCCGAAATGATCCTGCCTCCCAACTGTCCTTCCTGGATGATCCTTACTTGATAGATCTTGAAGTTGACTTTGAATTAATGATGAATTTAAACTAATAATTAGTCGCAAGAAATATTAGACTAAGACTTAGTGATAATAATACTAGGTCACGTCAAAGGAAAAGACAGTTGCTAGAAGCAAAGCGCTGTCCGAATTTCGAGTTGTCGCTTTAACAAGTGAGTGCATAGTTACTTTCATCTTACACATAGATATGAAGTATTTAATATAATTACATGCATATGTGCCTAATATATGTGTTCATGATATCTATGCTAAATGAACGATTTATACATGTTTTACTTGATTTAAACTGTAAATGTATTTTTCTACCTATAAATATATTTGGTAAAGATGGGTAGATGAAAAATGACATAGATGATGAGAGATGAAAGGTGAAATAGATGATGAGAGCCCTTGACTTTAAAGATGGTGTCATCTAGCAGAGTATAGATGACAACCATAGACTATTCTAGACAGTTCAGTGGAACGCTCGCAACCTGTAGGTGTTTGTGAACCATGTGTTCATCAGATGTACTCTAAAAACCCATTAACATGTATTGAGGGTGGACTCCCTATAATAAAATTGCCATCATAATCTAACATCTAATGTATCAATTAACATAATTACTATTTTAGGGTTTCAAACCCTAACTTCATACATAGTTATTTCACTATTGAAATCACACATAAAGCTTGTTAAAAGCTTCAAAACACTACCAATAACATCAATTAACAAGTTTCTTAAGGGTAAACATCTATATCTAACTTAATTTCATAACTCACCATTAAATCCCTAAAAGATTAAAGATGAAGGAGATGATTACCTCATAAGCTTTTGATGTTTAATCCAAGACATTAGCACCCTTAACCGCCACTTGACCCTCCTTGATCCTTCAAATCATAGAAGCTCCTTTACATAGGTGTTTGGGGTTGCTTATGATGAAAATGAAAGGCAGCAACCTTTAATTTGATGCAACAAAACGTCGTGGTGGTCTGTTTACCGCGTCGTGGTGACCAGTTAACCCGAGGTCGAAGGCAACCACATAGGTGTTGTTTGTTTTTCTAAGGAAAAATGTATGTAGTCTGCAGACCATATCTGCAAACATCTATAGTAGAATGGGTAGATCAAACTTCTACAGTTTGAAAGAAGAAAATTGTTTGTTTTTAAACGTCTGGCGCTTCCGATTCCCTGTTTCATTACTCAAGACTTCCCTTCACATTCGCTATTTGGCGATAATCGCTAAACGTGTTAGAGTGATGTCGAAAGCAAAGTGTATTGAAGCGTTGAACGTGAACAGTAACCTCTGAATGAAGTTTTATGAAAAAAAACATTTTCAGTTTTATTTTGAAAAACATTCGATTTTATTGAAAAACCATTTTGAGATTTATTCACAACCTTTTTATTGACTTCTGTGTGAAAAACTTTTGGAGTTTCCTTTGAAGTATGAATTGATTTTTGTGAAAACTTCTTTTCAGGAACTCGTGGTGATTTTTGTTTCAATTCCTTTTCTTTTTGAAAATCCCTTCTTTTCTTCTAATAAACTTTGTTCCGAGCTTTTCTTTTGGAAATTTCGTCTTTCAATTCGGATTTTTTCAACATCTTTTTCATGATTTCAAGTCTTTTCCTTTTGGTTTCTAAAATAATTAGGAAAAAACTTATCACAACTTTTCTTAGTTTCGCCTTGGACATTAGGCTTGATTGTTTTCACAACTCAAACACCATTTTTGTGATTTTTAGTTTCTTTTAGAAAAGATTTTTGAATCTTTTGTAGATGAATGGTTTTTGATCTTTAATTCAAATCATTTTCAACCATGTTTGAATTTGAATAAAATCCTTTGTCAGACACATTCAGGTTATCCTCTTTCAGCAATTCTTGCAACTTTGGATCATATTTTTCTCCATTTCCTTTTGTAACGAAAACTTGGTTTGGAAATTCATTAGTGAAATATGGATAAAGACCCGAGTTTTGTTCAAGACAATGTTTTCCTTTTTCTTCTAAAACTTTTTTGTACTATGTTGTTTCCTCAAACACTTGAGCTTCAACAACTCGAGGAATTTCTTTTTTCGCATGAATCATCATCGCTATCACTTTCATTGTTCGTTATGTATTCAACAACAACAAACTCTTAAGAATCATTAGTTTTGGTTGTTGAAGATAAATCATTATTTAATTTCGATATTCAATCATCATTTTATGTGTTTTTGGCTAACGAAGTGACATTGAGAAATCAACACATTCCTCTTCCTTGATCTCACTGATATTCACCGAATCATCTTCGATATCAACAAATTTTTGTTGAGTACTTTGTGTCAAATTCTCAGTGTTGTTCAAAATTTTCTTTTGTTCGTTTTTAGTCAAAGTGTCATTCACAATATCAATCAATTAATGAGAATCCAAGCATTCATTGATATTAACAACAACATAAGCATAAGAATTGTTAGGAACTTGGTCATATTCAACTACTTTACTCTCTCAATCAAAAGTAGTTTCATCAACTAATTCACGTTTGAAATTTATGAATTTAAGAAATTTCCTAGGTTGTTCCTTGAAAATGTCCGATGAATGATAAAGATCAATTAATTTCCTATACAGACGCTTAGCAGTGTTACAGTAGATATTTATTTGCTTAACCAACATGTTATTGTTCATCCTTATGGAATCCCTATTTATCATGACATTTGTGATTTTTAACTCTATGCCTTCTATCCTAGTATTCTTTTCCTCCAGTTTATTTCTTGCTTCATAAAGCATTGTCTTAGTTTTCTCCGCTTCGCTACTCATAGAAATTAACATATTATTCAAGTAAGAGCTGATGGGTTTTAGCCATATGAACATTCCTATGTGCACATACAAACCCTAATGCTTGGATATAGATTTCTCTAATTGAACATACATTGAATCCAATACTTCTAATGGTAAATCTAGTATAATAACAATAAGAAATCAGAATTAGAAGATTACCTTGAATCACTTGCTTGATCTTCTTGTCCTTGGAGCTTTAGAGTCACAATAGTCACTCCTCTAATGGCTTACAAACACCAACTAGCAAGAGGATGATTGGAGAGAGAGGGGAGGGATCTAGAAATCGGCCAGGGTTCTTCCAAAGGCAAGAGTGTCGATTTCCTTGACCCCTTGGGTCTATTTATACTTGTAAGGCTCCTAGGGTCTCACCCTTAAAACCCTAATTAGATGACTTAGGCCCTAAGTAATCCAATACCCTAATTGATAAGCCTTGGACGATTTCAACGCCTATCCAAAGTCCTCAAAACCGTCCCCCCTTATCCTTAAGGGATTTATAGCCCAAAGTACAACTATCAATCAATTGACAGTTTATGCCCTTCTATTTAATTAATCTCCTTAAGTCACCAAATTAATTCCTAATTAATTTATGACTTATATTAATCAAATAACAATATTATTATTCCTTATATTATTCTCATAATATATTAATAATATTTCTTCTCTCATTACAAATCATCCTGTCAATTTGCTATGGTGAAGGCAACCCAAAAGGACCATGCACAATCGGGTCAAATATTTGCCTAATATAGTTGCAGCCTTAGACACTATTCCAACAGTCTCCCACTTGGATAAGTCTAGTAACTATATATACAAGTATAATCCGATTAGCAATCGTAGCTCTCAAAGACGCTGTCAAACTCTGATCTTATCAATCTTGCCCTTTAGATAAGGGATCGTATAGTCCTCTATTTAGATATCATGCTGACAATTCTATGGAACTAATTTGTCTAGCATTTGGTTTCTCGATTTCAGATTTATTTGACATAGAACTTAATCGAACACATCAATTCAGTTCTGACCGGGCCCGGCACATAAGTCAAATCAAATCATCAAGCGGCCGAGATATCGCTTTTACCCTCTTAGGATAAAAGTAACAGATAAACTTCAACTTATATGCATTTACTTATTCATTAATCAACTATACACAACAATGCCTTTTATAACATCAAGTTACTGATGCGGTTTCGTATTATCAATGTACAACTAATTAACAAATAACAAACCATATATCTAGGTTTTAAGACTATATGATATTATCGTCTTGCGATCACCCTTTTTATCACATTCCATAAGGTGATTCCAGCAAGCACGGGTTTGTTCCAATGCTCAAAACTAGTTCATAAGCACTCATGAACGTTGTAGCAAACTTTTGCTATGTCTAATACCATTTAGACAATCTACACACCAATTCATGACAATCTTCATTCATACCTACTTCCAACATATGAACGATTGTGGACAATTAGAATAATTCGATTATTCTTAATAAACTCAATTATTCTGGAAGTCAAAACATGCAAAGTGAAACAATAGTTAAACAATTAACATAAGACAGTAACATTACTCATAAATAATACTCTTTTATTTAATCATCAAATGTTAATTACATTTATCTATTACACGTTTCTAATACTATCTAATCTATACTAATATCATCCTTCAGCCCAGTACTCCTAGCATGCTGCAAGTGCTTAATCCTGCTCAATCCCTTCGTAAGCGGATCTGCTGGGTTATCTTCTGATGATATCCTCTTAACTATGAGTTGTCCTTCTTCTACACGATGTCTAATAAAGTGATATTTCCTGTCGATATGTCGAGATCTACCATGATCCCTCGGTTCCTTGGTCAAGGCAACCGCTCCTTCATTATCACAGAAAATCTCCATGGGCTCCTTTATGGTAGGTACAACTCCAAGATCACCGATGAAGTTCTTCAACCATATTGCCTCCTTCGACGTTTCGCTCGCTGCAATGTACTCTGATTCACACGTTGAATCAACTACTGTTTCCTGCTTGGAACTTTTCCAAGTTACTGCTCCTCCATTCAGGGTAAAGACCCAGCCCGACTGCGAACGGAAGTTGTCCCTGTCGGTCTGAAAGCTAGCGTCACTATACCCTCGCACCTTCAAGTCATCACTCCCTCTGAGGACTAAGAACCATTCCTTCGTCCTCCGAAGGTACTTAAGGATATTCTTGACCGCAATCCAATGGGCTCTGCCAGGGTTCCCTTGATATCTACTAACCATGCTCAAAGCAAAGGCTACATCTGGGCGAGTACAAGTCATAGCATACATGATTGAGCCAACTGCGGAAGCGTATGGAACTCAGCTCATTTCTGCTATTTCAGCTTCGGTACTCGGACTTTGAGTCTTACTCAACTTGGCATTACTTTGTATCGGTAATTCTCCTTTCTTTGAGTTTTCCATACTAAAACGTTTTAGTACTTTATCTAAGTAAGTGTTCTGACTAAGTCCTATTAGTCTCTTACTTCGTTCTCTCACTATCCTTATTCCCAAAATATAGGAAGCCTCTCTGAGGTCCTTCATAGCGAAGCACTTCCCGAGCCAGGACTTAACTTCCTACAGAGTCGGGACGTCGTTTCCTATGAGTAGTATGTCATCGACATACAAAACGAGGAAGCTTACTATACTCCCACTGGTTTTGACATATACACATGATTCATCTTCGCTTCGTACAAATCCAAACTCTTTGACTTTCTCATCGAAGCAAAGATTCCATCTGTGAGACGCTTGCTTAAGTCCATAAATGGACTTCTCAAGCTTACACACTCTATTTGGATGCTTCGGATCAACAAAACCCTTTGGCTGAGCCATGTAAGCATCCTCAGCCAACTTCCCATTAAGGAAAGCGGTTTTGACATCCATTTGCCAAATCTCATAATCATGAAATGCGGCAATTGCTATCATCACTCTAATAGATTTTATCTTCGCAATTGGTGAGAAGGTCTCATCATAGTCAACTCCGGGAGTTTGAGTAAAGCCCTTCGCAACCAATCGTGCTTTATATGTGTGTACATTTCCATTCACATCGGTCTTCTTCTTGAAGATCCACTTGCACCCAACGGTCTTACGTCCGGGCACATTATCAACCAAATTCCAAACTTGGTTGTCATACATGGACTGGATCTCGTTGTCCATTGCCTCTTTCCATTTTGCAGACTCCGGGCCTGCCATGGCTTCCTTATAGCTATTAGGTTCATCTAGATTTATTAGTGTACCATCACTAATATATATATCCCCTTCGGTAGTAATATGAAAACCATAAAACTGGGGTTGAACTCTAACTCTTTCGGAACGTCTAAGAGGTAAGGACTCGTCAATCGGTTCAACCGGAGTTTCCTCCTCGGGTTGAGTGCCAGCGGTAGAGGTTCCTTGATCTATCGACTCTTGAATCTCTTCAAGCTCGATTTGCCTCCCACTGTCTCCTTGGCTTATGAGTTCTCGCTCTCGGAAAACTCCTCTCCTCGCAACAAAGACAACATTGTCCTTTGGTTTATAGAAGAGATATCCAAAGGATTTATGCGGGTAGCCGATGAAAATGCATTGCTCACTACGAGGTTTGAGCTTGTTGTAAGTGTCTCGTCTTACGAAAGCCTCGCAACCCCAAACCTTGATATGTGCTAACGAGGGAGCTTTTCCTATCCACATCTCGTGAGGTGTTTTGGCAACCTTCTTACTAGGGACTCGGTTAAGGATATGGGCGGCAGTCTGTAAGGCATACCCCCATAATGAGATAGGTAGTGAAGCACGACTCATCATAGAGCGGACCATGTCTAACAAGGTTCGATTACGCCTTTCTGCCACACCATTCAACTGCAATGTCCTAAGTGGCGTTAATTGTGAAACTATTCCACACTCCTTGAGATAGTCGTGGAATTCAAGACTTAGGTACTCTCCTCCTCGATCGGATCGAAGTATCTTGATTTTCCTGCCCAATTGATTCTCCACTTCATTCTTGAACTCTTTGAACTTTTCAAATGTTTCTGACTTTTGTTTGATTAAGTAGATATACCCATATCTACTATAGTCATCGGTGAAAGTCACATAGAAGTGGTTCCCATCCTTTGTGGTTGATCTAAACGGTCCACATACATCGGTATGTATGAGGTCCAATAGACCCTCACCCCTTTCGCATGTACTAGTGAAGGGTGACTTGGTCATCTTTCCAAGCAAACAAGACTCGCATGTGTCATCTTCCCTAAGGTCGAATGACTCCAACACTCCATCCTTTTGGAGTTGGGCTGTGCGCTTCTTGTTGACATGTCCAAGACGACATTGCCAAAAGGATGCTCTATCCATACCATTGGAAGAATCCATGCATAAAACATCATTTCCTAGGTTATCTACAATCATAACAGTTTCATAAATTCCATTACATGGTATTGCTTCAAAATATAAGACACCATTTAGATAAGCACAAATAGAACCATTCTCATTATTAAAAGAAAATCTAAATCCTTGTCTAAACAAACCATGAAATGAAATGATGTTTCTTGCCATTTATGGCGAATAGCAACAATTGTTCAAATCTAAACATAAACCATTCCTAAGCACTAGAGAATACACTCCAATCTTGGTCACAGGCGACGATCTTCTGTTCCCCATGATTAGATTTATTCTTCCACGCTCCACATCCCTATTTCTTCTTAGTCCCTGCAATTCAGAACAAATGTGGTAACCACACCCGGTATCAAGGACCTAAGAAATAGCATGAGATGAATCATTAGATTTAATTGTGTATATACCTGCGAAAGACGGCTTGATCTTTCCGTCCCTGATGGCTTGTAGTTAGTCTGGGCAGCTTCTCTTCCAATGTCCTATTTTGTGGCAGTGGTGGCACTCTGCCTCCTTTGGGTTAGGGTTAGGCTTAGCGGGATCAACTTTGGTCCCACTAGAAGAGGAACCATCTCAGGACTTTCCCTTGCGGTGGCTCTTAGACGGAGCCTTCCTCTTCTTGCCTCTTCCTTGCCCAATGGCCAAAACAGGAGCAGCGGGTGGATTGGGAGTGGGTGCAACAGACTTGTCCTTGAGGTTGCTTTCAGCAACCCTAAGGAGACCTTGGAGCTTACTTAGGGTGACCTCTTCTTTGTTCGTGTGGTAGGTCATCCTAAATTGATTGTAACACGGAGGCAAAGAGTGAAGCACCATGTCGATCGCCAAGTCTTCCCCAAAGTCAACATTCAACTTGCGAAGACGATCGACATACCTTTGCATCTTTTGCAGGTGCACGGTTAGAGATTCTCCATGACCCATTTTGGCGGAGATCATGTTAGTGAAAATCTCGTAACGCTCCTGCCTCGTGTTTTGGTGGTATCTCTCCAACAAGTATTGGTGTATTTCGTACGGATACATGTCCTCATAGGAATTTTGGAATTCAGCGTTCATTGTGGCTATCATGATGCAATGAACCTTCGTTGCATCACGTTCATGAGTCTCAAAAGCAGTCATTTCAGCCGGAGTAGCGATTTCTGGGTTGATCTTCTCGAGCTTCTCATCGAGGACATACTCCTTGTCCTCGTAGCGAGCAATTGTGCGAATGTATCTTATCCATTCGCTAAAGTTCGTCCCATCGAAAGTCACCTTTTGGCAAAGGCTCATCAATGTGAACGAGCTAGCAGCAGCGTTGTTCGTGTTCGACATCTACAAATAGAAAGGACAAAGATAGATTGGAATTTGAATCCCTACTAATCACCCAATAAGAAAATTAGGGCTAGGATCCAACAAAAATATTTACATATTAGAAAAGGGATGCCGTAATCTAACATGCAAACAATTTGAAGGTAAGTGAATGATGATTCACTAATTCTCCACCATGAAAACATAACTTTAAGTTCTAAATGTATTGAGAATTCCTAGGTTTGGATGAGATTCATTGAAACTTTTCAATGGCATGTTTAAATCTCGATATGCCCCTCTCGTTTGTGACTGGGATACCGAGGATCACAAAGTGGGTGTGAATTACCATGCAAATTCACATGGTGCCTTCATTGTAACGATCACCTATTCGATGTGCCGGTAAACCACACACGCTCCATCGAACTATGATAAACAATGAATCACCCTTTGCCACCTTTGCTTAGAACCAATTAGTGTGCCGGTAAACCACACACGCTCCACTAACTTCTTAGCAAGGGTGCAAAGTGTAATTTCATGGATTGCATCAATTCACATTTCCTAAAGTAACTAGGATTAGGAATTTTTGAAAAACATGTAGTTACTTTGTATTTCATATTATACTTTTAATGAGGAGATGAGGTTGCACTACCCTACCCGTTCGGCTAACAACCCTCCACCGATCAAGCAAGCGGTGGGTGTGAGTGTACACCCATTAAGCGCCATTTTACAGGCAGCAACCTTATACGCACCTTATAGACCGGCTTCGTGAATGAGGCCTACTAACGGTAAGACTAGCATTTTAATTATACATACATACATATATATATATATATATATATATATATTAATCTTATAATATTATATTAGTATAGGGTTGAATTTTAAACTTGTAAAATTCTAGGGTTTGAAATTTAAATTGTCTAAATTAAACTTTTAATCACAAAACATAAATTTCAAAACTTGAGGGCAAATTTTAAACTTTTCAAAACATAGGGGATCAAATAACAAATAATCTAAATTAACATTTAATCACATAATTATCCATATTTGATTTATTTAATTATTTCTTGCAAAAAAATTTACCAATTTAATTAAAATAATTAATCAATTATCACATAAGGAAATTAATATTTTATTAATTGATAAATATCTTCAATTAGGTCAAGAATATACTCAAATATCTCATAAAATCGGATTTATATTGACCTAACATGATTAAGGTAAATATCCAAAAGATAAATAGCAAGAAATCTCGAAATTAGCTCTTTCTGACGCTCGGACTCGCCGAGTACCACAATGGACTCGCCGAGTCGAGCCTACTCGCCGAGTCCACTATGGGACTCGCCGAGTTCATGAGGCAGAAACACAAAACTCGAATTTTGCAAGCATCAAACAAGCAACCAATGCATCAATTCAATAGAAACCAATCTAGGCTCTGATACCACTGATGGGTTTTAGCCATATGAACATTCCTATGTGCACATACAAACCCTAATGCTTGGATCTAGGTTTCTCTAATTGAACATACATTGAATCCAATACTTCTAATGGTAAATCTAGTATAATAACAATAAGAAATCAGAATTAAAAGATTACCTTGAATCACTTGCTTGATCTTCTTGTCCTTGGAGCTTTAGAGTCACACTTGTCACTCCTCTAATGGCTTACAAACACCAACTAGCAAGAGAATGATTGGAGGGAGAGAGGGGAGGTATCTAGAAATCGGCCAGGGTTCTTCCAAAGGCAAGAGTGCCGATTTCCTTGACCCCTTGGGTCTATTTATACTTGTAAGGCTCCTAGAGTCTCACCCTTAAAACCCTAATTAGATGACTTAGGCCCTAAGTAATCCAATACCCTAATTGATAAGCCTTGGACGATTTCAAGGCCTATCCAAAGTCCTCAAAACCGTCCCCCCTTATCCTTAAGGGATTTATAGCCCAAAGTACAACTATCAATCAATTGACAGTTTATGCCCTTCTATTTAATTAATCTCCTTAAGTCACCAAATTAATTCCTAATTAATTTATGACTTATATTAATCAAATAACAATATTATTATTCCTTATATTATTCTCATAATATATTAATAATATTTCTTCTCTCATTACAAATCATCCTATCAAGTTGCTATAGTGAAGGTAACCCAAAAGGACCATGCACAACCGGGTCAAATACTTGTCTAATATAGTTGCAGCCTTAGACACTATTCTAACAAGAGCATGTATCATCAAAATTAGATAGTATAGAATGATAAGAATTTAAAGGAACATTAAGAGAGACACGAAGATTACGTACCTTCTTGGTCGTGGGAGACTTTGAAGTTGTCGTAATGAAACATCTTCCCGTCAATGGATCTACATCCTCTTCACTCTCTTCTTCTTTCTCCTTCCCCATCTCTTCCCAATCAATATCTTCCCCAATCAAGCTCTTCTCACCAGAATGACCCACAACATGTTTTGCGAACATGACTCATGAGTAGGATGACACATTTCTTCGTCATCGGAGCCATGTGACCATATTTGATAGGTTTCATCCTCATCATCATGACCCTTCGCAACTAATGAAAGATTCTTTTTCTTAGAACAAACTTCTTCAAGCGTCATAACATAGTACGCCTCATCCTTCACTTTTTACTTCTTTTACTCATGCCTTCTCAACAAACTTTTTCTTCTCAATCTTATTCTCTTCTTCTTTATTCTCTACCTTCTCAAGACTCTTTTGTCCTATACTAGAATTCAACATTAGCTTTCTCACATAAGTGTTTTTCAAGTTTCCGCTGATTGGCTTTTGTAAAACTTCTTAACCCTATTATTGAAGTAATAGGCAACAACTTCGTCATCTGAGTTGAGTAGAAAACCTTCTTCACTTTCCTTTGCTTCTTCATCAGAACCATTCTCTTTCCCAATTTTCTTCGAAACAAGTGTCATTGGACCACCAAAATTAATCTTGTTATTCTCCTTAGTTATCTCCTCCACCTCAGACTCATGTGCTTTCAGAATATTTTCTCCTGATTCTTAATCATGAGACAAATATTCTTATACTCGTTTCTCAATCCCAAAATGAAGGTTAGGTTGAACTCCAACGTGGTATGAATAACTCCATATCTAGTGCACTTATAGATAAACTCATTTAATCTATCATAATAAGCTTCTATACACTCACTTTCCTTTTGCTTAAAATCGGGTAACTCCGACAAGCATTGAGTGAATAAACTTTTCTTAGTTCTTTCATTTCCTTGATATTTCTCTTTCAAAGTTTCCCAAATTTCATTTGCAGTTTTACAACCTCGCACATAGTTTTAAACAATTGGTGGTAAAGCTCCACGCAGTTAACGAAGACATCATTTGTTATTTGCCTTCTTCTTGTTTCCTTGAGCAATCATGTCTTTAACAGCACCAACATTTCCAACTGCTTGAATTATATCAACACGATAAGGTTCTTTTTCAATAGATCGCTAAAGATCTTCATAAATCCGTGTAACACCCCGTTTATTAAATAAATAAATAAATAAATAAATGATTTTATAATAGCCCTAAAATCATTAATTATATAGCAAGGTGTTGGTTTCGAGGAGTTAACTGGCATAATTTAGAAGTTGGGGGCTAAAAGTGTAAGTTCCGGGTTGGTTTTATAAGTATTTATGAAGGCAGGGACTAAATGGTAACTTCTAGGACTTCATTTGAAGAAATTTTGGAGGCTAAGGGGTTGTTTGGTAAATTAGGGATCAAATTGAGAGGAATTATGGATGTAGGGGTGTAATTGGTAAATTTTGTACCTAAATTGTAATGGATTTTAATGTTGAGGGTTTAAATGGTAAATATGATTTTAAGGTTGAAAGAAAATGATATGGGGAGGGACCATTTCTGCCATTATGGCATTAAGTTTCCTAGGGCACGAGTATATAACCCATACAAACCCTAACCTTAACTAAACCCTCCAGCCGTCACCGCCTTATGTCTCCCACCGGCCGCCACCCTCTCCACCTACAACTTTCGGCTGCCACTGCCTAATCGAGTTCCACCACCACCGTATACCCTCCTTCATCCCCGACGCCGATATCATCCGACTCCAACCCATTTTCGATCAACAATTGACAACATGCAACCACGGGATGGCCACCACCCTCAATTCATCAACCTTCGTCGTGTACCATCGTTGTTGAGGTCGCCACCGCCTCCAAGCCGTTGTCCAGGTTGCGAACCACCGACTGCGCCACCTCAGTGCCGCCGATGATTGGAGAATTGATGAACCGACGGCTGGACGTCGGGGAAGAATAGGTTGAAGAGTCGAGGCGATGTTGCTGCCGGCGAAGACGCTCCTGGCTGCGGTTTCATTGTCATTGAACCGCCGAAGCCACATGGCAATTCTGTTGAGGATCGAACACCGTGGACCGGTGTTGCCCGTTCCGTTGAAGACCAAGATCGTCACCGCCGTTGTGCCATTGTATCCTGCCACTTTCGGCCACCACTAGGGTGGTTGTGTGTGTGTTGAGCTTAGCTTAGTGTGTTATTTGAGATGTTACATTGTATGATGTAATCGGTAAAGGAATAATGAAAGAAAACTCAAAAACCATCACCATAGGGTGGTAGCTGCCGCAACGACCGCCGTGTTGGGTGGCGGTGTGCTTTTTCTTGTGTGTAGTTGATTTTTGGATGCTTGGACAAAAATGGACTAAAAACCCTAACCATCACCGTGAGGTGGTAGACGCCGCTGTGAGCCGTTGTTGACCACTACTACCCGAGGTGGTAGTGGGTGGTGCCCGACTAGTGAAACCCTAATGGGCCTAATGAACCCTAATGAATCTAAGTGTTGGATTAGTGTATAAGTCCATAACTGTATTTGGTATGTACTTGGCCCGGTTGTACATGGTCCTTTTGGGTTGCTTCACCAAAGCAACTTGGCTGGAAGAATAATATAGAAAAAGGTGATTATGGTTTATTAATATATTATAAGACTAATATATTAAAAGAGAAATCATAATTTTTTTAATTAACATTGGTCAAGAATTAATTAAGAATTAATTTTGTGATAAAAAAAATAAGGTAACTGAACTAAGGGGACTGAACTGTAATTATGTGATAGTTGCAAAGTTGGATAAGGAAACCCTAATAGATATGGTGGACGAATTCTAGGGATAAAGCCTTTAGAATTTGTCCATGATAGGGATTCTAGAATTATCTTATGGGCTACTTGGTGGCTAAGTAACCAGATAAAGATAATGACTGAAACCCTAATTCCTATACCTATATAAAGGACCCTTGGGCATGAGAAATTCGGCCATTTGAACCCTAGAAGTCCTAGATCCGAATTTCACCTCTCCCCCCCCCCCCCCGATGTGGTGACGGATATGACTTTTTATTTATGTTGTTATGATATGCTGCTGTGATTTTGATATGTTATGTATGTGCTCTGTTTAGGATCGTTCTATGTGAACGGTATCCCGGTTCAGGTATTGTTTGATTCGGGTGCTACCCGATCGTTTGTTTCTCTCGCGCTCAGCAAGAGATTTTCCGAGTCTTCAGGCATGTTGGATTGCCCTCTAGATGTAGAGATTGCAGATGACCGTTCGGTGCGAGCATCGACGGTGTTTCGAGATTGTGTGCTGAGGTTATTTGAGGAGCGTTATCTGGTGGATCTGGTTCCCATACCTTTGCGGGGGAACAAGATTATTATCGGTATGGATTGGATAAGCCCCAATGGGGCAGTGATCGACTGCGCGCAGCAGTTGGTGCGGATCAGGACCCCAAGTGGGGTAGAGCTGGTGATTCAGGGCGAGAGGCCACAACGAGGACCAGCCCTATGTTCAGCAGCGAGAGCTAGGCGTTACCTCCAGCAGGGTTGCGCTGGTTATGTCGCGTATGTTATGGATACCCGGGAGGCGGGTAGGCGACGGTGGGCGAGGTGCCCGTAGTACGAGAGTTCGCGGACGTATTCCCCGAGGAGCTGCCTGGGATACCTCTGGAGCGCCAGGTGGAGTTCAGGATTGACCTAGTCCCGGGTGCGACTCCGATAGCCAAGGCACCCTATCGGTTGGCTCCTCTCGAGATGCAGGAGTTGTCTACGCAACTGCAAGAGATGCTAGAAAAGGCATTTATCAGGCCAAGTAGTTCGCCTTGGGGAGCCCCGATTCTGTTTGTGAAGAAGAAGGACAGATCACATCGTATGTGTATAGACTATAGGGAGCTGAATAAGGTAACGGTGAAGAACCGTTACCCACTCCCGAGGATTGATGACCTCTTTGACCAGCTACAGTGAGCATCTTGGTTCTCCAAGGTTGATCTGCGTTCAGGATATCACCAGATGAGGGTCAGAGAGGAGGATGTGCAGAAGACTGCGTTTCGGATGTGTTATGGCCACTGCGAGTTTGTGGTGATGCCCTTCGGGCTTACCAATGCTCATGTCGCGTTCATGGACCTCATGAACCGCGTGTGTAGACCGATGTTAGACCGGTCAGTGATAGTGTTTATTGATGATATCTTGGTTTATTCCAAGACACAGGAGGAGCACGAGGAGCACATGCGGGAGGTGCTGGAGAGTTTGAGGAGGGAGAGCTTGTATGCCAGGTTCTCCAAATGTGAGTTTTGGTTGCGCGAGGTGCAATTTCTTGGGTACCTTGTCAACCAGAACGGGATTTCGGTAGACCCGGCCAAGGTGGAGGCCGTGATGAGATGGGAGGTTCTGAAGTCTCCTTATGAGATTCAGAGTTTCCTGGGATTATCGGGCTATTATCGAAGATTCATCCAGGATTTCTCCAAGATAGTCGTACCATTGACCAGGCTAACAAGGAAGGTTGTGGTCTTTCGTTGGGGGCCTAAGCAGTAGGCAGCGTTCGAGACACTGAGACAGAGATTGTGCGAGGCGCCAATCTTAGCCCTGCTAGAGGGCATGGAGGATTTTATTGTGTACTACGATGCCTCCATCTCAGGTTTGGGCGCGGTGTTGATGCAGAGAGGGCATGTCATCGCCTACGCGTCTAGGCAGCTGAAGCCTCACGAGGCGAATTACCCAACGCATGACTTGGAGCTGGGGGCTGTTGTGTTCGCCCTCAAGATTTGGCGTCATTACCTCTATGGGGTTCGTTGTACCATTTACACGGACCATAAGAGTTTGAGGTACCTCGTGGATCAGCCGAATCTAAACATGAGGCAGCGTCGGTGGATGGATGTGGTGAAGGATTACGATTGCGAGATCCTTTATCACCCGGGTAAGGCCAATGTGGTGGCCGATGCGCTTATCTGCAAGTCGGCGCCGATCAGGGATATCTGCATGCAGATGACAATGATGAATCCGCAATTGGAGCGGATTCGGGAGGCCTAGCAGGAGGTCATGAAGGAGGAACATCGGAAGAGTGAGCACATAGTGGGTCAGGTTTCCTCCTTCGACTATGACAGCAGGGGATTATTGACATTACACTGCAGGGTGTGGGTGCTATACCTCGGACGCGTGCGCCAGATCTTGATGGAGGAGGTGCATAAATCCCGATTCTTCATTCATCCCGGGGGGACAAAGATGTATAGGGATCTTCGTCTGGACTATTGGTGGCCCTGCATGAAGCGGGATGTGGCATGGTACGTGGAGCGGTGCTTGACCTGCAGGAAGGTCAAGGCCGAGCATCAGAGACCTCATGGAAAGATGCAACTGTTGGATATCCCGCTGTGGAAATGGGAGGATATTACGATGGATTTTATCACCAAGCTTCCCAGGACCGCACGGGGAGTGGATTCGATATGGGTCATCATGGATCGATTGACCAAGAGCGCCTATTTTATCCCAATTCAGGAGAGCATCTCGGCCAAGAAATTAGCCAATATCTATATCAGAGAGGTGGTGGCCCGACACGGAGTGCCAGTTTCAGTGATTTTGGATAGGGATGTGCGGTTCACATCCAGGTTTTGGAAGAAATTCCACGAAGAGTTGGGTACTCGTCTGCATTTCAGCACCGCCTTTCACCCGCAGACGGATGGCCAGAGCGAGCGGACCATCCAGACTCTGGAGGACATGCTGCGGGCATGTGTTTTAGACTTCAGAGGTAGTTGGGATACCTACCTTCTGTTGGCGGAGTTCTCGTATAATAATAGCTATCATGCGAGCATCGACCGTCCTCCCTTCGAGATGTTGTATGGGAGGAGGTGCAGGACCCTGATATGTTGGGGCGAGGTTGGCCAGAGGGTCATGGGAAGCACCGAAGTAGTGCTCAAGACGACAGAGAAGATTCAACAGGTCCGGAGCAGGCTTCAGACTACTCAGAGTCGGCAGAAAAGTTATGCCGATAAGCGTCGATCCGACCTGGAGTTCCAGGTCGGAAATATGGTTCTCCGAAAGTGTCGCCTTGGAAGGGCGTCATTCGATTCAGGAAGTGGGGCAAGTTGGGCCCAAGGTATATTGGACCGTTCATGGTTGTAGCCCGGGTGGGCAAGGTGGCTTATAGGCTGGATTTGCCATCCGAACTCAGTCAGATACAAAGCACTTTCCATGTTTCTCAGCTGCGAAAGTGCCTGGTGGACGACTCAGCAGTGGTACCCTTGGAGGACATTCAGGTTGATGGCAGCCTGAATTACATCGAGCGGCCTGTAACGATCCTTGACCGGAAGTCGAAGGATCTAAGGAACAAAAGAGTAGAACTCGTGAAAGTGCAACGGCAGCACCGGAAGAGGTCGGAGTGGACTTGGGAGCCAGTGGATGAGATGATGGAGCACTACCCCAAGCTGTTTCAGGATCGAGCAGCAGACTTCGAGGACGAAGTCTAAAATAAGTGGGGGAGATTTGTAGCACCTGGTTCTTGGTACGTATTATGTTATTAAATCTTCAATTATTTTTTCATTTTTGGCCTTGGACTCGCCGAGTAGAAGCGGGATGAGACGCGGAGTTTAAGTTGCAGACTCAGCGAGTCGGGTCCCGGACTCGGCGAGTAGCCGATGTCTGGACAAAAACCCTAATCCAGGGGTTTGCACCCTATTTAAACGACCTTATGCAGCCTCCATTCCCCCCCTTTATGCTCCCAAACACTTCTCATAGCAAACCCTAGCCGTTCTTGAGAAAATCTAATGCTTTTGAGTGATTCTTGTGAGTTTTGACCTCAACGAAGAAGGAAATAGCATAGAAGGATCAAGAGGAGATTGAAGGATTCAAGTTTGGTTCATCATTTGCAGTCTACAGAAGGTATAAAGTCTGAACCTTGCTCATTCATTTGTTAGATCCCTCTTTGAGGTGATTTAGGGCTTTTACAAGCCATTTTTGGTGGCCAACCATGTTTGCAAACATGGTTAGGGGTTTGAGCTTCGGGATCATGTCATTATTGGAGTTACAACACAGATTTGGGTTGCTTTTGCACCTAAGGAAGGCCCCATGCAACAAAAGAACCATTTTAGAGCCTTTTAAGCTCAAAAGTCCCATGCATGCACATAAAGTTTGTAACTTTACGTGCTAGATCGAGTTTAGGGGCTTGGATCTATCTTTTGGTCAAGTGTTGTACATCAGAAATCGAAGTTTTAAGGAGGGGATGTGACCGACTCGGCGAGTCCAAGGGTTCTGTCCCGTATCAGTGAGGTTCAAAAGGACCTGATGAGTGTAAAAAGGTTTTAGGGAGTCCCGGGGAGCGACCCAACGTTCTGAACTAAGCAAATTGTTCTGGAAATTCATGGTACTCGGCGAGTGCATGAACGGACTCGGCGAGTCCAAGGCAATCTTCATAGAACTCGACAAGTTGTTCATCAACTCGGCGAGTCGAGGACAGAACGTGTTCATCGGATGAAGATTAACTCGACGAGTTGTTCATATAACTCGGCAAGTCAAGGGCAGGACCTGAGTATCAGTTGATGATGAACTCGACGAGTTGTTCATATAACTCGGCGAGTCGGATGAGGATTCAGTCGATGTTCATTTAGAAGGAAAACTCGTCGAGTCATCGCCTAACTTGACGAGTAGAGACGAGTTTGAGGTCTAATGGAAGGATAGGGACTCAACGAGTTGGGCGAGTCAGGTCATCTAGAAGTGACTTTGACTTTGACTTAGTCAGGGGGTAAAATGATCATTTTACCCTAAGAGTAGATGTCAGTTTCTGACGAAGTGTTTTGTGGGAATTTTAGCCGGAGGATTTCCGGGGCAACAGCAACAGCAGTCAGAGGATTCCCGCACAGTTCAGTAGCTACTACGAGGTGAGTTACCTTCCGGTAGCGATGGGTCTACGGCCATAATGTCGGCCCACCAGTAGGGATCATATGCTAGGTGTTTGTCTTTGTGACATTCATCTGTAGGTCGGCACCCCAGAATGGTCGTACCATATAGGTCGGGCACCCCAGAAATGTCTGGCAGTATATATATATATATATATATATATATATATATATATATATATATATATATATATATGTGTGTGTGTGTGTGTGTGTGTGTTATGATTGTATGGTATGTGGTACGATGAAGGAACTTACTAAGCTTCGTGCTTACAGTTTTCAGTTTTGGTTTCAGGTACCTCTTCAGCGAAGGGGAAGGAGCTGGCGCGGTAGCGGCACATCATACACACATATTGGTTTTCCGCATTATGAGATATTCTGGGATTGTACTCTAACATTATTATTATTTTCATGTTTTGGGATTTCAGACACGAGATATGTTTTATGAATGATATGATCGGACGATGTTTTACTAAAAATGTTTTACTAAAAATGTTTTACAAACCACTTAATTTAAACTAAATTTTTGGGCGTTAAAATTGGGTCGTTACAGGTTGTGTCCACGGGACTTCAACAGTGTGAGGTGAGTTACCTTCCAGTAGAAATGGGTTTAAGGCCACAATGTCAGCCTATTAGTAGGAGTTGTTTGATAGATGATTGTCTTTGTGATAATTATCTTGGTTTGCTACTACATGATATGTTTATGTATTAGCATGATATGATGTTATGTGATAATAGGTAGTAGGGGGAATAGTCCCCGAGTACAGTCGTAAGGACCGAAGGGTAGGTCGGGCACCCCAAATATGTCTGACGGTATGTTTTGTTATGTTGTTATGTGGTAGTGGTAAGGGGTGAAACAGTCCCCGTGGCTGGTTGAGATAAACCGGAGGGTAGGTCAAGCACCCCATAAATGCTTGGTATGGGTAGGTCGGGCACCCCAGAATTGCCTGGCAGGATAGGTCAAGCACCCCATAATTGATTGACATGGGTAGGTCGGGCACCCCATAATTGTCTGGCAGGGTAGGTCGGGCACCCCAAAATTGTCTGGCAGTATGTTTGTTATATGGTATGTGGTATGATGGGGGAACCCACTAAACTTTGTGCTTACGGTTTTCAGTTTTTGTTTCAGATACTTTTTTTCAAATGAAAGGAGCCGACTCGATCGAAGCGCATCACACTATGTTTTCCGCACATGAGATCTTTGGGATTACACTTTGATATTGATTATGATAACACGTTCGACTATTGACACTTTGGTTTAGACATGAGATGTTTTTATGGATGTTTTTATACTTATGGTTTTATAACAACTTATTTAAAAATAAATTTTTTGGCCTTGAATTTTGGGATGTTACAATCCTGTTGAGATAGACTTCCATAAGATCCGCCCATTCATCGTAATAATCTGGAAGCAGCATTGAAACTTTTGTAGCAGATCCAAGCAGGTTTGCGTAGTTCATCATGGTGTTGACATTCAGATTTTCCATTTGATTGAATAAAAGGAGGATTAACTTTGAAAAGAAAGCAATTGGATGCAAAACGATTGAGAAAACAATTGCTAAATCGTTTAATCACAAGGATCAAACGAAAAATTACGTTTGTGGAATAATTGAATTGGAATAGAAATTATGTATATGTTTTTTTCTTTTGTAAATCGTAGAAACTGTATTTGGATGAAACAAGGACGCGATATGGTAACCCAACAATTATAGGCATACAACATACTTGGGCATTTGGCAGCCTTCGGCCCACCATCAAAGCTGGCCTGACCCAGCGCAAACGCTGGCGGATTTGGTCCAACCCAAGACAGCTTACAAGTTACAAATGCTTATCTCGATGATTTTTTCAGACCATTTTTTTAAATAGTTTTTCCTTTTTTATTTATACAAAAAAGAAAGAAATTTAAAAAGGAATTACTAAAATGTATTTTTGTTATTTTACGTAATCTGCATTTCAATTTCTTTTGACAAATTTTAACTTTATTTTCAATGTTAACCAAACATATGAACATGAAAATTTCTTCTGTTTCAATTCCTTAATAATCCAACTCTTGGTTATGGAACATATTATTGTTTTTTTAAACAAATAATTATTAATAAATAAATCTAAAGTAAAAAAAAGAGTATGTTTAAACAACAATAATAATAAAAAAAAATCAAATATAGGATTTTAAGTAAATTTACAGGATAAAACTATTATTTTATACCTCATCAAAATCCACTTATAATTTATTACTTTATTTATAAGGAAATATATCCAAAAACACAACTTTTTGGATATCAAATAATTATAAAAAGCCGGAATGATATTTGAACACGTCAATCTAGGAACGCGTAAATAAGATTTTGTTGGTTGGCCGGTTGGATGATTGGTCTTGAACCGGTTTATCATATACATAAATTAATTGTATAGGATAAAAATTAATTGTATAGGATAAGTAATTAAATGATATTTCTTCATAATAAATTTAAAATATGTGTGTATTTATATTGTTTTGTTGGTACTTTATAAGTAATGGTTGATGGAATACTCAATTGAAAATTGAAACAAAAAATAATTGTATCCAAATATTAGATCAATGTAAACAAATAAAAATAGAATAAATATATTTTATATGAATAACCATTTGGCGTGATAAAACATATAGAAAATGTGATGAGTAATTTATTCATCTATGTTTAAACCTTAACACTATTCAACTTATGTCCAAATGAAAGTTTGTCTTTAGTGTTGCTAGGAAAGTTCCCTAGAAAAATTTGGAAATTCATAATAAATAATTGTTTTGTTAGATTATGAATGATTATCATTGAAGTTTAATAACAATTTAATAAATGATATATAATGAATGAGAAATTAAATATCCTCTTACCTATTGTTCTTACCAATCATCATATCCATTGAAATAATGGTATGTGTCATATTAGTATTCTAAAATATTATTAAATTTAATTAAATGAGCATTAAATGTTACACATGCTATTTAATTGGATATGATGATATGTAGGAGCAAAAACTAGGAGGATATTTAATTTCTCATAAAGAATACTTATGTAGTTATATGTCAAATATGTTGAGATATTCTTATCGTGTAAAAGACGAATATTACATTATTAAAAGCTAGTGTAACAAACACAATAAGTCAAAACTCTAATAACTTCATCAATAAATTCATATTAATTTAAATAAGACAAAACTGCAAAAATAGTCCATGTGGTATGTATTTTTGGGGGGTTTTAGTCCAAACCACGACTTTTTTAAATTGTAGGTCCTTTTGAGCTAGTTTCTTTGTGTTTTTGGTCCCTCAGTAAACTGAAAAGACTATTATGCCCTTATGATATATTTTTTATGCTTTTTCTATTTAATTTAAATGACAAATAAAATAATTAACTAATTTGGGGCCCATATATATATATATATATATATATATATATATATATATATATCAGAATAAAGCACACAACTCATTTTTTTCTTTCGATCTCTACTTCAACGAATACAAAGGGCTGCCACCTCCGACGATCTTGAGGCAGCCACCGCACCACCTGCCATCGCCCTCCTCTGGACCAATATTACACCCCACCACCGTTGCTCCACCACTCCTTCCCCGTCTCACCCACGAATGTTGCCGGTAACAAAGAAACGAGAACAGGATTGATAAGGCAAGGCATCCACCACCTCCGCACCACCACTGTTCTGCCACCAACCCATTACTCCACCCTCCTCTCTTTTTTTATCGCTAAAGGCAGAAGAGGACGACGAGGCATCAGTTTCTTCCAAAGAAACGAGAGCAGGACCAATGTGGTGCCCAAATTATTAAACCATGTTCCCAAATACAAGACTGCTCCGATTCTTTCAAAACCCAAAAAACAAAATCGAGTGTGAGTGTGTGTCTTTTAATTTTTCAGTGTGTGTATTGAACCCAAATCAACTATGGGGGGTAGCATCAGTTTCCGTATTAGCTTGTGCAAATGAGCCTGTTTGAACACTAAGGCGATATCTTCCATGAAACTATTAACCTGCTTGATTTCTGGGTCCAAAGTTTCAATCATGGAGTTCACTTCGCTGAAATACCTCCATGCCCATTCCGCTAGATTCATATCCCCATCTCCTTCCTGTGGTTCTTTTCCACTTACCAATTCTGCAAGATTCATACACCAAGATCTAAGATTTATTTTATTATATGAAAATCAAGAAATTGAAACATTTAGAAACTAACCTGTAAGAAATTGATACGAGGGGAGGAAGGAGTAAGGGTTGGGGCTCCTGTACTCGACAAAATAAGCACGGTTTGTGGTGGGTTTTTACCATGGCAGCAGTGAGTGGTGGAGGGACTTGCTCTGATAGCAAACATGGGTGGTTCTTGGTTGTAAGTGAAGAAGAAGAAGGAAGGGGAATGTTGTTATGGGTGTGTGTATGTGTGTGTGTGAGAGAGGGGGCGGGGGGGGGGGGGAGGTATGTGAGCCCCTATTTTATTTTATATATATAAATACCTATAGGAAAAAAAAGAAAATGGAAAATAAATATAATAAGGGCAATTTAGTCTTTTCAATTTACCGGAAGACCAAACTCACAAGCAAACTAGCTTAAAATGACCATCAATCCAAAAAAGTCGTGGTTTGGACTAAAACCCCAAAAAATGCATATTACAAGGACCATTTTGCAATTTTGTCTTTAAATAATTTTAAGTAAATAATCAAAAATCAATGTTTTAAAACCGGTTTTTTAGTTGAACTGGTCTAATAACCGTTTTCCGGTTCAACCGGTTAAGTCTATATTTGGCAGGGTTGTGTATCGGTTTTCAAGTTGTATACATTTCTGATAATCTAATCGATCGAACTTATTGACTGTTTTTTTAATGAGCCAAGTGAAATCCAAGTATCCAAGTCAAACAAACGGTTTTATCGATTATATCACACCGGTTCAACCCGGTAATCATCTGGTTCAATCCGATCAAATACTTCACAATAAATCGATCATTGTTGAACTACTATCGTCTCTCTTCCGAACCAGTTTTTAAGACACCATAAAAACTAGAAAAATGTTTAACTATTGAGTAAATTACACGAATGGTCCCTATGGTTTAGGTAATTTGCACGTTTGGTCCCTAACTTAATTTTTTAAATTGGAAGGTCCCTACTATTTGTTTTTGTTACGCTTTTGGTCTATGGCTTACCTAAAAAGATTATTTTGCCCATGATTTTTTAATTTATTTAAATAACACACCTCCAACTCCACCTCCTCATCTTACCTTACCTACCTTATCATTTTTCCTTATTTAAATAATAATATTTTTAAGTAAGATAAGAACGAAGCGTATAACAAAAATAAACTGTATGGACCATGTGTATAACAAAAACAAACAGTATGCACCTTCCGAGTTAAAAAAATAAATTAAGGACCAAACATATAATTTACCCAAACCATAGGGACCATTCATGTAATTTACTCTTAACTATTTAAAGCTCAAATAAACTACTATATAATTTTAGGTGCCACATGTAAGCTTTTAATAAAATAAAGTTGCTTTGAAATTGAGAATTTTGTAAGATAACCGTTAAAGGTTTCTCAGATTACCAGGTCACCTAACATAAAGTTGACAGACAAGCAACCGCATATCTCCACCGTTTTCTTTGATTTCCGGCGATTATATTGGTAGCAACACTCATCGATCCACCCCCATCTCTCTCCTTCTCTCTCTAACAACACAGCTCTCCCTCTACATCCCTTCCAAGTTACTTCCTAATCAAAACCCTACATATATATTATACAAGCACCTATTCGACATCGAATCGAAGAAAAGATTAGCGAGGAAGACTAAAAATTGAATTTGGTGTGATGGGTAACAGAGATCTAGAGAGCAGAGGAAGCTGGAAGAACAGAGGTGCACCACCACCACCGCCGCCGCACTCCAATTATTACACATCGTCTTCTCCTTACTACGCCGAATCATCGGAGAAGCAATGGACTTCTTGGCTTGTTCCTATGATTGTTGTTGCGAATGTGGCTATGTTTATCGTCATCATGATTGTTAATGATTGTCCTAAGAACCACAATTCGAGTCTCGAGGGGAACTGCGTTGCTAGGTTTTTAGGCAGACTCTCTTTTCAGCCTCTTAAAGAAAATCCCCTTTTTGGGCCTTCTTCTTCTACGTAAGTTTCCTCACACCTGATTTTAGGTTTTAATGTGTTATTAAGATCTATAAGTTGTTTTTTCAGTTCATAATCGTTAGTTCTTCTACTTGAAAGCTGATTATTGATTATGATTTACGTTTTGTATGTTAATTGATGATTCTTGATGATAATATTTGATGCGTTCTTCGTAATTATACTCTTTAATGCGTGTAATTGACAATTCTAATATGAATTTGAATTGGGGTTTTCTTTACTCGTGAGCTTTTCTTACATATCCTTTTAGGCATCTTTTGTGTAAACTTTGATTTTGTAATGGTCCACATTGGAGGTTTTCTCTACTTACTCGATTTGGGTATTATCTGATTGGATTCACTTTCACGATTCGACACATTGGATTAGGTTTTTGTGTTTGTGATTTTTCCTTCCATGGTAGTTTTGCAAGAAAATCAAGTAAAAACACCTATGGGTGAGGTCTCCATGTCTAAAATTCTTGTTTTTTTTTTGTTTTTTTTTTTTTGTGTCATTTGAATCATAACGAATGAATTTGGAAGTTATATCAACTTATTTTGGCTTCAATTATTTTGTAGATTGGAAAAATTGGGAGCTCTTGAATGGAAAAAAGTAGTGAATGAGAATGAAGCATGGAGACTAGTGTCATGTATCTGGTTGCATGCAGGAGTTATTCATCTACTTGCAAACATGTTAAGTTTGGTTTTCATTGGGATTCGACTTGAACAACAATTTGGCTTTGGTATGTTTTTGCATTCATAACATTTTATTTCATAATTATATCACTAAAATTAAAACGAGTCTTTTTATTTCAGCACGTGTAGGAGTAATCTACTTGTTATCTGGAATTGGTGGAAGCATACTTTCTACACTTTTTATAAAAAACAACATTTCTGTTGGAGCTTCTGGAGCTCTCTTTGGTCTTCTTGGAGCTATGTTATCTGAACTTCTTACTAACTGGACTATTTATGCCAACAAGGTAAATATTATAACTTTTTAGTTTTTAGGCATCAAATTTGGTTTTTTTTTTTTTTAATCTCAAAAAGTGTTTTTATCTTGTTTTTTAATAATCAATTCAGGCTGCAGCTTTGATCACACTTGTGATCATCATCTTGATCAATTTAGCTGTTGGAATTCTTCCCCATGTTGACAATTTTGCCCATATTGGTGGTTTTTTAACCGGTTTTCTCCTTGGTTTTGTACTACTCATTCGTCCCCAATTTGCTTGGCAAGAACGTAGACATCTTCCTGTTGAGGCTCGTGGAAAATCCAAATATACCCTTTTCCAATACGCTTTCTGGTTTCTTTCCATGCTCTTATTGATCGCAGGGTATGCTTTTTTTATTGCCCTTGATGAAATGTGAAAAGACTGTATTGCCCTTTGATAAAAACTATGTGAAAAGACGGTATCTGTATCACACTTTTCTACGTTGACTTCTTTTTGGATGAAAGTGTAAAAAGACAGTATTGCCCTTGTGAATTGCAGGTTTGCTGTTGGATTGGTGATGCTTTTGAAAGGAGAGAATGGGAACGATCATTGCAGCTGGTGTCATTACTTGAGCTGTGTGCCTACGTCCAGATGGCACTGCAACAACCAATGATATAACGACTTGTATCTTTCAAGTCCACATTTTGCCAAAGTTTATTCTTTTTTTTTTTTTTTTTTTTTTTACCTCATGAATTTATTGTTGATATGTCTAAAATCAGTCGTTTTGACATGTTTTTAGTTTGTTTTTCGTTGTGTAAATCCAAGTTCTTTATATATATTATACAAAATCGATCAAAATGGTGGCCTAACAAAAGTGTCTGATGCGCATAATATGATTATGTAGTCATGAATAACTGTCATTGTCACTATGAAATAACAATTTCTTATACCAAGTTGATATAAGATGTCAAAAATAACTGGTATTGTAAACTATGTGATAAAAAAAGACATCTATTAGAACAACTTCATCTCCATAGCTTATATCAATGAGTTACACACGTGATAAAGTTAAATATAATTTTCGATTTAGGTTTTAAGATTAAAACAATATTTAACTTAGCAAATTAAGTATAGTAATAGATTAGAAGATATTTGAATTAAACAATTAGTCACATAATTGAATAATAGTGTCCTTTCCTTCTTTGATGATAATTGTATGAGATGTTCAAGCTTTACTCTGTAGCCACAAAGGCATTGGTTAAATATATAAAATATAGATGTATAGATACCGAACCTTCTAAATTACAACCGATATCCAAAAAAGAAGATAATTATGAAACTGTTAATAGGTAATCATAACATAAGTTATTTAAAAAAATATTGCATAGCATGTTAAAATGATCGTCACAGCTTATCGGCTTTGGTAGAATGATTATCTGACAGTTTATAATTTTCAGCAAAACCAATAAACTTCAGCAAATGTATTTTTTTCCGTATTAGCTTAAGTTGATTATTAACAGTTAACAAAATAAAAAGACTTTACATATGTATTTTTTCCGTATTAACTTCTATCTTATTTTAAGAAAAAGACCTTCCAATTTTTCATTATTTCCGAAAAACTTTTAACTTTTTATTTTCTTCCAAAAAAAAAAAAAAAAAAAACCCCTTCAACCCTTTAATTTTTTTCCAAAAAACCCCTTTAATTTTTATTTTTATTTTTCTAAAAAACCCTCACATTTAGCAAGTTTTTCCGAAAAAAATAAATGATAAAACGGCCGAATCAAAAAAATATGAAAAAATACAATATTTTTTTCAGGAAAAATAAAATTAAAGTTGAGTTTTATTATATTAACCCTTTTATTAATGAAATTGAAATATAATAATTAAACTACAAAAATAGCCAAAAATAGACTTAAGATATATTGCACTTTTTCTAAATATTTATAACGTTTTGATATCACATTAATATTATTAAGAGTTAACATTTCTATTCTAATAAAATAATAGTTTTAATCTCCATTTGACATGTATCGCTCTAATACAATTCTTCATTAATATTATGCCACATGTCAAAGAGATATATTAGGCAACACTTTAAAATTGAAATTTAATTTTTCCAATTATTATGTTTGAAGTTATAATAACTTTAAAATTTTAATATATTTCTTAATTAATGATTTATTTAAAATATTGATAAATAATTTTGAATTTTACTAAGAAAAATTAATTTATTTTGTAACTGTTTGGTCCACCCAAAAAAAATTAGGTAAACACCAAATGAGGACCGGTTAAAGCCTGAAAACATGACCCGAACAAAAACTGACGGTCCGATCCTGGTATAAAAAACCCGGTTGGACCATTCTCTTTGTACACCTCTAGTCCACTCTAGCTTCAAGAACAACATAAAAACTAAAAACTAAAAACTTCAGGTATTATAAACCTCGGGGGTTTCGTTACAAATTGCACTTACATATATAATCTACCTTCTCATAAGTCATAAAGTCCCACTACATTAGAAAAACTTCACACTAACCACCCACACATTTAAAGTTTAATAGTTCCAATAACTACCACTAAACTCACTCTCACGAATACCTAATCCCCCAACCGGCATTCCAAGCCGATCAAGCCGACCCGAACCCGGATATGCTTTGCTCACAAAACTATCCCTCAAATTTGAACTGTGTTGCGGGCCCGGGCCCGGGCCCGCAACATATCCATACACTGAATACCTCTTCATGGTATTAGAAACCTCAATCTGAGGCCTTTGTCTTGGTGCACTCACCGACCGAACCTTAGCCCGTGATGACTCCGTGTATGCCATGTAGTTCGGGTGGTCCGAGTAGCCACTAAGACAACTCCTTGAACTATCACTTTTAGCCGGTGTAAACGGGCCCACCTTCATTGACCCGTTGACCTTTGAACAAATTGTAGGGCTATTTTGGGGAATACAGAAAGAAACTTCTTCCTCGAAAGGGGTAGTTATGGAATTTACTTCACAAGATTCACTCGGGCTGAAACCGAAACCGAAACCGGATGGGTGGATTGTTGACCCTTGAGAATTTGTCAGACTTTGACTTTGACTGTGGAAGAGGCTCCGGCGTCTAGGTGGCAGAAGGTGGTGTTTCACGGTGTCCATTTCAAGGATTCTTTCGTCGGAGTAAGATTTGTAAACATTATTCTACATATACAGAATATATATAAATTACTTAAGAAATGAAGAAAACGAATTAAATGTTTGACAAATTGACAATAACACACCTTTAGTATCGATGGTTGATCGTGTTTTGTTCTCGTTCGAATGACATGCTCAAATTTTTCAGGAGTGGGAGGACCCTGGAAGATATATAGATCACAATGTTATACTTATACATCGTGCATTGACATTTGTACTATGAATGAACAAGAGGAAAACCTTGGCGGAGGAGTGAGGTGAATCGGTGATCGGAAACCGCCCTGCACGAGCCCGTGCCTGGACTCGTAGCAGAGCTTGCAACCGCCGGAAATCAACCGCCGCTTGCTTCCTTAGGATATGACCTCTCACAAGTGCCTGAAGCTTCACTAACGCTTTCAATGCTCTTAAAGCTTTCCTTGCCTTCAAGTATATGAATCCATGAAATAATAGATATACAAGAATAGTATGTATAGGTGGAGGGTAAAACTGGAACAATATATTTTTTTCTTTTTTCTTTTTTATCCTACTCCCATCTTAGAAACTAATTTCTAGTTTACCCAATTACCCCACCGACCAGTTCTCCTTTCCTTCTGACTTCGTTACGTTTCAATCGTACAAGTTATTAATGCGTTAAGAGTAAATGTTCCAATTGGTTTACGACAAGGTACAAGTTATTAAAGCATATTCCATAGCCCACTTTTTGTTTGGATATAAACGTACAAAATTATTTTGTTTCTTAGTTTATTGCCAATTTATTTTCCTCAAATATCATTTACGATTTCTTTACACAGGTGGGGAAACTACAAGGGTAAAACGGTAAAAGTGGTATGATCATGAGTAGTACATTTACAACTAAACTTTTTAAGAAAGGTTTTTTATGGTTCTAAACGTGGCCGGTGCAGTTAATAACTTGTACGTTACGCATTACATATGGTACATTAGGTAACGTATGAACTCGTCTGCATTTGGGTTTGACTAAAATACGTTCATACCTCGTGTGTTGACCTTTAACGAAACAATTTAAGTACATTCGTCCATGATGAAAAGACCGAAATACCCTTAGTCTATGGTTTAGGGAATGCTTACCAGGTAACCTCGGAAGTAAGTCTGGATTTTAAGAGCGGCCCATTCGCCGCGAAGGCCGTAACGGGCGGTGGCTCTGGTTGTCATCCGTACCACCTCCGCCGCGGCATGGGCTGAAAATACGGCGGCGTCAGCTGATGCTGTTGTGTCGGCATCAACGGCTATGGCATGACTGGTTGTACGTGTTTTTTCGTCGTCTCCGGCTGTTTGGTAGTAAGATTGATGGTGAAGTGGGGTGTCGCGTGGACGGGAGAGTGGTGGGTTGAAAGTGTCGGTGTCGGAGAAATGGTGGTGGAGTTGATCTTTGTTTGATTTAATGAAGCTCCAGCGTCGTTTGGGTTGTTTATTGAGGTCTGGACGAGAGGGTGGTTGGTGGTGGGTGGTGTCGGAGGCTTTGAAACTGAAAAGAGATTTGAAGAATTTGGATGCCTTACCCATTTTGTGTTTGGTTACCGGTGGCGGAGTGACGGTGGTTCCGGCGATGGTTTATGCATTTCAGAGAGAGAAAAAGAAAAAGAGAGATGATCGGTCAAATGGGAGGGGGTAAAATGTATAGGTAAAGGGTGTGGGGAGGAATTAAAAATAAATAAACGAAGGTGACTTGAAATTTGGAAGCTATCGGACTAATGTTTTCCTTTCTTCTTTTTTAAAAGACAAAATCAAGCAAAATATATAAAATATGTATCGATATTTTATGTTTTTTGTAGAGACATTTTTTTTATTAATTACATAACTTACATACTTTTTAATTTATTTCTAATCGATAAAACAAAACTTGAGTATTCAATCTATTGACTAAGAAACATGTTACAACAATTTGCGATACCATTAGAACAAGTGTCATTTGATACGCTTGACCATTTCCAAGTTATACAATGAAATCGATTGTACATAAATCATGTTTTTTCTACTACCTAAACATATCGCCAAAAAACCATATAACAATGTAACGTACATGAAAAAGCTATACAACCAAAGCATAAGACAATTCTCATAGTCTAAACTTTGAGCAAGTCAAAATAATAACTTAAAATATAAACCTTAACTTCAAGAACTCATTTTATTGCAAAAACTATAAATCTAATGTGGATGACAATTAAAATAAGCCAAATACATGTTTTAAGGCCTATTCAGAAATGCATTATACAACAATAAAAAAAATAGATGTCATTTTTAAAAATGTAAATAACATTTTATTTAAATATATGCATCTTTTAAAACTATGATAAACCAATAAGAATTAAGAAGTAGTTGTCACTTTTAACATCACATACATAGAAATATTAAAAACCTCAAGTAAGGTCAATTTTAATTATCAATATACGTAAAATTTTCATAATGAGAAAGAGACGTAAGCCTGAAACCACTATTGTGTTAGATCATTAATATTCATAACAATCATGCCAATATTACTGTGAAAGAATTCTATATATCCTTACATTTGTGATATATATCCAAAGAGTCCTTGTCAAGAATATTTTTTACAGAAATGGTCCCTATAACTTACAAAATGGTCCTTCTTTTAACAGATAATTACATAAATGGTTTCTATATAGAAAACAAATTATAAAAACGGTCCCTTGGTCCCTTAAATTTAGAGAAAAAGTGTTCCATACTTTTTGCAAAGCTACCGAAACAATTCTTCCCTAAAAGCAAAATTATAAAATATTGTCCTTATTGTTCACAAAATTACAAAAATTGTCACTATTTAATAACAAATTTAAAGAAGGATTTTCTAATATGTTTTGTGTACATAAAAAAATATTAATTATATGAAGTATTATTATAATTAAATATGAAATACATTAATTATAAAAATATTTCCCTTTAAAAAATTGTCTTTGTGTTAGAGAAGATTAGAAAAAATTATATCGAAAATATAAGATTAATAAAAACCAACGTAACATAGACATCCCATTGTTTATATTAAAGATCGACTTAAAATAGGGAAAAGTTACCATTTATTTTATGATCAAATATTTAGTTTTATAATCAAGTATATGTATTTTAAAATAATAAATAAATGTAATAGTTGTTATGAAAACTGAAAAAGAGGAATGACAATGAGATTCTATACATACGTGTTTTAGCTTCTGGTCTACAAATCTAATCTAATCTACGATATAGAGATTCCAGAGATTTATTTGATCAGATTTTGATGCACTGGTGACTGGCCTATGCTAGTATGCTGCTCCGCATCCGTAGCTGGATTCTACACCCATGCCCTGTTTTTTTTCCTATCACTCTTTTTCTGGTGTTTCTTCCGATCTGTGATTTTTTTTCTGATCCGACGGCAGAGAATAAAACAAAATTCTACAATCTTATCCTACGGCAGGATTTACTCATCACAAATCGGTATTTATGCTTAAATTCGTAAGATATTTTTTATTAATAAAGTTATGATGTTTTAATTTGTAAATATTAGGAGTGTTTTCCTTCATTTTAATATTACTAAGTTATATTACTTGTTTCATCAAAAAGGTTCAAAGTGGACCCGGACCCAAGTCGTTTTCTTGCCATTTGTCAAAGTGGGGATCAGTAGTTATGTGGTCCATGAACCGGGTCAAGTCAAACAGAGTGAACCTTTACGACATATGAGTACCCTGATTCGGATCCTGTCTTCATTGATTTGGAATTGGATTATCGTGGAGTAAGATCTTATACAAACGACTTCTTTGTAAAAACTAATTGGGTACCCTTTATTAAAAAGACAACAATGAAAAAAAACAAATCAGCTCAAGTTAAATTCATAAGAAAAAATTATGAATATTCAAAGTTTGATAAAATTTATGATTTTTACGGTTAGTTACCTGTAAAAATCATATAGGATAAAATTTGTGAAATAGTTGGCTTTGTCTATTTATCTCTTTTCTCTATAATCTTTTTCTCTACATAAACAATGACTTTTTTTCTTAAATTTATGGATTAAAGTATTAAATTCCAAAAGTAACCATACACCCTAGTGTCCCAAATGTAAACCTAACGATTGTGTGAGATTGAAGATCGTTGGAAGAAAAAACGAGAAGAGGCCAAAAATGGAGGGTGTTGATTGACGCATGAGACAGAGGCGTCAGTGTGGAAAAAGCTTCTTCAAAGTACAACTACTCTGTACCTTTTTTTTTTTTTTTTTTTTTTTTTTTTTTTTTTTTTTTTTTTTTTTGATGTTTTGATTGTTTTCTTACATATTCACTAAAAAGACGAAATTATATTGTAACATTTAATAAATAAGCTTTTTTTACTAAAAGAAAATAATTATCAAAATTGCCATTTAGTTCCAAACATGGTGAGTTTTGACTTTAGAAATCCATTTATCGGTGTAAAATGTAAACCTTATTTTAAAAGTTAATAGAAAAAATATATAATTTTACGAACTCTTAACTCTAGTTATAAAAGTATTTCAAAATTATGTATATTAGAACATCTTCAATGATAAATCTATATGATAAATCAAAAAAAATTGTCATCTCACTATTTAATTATATTTAGCTCTAATTAAATTGTTTCTCGATTAAACTTTTTTATGATTTTTTTTATTAATTTAATTATTTTATCCTTATCTATCTAAAATGTATTTTAATATAAATATCAAGTCACATAAAAACGATTCACATATTACTATAGTATATATTTATATATTACATTTTTTTGTCTATAAACTTTAGATAAATAATAAATACTTCAAATTAAATCAAATGGATAAAATGTAATATTATTAAAGATATAGGATTAGAGTGTTCAAAGTATTAAACTATATTGACCACTCAATATATATTGAGTGGTCAATAACAATGTCCAAACGAGTCATCTAGTCCAATGGTGTTAAATTGTTTTAACCACTCAACCAAATAATAATAAGTTATAAATAAAACCTTATTGGAGATGCTCTTATGGTGGTAACTGATTTTTCACACGGTTGACACAACAAAAAAAATTATTATCCTTTTCAGGCCTTTTACGATGTATTTCGTATTAGATATATAGGATTTCAAAGTCCTATTTATAACGTTTTACGATTTAGATTGTGTGTAGATATTATATATAAACTAATAATAATCTAGAAAAATATTGTCTAGGATTTCATTATTGAGAGAAACTTGATTACAAAGAAAAAGAGAAATAAGACTATGAATGAGAAAATAATCTAAGGATAATTAACAACAACACAAAATGAGCCTAATGTTTTATCATGCTAAAATTCTCATCAAAGTCATAATATGACACCAATAAACATTGAAAGTTTGTTAAACAATAAGGAAAACCATTAATCTAATTGAGCTTTTGTGAAAATAAAAACAATCTACAAAAGTGATGAATATATGGTATTGAGATGGTTCCAAGTTGTAGATGATTGAAAGTGAAATGAAAATCAATCTCAATATGTTTCGTCTGCTTGTATAAAACAAAATTCTTTGCAGTTTGAATTGTATTGTTGTTATCACAATGTAAGAGGTAGGAAGAGAAACATCAACATCAATATCTGTAAGAAGCCAACATAACCAAACAATCTCGTAAGTAGTCACAACTGGAACACTATACTTAACCTCTATAAGAGAAGGAGAGAGAACATCTAGAGAAGACATCAAAGAGAATAATAGACTTTTAAATCTAAGAGTCAGAAGATATCTCAAGATACGAAGAACAACTTCCTAGTGCAGAGTAGTAGGAACAATGACAAAGTAGCTAACCACATGAACAATATGAGTGATTGTAAGGTAAACCAGACTACCCAAAATATTACAAAATGGACGCGGATTTGATAAACGAACACCATTAGTGGAAGTAGAAAAGTATCAGGCATTGGTTTCAAGAGGCGTATTAATTGTTATGTTGTTAGCGAGTCGTGCATATGTACTTTATATGAGATGATTGATTACATTTTTGAGCTTGAACAACCTTAATGCCCAATAAATAACACAGGAAAACTAAGTCATTTATAGAAAAAACATCGAGCCAAATCACGCTTCAAGGACTCAAAGTCATTATAGTCATCATTAGTAATAATCATGTCATCTACATGTAAATATAAAAGAATCAGCCAAGAACTATTGCATCTACCAAACAATGTTGAATCGAGATTACTAAGAACAAAACCAAGATATATAATCACTATAGAGAATTTTTCCAACCAAGCATGGGGGTACAACACAAATACCTTTTAACTTTCAAAACTAGTCCTTTTGGCAGGGATTGATTGTAGGTTTGGTCTATATCTAAATCAAAATTACTACTTCCCCCATATATATATATATATATATATATATATATTACATTTTATTTTTATTTAGTTTAGACAAAGAATAATATTAATAAATGAAACTTTAGGCCACACCCATACTTCCATACCTCCCCCTCCCCATCCCCACCTAACACCTTTATTCTCTTTGAAACCATACACCTAAGATTTGAATGAAGAGCCTCTACCATATTTCCTTATCCCACCTCATCAACCACCATCACATCATGTGAGAAAACTAATTGATCTGGTCATTGCATACTTGCATATGATAACTCTTATCTCTCGTCTATTTTATCGTATCTTTATACACACTTCCCTAATGTACGTTATCCATTCTCTTCCCAAACTAACACTGATAACCCTTTTAAGCTCACGCCTTATGATATGATGAGTCAAACACTTTATATACTGACCACCAGTGCCAACGTCAGCACCAACGCTAACGCCTCAAGACTTTATCAACATCAGCGTGAAGATGATGATCTTATGTAATTTTTGTATATTAGGCAGTTATACGTATATGTATAGAATAGATAGCAGATCCAATATCTTGGTGATAAGGATCATTTCTTATTATAGATCGGATACAATTCCTTGATTAAAGGGATTCACTAGAATGGTTTTGTATATATGACCGTATCTGTGTCCTTTGTTCTCTTGGTGAGAGCACCCTTTCTTGGTGCAATAAATCTTTGTAGCTACTCATGTTCTTTATTTTTTTGTTTGATATTTATTAGTTTGTTCTTCGTTAATTATACTTGAAGTGTATCCGATCTACACAAACCTTCAATTGGTATCAGACCAGGTTTTTATACACTCAAGTTGCCATGTTGACATCCTACAATCCTAAATCGTTTGCTCTCAATAAGATCCCTCCTTTCGATGAGCAAAATTTTACCATGTGGAAAACTAAGGCTATGGTTGTTCTTGAAACCATGGATTATGAGATGTTTAACATTGTTGAGAAGGGTCCTCACATTCCTATGTATCAACTTATGGTTAACAACGCTTCTGTTGGTCCTTTGAAGCAAAAGCCGGAGACCAGTTATGATGATGAAGAAAGGAGACTTATCAGTCTTGATGTGAAAGCTAGGGAAGCCATAGGAATCTCTCTACTCTACCATGTGTATCATTTAGTTCAAAACTGTGAATCAACTCAAGTGATGATGGAGACGCTGATGGTGGCTTATGAAGGCACTGCGGAAGTTCAAGCTACAACCATCAACAACCTTAATCGGAGATATGAGCATTTTTTCGCTCAACAAGGTGAATCTATAACTCAAATATTTAATAGGTTTAATTGTTTGATGAATGATATACACATGTTAGGAGTCGTCAAGCATGCCTCTCAGTTAGTGATAAAGTTCTTGGACTCTCTTAGAAAAAGCTGGAAACATCACGCTGATGCTCTTATGAATAGTGAGAAGATTAACTTGATGGATCTCAACTCTTTGTTTGGAAATTTGCGAAACTACGAAGAGACCAAAGCTCTTAGTAAAGACATCATGAATGACTCGAACAAATAGAATTCTATAGCCTTGGTCTTTCTAAAAGAAACAATGAACCTCATCAACGACTCTGATAATTCTGATCAGGGCGTAGTGAGTAGTGAAAAAATTATTGATGAACTTATTGCCAGCGTTGCACTTATTGTCAAACATTAAGAAAAAGCAGATCAAATGGAGTTTGAAAAACTCAGTTTAAGGGAGGCAGTTCAACGAGGAGATTTACTTCAGAGAAAAGAAACTCATGTAACTCTGGAAGACCTAACCATTTTCTAGGGACTGCAAAGTGAAGAAAGAAGCTCAAAGCCCAGAGAGTTATGAAGTCTTATACAAGAAGTTGTTAGCCCATATGAAGAAGGAGAACATCTCTCTGCCAAAAGCCTTCATTACAAAGCAATAGGATCATGAAGAATGGGTAAAAAAAGAGGAAACATATGAAGATGAGGGGCTAAATGTTATGTAACGTCCGCAGATCCGTGCTAGTCAATTTAAGAGGCAATAGGGGTCGAAAATGACTTTTTGACAAAATACTATTAAGAATAAATAGTCTTAACCAAGTTGTAGAATATGTCACAAGGTTTCCGGACATATAAAGAACGCCGAAATCTGAGTTATAACGAAGAAGTTATGACCCGTCGAAGTTTCGCGACGGAACCGGCACGACACCGGGAAGCGTAAATAGTGAATTTACGATAGAGCGAGATTTAGCCTTAGCGATCTAAACAAAATTCGTAGAATATGTTAAACTGAGAGTGTCCATAAAAAGAACACCCAAATCTGACTTCGTATGAGGAAGTTATGATTTTTCGAAGTTTCGGATTAGCAGTGTACAACCCGAAATTCGAATAATAGATCGAGAGGTTTTTAGCCGACACGACCTAAACGAGAATCGAAGATCTCATTAATTTTAGTGTAATGATAAAAAGACAGACGAAAACGGACGTCGGATGAAGAAGTTATGAGAATTTAACGGACCAATCCTGTCCCGGCCTATTAATAATATAAAATTTAAAATTGAGTCAAAATTAGCTGACAGAGTCTAAATAAAAGTTGAAGAGTACGTTCCTACCTTCGCGTGAATATAAAGAACGTCAAAAAATGGAGTTCGTATGAGAAAGTTACGAGTTTTTAAATATTTTAGTCGAATTTGTGAAGCCTGGTGAGGAGCTGGTGACGTGGCAGCATCTGGGCCACCCATCGCTGATGAAGAAACGCGCTTCGGATGATGCCACGTAGCCCTCGCATACGCCCCGCGTTCGAAGACATTACGCCCCGCGTTCCGACCCTTGTGCGGTTCCGAGAAGTGCCACGATGACCCAGCAGCGAAGCGACGCGTGTCTACCTTATCCGAACTTATGCCCAGCGTAAGACTTCGGTACGCCCAGCGTAAGTCCGAAGCCTCGCCTATAAAAGGAGGCCGAGGGCAACCACTTCTCTCACACCGAATCCTTCTACTTTCTCTCTTTACTTTCTCTCACTACCCCCTAACCCCCTCCTAAGCCTAGGTAAACCCCTAGCACCCGAGGGAAGCCCCGAGGCTCCCGGAGTCCCGAGAAAAAGGTTCTTTCGGTTTCGGAAACGCTGCTCTGAGCAAAACCCGGTTTTCTTTAAAATCCACTGTAAGTGAGCTACGCTTACGCAACTTTTAATATAGCTTTCAAATAATTATAGTAATGTTATTAGGTCCTTAAAATAATTATTTGGGCTATTATTATGAGTTATATTGAGTGTTATTTAACACTTATATAATAATAATAGGCAGACTATTAATTTGTCGCGGTTATGGTTAGACTAAACCCTAGTGGTATTGGTACTAGGTTTTATCGAAGGAAATTGTTTTGAGAGTACCGAAGCGTTGTCCGAGTGCTGAGTCACCACCTTTCAGGTGAGTGCATGGTCCCTTTCAGCTTACACATAGATATGAAGTATTTTATATAAATTACGTGTTATGTGTGCATATTATCTGAATACTTGCTATCTATGCTGGATTGTGACAACCCGAAATTTCCATTCTGAACAAACCATATCAAGACAACAGAGCTTAGAACAGTTTCAGTGAAATTCCAGACTTCGGGTATAAGTTTGGCAGTTTTTCAGGATTTACACTTAAGGAGATATCAGGAGAGTGGTTGCACTAGGGTTTTGTGCAACATTGTTATTCCAACACTCAGTTATATTAGAAATCATTTTAGGAATAAAAATATTTTTTGCCAAAAATATCTCAAGACTATAAATATAATTCTGAACCAAATTCATTCATTATTCGCATTTCCAACTAGAGAAAAGCCATTTTCTCTCTCACGGATCTTCGGGTTTTTATCCCAAATCGTGAGTACACTTCTCTAGTTGTCTTATAATGCTTATTATGTGCTTAATAACTTAGATTACATATCAAATCTGTGAGATTCGGGAGTTTACCGCCCAAGAACGTTCTTGGAGAGTAAACTCCTATATGTGGCTTAAATGCTACCTAGTCTTTTCCCCGTGTTAGGTAACGAACTTAGGCTTGTATATAAGTGTGTTTGAGACTAGAAAACAAACAAAACCCTAAGATTCGGGAGTTTACCGCCCAAGAACACTTGGGGAGTAAACTCCATTTTAAGGGCTAAAGGTGTCCCAAAGTCCCTCAAAGCCTCGGATCTCAAACTAGAAGCCTACATTACATGTTTAGACCACAAAATCAATTAATATTCAAGGGAGAAAGAGAGTTCACGTCCCAAAAGGTTCTAGGGCCGTGAACTCCAATAAATGGTGCCATAATTCCTCCTAAAGCCTTGAACAATTGCCTAGAACATATCCTATGTGAGTATGGGACTTGAAAGCATCAAAAACATCATTCCAAGGGAGTTTACGGCCGTAAAATCCAAGGGAATATGGTCCCAGGGCCGTAAACTCCTAAAAGGAGTTATATTTTGCCCTAAACTCATCCATAGACCAAGCCATTAAGTAGAAATGCTTATTAGGGCCTTATAGAGCATCAAACATCAAATGGTGACATAAGTGTGAGCTTACGGCCGTAAACTCATGAGTTTACGACCGTAAACTCACTTAGTAGGGTCATTAGGGCCGTGAACCTCATGGTGGAGTATTCCTTGAGCCCTACACACAATAGCTTCCCCTACAAACACTTAGATGCGATCCTAGAGGCTAATAACACTTGAAAAAGGTGTCTAGCATGTCCTAGGGTGTCTTGACTTGTTTATTAGTTGTTTATAGACTAATTTGTTACATATATGTGAAATTATATGTTAACTAGGATCGTAAGTGTGTTCAAGACTTCATTTGACACCTAGCAATCCTACCTCTTCAGTTCATCCGTATCACCCGCAACAGGTGAGTTCATGCCCCTTAATCAATGTTTTAAATGATTTTAAACGTTTTAATGGGGGGGGGGGGGGGGAATACAAGTAGAAAACATTATGTTATTAAATCAATCTTATGTATTTTGTAACTGTGTTTTCACTCAGTAGATTTCACATATTTCAAAAGGTGACACATGAAGTGGTTTTCTATCTTAAAATACCTTGATAACAAAAGTATTAGTTTTGAAATGTTTATTAAAATGACATCAAGTCATTCTAAATTATTGTTCAAAACTCCTAGATATCTTGCAAAACCATTATCTTACCTTCTTGAATCAAACTATACTTAGGCGCATATGTTCATTTATATGTTAGAGATTATAGTTTTCATCCTTCGTTCAGTTTCCCACACCCTGGTGTATCGAGGGTGCATAAATCTACTTGAGCAATCACTTACTTTCCAATTAATTATCATAGGGATAGTTAGAAGAAACAAAACATTAATACTACTAGAAGAAATCACACAAGAGTCAGTTCATTCATGAGTCTATACCAATACCTTACATGATACATGAGTACACGTACTTAGGAATGCATGATACATGAATATGTTTACATATACTTACCTGTTACATGAACACACTTACATGAATACCATACAGGAACACTTTTACATAGGTGCATTATCCTGTATTCACTTACCTGGATACTTGTACTTAGGACTACGAGGATGATTTATTAGTACTTATTGTGTAAATTATCTTTCCTATCTCGATTCAATGGGATAGCTTGGCGGGACTTACCATTCCGAACCCCACTGATTAGCACCAGTGGTCGATGACCATCTACGGAGGTCTAAGGTTATTACTTATACTAGGTAGATCGATAACCGGGGCTAACTCCTCCCCCACCTGCTGCTGCTACAAAGGACAAGTGGACAATCTTCGATTTTTCATTAGGTTATATCTTTCGCTTATTATGATGTTGTGTTACTCCTAGTACCCAGCAATGACACTTACATTAATACTTGTTCTGGACAATCTTCGGATGTTCATTAGGTTACATATTTCGCTTAATGCGATGTTGTGTTAGTCCTAGTACCCAGTGACAACACTTACAGTAGTACAACTTACATTAATACTAGTTCTGGACAATCTTCGGATGTTCATTAGGTTACATATTTCGCTTAATGCGATGTTGTGTTAGTCCTAGTACCCAGTGACAACACTTACAGTAGTACAACTTACATTAATACTTGTTCTGGACAACCTTCGGATGTTCATTAGGTTATACCTTTCGCTTAATGCGATGTTGTGTTAGTCCTAGTACCCAGTGACAACACTTACAGTAGTACATTTTCCTGTTTACTTTATTTTGTGATACCTTCACATAAACGATGAGTTAGACTAAGTACTTTAGTACTAAACAATTGAAGGAAAAACTATCATTTCACTTACAAAACATTCGGGTCTTGGTAGAAGACTACATTTCATACTTATAGAAAGCATGGGATTTTCTAGGGTTTTTCATACTTACATCAACATTTTCATTAAAGGTTTACATGACCTTCATAATAGATTTTCATAAGCCAGACAATGACACCTTACTTACTTATGAATTCACCAGCTTTAAAGCTGATACTCGCTTTCAAAATAACTTGTATTCTCAGGTCATCAGTTAGACAGGTGCAATGGCTAGGTTTTTGAGAAGATGGAGCACAGACAAGACTCGCCTTATTTTGATTATTCATTTTATTGTTGTACATTATGAAATAACACACGTGTATTAAAACTCTACTTATAATGCAATGGATGATGTTGTTGCTTGTTTATTATATTACACTGTTGTGATACTGTACATGACGTCCTCCACCCCTGAACGTTTCCGCCGTTCGTGGTTTTGGGGTGTGACAGATTGGTATCAAAGCATTGTTTATAGTGAATTAAGTATATCAACCCATAAAAGATATACTAACTATAAACACATTGGGACTAAAACATTATGTCTAAGAGTTTATACTTATAAATAATAAAACATTTAACAAAGTATACATGCCTGCATTCATACTAAAATCAGTGTCACAATGATAAGAACAAAAGTATTACGATTGTTGAATATCACAGGTAAGCTCGGGGATGTATGGTCAGCCTTGGGAGTGGCATAGCCTGATCAACTATGCTGTTCCAAAGAGTGATTAGCACATGCCCAAGAATGGTTGTGATATGGCAACAAGTCTAAAAACTTACCAACATTGCCACAATGAGAATATTATAACAAAACCTAAATCTAAAATACCATAGGGGTATTCTGTGTTACTATAAGTACTTTATACTTGAGAACTAAAATGGAATCTTCATTCCTAAGTTGATAATTGCTAAGTGGATACGCTAAAGTTATATGTAACTAGGATGTTATAGACTTAGAATCGGTGAAATTTTTGCTTTACCCCTATCCCTTGTGAATTTGGAGTTGAGGTCACTTATTCGAAGGCCTATCATGTGTTGATTACATATAACTAGTATGCACTTTACAAATAGCGATGGAACTAATGAAGATTTCCTAAATAATTATCTAGATAGTTCGTCTAATAATTATTTTCTTACCTCAATTCTCGCGTAGATAACATGGCTGGATTCCATCCCCACGACAACCTGTTCCTTCCGAACGAAGTGATTGCTGGATGGTTTGGAGAAGAACCAGATGATGATCATCCAATCCCTCTAAATGATCACCATGCTGACGACCTTTCAGACGATGCCATCTCCGAACCCGAGGTTGAGGACCTACCCCAGGTAGCTCCCTTTCCAATTCCTAACCCTCGTCCGACTTTTCATGGCCCGGCGCCTGAGTGGGTGGAATGTTTGGAAACATGGAGCCAAGGACAAGATCAGCCCATGCCATTTAATGGTGACCGAAGCTTCTATGACCTGAGCAATGGGGGCTCAGCAGACCGAATCATGCCAATTCTGATCCGAAGAGTTGCCCGAAACGAATTTCAGGGCAGGACAGCTCTACAACGTATCGCAGAAGTTGATACAAATGGGGGAATGCATATGCTTCGCACCAGTCGCCTCAAACATGCTCGTGAGAGGTCTGAGAGAGACCATGAAACCCTGCTGCAAGCACTGGCTGAATCACGAGCCGAAGTCATTGAACTTCGAGTACGCCAGAGAGTGTACGAAAGACACCTACTTGATGTGGAACGCCAACTGGCTGAATTGAGAGTTCACCAGAGTGATGACCGTCGCTAGTAGTAGATACTTTACTTTAGATCCCTTGTTAGAAAGGAATTGTGTTTCTGTCTATGCCCGATGTGGCATTTCCTATGAAACTATCTTGTACTGTCAGTACTTTGGTTAGGTCTTTATACTGTCAGGAACTATCTTCTCTGGATATGATGTAAGACCTTTTTACAAGGTCATTTTCCCGAACTTGTACGTCATGAATACCAAAGATATTGACAGTCGGCTAACTCCTGTGTCATCCTTTATTCAAATACTCTTATCATACTTTCATTAGAGTCTATCTGAAACATGCTTTAGTCAAGTCATTGGACTATAGCAATTTAACTCCGGAGACATCTCCAAGTCTCTTTTAACGGTTGGATCACGTTATACGCCAACCCGCGACATCTCTACTAGAACAACAAACATCTTGAGACCATTGTATAAACATACTTCCATTCAGTACTAGGACTGCATCATAGGGATGTAGGTCGAACTTTAGAGAACATACTTCTATTCTTTGCATGAGCAATCAAAATACGTCTAGTTTCAACCATTTTCGCTCACAAATTCATTTCCTTTCAGTAACAGAATCATGGCTCCCAAGAAGAACGATCAGCCCATCAACCGAACACCAACTCTTCATATTGATGCAGCTACCTTTCAAGCTGCAGTCTCGGCTGCCATGTCAGCTTTTCTGACCCACATGAACGCTAACAACGCAAGTGTTAGCGGGTTTGTTAACGACAATTCCAACCCAAGTAACAATCTAGTACCTCAGCAAGCAACAAACTACCACGATACCCCAAGTCCTAAGACCAAGAGTATCAAACAAAAGTCTTGGACTAACCCTAAGGACAAGTCGCTTCGAAGGGCGAACAGGAAACAACCACCAGTAACAGCCTTCACAGCCACGACATCAACACCTCCAACTACCATCCCTTCTGTTATCCCAGTTAACCATAACCTAGTCAGGCCGTATGCAGGCAAACTCCCAAAATGCATCAAATGCAATTATCACCACCATGGACCTTGTTGGGAGATGCAGTGCTTAAACTGCAACAAAAAGGGAAACACCATCCGTTATTGCAATATCCCGATCCCACACATCACTTCAACCACAAATGTCGAAACCTCTCAGATATGCCATCTATGTGGCGTCATGGGACACTTCAAGAGGGACTGTCCATCGGAGAAGGACAACGGCAGATCCGGAGGAGTTTGACCTCAGAATGCAAAGAGGCAGTTAAGGACCCTAATATAGTATAGGTTCTCTCCAAGTCGTCAGTATTCTATATGCTCAAAAACACATTTAAAACTAGTGCAACTAGAGTCTTATCTTTTGCGGGATCCTATCGGTATAGGGATGCTCGTGCTGCGTATACTTGTCTTTTGTAGTATATCTGATTCGCAGCAATAGTCTTATAGCAAATCTAAAGTACTGTAACTCTAATCATGGTTGCACGGTTGTTTTTGTCTGTAAACGTTTTATGCTCAAATATAATGTCTTTAAGTTTCTTTATGATTCCGACATTATCATACGACTCGATTCAATTCGATCCTCGCAATACCAGCTTCATAAGTACATCTCGTGCTGCGTATACTTGTCTTTTGTAGTATATCTGATTCGCAGCAATAGTCTTGTAGCAAATCTAAAGTACTGTAACTCTAATCATGGTTGCACGGTTGTTTTTGTCTGTAAACGTTTTATGCTCAAATCTAATGTCTTTAAGTTTCTTTATGATTCCGACATTATCATACGACTCGATTCAATTCGATCCTCGCAATACCAGCTTCATAAGTACATCTCTTTCTCAGAAATCGTCTTTTAGCAAAGTCGTTATATCAGAACACCGAAGTACTCATACAAGGAGTACCTTATAGTTCTTTTCCTTTCCGAAGGAATCCCCACAGTATTACTCGTGCAGTACGTCAAGTTCAATTCCATGATTCATATGGTTGATCTATCACTGAAGAAGGTATACAAGAGAGTGATATATAATCAATGTTCTACAGGTTTAGAATTGATGATTCCACTTTAACTTCTTTTCCCGCGATGGGATGTGAGATTAAGGAAGAATCAGTTATTCGACTACCTTTTCAGTCTTAATTATATACGACTCGTATACACGAAATTGTGATCCTTGAATCACGTATGAATTCTAATATGAACTTCAGGACGGAGACTGTCCAGGAGTACGAGTAATTGCATTGGCATAGGAACAAACTTAGAACCCAGTATGACTCTTAGAACCAGATCGCCTTCAGTCTAAACACCTACGGAAGATACAAGAACAAACCGGACAACACAACGAACTACTCAACCATAGAATTAGAAGACCAGGCTTCTCACCCTTGAGAGCTCCGGTCTTATTCTTACCAGAAGTCGACGGAGTGCATCATATGTACCTCGAAGACCAGAGACTTCGTTTAGATTTCCTTTAGAAATCGTTATATCTGCCTCGCTTAGAAGAGCTAATTGAGCAACCATAGGGAAAGTGTTACTTTCAGAAATGGACCTGAGACACGAATATCACCAGTTCGAGTATTAGGGAAGGATGTCCTAAATACTACCCTCCGAACTCGATACGGACACTTCGAGTCCGTAGTGATACCCGTCGGATAGGACCAATACACCCATAGTATTCATGAGCTAAATGAGTGGAGTACGCCTTTCTTACTGGGATCAGTTTGTAATTTCTCCATGTAATGACTTTAATTATCTACCCTCGTAGTAAGAAAGAACCCATAGAAACATTACCCTCGGAGATACTTTTCGCAAAGTTCTCTAATCAAGAGTTTTGGAATTTAGAGTCAAATTTCCTGAGACACACTATTAGTGTTGTGGAAATTCTTGAGTACTCTGTCAAATTATCCAACACCGTTGGGAATTTGTCGGCACCGTAGTCACCGACGGAAAATTCGCCAAATTCTAGGCGTTACAAACCTACTATCGTAGTCCATTCGGAACTCCCCACAAATTTCAGAAACCCTTTCGACTTTGACCCAGCAAGGGATGGCCCTTGACTGGGAAGTAAGCGAGAGAAAGAACATTTGGAATTCCAAGTGAGAGACACAAATTCTTTAGGAAACCTCACTTTGGGAACGGCTTAATACGCTTCGTAAAGCGTGGAAAGCTAAAAATCCAATATAGTTAGGACCTCCGAGATTCTTACAAGAATCAGTCCTGCATTTCACAAACTAGACCTACTCCGCGAACTCAGTAACGTACATTTTCCCCTTCGCGTCTCGAACTTGAAACGGTATCCTTCCATTAGGACTTTCGTAATCCCTCTCGACGAGATCGAGATTTACGAGATCCTTGCCTTCGTATTAGAACCGTAGTGACCCTCGACCGAGTGGCCAAGCGGATGAAGCAACGTCGTCGCCCATTAGTGAAGGTTCGTTGGGATACCAACCGAGAACCCAATTTCACTTAGGAGTGCGAGAACCAATCGATTAGGAAGTTCACATAACGACTCGATCATTCGTGCATACTTACTTGCTTAAATTCTAATTTCGAGACGAAATTCCCTTTAACAGGGGGATGATGTGACAACCCGAAATTTCCATTCTGAACAAACCATATCAAGACAATAGAGCTTAGAACAGTTTCAGTGAAATTCTAGACTTCGGGTATAAGTTTGGCAGTTTTTCAGGATTTACACTTAAGGAGATATCAGGAGAGTGGTTGCACTAGGGTTTTGTGCAACATTGTTATTCCAACACTCAGTTATATTAGAAATCATTTTAGGAATAAAAATATTTTCTGCCAAAAATATCTCAAGACTATAAATATAATTCTGAACCAAATTCATTCATTATTCGCATTTCCAACTAGAGAAAAGCCATTTTCTCTCTCACGGATCTTCGGGTTTTTATCCCAAATCGTGAGTACGCTTCTCTAGTTGTCTTATAATGCTTATTATGTGCTTAATAACTTAGATTACATATCAAATCTGTGAGATTCGGGAGTTTACCGCCCAAGAACGTTCTTGGAGAGTAAACTCCTATATGTGGCTTAAATGCTACCTAGTCTTTTCCCCGTGTTAGGTAACGAACTTAGGCTTGTATATAAGTGCGTTTGAGAATAGAAAACAAACAAAACCCTAAGATTCGGGAGTTTCCCGCCCAAGAACACTTGGGGAGTAAACTCCATTTTAAGGGCTAAAGGTGTCCCAAAGTCCCTCAAAGCCTCGGATCTCAAACTAGAAGCCTACATTACATGTTTAGACCACCAAATCAATTAATATTCAAGGGAGAAAGAGAGTTCACGGCCCAAAAGGTTCTAGGGCCGTGGACTCCAATAAATGGTGCCAAATGGTGCCATAATTCCTCCTAAAGCCTTGAACAATTGCCTAGAACATATCCTATGTGAGTATGGGACTTGAAAGCATCAAAAACATCATTCCAAGGGAGTTTACGGCCGTAAAATCCAAGGGAATATGGTCCCAGGGCCGTAAACTCCTAAAAGGAGTTATATTTTGCCCTAAATTCATCCATAGACCAAGCCATTAAGTAGAAATGCTTATTAGGGCCTTATAGAGCATCAAACATCAAATGGTGACATAAGTGTGAGCTTACGGCCGTAAACTCATGAGTTTACGACCGTAAACTCACTTAGTAGGATCATTAGGGCCGTGAACCTCATGGTGGAGTATTCCTTGAGCCCTACACACAATAGCTTCCCCTACAAACACTTAGATGCGATCCTAGAGGCTAATAACACTTGAAAAAGGTGTCTAGCATGTCCTAGGGTGTCTTGACTTGTTTATTAGTTGTTTATAGACTAATTTGTTACATATATGTGAAATTATATGTTAACTAGGATCGTAAGTGTGTTCAAGACTTCACTTGACACCTAGCAGTCCTACCTCTTCAGTTCATCCGTATCACTCGCAACAGGTGAGTTCATGCCCCTTAATCAATGTTTTAAATGATTTTAAACGTTTTAATGGGGGGGGGGGAATACAAGTAGAAAACATTATGTTATTAAATCAATCTTATGTATTTTGTAACTGTGTTTTCACTCAGTAGATTTCACATATTTCAAAAGGTGACACATGAAGTGGTTTTCTATCTTAAAATACCTTGATAACAAAAGTATTAGTTTTGAAATGTTTATTAAAATGACATCAAGTCATTCTAAATTATTGTTCAAAACTCCTAGATATCTTGCAAAACCATTATCTTACCTTCTTGAATCAAACTATACTTAGGCGCATATGTTCATTTATATGTTAGAGATTATAGTTTTCATCCTTCGTTCAGTTTCCCACACCCTGGTGTATCGAGGGTGCATAAATCTACTTGAGCAATCACTTACTTTCCAATTAATTATCATAGGGATAGTTAGAAGAAACAAAACATTAATACTACTAGAAGAAATCACACAAGAGTCAGTTCATTCATGAGTCTATACCAATACCTTACATGATACATGAGTACACGTACTTAGGAATGCATGATACATGAATATGTTTACATATACTTACCTGTTACATGAACACACTTACATGAATACCATACAGGAACACTTTTACATAGGTGCATTATCCTGTATTCACTTACCTGGATACTTGTACTTAGGACTACGAGGATGATTTATTAGTACTTACTGTGTAAATTATCTTTCCTATCTCGATTCAATGGGATAGCTTGGCGGGACTTACCATTCCGAACCCCACTGATTAGCACCAGTGGTCGATGACCATCTACGGAGGTCTAAGGTTACTACTTATACTAGGTAGATCGATAACCGGGGCTAACTCCTCCCCCACCTGCTGCTGCTACAGAGGACAAGTGGACAATCTTCGATTGTTCATTAGGTTATATCTTTTGCTTATTCTGATGTTGTGTTACTCCTAGTACCCAGCGATGACACTTACATTAATACTTGTTCTGGACAATCTTCGGATGTTCATTAGGTTACATATTTCTCTTAATGCGATGTTGTGTTAGTCCTAGTACCCAGTGACAACACTTACAGTAGTACAACTTACATTAATACTAGTTCTGGACAATCTTCGGATGTTCATTAGGTTACATATTTCGCTTAATGCGATGTTGTGTTAGTCCTAGTACCCAGTGACAACACTTACAGTAGTACAACTTACATTAATACTTGTTCTGGACAACCTTCGGATGTTCATTAGGTTATACCTTTCGCTTAATGCGATGTTGTGTTAGTCCTAGTACCCAGTGACAACACTTACAGTAGTACATTTTCCTGTTTACTTTATTTTGTGATACCTTCACATAAACGATGAGTTAGACTAAGTACTTTAGTACTAAACAATTGAAGGAAAAACTATCATTTTACTTACAAAACATTCGGGTCTTGGTAGAAGACTACATTTCATACTTATAGAAAGCAAGGGATTTTCTAGGGTTTTTCATACTTACATCAACATTTTCATTAAAGTTTTACATGGCCTTCATAATAGATTTTCATAAGCCAGACAATGACACCTTAATTACTTATGAATTCACCAGCTTTAAAGCTGATACTCGCTTTCAAAATAACTTGTATTCTCAGGTAATCAGTTAGACAGGTGCAATGGCCAGGTTTTTGAGAAGATGGAGCACAGACAAGACTCGCCTTATTTTGATTATTCATTTTATTGTTGTACATTATGAAATACCACACATGTATTAAAACTCTACTTATAATGCAATGGATGATGTCGTTGCTTGTTTTTTATATTACACTGTTGTGATACTGTACATGACGTCCTCCACCCCTGAACGTTTCCGCCGTTCGTGGTTTTGGGGTGTGACATGGATGAACGATTTTATACACATTTTAAATGATTTAAACTGTATATGTATTTTATATCTACGAAAATGTTGGGGTAAGACATGGGTAGATGTAATAGATGAAATACGAGTTGGATGATAAGTTGAGAGGTGAAATAGACCGTGAGGTGAGGGTGAGAGGTGGACGATGTGGGAAGCCTTTTTCCCAAATGATGGCCCCATCATTCAGCAGAGTATGGATGACAACCACGGACTATTCTAGAAAGTCCAGTGGAACACTAGCAGGCTCGCAACCTGTAGGTGTTGTGAACGACGTGTTCACTGGTGTACTCTAAAAACCCATTGACATGTATTGCGAGTGGACTCTCGAAAACGATATTCTCAATAAAACCTTGGCAGATGCTCCTAAAGGACTCCACCGGCAGAAGCGCCTAATAGAGAACCTTATAACCCCGACAGATGCGCCTAAAGGACTATTTCGGCAGGTGCGCCCCATAGAGAATGTCACAATTTTGGTAGCTGCGCCCTAGTGACAGAACTAACAGATTGTGCTTGACAGATGTGTCATTTACAACAATGGAATTCGTACCTATTCCTTAGGATACTCCTTAGGAATAAATGAACGAGGAATAGCTGATTCTTAGGGTAGATCGTTAAGAATAAAGAAGATAATGGGGATGGGTAATTGGGTTGATTGTTTAATTGTTTAAACATAATAATTATATTATTGTGGGTTGAAAACCCTATGTACTCACCAGGTTTCCCAACTTGACCCACCCAGTTTATTTATATCACGTGTCGATATGAAGTGACATTACACTAGGAGATTAAAGAGATATAGATCACTAGTGTAAATAAATGTAAGTCTGTTTATACTTATGTTCCTGTATTGACGATGACATCCCAAACATTTTAAAATGAATAAAATACGTTTTCTTCAAAAATGTTTTGATAACGTATTTATCGTATTTTTCTGGGAACAAATTCCGCAACATTTTTATGAAAAGAAGTACTCTGATATTTATAAAGCATAAACAAAATCGGTCTTTTCTGTCCATGAAAATAGGGATGTCACATGTTAAGGGTCTTATGGCTCTTATCAACGATTCCGTTGATTGTGATCTCAACATATGTGACGCTAATATCTCTCAAGTTGTCCAAGAATTGAGTCAGAAACTAGAACATACTTGGTTCCTTGACAGTGGGTGCTCTAGACACATGATCGGTCTCAAGTCCCTCTTAACAGATTTTGTGGATAAATATGGTCCAATTATGGTTTTTGGTGACAACAGTGAAGGAGCAGTCATGGGCATTGGAACATTTGAGTGTAGAGTGTCCAAGCTGAAGAAAGTGTTCTATTTGAAAGGTATTAAAAATAATATTATCTCCATCAGTCAACTTTGTGACACTGGTTACAAAGTTGTCTTTGATTGCAATAAAGGGAAGGTTATTGGCTCAAAGAACAAAACTGTGCTCACTGCACTCAGGGACAACAACATGTATATACTTTGATTTTACGTGTGTTAGACAATGCTACTTTATGACTTTACATTATGCTTTGCTACTTTAAAATTTTTAAACATAAGCTACTAAAATTTTAGTTTACTATGACTCTTTCGCTTCAACTAAAAAATTAAATTTTATTTTACCAAAGGAGTTTACATTGTACATTTTGCTTTTAACATTGCCAATGTATGTTTTTTTTCTCTCAGCTTCTATGTCTCAGGATCTTCCGTCTTCATCTCAACATTGATCTTAACTGATTTGTTTCTTTGGAAAAGATCTGTGTGTCATTCTTCCGTGCAACATCTTCTGATTAGAGCTACTTATAGTTGGCTTTGCATCTTTTCTTTAGCGCCAATGGATCTTTCCCTGACGCTGATGCTCATGCTGGTTAACTTGAAGTATCTTGTTGATCGAACCAAATAGGAGAGAACTGTGTCTAAAAGTGTTCTTCTGGGCATATATCTCTTCCCTATTGTAACATCCCGTTTGAAATTAAATAAAAAATAGACTCTAAAACCCCTAGATGTAGTTATTATTATTATTTTATAGATTATTGTAGCCAGAAGCAATAATATTTAGCGGCGTGTTGGTTTCGGGGAACAAAACAATATAAATCGGGTTTCGGGGGTTAAAGTGTAATTCCATGATTTATTTTGTGAATATTTTCAGAAGTCATGGGGTGTTTGGTAAAATATTGGACTTAAATTGAAGGGACTTTGGAATGTGGAGGGCTAAATGGTAAATTATGTACCTATGTTGAAAAGAATTTATCATAGAGGGGCTATATGGTAACTTATGGAGCTGAAACGAAAAGAAATTGAGAAGGAGGGACCAAATGTGTACATTGAACAAGACTTTACATGAGCGGGTATTAAACCCATCACCTTCTCAATCATAACCCTAGAACAGTATTCAGCCGCCACCCTCACATTAACCACCTCCAGCGTCGCCAACCTTATATCCCCCACCACCGGCCGCTGCCGGCTAGTCGAGTTCGATCAGCATCACTACAACCTTGTTGCTGGATGTCGTGGGTAACCGGAGAATTGTCGAGGACTGTGGAAAACATTGTGTTCTTCATGGGTGGGACGTGAGCCACCGAAGAAGCACCAGAACGTCCATCGTCCCCATTATCTTCTTTTTCTTCTTCTGTTGCCACCGTCGTCTGCCATTTTTGTTGAGGGCGAAGCCGCCGAGCTCCGCTGTTGCTGTGATTCTGCTGTTGAATGCCAATGCTTCCATGACACATCATGGCAGTGGATGGTCGGAAGAAGCCATCAACGGGTGTTGTTGTTATTGTTCCCGATGGGAGTCGCCCACCCCTTCTCCTTCTGTTTCGTCGCCGTTCGTGGGTGCTACCTCAGTCCGCCGCTGCTAGTAGAGGTGTCAAAAAAACCCGAACCCGATTAACCTAACTTGACCCGAAACCGAATAAGGTAATTAAGGTCGGCTTTAATAGGGTCAGAACTCTTAATCTGGTTAACCCGATTAACCCGAATTATTATTAGGGTCGGGTTTAGGGTTGATTTTTTCAAAACAATTCGGGTTTCGGGTAATCCTGAATAACCCGATTAAGAATTTATTACCAAATTTTTTTACTGCATTGAATGACATGAATTCAAGATCTCAAGAGATTTTATAGCTAATACATATTTCTTAATTAAACAAACCAGATAGTAAAATTACTATGTATAGAGATGTTTAAAATGACATAACTTTCCTCTCTTCTTAATGCAGTACAGTTATGTTGTAACAATTTTACGAATTTTATTCACGGTTTACATTACTAATATGGTAAAAGAAACTCCAAAAATTCATATCCAATACCAAATTTACATTTTAAGTCCTTATACATGTGGATTATGTATTAAAATGACACAACATAAATTCATCTTACATTTCAACTTCAACTCGACTAACCCGATTAACCCGACCCTACAAACCCGAAACCCGATTAACCCGAACCCGACTAACCCATACCTTATTAGGGTCAGGTTTCGGGTGAATAGTTTTTCTAGAAAAACCCGACTAACCTGACCCGTTTAACCCGAAACCCGATCGGGTTAACCCGATTAACAGCCCTAGCCGCTAGCACCGACTGTTAGAGTCGTTGTTGCTGTCGTCCGCTGCACCCCACCAAGTGAGTGGTTGTGCTTGTTTTGTTTTTAGAATATGTTGACATGGGTTGCTGCTACGATCAAATTAGGTATGTACGAGTGTTGATGGCTGAAAACTGAGGAAAAGAACAACCATGCCTGCTAACCATGGTGGCCTCCGTCTGCTGCCATCTTCCGTCGCCACCAACCACCACGGAAGGTGGTTGTGAGCATGTTTTACCGTGTATTTAGGTGTATGTTGGTGTATTATGTTGTATGAATTACTTTGGCCGGATTAATTAAGGAAAAAACCCACCACCACCACTGTGAGGTGGTGGTTGCCGCTTTCTGCCTCCACCAACCGCTGTGTTGGATGGCGGTGTGCATTTGTGTTCTTGGATGCTTAGACATGATTTGGAATAGAATCATAACCACCACCACGAGGTGTTGGCTGCCGCTACGATTCGCCGTCGACCACTACCGCCCGAGGTGGCAATGGGTGGTACCCGGCCTAATGAAACCCTAATTGACCTAACAATTTGACTAATTGGCACACGATTGGGTTGGAAACCCTAATTAGGGTTTAGAAAACCCTAATTTTGGATATGTTAGTTTTGGATTTATCGGGACCCGCATTTGGACCATTAGATTTGGAATTTTGAATTATGCTCGACCACATTGTGTGTTTGGACTAGTGGAGTGGTGGATTTGGAATTTTGAATTACGCTCGACCATATTGTGTGTTTGGACTAGTGGAGTGGTGGACTTAATGGATTAAGTCATTAATGGGTTAAGTAGGAACACTAACCCTAACTGCCATTTTATGTGAAAAACCCTAATTGGGTTTGGGTTCTTGTTGGGCCATTTCTTGGACTGGGTTGCTGTGGGCCTTCGTGGGCCAAATGGGAACAAGTTTGTGGACTAAGGAAATTATTAGGCTTTAGGATAAGGCCCATTGGAAAGGCTTGGGCCTAATTTGGAAAATTGGGTCATAGGTAGTCCATAATTAGGCCTTGATGATTATGAGATATTGGACCATTGGAATGCCAAGTGTTTGGACTAGAATAATGGTTGGGCCATAAGATAAGTCCATGTAGAGGTTTGGGACCAATTTGGAAAATTGAGCCATACATTGGGCCTTGGTTCATTGATTGGTTTTTGGGCATTCAGAGTGTGTGTTTGGACCTTGGTTTTGGACCAAGTTAGGTTAAGGGTAAAATAGTCTTTTTACCCTAATCATGGACTTATGGTTATGTATTGGAACCCAATTATTAATTGGGTGTTGTTTTGATGACTGACAGTTCAGGAATCTGTCAACCAGTAGCTAGAGTTTTATCCGCGAGACTTCGGCAGTGTAAGGTGAGTCTCTTCACCATACCAATGGGTCGAAGGCACCAAGGCCGACCCATTCAGTTAGTTGTAGTGTTTATTGTGAATTCACTACTGATATTTTTGTATACTTGAATATGTGAGTGTGCTAGTATTCTATTGACTAGATACGTGAAGACCCCAGGGGGAGCCCGTGACAGTTGGATATTAGACCATGGGTAAAGACCATGTGGGGGAGCCCATGGAAAGTAGTTAAGACCATGTGGGGGAGCCAATGACACATAGGAGTAAGACCCTGGTGGGAGTCCATGACATCCCTATATGTTTATGTATGAGTATGTAGTATGATAGATATTTATATGATATATGATATGCTAGTTGATTATTATGTTATTTGCATGGAAGACCCCAGGGGGAGCCCGTGGCAGTTGGACATAAGACCATGTGGGGGATCCCATGACATTCCTAGGTAAAGACCATGTCCGGGAGCCCATGGAATGTAGGTATAAGACCCTGGGAGGAGCCCACGACATCCTTATATGTTTGCATGCATGGCTTATGTGGTTTATGTAACTTATATAGCTAATATGGATTATGCAGGGGTATGCTCTGGGGAACTCACTAAGCTTCGTGCTTACAGTTTTGTTTTTGGTTTCAGGTATCATTGGTTTGGAAAGGAAGGGCTCGGCTTGATCGCAGTGCACACACCCGTGTTTTTCTGCATTATGTGGTTTTGGGACCTAACTCTGATAAATGTTTTAATCAAGCTATGTTTTTGAATGATTGGATGATGTAGCATTTGTGTTTGACTATAATGAAAAATGAAATTTTTACCCCTAATTTTTGGTTCGTTACAAGTAGTTGGTATCAGAGCCTTGGTTTGAGGGATTCAGACATACTTTCGGGTGTGTTTGAACTCAAACAGAGGATCTGTAAAGTTTTCAAAAAAAAGTTTTCAATGGAAAAGTTTTCTAAGAAAAGAAAGGGTGTGGTGCATGCAATCAGCCGAGCTCAAGTCAGTTTCCCCAGAATACCCATATATGTATCTGTTATGACTTGATTTATGAATCTGAGAATTGCATGCTAGTTAAGGCTAGGAGAGATGCCTTTATATGTTGTATGAGCTGGTAGACTTGCATGCTAGTGCTGAGTAGTCAGCGATAGATTGGCCTGATAAATTGTGCTTGTGAAACATCCCAAAAACACAAGCCAAAAATTTCTTTTTGAAAATTAATATAAAAACCATAAACATAAAGAAAACCAAGTGTCATGTATCTCAAAATCTCATATCCAATACTGTAACAAAACATAAGATAAAAATATCAGAGTCTCAATCAATCCTAGGATGAAAGTTATGGTGTGTGTCATGCGATCATCCCGACCCTTCCCTTTTCTAGTGGAAGTACCTGAAACCAAAAATGAAAACTGTAAGCACGAAGCTTAGTGAGCTCCCCCAAACTACCACATACCATACAATTGATGGGTTTTGTACAAACAATCCTATGTGTGCATGCAACCCTAGATACATATCTATGTTTTCACTATTAGTTAGACAACATTATGAACACATGAAGAACCCTCTCATGCTCCTAGTAATTTCGAAAAAAAAATGAAGGATAATGGATTACATACCTCTTTTTGTTATGTTGTAATAACTACTTGTATCTTGAATCTTCTTGTCTTTGAAAGCAAGTACCACAAATGTAGTACCTCTAATGTGTCACAAACACCAAGAGCAAATGGAGAGGCAAGAGAGAGAGAGAGAGGGGAGAGGCAGAAAATAGGATCTAGGAACTTCTAGGATCAAGTGGCAGATTTTCCTAAGCCAAGGGGTCTTTATATAGGTGTAGGGATTAGGGTTTTAGTCCTTATCCTTATCTGATTACTTGCCCACCAAGCAATCCAAAGGATAACCCCAGAAACAATAGGTAAATAATTAACATAAGACAATAACTTTACTCATAAATAATACTCATTTATTTAATCATCAAATGTTAATTACATTTATCTATTACACGTTTCTAAACAATCCAATCTAAACTAATATCATCCTTCAGCCCAATGCTCCTAGCGTGCTGCAAGTGCTTAACCCTACTCAATCCCTTCGTAAGCGGATCTGTTGGGTTATCCTCTGACGATACCCTCTTTACTACGAAGAGTCCTTCTTCCACTCGATGTCGAATAAAATGATATTTTTTGTCGATATGTCGAGATCTACCATGATCCCTCGGTTCCTTGGTCAAGGCAACCGCTCCTTCGTTATCACAGAAAATTTCCATGGGCTCATGTATGGCTGGCACAACTCCAAGGTCTCCAATGAAATTCTTCAGCCATATTTCCTCTTTTGATGCTTCGCTCGCTGCAATGTATTCTGACTCGCTCGTTGAATCAGCCACAGTCTTGATGGGTTTTAGCCATATGAACATCCCTACGTGCACATGCAACCCTAATGCTTGGATCTAGGTTTCTCTAATTGATCATAAATTGAATCCAATACTTCTAATGGCTAATATACAATAATAACAATATGAAATCAGAGATTAGAAGTTTACCTTGAATCACTTGCTTGATCTTGTTGTCCTTGAGGCTTTAGAGTCACAATGTCACTCCTCTAATGGCTTACAAACACCAACTAGCAAGAAGATGATTTAGGAGAGAGGAGAGGGGAGGAAGAATTTGGCCAGGGTTTCCTTAGAGACAAGTGTGTCGAATTCCCTCAACCCATAGGGTCTATTTATACTAGTAAGGCTCCTAGGGTTTCACCCTTAAACCCTAATTGGATAACTTAAGCCCTAAGCAATCCAAATCCTTTCCATGATAAGCCTTGGACGATTTTATGGCTATCCTTAGCCCTAGAAATCGTCCACCCCTTATCCATAAAGGATATATAGCCCAAAGTGCAACTATCAAACAATTGACAGTTTATACCCCTTTATTTAATTAATCTCTTTAAGTCACCAAATTAATTTATGACTTATATTAATCAAATAATAATATTATTATTCCTTATATTATTCTTATAATATATTAATAATATTCTTTCTCTCATTATAAATCATCCTGTCAAGTTGCTATGGTGAAGGCAATCCAAAAGGACCATGCTCAACCGGGTCAAATACTTGCCTAATATAGTTGTAGCCTTAGACACTATTCCAACATGTCTCTTGCTTGGAACTTTTCCAAGTCAGTGCTCCTCCATTAATGGTAAAGACCCTAAACGACTGCGAACGGTAGTTGTCCTTGTCGATCTGAAAACTGGCGTCACTATACCCTCGCACCTTTAAGTCATCACTCCCACCGAGGACTAGAAACCATTCCTTGGTCCTCTGAAGGTAATTAAGGTTATTATTGACTGTGTTCCAACGTGATTTTCCAGGGTTCCCTTGATATCTGCTAACCATGCTCAAAGAGAAGGCCACATCAGGGCGAGTACAAGTCATAACATACATGATCGAGCCAACTGCAGAAGCGTAAGGTACTCGGCTCATCTCTGCTATCTCGGCTTTGGTACTCAGACTTTGAGTCTTACTCAACCTGACATTACTTTGGATCGGTAAATCCCCTTTCTTGGAGTTCTCCATACTAAAACGTTTTAGTACCTTGTCCAAGTAAGTTTTCTGACTAAGTCATATTAGTCTTTTACTCCTGTTTCTCACTATCCTTATTCCCAAAATATAGGCAGCTTCTCCGAGGTCCTTCATAGCAAAGCACTTCCCAAGCCAGGATTTTACTTCCTGCGGCATCGGGACGTCGTTTCCTATGAGTAGTATGTCATCGACATACAATACGAGAAAGCTTACTATACTCCCACTGGCTTTGACATATACACATGATTCATCCTCGCTTCGTAGAAAACTAATTGCTTTGACTTTCTCATCGAAACAAAGATTCCATCTGCGAGACGCTTGCTTAAGTCCATAAATGGACTTCTTAAGCTTACACATTTTACTGGGATGCTTCGTATTGACAAAACCCTCTGGCTAAGCCATGTAAATATCCTCAGCCAACTTCCCATTACGGAAAGTGGTTTTGATATCCATTAGCCAGATTTCATAATCATGAAATGAAGCAATGGCCAACATCACCATAATAGACTTTATCTTCGCAGCTGGTGAGAAGGTCTCATCATAGCCAACTCCGGGAGTTTGAGTAAAGCCCTTCACAACCAATCGCGCCTTATAAGTGTGCACATTCCCATCCATGTCGGTCTTCTTCTTGAAGATCCATTTGTTGGATTTTGAGCATTCTAACACTCCTAAGTGTACATTGAACCCTAAATACCTTGGATCTATGTTTTCTCTATTATACATGCAAATATGAATATCCAAGGTACTATCCTAACTAGCATACCAAAAAATTGATACATAGTAATATAATAAGTTAGAATACATACCTCTTTGATGTAGCTTGATTTCATGGAGTTTAAGAGCCTAGTGCCCCAAGTGTGACACCTCAAATGGTTCACACAACACCAAATGCACATGGAATAACTTGAGAGAAAATGCACACTTCATGAAATCGGCTTGCCCTCTACATACACACATAGTGGCCAATTTTGCACAAGAATAAGATGCTTATATAGTTGTTACAATTAGGGTAAACCTTAATTGTCATGGATTTCCATTTCCTTGGATCCATGGGTTCAAATACACCATGGAGTATCCAATGGGTTTTAGCCCAACTTGATAATCAATAGAGTCTTAGCCCACTATACAAGTATGGATGATTTACACAATCAACCCATATATTTAATTAGTCTTCTTTTGATCACTTAATTAATTCTAGATTAATTCTTGATCAATACTAATTAAATAATCTTATTAATATATTAGAACTTATAATATATCAATAAACCTTAGGTGTTATTTCTCTCATTTTAGTCTATCCAAATGCATGATGTCATGCAACCCAAATGGACCATGCCGGGTCGGGTCAAGTATATACCAATTATTGTTATGGACTTAGATACTAATCCAACAGTATCCCACTTGGATAAGTCTAATAACTATTATTGCAAGTACGCCTTCACAACCCGACCAACAATCGCAGCTCTTAAAAGCTGCTACCGAACTCCGAACAAATCAATGACGCGTCCATTAGATAAGTGATCATATATTCCTCCATTCTAGATATCATATGGACTGAGACATGGTTTATAATCATTCTCTCTGTCCATTTGTTGTTTCCCGATTTTCGATTTATGACGACCGACTAATTGAACAAATCAAATCAGTCCAGGCTTGGCCAAGCACTTAGGGGTGCCATCACTAAATCATCGAGGGGCCCACAGATATCGCTTTTATCCCATTAAGAGTAAAAGGAATTGATAAACTTTGACTTGGATGCTTGTACTGAATACTTGCTGAATCATACACAAAGGCACGTTTTATAACATCGAGTTACCAATGCGTTTTCGTGCAATCAATGTATAACTAACTCATAGTCAACAACTCAGATCTCTAGGTTTGAAGCATATAAGATATTATCGTCTCACGATTCACTCGTGATAAAATCCATGAAGTGAATCCAAATGAGCGTGGGTTGAATCCAATACTCAGAACTTATGAGCATTCATGAATGTTGTACCAACCATTGCTATGTCTAATGCACATTAGAAAAATCTTAAAAGACAGATTCATGACAGTCTTAAATCAATACCTACTTCCAAAGTATGAATGACTGTGGAGAGTTTGAATAACTTAGTCATTTGGGAAGAATGACCTAGTTATTCTGGAAGCCAAAACATGCAAAGTGAAACACAAGAATAATACTTAAATCCTACATGGTCCCAAACTCTTGAGTGTAAATAAAAACCCTTTTATCTAAGCACCATATTGATTACTCATTATTCATTGTTTCAATTTATCAACTTAATACTTGAATTGAAACAATAGTCATGCCATGCACCAAGCATGCATACTATGTTCGTCCAAACAATAGCTATGCCATACTCCAAGTATGCACACTATGTTTACATATGGTCTTCTCTTTGAGAAATAGATCAATTGACAATATTTCAATGATGTTTGTTTCATAATTCCAATCTTTATTGTAAATGTAAGAATACCAAACTCTTGCCATCTACTATAATCTGTTAGATTCTAAACTTATATGTGACTATGCACAGAAGTCACAAAGACTTGGCAACAGACATTACAAAGTATTCCAATGGAAAGAAATTCCATGGAAATGAAGTCTCAAATTCAAAGTACATTCCTTTGAACATGCTTCTTTGCATTAAGTTCTTTAATCTTGCACAGATTCAGAGAATAACTTCCACCTATGGAAACAATTCCATGTTACCATTTTGACTATCACTTCTAAACAAGAGTTGCCTCTTTTCAGAATATATCAATATGGTCCTTTCCAAAGTTTACATTATACTTCCAATTGTCCATGATCAACCAATCTTTGGTAAACCTCAGATTGTCCTCGACAATTGTTTAATCATTTTAATCATGTCTGGTTCTATTCATTTTTATTTGCCATATTTTCACAATTCGAACTATGAAGAGGGATGTCGTAATCATAATTGAATTTGAAGAATGCAACCTATATCAAATTTCCTTATGTTGAACCATTCAACATAACATTCATATATATCTTTGACTAAAGTTGACTAAAATCTCAATCTAAGCTTGTAGAATTGGAATGAAGTATAAAATCCTCTCCCTAAATTATAGCAAAACAACTTTTCAAAACCAAATTGAAACTTTTGTTTTCTATAATTAACATTGCTAACTTGCAAAAATTAACATAATAATCATGCTCCCACTAACATGATGATTATTAGCATAACACTTTGGTATGTATGTTGTTTGATTGATCGTTATGGCTATGGTTTCTGCCAGCATGGTATGGGTATTTTAGGGGTAGCTCACTAAGCCCTCGGGCTTACAGTTTTCAGTTTATTGTTTCAGGTACTTCAGGAGAGCGAGGGAAGGCAAAGGCGTGACCATACCGCTCCTCATCCTCATGATATATTTTGCGACACTCTGATGATAATTGAATTGGAAATGTTTTGTAAAAACAATTACTATTTGACTCTTTTGTTAGTATTAAACGTTTAAATTTGGCGTAAATTTTATGGGTGTTACACCGGATGTGGATTGATTAACGGGAGTTGAACAATTTGATGGTCAAGAACCGTTATCCACTAGCGAGGATTGACGATCTATTCGATCATTTGCAGGGAGCATCTTGGTTCTCTAATATAGACTTGAGGTATGGATATCATTAGATGAGAGTGTGTGATGAGGATATCCAGAAGACGGCGTTCATGACTCGTTATGGGCATTACGAGTTCGTGGTGATGCCTTTTGGGCTCACCAATGCACCGACATTGTTCATGGATCTCATGAATAGGGTATGTAGGCCGATGTTGGATCGACCGGTGATCGTGTTCATTGACGATATTCTAGTGCATCCGAGATCTCGAGAGCAGCATGAGCAACATTTGAGGGAGATCCTCGGAGTTTTGAGATCGGAGAGGCTTTACGCCAAATTCTCCAAATGTGATTTATGGTTATGAGAGGTGCAGTTCTTGGGGCATCTCATTAATCAGAAGAGCATATTGGTCGATCCGACCAAGATTGAGGCTGTGATGAGTTGGGAGGTGCCAAGATCCCCTACCGAGATCAAGAGTTTTCTGGTGTTGGTCGGCTACTATCGTAGATTTATCAGGGATTTCTCTAAGATTGTTGTTCCTCTCACCAGGTTGACCCGGAAGGGTGTTGCTTTTATGTGGGCTCCAGAGCAGCAGACCTCATTTAAGACTCTACGCCAAAGGTTGTGTAAAGCCCCGGTGTTAGCCCTTCCAGAAGGGATGGAGGATTTTGTGGTGTATTGCGACGCGTCGATATCAGGATTGGTTGCGGTGCTTATACAGAGAGGGCACGTGATAGCATACGCATCGAGGCAGCTGAAGCCTCATGAGACGAGGTATCCCACCCACGATTTGGAGTTAGGGGCAGTGGTGTTCACCCTCAACATATGGCGCCATTACTTGTATGGGGTTCGGTGTACCATATACACGGACCGCAAGAGCTTGAAGTATCTGATGGATCATGTTGAAACATAAAAGTGACCCTATTGAACTCAGCTACTGCAACCATCTACCTACTGCAATGGCTCAGCACCTGCAGCGATTTCAACATTCGGAGCCCGTTCTTCATCAGCAACCGCAATCAGACTTTCGCTACTACTGTCTACTTATCTAGATTACTTTACTTATCCTTATGTAATACACTCTATTATACAGTATGCCTTGCACGGCTGCTTATAAAGTTTTTTAGTTCTGAGACTCTATAAATAAAGACTCTTTCTGATGTATTAATAACAACTTCTTACTACTGGATTTCTTCTTCAACCATCTCTCTTATCACTCGATGACTTGTGAATTATTCTGAATATATTTCTCCAAGTTATCTTCTTCATTTCTCTATCTTTCTATTCTTCTTACTCTAAATTGCTACTGAAACATATCAAACTATAACCTCTCTCCAGAGCAAGTCTTTAAGACTTAATCACTAAGATTGATCTTCCTTATTAACTCGGAGTGAATGCATTCCTTGTTACGAATCAGCTTAAGTGTATTCTTGATATAACAATTGCTGTCATTTATATTTCTTTACATTCCGCAACTAACTATCTAACTATCTAACTATCTAACTATATTATTGTTGAGCTTTAAGATCCTTTGAGATTAACTATTCCGCAATATACTTGTTCTAACGTTTGTTCAAGTGTGTCTCCAAGTTTTTCTCTCAACAATTGGTATCAGAGCCAAAGTGGTCGCTTTTTGAATATCAGAACTCTGATTTTTCATTAGGCCTTCTATACCACTAAAGCTCATTTCTTCTTCAAAAATAACAAAAAAAAACTCAAATTGCATAATCGTTATCTCTAAATGTCTCCAATAGTGTTGGTGGTTCTAACCGAGCTCCAATACTAGTAGCAAATGAATATCATCATTGGTCACAAAGAGTGGAGAGGTACTTAAGAAGACTGGGAAGAGATGTATGGCAATCCGTGGAAGAAGGACCACACGTTCCAGTTCTTACACCTGTCCAAACTGACGACGCTGCAACCAGGCTAGGAGGAGGTCAACCAGCCACCGTCCCACCAAAGATGATCTCGATAAAATGGAAAATGATGTTGTTGCTTTTTATGAAATTTCGTGTGGCGTTGCTCCTGACAACTTTGATATTATCATAAACTGCAAGTCAGCAAAAGAAATCTGGGATGTACTCAAGAATCTGTATGAAGGCTCAGAACAAGCACAAGACAAGAAGCTCACTACAGCACTCAATGACTTCAACAACTTTAAAGCCCATACTGGTGAAAGTTTGGAAGACTACTTCAAGAGGTTCAACCTGATAGTTACTAAGTTATCCAATGCGGGTACCATCCGCAGTAACCATGAAACCAATCTCCAGTTTCTTAATGGTTTAGGAAGACATTGGACTACGGCTAAGATGATAGTTCAAGGCGACAGGAAGATTCACTCTTTGTCACTTTACAAGCTCTATGGAGAGCTTCAAGCACAAGAATCCACTGTACTCAAAGACTGTGCTGACTTCGGAGGACCGCTTGCTCTCATATCATAAGCCCCACCGCAGTCACCCTACTCTTCATTGTATGACACTCCACCGCAGTCTTACGAAGCGGATTCGGAGTATGATGATGAAGAAGAGTTTCAGAAGGCTATTGCTCTAGTTAGTCAACAATTCAACCGTATACCACCTCCTTCCTTCCACAAGAATCAACAATTCAACAAACCTCCATTCAACTGTAAGTTTGGTTCTCAGAACAACCATTCTCAATATCCCAAAGGCTCTCCGAACAATCAACCAAAGGAGGTACCGCAGTCTCCTCAGAACAATGACTCTGGTACTCAATCAGAAGACAAGACTGACGTTGTGATTTTTCACAAATGCAATAAAGAAAATCACTTTGCAAAAGATTGTAAGGCGAATGTAGTCAAAGACAGAGCATTCTACCTTAGAACGGCTCAAGAGCTGGAAGAAAAGGAAAAGGCAAGGGCATATGTGGTCCATATCAAAAGAGACCATCAAGTTTGGTCATCCGGAGACGAAGAAGAGACCATCAACAGTGTTAAAGGAAAAGGGAAAATCTGCATGTTGGCCACTGCAGATGATGATGGGTCAACAATGTTGAACAAAAACTACTGCTACATGGCAAAGGATGGGACTCTAAGCATCGTCGAACAGGTAAAACTCATGATCCAAACTTTAAATTATAATATGCATGACTGTCAACCCTACATAGATGATCTTAATGACACTTGTGATGCTATCCTTACAGACTATAACAAAGCCTTAGATGAGAAGAACATTGCGTCCCAAGAGATGTTCCATGTGAGAGAACGAATGGATAACAAGAGACTTGAGATGGCAATTTTAGAGAAGGATTTAGAGTTAGAGAAAGATGCTAGAATGTTAAGTGAAACCCAATTAGAGATAGCTTTGAACCAGAGAGATTTAGCTCAGAGAGAAATTGTACGCTTAAATCTCTTAATTGAAAAATTGTTTAATGAAAGTGAGGCTATTGAAAATTTGGTAAACAATGGAACCGTGGACAATACATATAATTGGGGTTGCTCAAATGGGTATCCTACCGCAATGGATTCCTCACCCCGGTTCAACAAAGACAGATTGTATGTCCCTCCTGATAGAGAATTTCATTTCCCTGTCAATGACAAGACTTTTCCCGAAGATATCAAAACTCACTTCGGTAGACTACACAATTTAAGCAATAATTGTGTCATTGAGGAAATTGTGCCTGGGGCTTCTGGTCACACATGTGATCAAATTCTTATCAGTAACACCATCCATTCAAATTCTCAAACTTCATCCTTAATTGATGAAGAAATTGTTGTTGAAGGCCCCGAAGTCTCAAAGGACTTTCCATCTTTGTCCTCAGACCACAGTGTCCCACACTGTACTCAAATGTCCCAGAAGTGTCCCACCACAGTTTCATCTAAAACCTACTCTGCGGTAGTTAAATCATCCCTACCAAAACCATCAGTTCAAGGAACCACAACTCTTCAGTTGATATTTCATGAGTTACCTATAGAAAATTTTGAAGTAGGCCAATGCTCTCAAATTCTAGAATCCTGAAGTTGTGATGATTCAAGCCCACATTTTCAAAATCATTCGAAAAATTCCAAGAAACCGTAGTTGAATAACAATGACTGCGGTTCACCAATATCTTTGGCAAAAAGGGCTTTCAAAGAAGAAATTAGATCTCGAGGCACAAACAGACAAAGTTTTTCAAAAAAAAATAAGAAACATGTGAGAATTCCGAAATCTAAGAGTCCAGAAAAATTTGTTTTCACAAACTACATTTCAAAAAAACTCTTCTTTCATGGAAACAAGCAAAAAAGGAAGTTCATCTTCAAAAGTCATTCCTGCTACTTCTAACACGACCCAAAAAGGTGTTAAACTTGTAAGAAACTACGTTTTTCAGGTCTATTCCTCAAATGACCCTAATTGGAAAGGAATTTTACCCACTCCAGCACTTTTAAAATCACATCAAACATTCAACAAATGGAAGGGTCTCTTACCAAATCAGCCTAAAGGGACTCAAAGATTTACACGTGCTAAACCTCGTTCAAAACAAACTTTTCAGAAACCAAACAACATGCTTGTCAGACTTTTCAGAACTTACACACCTCGGACCAGTACCAAGTCCAGTTAACTCTATAAACCGCTGACCAAGCATAATGTCAGATTCAATGACAAACTCTCTTTTTGTAAATGTCAGTGCAACTGTCAAAAGGTTTTATCTCATGTCAAGTAAAATCAAAGTCAGAAACCTCGTATTTTTCAAAAAAAACTCTCAACAATCCAAATCTGAACAAACACCCAGGACTAGGTCTAAAAGTTGACAAGAGACCTGTCCATGCAACCTCGGACTATGCATCATTCAGAAATACATCAATTGTCCCTGGCTCCAAACTTGTTTGGATGCCTAAACTAACCGTGTAATTCTCAGGCTTTGTGCAAGGAGGAACAAGAAGAAGAATGGTTAATTGACAGTGCCTGCTCCTTGCACATGACCGGAAGGTTAGAGTACCTTCAGGATTTCAGGCCTATATGCAATGGTGGAAAATTCACGTTTGGCAACAATGCAAACGGTGTCATCCGAGGTTACGGTGTTCTCACTACGGAAAGTTTTTCCATTCAGAGGGTTGCATATGTTGAAAGCCTTAAACACAATCTCATCAGTGTTGGCCAACTATGTAAAGCAGGACATCGTGTTGAATTTGATGATCAATTCTGTTACATAATGACGGGTGACCGAAGTACTTGCTTAATCAAATCTCGCTCCGAAGGAACAATGTATCCTCTGGATGTTTCTCTCATCATTGGTAAACCGCAGTTGTGCTTCCTGTCCAAAGTTGTATCCAAAGTCAGCTGGTTATGGCACCGCAATCTACCTCATCTCAACTTTCGGTACATCAACAACCTGGTCACTGGAGAACTAGTCCGCGGTCTCCCTATTCTCAAATTTAGCAACGATTCTCTCTGTCCAGCTTGTGAATGCAGCAAACAATCTAAAGCAAGTCATCCCCTAATAATGGATTCTTCTATTTCTGAACCATTGGAACTGTTACACATTGATCTCTGCAGTCCCTCAACCGTAGCCAATCTCCACCATAAAAAATATATACTAGTTATTGTTGATGACTATACACGCTTCACATGGGTCTTCTTTCTTAGACTCAAATCAGAAACACCGCTGATCTTCATTAACATCATCAAAGAAATCAAACTTCAGGTTAAGCTTCTAGTTAGACGCATCCGCAGTGATAATGGAACCGAGTTCACTAATCATCTTCTCAACAATTTCCTGTTTTCCAAAGGAATCTCTCACAACTTCTCAGCACCCTATACACCGCAACAAAATGGTGTAGTAGAAAGAAGGAACCGCACACTAGTTGAAGCAACCAGATCCATGCTTAACTTCGCCCAACTTCCTCTCTACTTCTGGGCTGAAGTAGTAGCAACCGCATGCTTTGTTCAAAACCGAAGTATCGTGTGCAAACGTCTCAGTAAAACACCATATGAAGGTCTCAACAACCGCAAACCAAATGTTCGCTTCTTTCATATTTTTGGGTGTCGATGCATCGTGATCAACAACAGAGATCAACTTAACAAGTTTGAACCAAAGCCTGAAGAAGGTATCTTCCTTGGTTATTCCACTAACAAGGTTGCATATCGTGTGCTCATCAGACGTACAAGGCTGATCGTCGAAAGCTTCGATGTGAAATTTGATGATTCTCACATCCGCAACGTCCCTCCGTCCACCGAAACCACTGCACTCATGGAATGTGACATTCTTAAATCTAGTTGAAGTCAATTATGAAGATCTTTTTGATCCTGTTGAAACAACGAAACTATCTGAAGTTCTGGTGTCACCCGCAGCTCAACAACAACATGCTGATGTATCTGGACCATCTCTGTCTGAAGTAGTATCGCTCAATACTTCCACCTCTCCAGTTGAGGGGGAAAGCTCTACTCCGGATCTAGTCGCAACCGTTGAGCTTCCAGTACTTGATGTTGCCTACATTCCTGCCCAAAGAGAAGCTTTACCATCAAACAAACCTTCAAACTCAGATGATGAATTCATAGAGAATATTGACACTATAACCGATCCAAGAATTGTCACTCTCCCATCTGCAGTCCAGGGGGAACCTTCTCAGGTTCCAGAGGAACTCCCATCCTCAATCCAGGGGGAACCTCAACCTCTCCCGATTAATTAAGAAAATTCTACTCCAATAGATCAAGATGATTCAGTAGGAGGTTCTCAAATCTAGGGGGAACTGCCATCTCCAACCGTAGATTCCTCTAACATCCAAGATATCCCTTCTACCGTAGCTGCTGATCATCTGCTGCCATGTCTTCATGTATGGACGAAAGACCACCCACTAGGTCAAATTATTGGCAACCCATCCGCAGGTATCCTGACTCGGTCTTCCAAGGACTTATCTGATCACTGCCACTATGCAACATTTATGTCCTCGGTCGAACCTAGAACGATCAATGAAGCATTGCTTGAACCGGACTGGATAGCCGCAATGCAAGAAGAACTAGAAGAATTAGAAAGAAACAAAGTGTGGCAACTTGTTCCCCTTCTACAAGGTCATACTATTGTTGGTACAAGATGGGTTTTCAAGAACAAGCTAGATGAATCTCGCGCAGTCATCAGAAACAAGGCAATGCTTGTTGCCAAAGGCTATAGTCAACTAGAAGGCATTGACTACGATGAAACATATGCTCCGGTAGCACGCATGGAAGCCATCCAGATCTTTCTAGCATACGCAGCTCACAAAAATGTCAAGGTACACCAGATGGACGTTAAGAGTGCTTTTCTCAATGGGGAACTAAAATGTAACATCCCCCTCTGGCACGTATCACAATATTGTCCGCTTTGGGCCACTCGACACGAGGACTTCCCAGGGGGTCACGGCTTTAAAAACGCGTTGTGACAAGGAAGGTATCCACACCCCTTTATAAGGAAATGTTTCGTTCTCCTTCCAAACCGATGTGGGATCAGATCAAACCCACTTTGAAAGTGGGTTAGATCTGATCCCACATCGGCTGGGAAGGAGAACTAAGCATTCCTTATAAGGGGTGTGGATACCTTCCCTATCACAACGCGTTTTAAAGCCGTGAGGGCAGCAGATCCCATAAGAACTCTGCAGTTAAGCGTGCTCGGGCGGGAGTAGTACCAGGATGGGTGACCCCCTGGGAAGTCCTCGTGCCGAGTGGCCCAAAGCGGACAATATTGTGATACGTGCCAGAGAGGGATGTTACAAATGGTATCAGAGCCAGGGCATGGGTCGATGTGTTCGACGGGGACGTCGAACCCTATAATGGGGGGTGAAAGTGGGTTTGATCTGATCCCACATCGGTTTGGAAGGAGAACGAAACATTTCCCTATAAAGGGGTGTGGATACCTTCCTTGTAACAACGCGTTTTAAATCCGTGAGGGCAGCAGATCCCATAAGAACTCTGCAGTTAAGCGTGCTCGGGCGGGAGTAGTACCAGGATGGGTGACCCCCTGGGAAGTCCTCGTGCCGAGTGGCCCAAAGCGGACAATATTGTGATACGTGCCAGAGGGGGATGTTACAAATGGTATCAGAGCTAGGGCACGGGTCGATGTGTTTGACAGGGACGTCGAACCTTATAATGGGGGGTGAAAGTGGGTTAGATCTGATCCCACATCGGCTGGGAAGGAGAACTAAGCATTCCTTATAAGGGGTGTGGATACCTTCCCTATCACAACGCGTTTTAAAGCCGTGAGGGCAGCAGATCCCATAAGAACTCTGCAGTTAAGCGTGCTCGGGCGGGAGTAGTACCAGGATGGCTGACCCCCTGGGAAGTCCTCGTGCCGAGTGGCCCAAAGCGGACAATATTGTGATACATGCCAGAGGGGGATGTTACATAAAAGAAGAGGTTTATCTTCAGCAACCTCCAGGATTTGAAAATGTTGAATTTCCAGACCACTGCTACAAGCTTGAAAAAGCAGATTATGGTCTGAAACAAGCCCCAAGAGCTTGGTATGAGACACTCTCTGAATTCATTGTCTCATCCGGGTACAAGAGTTCTCATCCGGGTACAAGAGAGAAATGATTGATCCCATATTATTCAGAAAAGCAAATGGTGACCACCTTATGATGGTACAAATATATGTGGATGATATCATCTTTGGGTCGACTGATCAAGGCATGGTAGATGAATTTGCCAAGCTCATGACCAACATGTTCAAAATGAGCATGAATAGAGAGCTTAACTTATTTCTAGGTCTTCAAGTCAAACAAATTCAGCAAGGAATATTCATTCACCAAGAGAAATACACCACTGAACTTCTGAAGAAATATTCAATGGATAACTGCTCTTCTGCTAAGGTCCCTATTGATGGGTTTTAGCCATAAGAACATCCTATGTGCTCATACAAACCCTAATGCTTGGATCTAGGTTTCTCTGTTGTACATGCAATTCATCCAAGACTATAAAACCTAGATTTAGCATATGATAATCAATATTAACATAAGAATGGGTTTAAGATATTACCTTGATTGTTATGTAGCAATAACAATCACAATGCCTCCTTGTAATGACTTTAGAAAGCTTAGAGTCACAAATGTCACTCCTCTAATGGTTCACAAACACCAAGAGCAAGAGGATGAAGAGGAGAAGAGAAAGAGGCTGCCCAAAACGTGTGGAAACCCTAATCAACAAGTTCACCACGTTTTTGGGGCATAAAGGTTCTTTAAATAGTGAGGCTATTAGGGTTGTCTAACAAGGAAACCCTAATTTGGATGCTTAAGCCCTAAGCAACCCATGGACTCCTTCCTTAATAAGCCTTGGACGATTTCTAATGGGTTTCCCCATAGAATTCGTCCAACCTTATAATATAAGGTAATCCATGGCCTAATTGCAATTATCTTATAATTACAATTCCAGTCCCTTAAGTTTAATTAATCTCTTTTAGTCACAAACTTAATTCTTATTAATTCTTGACTAATATTAATTAAATAATATGATTTCTCCTTTAACATATTATTCTCATAATATATTAATAAATCATAATTAATCCTTTCTCTCCATAATTCATCCTATCAAGTTGCTTTGGTGAAGGCAACCCAAAAGGACCATGCACCATCGGGTCAAGTACATACCAAAATAGTTATGGACTTAGACACTAATCCAACAGTTTCCCACTTGGATAAGTCTAATAACTATTCCGCGTATGACTTCAGATCCTGATCTGCAACCGTAGCTTTCTAAAGCCGTTTTCAACTCTGATCCTATCAGATACGCGTGTCGTTTAGATAAGGGATCATCTATTCCTCCATTCTAGATATCGTATAGACTGAGACATGGATCTAAATCATTCTCTCTGTCTATGTGCTGTTTCCCGAATTTAGATTTATGATGACTGACAACAGACTACAATTGAACACATCAATTTAGTCCCAGCTTGGCCAAGTACTTAGGTTCCATCACTAAATCATCGAGGGGCCCACAGATATCGCTTTTATCCTACTTTGAATAAAAGGAACGGATAAACTTTGACTCAATGCTCGCTTGCACTCACTCACCGAATCACACACAACAATATATTTTATAACACCAAGTTACTGGTGCGTTTACATATTATCAATGTGCAACCGACTCGCAAGATACAACTCACACATCTCGGTTTCAAGAATATAAGATGTTATCATCTCACCAATCACCCGTGATAAAATCCATGAAGTGATTCAAGTGAGCATGGGTTTAATCCAATGCTCAAATCATATTCATAAGCACTCATGAACGTTGCAGCAAACATTTGCTTATGTCTAATTCTCTTTAGACAATCTACACACCAATTCATGACAGTCTTCATTCATATCTACTTCCAACATATGAACGACTGTGGCCCGTTTGAATAATTTGACTGTTCTCAACCAATTAAATTATTCAGGAAGTCAAAACATGCAAAGTGAAACACATGAATAGTTCTAATCCCATATGCCCTCAAACCTTTGAGTATAAATAAAACACCTTTTATTTATCACCATATCGATTACTCATTATTTGTCGTTTCGGGTAATCAGCTTCTTACTTGAATTAATACTACACTTGTCCCATGCTCTTAGCATGCACACAATGCTTACCTATGGTTCTTACTTTGTGAAATAGATCAAATGAACACATTTCCAATCATACTCATTTCATAACTCCTAATCCTTTTTCATAAGTGAAAGAATATCAAATTCTTGCCACTTATAGAATATGCTAGATTCTAACATTTTATGCAATGATCCATTCGTAATGTCATAGCACAAAAGTCACAATGACTATTGTCAATGACATTACAAAGTCCTCTATCGGAGATTGTTACAATACAATTCCTTAGATGTGATGTCTCTCAATCAAAGTACATTCCTTTGAACATCCTTTTGCATAAAATTTCTAATCTAGACACAGACTTTCAATATCCAACTCCCAATATCGAAACATTTCCATGTTTTTCCATATGACAACTCATTCTTGATAGAATCTTTTCTATTCATAATAACATCGATATGGTCCATCCAATACTATACTTCCAACTACTCACAAGCGACCAATCCTCGGCGAACTTTGGATTGTGCTTTGATAGTTGTCTAATTATCTTAGTCAAAACCGACTCTTGTCCTTTTCCCTCTAAATACACTAGACATTTGGAAAATTTTAGAATGGTAAAATATTATAGCATTTGCAATCGATCCTATACCCGAAGCGTATGGGACACGATGCATGATGTTTTACATAAAGATTCGATACTTTATCAATCTTCTGCCATAATATTTTATGTGCTACGTTCTCTCAATTCGAAATATGAAGACGAATGTCGTAATCATAATTGAAATATAAGAACACACTATGTATCCTTTGACTAATATTATTAATATTCCACAACCTAAGCCTTTAGATTTGAAATGAAACATAATTTTCTCTCCCTTAATTATAGCAAAACAACTATTCAACCCTTACAACTTTGCAAAGTATGACTCTTGTTTTCTATAATTAATATTGCTAGCTTGCAATACTTGCCTTAATAATCATGCAATAATAACATTTATGCTCCCACTATCACGATGATTATTACAAACATAACACTTATGCTCCCACTAGCTTTGACATGTATTCAGAAACAACTTAACTTTTAGATAAACAATGCCTATTGATATATGGGTTGATTATGTAAATCATTCATATCTTGTATAGTGGGCTAAGAGGCTCCATGGATTATCAAGTTGGGTTCTACCCATAGGATGCTCCATGGGAGTTACAAACCCATGGGTCATGGAAATGAAGAGTCATGACACATTAGGGTTTACATGGTGTAACCCTAGATGTGTCAACACTATATAAGAGTCCCATTCTCCACCAAAATCGGCTACACATAAGAAACAAGAGGGCTATGCCGATTTCAAGAAGTGTGTATTCTCTCAAAAGTCTTTCCAAGAGCATTTGATGTTGTGTGAAGCATTTGAGGCATCACACTTGGGGTGCTAGGCTCACAAGGTTTCAAGGAACATAAGACACAACAAGGTAAGTTATTCTATCTTTCATTCAATTTAGAAATTGTTCCCCATGTATGCTAGATAGGAATGTAACCTTGGAATTCAACTTTACATGATAATTAGACAAACATAGATCCAAGGTTATTAGGGTTGCATGTACACTTAGGAAGTGTTAGAATGATCAAAACCCATCAGTGGTATCAGAGCCTAGGCTTGTTTGTTTGTTATTTGTGCTTAAAAGTTGAAAAAAGTCGAAAAACTTGTTGTCTGCCTGATGAACTCGCCGAGTCCATGGGGAGACTCGCCGAGTTCACTTGTATCTTCAACCTACTCGCCGAGTAGGTTCTTGCACTCGGCGAGTAGGAGCCACAGAGTGCAGATTTTCGACTTTAGTTGCTGGAAATGGACTAGAAACATTACCCTAAACTGTTTTGGTACTTGAAAACTTGTTTTAGATGGTGTAATGTCTTTGCTAATCCCTTTACAACAACTAGTTATCAAAATTACAAAGTTTTAAGTGTAGTTTTGATTCATGAAAGTGTTCATGTTCATGTTCTTGATCTTATGATGTTTAGATGATCATAGGAATTATTTGTAACCTATGTGGTAGTTTAATTCTTGATCATAATGTGTTTTAATGGAGTCCATAACTTGTCCTCAAGTTATGGAAAACCAAAAGTCACTTGAGTTAAAACCATTAAAAGAACACAAGAGTTAGAAAAATGAAGAGTCTTCATTTTTATTACTCTAATAAACTCATAAGTTACAAGAAATGAAACGTTTTGAAAGTTTACAAAACTTGCCCTCAAGTTTTGGAACAAGTAAAGTCATGCTAAAAACTTTAGTTCCAACCCTTAGAATTTTAAAAGTTAAAATTCAACCCTTATACTTATATTATTATGATTTAATAATTATATATATATATATATATATATATATATATATATATATATATATATATATATATGTATGTATGTATAAGAACAAAGTCGTCTTACCGCAAGTACGCCTCATTCACGAAGCCGATCTATAAGGTGGGTATAAGGTTGTTGACTATAAAATGGCAACTTAATGGGTGTCCACTCTCACCCACCGCTTGCTTGACCGATGGAGGGTCGTTAGCCGAACGGGTAAGACAAGGACTTATAAATTCTCATTAAAAGTATGATGAATATTATAAAGTAACTAAATGTTTTATTAAATTCCGAATCTTAGTTACTTTATGAAAAATGTGAATAAGGTGCTAATCCATGAAATTACACTTTACACTTTGTTTAAGTCGTTGGTGGAGCGTGTGTGGTTAACCGGCACACTAACTTGGACTTAACAAGGTAGGTAAAGGGTGACTTAAAGTTTATTATAGTATTGGTGGAGCGTGTGTGGTTTACCGGCACATCGATTGAGTGATAAACTTTAAGGGTACCAAGTGATTTGCATGGTTACTTCACACCTCGTTTTGTGATCCTCGGTATCCCAGTCACAAAACTTGGAGGGTACACTCGAGATTGAAACATGCCTTTGAAAAGTTCATTGAATCTCAAAGAATCTAGGAATTTATAAGAACCAATCAAAAACCTAATATTTAATATTTCGGTTTTCGTGGTGGAAATTGGTGAATCGTCATTCACCTACCTTTCAAATATGTTATAGCTTGGATTACGGCATACCTCTTCTAAGTTATAATATATTGTGATTGGGTCCTAGCCTTAATATTACATTTGGGTGTTTTATTAAGGACTCTCTTAATATCTAAACTAATCTTGTCCTTTTCTTTCAGATGTCTTCAAACAATGATGCTTCTGGCTCTAACCCTAATGGCTCCTTTACGCTTATGAACTTGTGTGGGAAAGTCACTTTTGATGGATCCAACTTCAATGAGTGGATCAGAAACATCAGGATGATTACCCGCTACGAGGACAAAGAATATGTCCTTGACAAGGAGCTTAAGGAGATTGATGAGACCACTGCAACTCCTCAGGAGATCGCTGACTTTCAGGCACATGAAAGGGATGCTACGAAAGTGGCATGCATCATGATGGCCACGATGACAACGGAACTCCAAAAGTCTTATGAGGATTTCTACCCTTATGAAATGCACCAAGATCTGATGGAAAGATACCATCAAAGTGCACGACAAGAGAGGTATGAAATCATCTGCTCCATGATAACAACCATGATGAAGGACGGGGAATCCGTCACGAGCCACATGCAGAAAATGCAAAGATATGTGGATCGTTTGCTGAAGCTTAATGTGAACTTCCCTGAGGAGCTTGCAATAGATATCATTTTGCACTCCTTACCATCGTGTTATGATCAATTCCGCATGACATATCACATGAATAAGGAAGAGGTCACACTCAGCAAACTTCAGGGACTTCTCAAGACCGCAGAAACAGGTCTTAAGGGGAAGTCGGTTGTTAACACTCCTACTCCAAACTCTACTCCGGTTTTGGCAATCGGGAAAAGTCGAGGGAAGAAAAGAAAGAGCTCTTCTAAGGGTACCAGGGCTCGGACCCTTGATGGCTCTTCTTCAAGTGGAACCAAGAAAGGTTTCGTCACTCCTTCTTCTGACCCAAAAGAGGCTGAATGCTTCTATTGCCATGAAAAATCACATTGGAAGCGGAATTGCCCAAAATACCAGCAAGATGTGAAGGATGGGAAAGTTAAACCCAACCATGCAGGTATTTACACTATCATTTCTAATAACTCACCCCATTCTGAGTCTTGGGTCCTTGATACCGGTTGTGGTATTCATATTTGTTGTGACTTGCAGGGACTAAGAAGAAGTGAGAATGTGGAGCAAGGAAGAATAAACTTAATCATGGGGAAAAGGAAAGCTTTACCTGTCACCAAGATTGGAGTTTATACTTTAACGCTAAGTAGTGGGTTTAGTTTAGATTTGAATAAGTGTTGTTATTCGCCCGAAATGGCAAGAAATATTATTTCCTTTCATGCATTGTATAAACAAGGTTTCACCTTTTCATTTGATAATGAAGTGGGTTCGATTAATGCTTTCTTTAATAATGTTCTTTATTTTAAAGCATTACCTTGTGATGGCGTGTATGAAACAGTATCTGTGGTTGATAACTTAGGAAATAATGTATTGTGTATTGATTCTGTTAATAATAATAACTTGGATAAAGCATCATTATGGCATTGTCGTTTTGGACATATAAGCAAGAAACGCATAGGCCAACTCCAAAAGGATGGAGTCTTGGAGTCATTTGACCTAAAGTCAGATGATAGTTGCGAATCATGCTTACTTGGAAAAATGACAAAGTCACCCTTCACAGGTTCTTGTGAGAGGGGTGAAGGTTTGTTGGACCTTGTACACACGGATGTGTGTGGACCATTCAAACATGCCACAAGGGATGCTAATCGTTATTATTTGACTTTTACTGATGATTACAGTAGATATGGATATGTCTACTTAATCAAGCATAAGTCAGAGACTTTCGAAAGGTTTAAGGAATTTAAACAGGAAGTCGAGAATCAATTGGGCAGGAACATTAGGATGCTTCGATCTGATCGTGGTGGTGAGTATCTTAGTTTAGAGTTCCTTGACTATCTAAGGGAATGTGGGATAGTCTCACAATTGACACCTCCCAGGACACCATAGTTGAATGGTGTGGTTAAGAGGCGTAATCGAACCTTGTTGGATATGGTTCGTTCCATGATGAGTCGAGCTTCGCTACCAATCTCATTCTGGGGGTATGCCTTAGAGACTGCCGCCCATATCCTTAATCTAGTCCCTACAAAGAAAGTTGCCAAAACTCCTCACGAGATGTGGACTGGTAAAGTACCCAAACTAGACCACATCAAGATTTGGGGTTGCGAGGCTTTCGTGAGACACGAAACTCATGATAAGCTCGAACCCCGAAGCGAGAGGTGTATTTTCATCGGCTACCCACAGCAATCCTTTGGTTACCTCTTCTACAGACCTAGTGAAAATGTGGTCTTTGTAGCTAGGAGGGATTTCTTTAGAGAGAGAGAGAGAGTTCATAAGCCAAGGAAACAGTGGGAGGCAAGTTGATCTTGAAGTAATTCAAGAGTCAAGCGGTGAAGGAACTTCAAACCCTAGCACTCAACTTGAGGAGGAAACTCCTGTTGAGCCAATTGACAAGTATGTACCTCTGAGGCGGTCCACAAGGGTTAGGAATGCTCCTGAGCATTACTATGGATTCCACATTACTGCAGAAGGTGATACACTTATCAGTGATGAGACACTGATAGGTCTGGATGAACCTAGCAGTTACGCGGAAGCCATGGCAGGCCCTGAGTCAGCCAAGTGGAAAGAGGCAATGGACAGCGAAATATAGTCCATGTATGACAATCAAGTTTGGAACTTGGTTGAGAATGTACCAGGTCGTAAGACAGTTGGGTGCAAATGGGTCTTCAAGAACAAGACCGACATGGATGGTAAAGTACACACTTATAAGGCTAGACTGGTTGCAAAGGGCTTCTCTCAAATTCCTGGAGTGGACTATGATGAGACCTTTTCTCCAGTAGCCAAGATTAAGTCTATTCGGGTTCTGTTGGCCATAGCTGCATTTCATGACTATGAAATATGGCAAATGGATTTCAAAACCGCTTTCCTTAATGGAAAGTTGGCTGAAGATGTTTACATGAGTCAGCCAGAGGGTTTTGTCAGCAACGAGTACCCTAATAGAGTGTGTAAGCTTGAGAAATCCATTTATGGATTGAAGCAAGCACCTCGCAGATGGAATCTTTGCTTTGATGAAAAGGTCAAGGAATTTGGCTTTTCTAGGAGTGAAGATGAGTCTTGCGTGTATGTCAAGGCTAGTGGGAGTATAGTTAGCTTTTTGGTGTTGTATGTGGATGACATACTACTCATAGGAAATGACATCCCAATTCTGCAGGAAGTTAAGTCCTGGCTTGGGAAGTGTTTCTCTATGAAGGATCTAGGAGAAACTACCTATATTCTAGGGATAAGGATCTTGAGAGATCGAAGTAAAAGACTAATTGGACTTAGTCAGAGTACCTACTTGGATAAGGTGCTGAAGAGATTCAGCATGCAGGACTCCAAGAAAGGAGATTTACCCATCCAGAGTAACGCTAGATTGAGTAAGACACAAAGCCCTAGCACTGAGGCTGAGATAGCATAAATGAGTCGAATACCTTATGCTTCGGATGTAGGATCGATCATGTATGCTATAACGTGTACTCGACCTGATGTAGCCTTTGCCCTGAGCATGGTTAGCAGGTATCAGGCGAACCCTGGCAAGGCACACTGGACTGCGGTAAAGAATATCCTCAAGTACCTACGGAGGACTAAGGACTGGGTCCTTACCCTCGGTGGGAGTGATGACTTGAGAGTTGTAAGGTATAGTGATGCTAGTTTCCAGACTGATAGGGATAATTTCCGCTCTCAGTCGGGCTGGGTCTTTACCCTAAATGGAGGAGCAATTTCTTGGAAGAGTTCCAAGCAAGAGACAGTGGCTGATTCAACTTGTGAATCAGAGTATATTGCAGCTAGCGAGGCGGCAAAGGAGGCGATATGGCTGAAGAACTTCATTGGAGACCTTGTAGTTGTACCAGCTATTAAAGGGCCAATGAAAATTTTCTGTGATAGTGAAAGTGTTGTTGCCTTAGCCAAGGAACCAAGGGATCACGGGAGATCCAGACACATCGACAAAAATACCATTTTATCAGACATCGATTAGAAGAAGGACTCCTCGTGGCAAAGAGGGTGTCATCGGATGAGAACCCAGCAGATCCCCTCACGAAGGGACTGACTCGGGTTAAGCATCTCCAGCATGCCTCGGAGCATAGGGCTGAAGGATGATATTAGATTTAGTAGTTAGATAACCTCGAAATTTGTAAAGTGTAATTGACATTAGATGATGAATAAATGGTGTTTTATTTATGAGTAAAGTGTTGCTATCTCTTGTCAATCGTTTACTATATTTCTTTTGCATGTTTTGACTTCCAGAATAATTTTGTTTGGTATAACATATTATTCAAACCTCCACAGTCGGTCATATGTCGGAAGTAGGTATGAATCAAGACTGTCATGATTGGTTGCAGAGGTCTAAGGTGTTGGACAAGGCTACAACAATCATGAGTGCTCATAAGTTCTGAGCATTGGACTCAACCCACGTTCACTGGAATCACTTCATGGAATTCTATCTCGAGTGATCGTGAGACGGTAATATCATATAAGTCTTCAAACCTAGAGATATGATTTGTTACTTACAAGTTGGTTGTGCATTGATTGTACGAAAACGCATTGGTAACTCGATGTTATAAAACGTGCTTTTGTGTATAACTTAATGAGTGGTAGAACAAACATATGAGTCGAAGTTTATCTGTTCCTTCTTGGATTAGAAGCTGATATCTGGGCCCCTCGATGATTTTGTTTTGGCCTATGTACCAGGCCCGGTCAGAACTAAGTTGAAGTGTTCAATTAAGTTCTTTGTCAAACAAATCGGAAATCGGGAAACAAACTGCTAGACAATAAGTAAGACATTGTTCCATGTATTTGTCCGGCTGATATCTAGAACAGAGGATTATATGATCACTTATCTTAAATGGCGTATCAATATCTTCTCAGTTCTGAGAGACCTTGAAAGAGCTACGATTGCCGGTCGCTTCCTGAAGTACTGGAGTTATAGTTATTAGACTTATCCAAGTGGGATACTGTTGGATAAGGTGTCTAAGTCCATAACTATTTCTGGTTAGTACTTGACCCGACCTGACATGGTCCATTTGGGTTCCATGGAACCATGCAATTGGATAGACTAAATGAGAGGAATAACACTTGGAGATTATTAATATATTATAAGTTCTAATATATTAATAATATTATTTGATTAGTTTGATCAAAGAATTAATTTGGAATTAATTAAGTGATCAAAAGATAACTAATTAAATATATGGGTTGATTATGTAAATCATTCATATCTTGTATAGTGGGCTAAGAGGCTCCATGGATTATCAAGTTGGGTTCTACCCATAGGATGCTCCATGGGAGTTACAAACCCATGGGTCATGGAAATGAAGAGTCATGACACATTAGGGTTTACATGGTGTAACCCTAGATGTGTCAACACTATATAAGAGTCCCATTCTCCACCAAAATCGGCTACACATAAGAAACAAGAGGGCTAGGCCGATTTTAAGAAGTGTGTATTCTCTCAAAAGTCTTTCCAAGAGAATTTGGTGTTGTGTGAAGCATTTGAGGCATCACACTTGGGGTGCTAGGCTCACAAGGTTTCAAGGAACATAAGCAACAACAAGGTAAGTTATTCTATCTTTCATTCAAGTTAGAAATTGTTCCCCATGTATGCTAGATAGGAATGTAACCTTGGAATTCAACTTTACATGATAATTAGACAAACATAGATCCAAGGTTATTAGGGTTGCATGTACACTTAGGAAGTGTTAGAATGCTCAAAACCCATCAATCTATTCCTAATTCAGTCACTAGAGATGGAGTTTTTGCAATCACCATTTGTTGATGATTGCTCAACTAACTATTCTCCTCTTTTTTGGCATCATCGGTTTCGGGAGGGGAACCAGGTGGTGGAGAAGGAGTGTGAGGAGAGGGATGAGATGGTGAAGGAGGAGGTAGAGGTGGATTTGATGATTAATATGGAGGTAAAGGTGGAGGATTATCACCTAGAGATTTTGAGTATCTTCAATAATCATATCATCATCATCATCATCATCATCATCATCACACAGGGTCCTAAAACGTTTCATATCAACCACATCCTTTTATACTCTAGTCGGTATTTCTCCCAACGATTGAGTTATCTGCACCAATAGAGAGAGTTGAGAGAGCAAATTAGTTTGTAAGTTGGAGCAAGATTCCCCCTAATAAAAAGAAGAAGTCTGAAGAGGTGTTGGCATCGGAGGAACAGGTTCAGCTTGATGAGAGAGAGACGTTGATCTTGGAGAAATCACATCTTGCATCAATGGATTGGTAGTTTCCACTTGAAGTGGTTTGATCCATGTTGTACAACATCATCTGCAAAGGGAGTAGATGAAGAAGTATATGAGAATCAAATGTGCTTGTTCAATCTTGGAGGAGAATTCATTTCCTGAACAGAGGCTTCTCTTTTATCAGTGGCTAGTTCATCTTCTTCGTCTTCAGCTTCTTCTTCATCATCAACTTCTTCTTCGTCATTAGTGCCTTATTCATCATCAAACCCTTCCTCGTTATATTCATCATCTTTGTCACACCCCAAAACCACGAACGGCGGAAACGTTCAGGGGTGGAGGACGTCATGTACAGTATCACAACAGTGTAATATAATAAACAAGCAACAACATCATCCATTGCATTATAAGTAAAGTTTTATACATGTGTGTTCTTTCATTGTAATAAGACACCAAAAATATACAATCAAAATAAAAGACGAGACTTGACTGCTCCGTCTTTTCAAAACCTGTCCTTCGTACATGTCTACTGGCGACCTGAGAATACAAGTTATTTTGAAAGCGAGTATCAGCTTTAAAGCTAGTGAATTCATAAGTATATAAGTGTCATTGCCTGGTTTCTGAAAGTCTGTTATGAAATCCATGTAAACCTTTAATGAAAATGTTGATGTAAGTATGAAATCCCTAGAAAAACCCTTATTTTCTATAAGTATGAAATGTAGTCTTCTACCAAGACCTGAATGTTCTGTACGTATGAAGTGTAGTCTTCTACCAAGACCCGAATGTTTTGTAAGTATGAAGTGTAGTCTTCTACCAAGACCCGAATGTTCTGTTTGTAAAATGATAGTTTTTCCTTTCTATTGACTAGTACTAGAGCACTTAGTCTAACTCCTCGTTTATGTGAAAGTAATCACAAAATAAAGTAAACAGGGAAAATATAATCATGTAAGTGTTATTGTCTTGGATTACCAGGACAAACACGACATCGCTGAAGCGAAAGATAGACCCTATGGAACATCCGAAGAGTGTCCCCTCATCCTCTGTAGCAGCAGCAGGATGGAAGGAGGGTTAGTCCCTGTATCGATCTCTTGATGCAGATCGTCAACCTAATGATCCTCCGAAGATTCACATCTCATCCACTGTTGCAACAGTGGACAGAGGGATAGTTAGTCCCGTCACTGACTACTAATCAAGTGACTACCTTAGACATCCGTAGACGTCATCGACCACTGGTGCTAATCAGTGAGATTCGGAATGGTAAGTCCCACCGAAACATCCCATTGAACGGGGATAGGAAAGACAATTTACACAGTAAATACTAATAAATCATCATCTTAGATCTAAGTTCAAGTATCCAAGGTAAGTAAATACAGGATAATGCACCTATGACGAAGTGTCCCTGTATGGTATTCATGTAAGTGTGTTCATGTAACAGGTAAGTATATGTAAACATATTCATGTATCATATAATCCTAAGTACGTGTACTCATGTATCATGTAAGGCATTAGTATAGACTCATGAATGAACTGACTCTTGTTTGATATCTTCTGACTATCCCTATGATAGCTAACCGGAAAGTATGTAGTTGTTCATGTAGATTTATGCACCCTCGATACGCCAGGGTGCGGGAAACTGAACGAAGGATGAAAACTATAATCTCTAACATATAAATGAACATATGCGCATAAGTATAGTTTGACTCAAAAGGTAAAAATACTGGTTTTGCAAGATATCTAGGAGTTTTGAACAATAAGTTAAAGTGACTTGAAGTCATTATACATTTCAAAACTAATACTTCTGTTATCCAAGTATTTTAAGATAGAAAACCATTTCATGTGACACCTTTTGAAATATGTGAAATCTACTGAGTGAAAACACAGTTATAAAATACATAATATTGATTTAATAACGTCTTGTTTTCTACTTGTATTCCCCCCCCCCCCATTAAAGCATTTAAAATCCTTTAAAACATTGATTAAGGGGTATGAACTCACCTGTAGTTGGTGATTGGAATGAACTGAACGGTATCGGATTGCTAGGTGTCAAGCGAGGACTTGTGCACACACTACGATCCTAATGAACATATAATCACACATATATGCACTCAATTAGACACAAAAGACTAATTGATAATGTTTAAGACATCCTAGACATAGATAACACTTTATATAAGTGTTTTAAGCCGTAAGGACTTCATCTAAGCTATTGTGGGACAGGGTACTTGAGTTTAGGGTTTCCAAAGGACCCTACAAGAGAGTTTACTCTCCTTAAACCATCACACATGGATTTTACGGCCGTAAACTCCCAAACATGTGTGTTTGGTGTGTTTTGAAGTCCCAATTGCTTCCTAGAATTATTCTAACTTAGTGGCTATGTCCTTGGAAGGGTTTAAGGTCTAGAAGTACTCCAAATAGGAGTTTACGGCCTCAAGGACATTTCCCCTTGGAGTTTACGGCCGTAAACTCCCTTGGGGTGATTCCTTGGTTGCTTTCAAGCCTCTTGCACTTGTGGGATATGTTCTAGACTTTTATTCCTAGCATATGAAGGCATTGGGCACCACTTAGTGCCCTTTTTAGGAGTTTACGGCCCAAGAACCATGTCTTGGCCGTAAACTCACTTGTTTAAGTGATTTTGGTGTGGTTTGGTCCTTCCATTTAGTGGGTACAATTTCTTATAAAGGTCTTGGGCCTTAGGTGTCATGAAAACACCCTTTGTGATCATTTACATGGAGTTTACGGCCTAGGAGAGTTCTGGGCCGTAAACTCACTTTCATTTGTGTCATTTGATGTGTTTAAGACCCTAAGCTACTTGGGAAAATAACCTAGATGCAAGCCTTAAAGTCCTTAAGTCCTCAAATCACCATTTAGGGCTAGGAAATGGAGTTTACGGCCTAAGAGAGTTCTGGGCCGTAAACTCCCAATCTTGGGTGGTTTTGTGTGTGTTTTCATGTCCCTAACATGTATACCTAATGTTCTAAGGCCTTATCCTAGCACCAATGTCAGTTTTGGCTTCGTTTCGGGAGTTTACCGCCCAAGAACACCTTGGGGAGTAAACTCCTAGATCTCATGATTTAGCCATCTAAATCATGTTCTAAGCATCTAAAATGTATTCTAACACTACTAGAAAGAGTTGCTCACTATCTGGGATAAAAACCCGAAGATCTGTCAGAGGGAAAATGGCTTTTCTCTAGCTGGAATTGTGAATAATGAATTAATTTAATTCAAAAAACTATTTATAGTCCTGAAATATTTTGACAGAAAATATTTTTATTCTCGAACTTGGACTGTAACGTTATGAAACTTGAAATGTTCAAATTTCACAAACCCAGGAGCATCCACTCTCCTGATATGTCCTAAAGTGTAAACCCTAATGTACACTAACTTGTTCGGAAAAGTCTGAAAATCACTGAAATTGGACTGACTTCTATTGAATAGATATTGTTCGTACAAATGGAAATTTCGGGTTGTCACAATCTTCCTTTTCTTCAGAGTCAGAGGATTCAACACTATAGGGATTTTCCATCAAATTTGACATTCTCTGGGTAATATGCATATCACCATCAGAAGGAGCAGCGTTCATGATCTTTGAGGAGAGGGTTGGGATTGGAATGATTTCTCCATGATTAACGATGGAAACTTCTTCATCACAAGCAAAAATTAGTCTAAGCTGACGGGGATAATGAACATACGCTGCCTTCTTGTTCCTAGTGATACAATCAATCAACTGATCAAGAAAGAGTTGAGGAAAATCCAATCTTTTGTTGCACGCCATGGAATATGTAACGCCCCTAATTCTGGTATGTAATTTAAATAAAGTAATTTTCATTTCTTAAGAGGTACTTGACGAGTCAAAAGCTCGACTCTTCGAGTAGAGTCGGGATTCACACACATATTAAGTTGGCGAATCGACGAGTCTATATTCCCGGACTCGGCGAGTCTGCCAGTCTGGATGAAACCCTAATTTCAAGGGTTTGCACCCTATTTAAACATATTATATGCCCCAAGACCAGCCTCCCTCACCCACAAAGAGTCCCATACGAAACCAGCCGTTCTTAAGCATTTTTGGAGCATTTTCTCACTTGTGAAGTTTTTAGTGCATCATGGGGATTTGAGGAAGAAAAGAGAAGAGAAGTATTCAAGGGGAGCAAGTAGATCCGGATTTCTGGTTGCATTTCAGTTCCCTTTGAGGTATCAAGCTCGAATCTTTGCTTATTATCAATTAGATCTCTTGAAAAGCTTGCTCTTGTTGATTTTGAGCCCATTCTCGACTTTAAGGACGAGTTAAGAGTTTATAAGATGAATGGACTTCAGATCCAAGCCTTCCAGAGCCTCATAAACTCAAGGTTGCCACCTTTATTGATCCAAGTTTCCATTCGAAGCTTAGATCTCTTCTTTTAGCTTATTTTGGGTATTTGAGCTTCATATTAGCATGCATGCACGTAAAGTTACAAACGTTACGTGTAAAACCAGCCCTAGGAGCCCAGATCTATGAATGTAATGCACTGGATTCGAGCATAATCAACTATGTAGTAACAACATGCATGGGACTTGGCGAGTCGTTCTTCAGACTCGATGAGTCGAGTTACAAGTCCCTGAGTTTTTCCCCGTTTCAGAGTTTAGGGTGGAATCAATGAGTAGGTATTGGACTCGGTGAGTTTAGGCTCAGATCTAGTAGTGGAGGGACTCGACGAGTTGTTCATACAACTCGGCGAGTCAGATGAAGATGGACTTGATGTTAGTATCGATTATGGACTCGTTGAGACTTTGCTAAACTCGACGAGTAGAACCATATAGAGGATTGGAAATAAGGACAGGGACTCGGCGAGATGGCGGCCCAACTCGGCGAGTCAGGTCAACTGAGAGCTGACTTTGGCCAGAGGGTTGACTTTGACACTGGGTAAAATAGTCATTTTACCCTAGGTTTAGTTATCAGTAATTAATTAAGTATTTGTGGGAATTGTAGCCGGGAAGCTACGGAGCAGCAGCAGCAGTCAGTTTCCGAGTAGCATTTCTTCAGCCAGCTTACGAGGTGATTTTTCCTTCCAGTAGGAACGGGTCTACGGCCACAATGTCGGCCCGTTTAGTTAGCAGTAGTTCCGGACTGCGGTCCGATGCAGTGGTTCAGTGTGCTTGATGTCTTTGTGATTCAAGCATGTCTTTGTGTTATGTGTTCCGGACTTCGGTCCGATGCAGTATACAGTATATGTGTTTATGTTGGTAGTTATGATTATGCTATGCTATGTTCAGTCAGTTTCCGGACTTCGGTCCGATGCAGTTTCCAGACTTCGGTCCGATGCAGTTTCCGGACTTCGGTCCGATGCAGAGGGCAAGGCCCTGGTTAGTTCTGGACTCCGGTCCGATGCAGTTTCCAAACATCGGTCCAATGCAGAGGGCAAGGCACTGGTTAGTTTCCGGACTTCGGTCCGATGCAGTTTCCGGACTTCGATCCGATGCAGTTTCCGGACTTCAGTCTGATGCAGTGGGCAAGGCCCGGTATGTGCTTATATGATATTGAATGGTATGTGGTAGTTTGGGGGAGCTCACTAAGCTTCGTGCTTACAGTTTTCCGTTTTGGTTTCAGGTACTTCCACTACCAAGGGGAAGAGCTCAGGATGATGGCATGGCACACACCACAGTAACAATTTTAGCGTGGGAGTTAAACTCTGATATTTTATCATGATTTGACATCAGTTGTGATATGAGACATATTTTATGATATTTTGAGACACATGACTTATGGTTTTTATTATATGATATTTTGATATTATGGTTTAGTAATGTGTTAAAACAAAAAAATTGGTTCGTATTTTGGGACGTTTCAAGTTGGTATCAGAGCCTTAGTTTGAGGGATTCAGGCACACTTTCAGGTATGACTGGACTCAAACTAAGGAAATGGTTAAAGGTTTTCAAAAGAGAAATGTTTTCAAAAGAATTTTTGGAAAAGAAACTTAAAAAGAAAAGAGTTTTTAAGAAAAAGAAAAGGGTGTGGTGCATGCGATCAGCCGAGCTCAAGTAAGTACTCCCAAATTACCCATACAAGTTTATGTTATGATTATCAGTTTCAGTTTCAATGGAACAACATACTAGAATAGGACTAAGGATCTAGGAGGATGCCTTATGTGACTGCTATATGTGTTTCAGCTTTATGAGAACTTTATGCTAGTATTGAGTAGATAGCAGTAGGATAATCTGTTTAGGTTATGCCTGATAGTATGAGTTTAGCATTGTATGCTAGTACAGTTTCTTGTTTTGAGGATAGAATTGCTTGAGTAGTTTCCTGTCTCCGAATGTTGCTTTCTTTGTGCTTTGTGGGACTCTGAGTGATGGGAGTTAGCCATTAGGTGAATACGTCACATCACATGTGATCAGGGTTGAATAATCTCAGAGTGCTGGATTTTGCCCTATTGCGCAGCTCTTGTCTGAGTCCAACCATTGTAGGGACGAGTCTTTTACTCGAAGGATTATCTGAGCCTCGTCACATGTGATGGTATTCAGGTGATGACTAATTGGCATTATAAAGAGGCCTTCAGCAGCTAAGGACTGGATTTGATTAAGTCAGAGATTTCCCTAGGGCAAGCCTAGGATGAAAGTAGCATAGATCAGTAGCAGTAGAAGTGACTTGGTGGAGTCAAGGCAGTTCTTGAGGAAAGTGCGGATAGATGTGGATGGTAGTATGGGCCCATACTACTGAAAGCTGATGATCCTTACTTGAATTAAGGAAGGGTGAGATGAGACGAGGAAACTTGTAGTAGTACTGATCCCTTGAGATATATCAGTATTTCTGACGTTTGTCGCTATGTGTTTCAGAATGGTGGTTTTCCGCCCTAGACCAGCAGTCGGTAGTTCAGGTGTCGGAGAGGGATCAGGATCAGGCTCGGGAGCCGAGCATTTGGATGAGCAGACTAGGGAGTTTCTCTTTTCAGAGATTACTTGCATCATACTTGAGCAGACTCCTGTGATCTTTGGTTCGATCAAGGAGGGTATTTTGGAGCTGATGGATGAGAGGTTGAGCACCTTTCGTGCTAAGGTGGCGACCATGATGGGGTCGCGCACACTCACTTTCAGGGAGTTCAGAGCCTGTGGAGCTCCTGACTATCATGGGGAGCGGGACCCCATAGCGAGTACCAGGCGGTTGGCAGATGTCGCCAATGCTTTCTGCACCAGCAGATGTCCCGAGGGGGACAAGGTCAGACTAGCATCCAGTCTACTGAAGGACAGGGCATGAGATTGGTGGGAGGAGATCAGGCAAATCATGGGGGATGACGCAGCACTCGATGCAATGACTTGGGCTGATTCTACTACCAGGTTCAGAGCCGAGTTTGCACCAGTTATTGAGGTGCAGCAGTTAGCCAGGGAGTTTCAGGATCTCACCCAGACAGAGAGACAGTAACAGAGATTACCGCCAAATTCAGGGAGAGGGCTCTTCTCGTTCCTCGGTACGTAACTGATTAGGAAATGAAGAAGGCCCATTATCATGAGATGTTGCGGAGTGATATCCGCCAATTTCTGAGCCGGTTCAGCTGTAAAACGCTGGATGACATGATAGCGAGGGCTCGTGATAGAGAGAGATTAATCTAGAGATAGAGAAGAAGAGGAAGCCAGAGGCGGCATCTGGCATAGGGAGTTCGGGAAACAAGCCCAAGGTATCAGATCACAGATCTAGAGGACAACAGAGCAACAGTCGGTGTGGCAAGTGTGGGAGATTGCACGATGGGGCGTGCAAGGAAGGGAGTGTCAGTTGCTACAAGTGCGGTCGGACTGGGCATATGAGCAAGGATTGTACAACTACTACCACCACCGCAGCATCTGATCTGATTTACTTCAATTGCAACCAGAGGGGACATAAAAAGTCCCAGTGCCCAAGTTTAGCAGCAGCAGGGAAGGTGGTAACACCTGCCCTTGTTACTTTGAGGATTACAGACGGCCGTCAGGGCCGGGGTGAGGCGCCAGTGGCGAAGAGTAGAGCTTTTCAGATGACAGCAAAGGAGGCGCGAGCGACTCATAACGTGGTGACGCGTATGTATCTTTCTTTTATCTCCTTATTGATATAGATTGTTTCTCATGGTTATATGTTTTCGTATAGGGTCGTTCCTAGTGAGCGACATTTTAGCTACAGTATTATTTGATTCGGGGGCTACCCGATCATTTGTTTTGCTTGCACTTAGCAAGAGGTTTAGCAGAGCTCCGGGGGAGCTGGATTGCCCAATTGAGGTTGAGATAGTTGATGACAGGACCGTCAGGCTCGCTAGAGTACATAGGGTGTGTTCGCTGCAGTTATTTGATGAGCAGTTTTTAGTGGACTTGGTTCCCATTCCCCTGCGAGGGAATAAGGTTATAGTGGGTATGGATTGGATGAGCCCCAATGGGGGTAGTGATTGATTATGAGATACAGTTAGGGTCCGCACTCCTGGTGGGGGAGAGTTAGTGATTCAGGGCGAGAGGCCACAGTGCGGACCGATTCTTTGTTCAGCAGTGAGAGCACGACGCTACGTCCAACAGGGTTGCGCGGGGTACGTGGCCTATGTTTTAGATACCCGAGAGAAGGGCAAGGTGACTGTTGACGATGTACCGGTAGTACGAGAGTACCCGAATGTATTTCCAGAGGAATTTCTTGGGATACCTTCGGAGAGACAGGTTGAGTTTCGGATTGACCTGGTTCCGGGTGCGGCTCTGATAGCCAAGGCACCGTATCGGTTGGCTCCTCCAGAGATGCATGAGTTGTCTACGTAGCTGCAGGAGCTGCTAGACAAGGGTTTCATCAGACCGAGTAGTTCACCATGGGGAACCCCGATCCTGTTAGTAAGGAAGAAGGATGGGTCGCACCGTATGTGCATAGATTACCGGGAGCTGAACAAGGTAACGGTGAAGAACCGTTACCCACTTCCGAGGATAGATGACTTGTTTGACCATCTTCAGGGACCATCTTGGTTCTCCAAGATTGATATGCGCTCCGGTTATCATCATATGCGGTTCAGAGGTGAGGATTTTTAGAAGACCGCTTTTAGGACCCGCTATGGTCATTATGAGTTTGTGGTGATGCCGTTTGGGCTCACCAATGCTCCATCTGCGTTCATGGATCTCATGAACCGCGTATGCAGACCGATGTTGGATCGGTCTGTGATAGTGTTCATTGATGACATCTTGGTTTATTCCAAGACTCAGGAGCACCTAAGAGAGGTTCTACAGACACTGAGGAGGGAGAGACTTTTCACGAAGTTCTCCAAGTGCGAGTTCTGGTTGCGCGAGGTGCAGTTCCATGGACACCTCGTCAACCAGAAGGGTATACTAGTAGATCCGGCCAAGATAGAGGTCGTGATGCAGTGAGATGTCCCGAGGTCTCCATCTGAGATTCGGAGCTTCCTAGGTTTGGCAGGGTACTACAGGAGATTCATCCAAGATTTCTCCAAGATAGCAGTTCCGCTCACCCGACTGACTAGGAAGTCGGTGGTGTTTCGTTGGGGGCCTGAGCAGCAGGTAGCATTTGGGACCCTCAGACAGTGATTGTGCGAGGCACCGATTCTTACCCTTCCAGAGGGAGTGGATGACTTTGTAGTCTACTATGATGCCTCAATCATAGGTATGGGAGCAGTGTTAATGCAGCGAGGGCATATGATAGCTTATGCCTCTATACAGTTGAAGCCTCACGAGGCTAACTATCCGATGCAAGATTTAGAGTTAGGGGCAATGGTGTTTGCCCTCAAGATTTGGCGGCATTACCTCTGTGGGGTCCGTTGTACCATTTACACGGATCACAAGAGTCTGAGGTACCTCATGGACCATCCGAATCTAAACATGAGGTAGTGTCGATGGTTAGATGTGGTAAAGGACTACGATTGTGAGATCCTTTATCGTCCGGGCAAGGCCAAAGTTGTGGCCGACGCCCTGAGCCGCAAGGCAATGGCAACTCTGATCAGAGATATATGTCTGAGGATGACAGTGATTACTCCATTGTTGGAGCAGATTAGAGAGGCACAGGTTGAGGGCCTAAAGGAAGAAAGGCAGAAGTGTGAGAGGATTGTGGGTCGAGTAGCTTCTTTCGATTATGACAGTCGAGGATTGTTGACCCTTCATGGGAGAGTCTGGGTGCCCTATAGGGGAGGAGTACGGTAGGTTTTGATGGATGAGGCCCACAATTCTCGGTTCTCCATCCACCCAGGGGCGACGAAGATGTATAAAGATCTTCGACCCGATTATTGGTGGCCCTACATGAAGCGGGACATAGCCTGGTACGTAGAGAGGTGCCTGACCTGCAGGAAGGTCAAGGCAGAACACCAGAGACCCCAAGGAAAGATGCAGCCATTAGACATTCTTGTGTGGAAATAGGAGGATATCATTATGGATTTCATCACTAAGCTTCCCAGGACCGCACATGGAGTTAATTCGATTTGGGTCATAGTGGATCGGTTGACCAAGAGCGCACATTTCATACCGATTCAGGAAAGCATATCGGCTGAGAAGCTAGCCGATATCTATGTGCACGAGGTAGTGGCACGGCATGGGGTACCTGTATCAGTAGTATCAGAACAAGACGTACGTTTTACTTCCATGTTTTGGAAGCGGTTTCATGACGAGATGGGTACTCGTCTCCATTTCAACACCGTTTTTCACCCCTACACGGACGGGCAGAGTGAGAGGACGATTTAGACTCTCGAGGACATGCTTCGGGCATGTGTCCTAGATTTCGGTGGCAGTTGGGATATGTATCTTCCATTAAGCGGAATTTTCGTATAACAACAGTTACCATGCCAACATTGACCGCCCTCCTTTCGAGATGCTTTGTGGGAGAAATTGTAGGACCCCGATTTGTTGGGGTGAGGTCGGTCAGCGAGTCATCGGGAGTACCGACGTGGTGCTCAAGACCATAGAGTTGATCCAGCAGGTCCCTAGCAGACTGCAAATTGCGTAGAGTCGGCAGAAGAGTTACACCGACAGGAGGCGTTTAGACTTGGAGTTTCAGGTGGGCGATATGGTCCTCCTGAAGGTATCACCCTGGAAGGGTGTTATCAGGTTCCAGAAGAGGGGAAAGCTAGACCCCAGGTTCATTGGCCCTTTTTAGGGTTTTGGCCCGGGTGGGTCGGGTTGCTTATCGGTTGGATCTTCCAGCAGAGCTTAGCCAGATCCACAACACTTTCCATGTTTCTCAGTTGAGGAAGTGTTTGGTGGCTGAGTCAGCAGTTGTACCCTTGGAGGATATTCAGGTTGATAGCAGCTTGAATTATATTGAGAGGCCAGTTGCGGTCTTGGATTGGAAGACGAAGACCTTGAGGCACAAGGTAGTCCAGCTAGTGAAGGTGCAGTGGCAGCACCGGAAGGGTTCAGAGTGGACGTGGGAGACCGAGGAGGAAATGAGGGAGCATTACCCAGAGTTATATATAGATTCAGCAGCAGTAGACTTCGAGGACGAAGTCTAAGATAAGTGGGGGAGATTTGTAACACCCCAAATTCTGGTATGTAATTTAAATAAAGTAATTTTCATTTCTTAAGAGGTACGTGATGAGTCAGAAGCTCGACTCGCCGAGTAGAGTCGGGATTCGCACACAGATTAAGTTGGCGACTCGACGAGTCTATATTCCCAGACTCGGCGAGTCTGTCAGTCTGGATGAAACACTAATTTCAAGGGTTTGCACCCTATTTAAAGATCTTATGTACCCCAAGACCAGCCTCCTTCACCCACAAAGAGTCCCATACGAAACCCTATCCGTTCTTAAGCATTTTTGGAGCATTTTCTCACTTGTGAAGTTTTTAGTGCATCTTGGGGATTTGAGGAAGAAGAGAGAAGAGAAGTATTCAATGGGAGCAAGTAGATCGGGATTTCTGGTTGCATTTCAGTTCCCTTTGAGGTATCAAGCTGGAATCTTTGCTTATTATCAATTAGATCTCTTGAAAAGCTTGCTCTTGTTGATTTTGAGCCCTTTCTAGACTTTAAGGACAAATTAAGAGTTTATATGATGAATGGACTTCAGATCCAAGCCTTCCAGAGCCTCTTAAGCTCAAGGTTGCCACGTTTATTGAGCCAAGTTTCCATTCCAAGCTTAGATCGCTTATTTTAGCTTATTTTGGGTATTTGAGCTTCATATTAGCATGCATGCACGTAAAGTTACAAACTTTACGTGTAAAACCAGCCCTAGGAGCCCAGATCTATGAATGTAATGCACTGGATTCGAGCAGAATTGACTGTGTAGTAATGGCATGCATGGGACTCGGCGAGTCGTTCTTCAGACTCGACGAGTCGAGTCGCGAGTCCCCGAGTTTTTTCCCGTTTGAGAGTTTAGGGTGGAATCAGTGAGTAGGTATTGGACTCGGTGAGTTAGGGCTCAAATCTAGTAGTGGAGGGACTCGACCAGTTGTTCATACAACTCGGCAAGTCATATGAAGATGGACTCGATGTTAGTATCGATTATTGTGACATCCCTTAATTTCTCAGCAAGAAAAGACCGATTTAATTTATGCTTTTTAAAATAAAATCAGAGAAATCTTTTTAAAAGATGTTGCGGAATTGGTCCCCAAAAAAAATATGATAAAAGTTTATCAAAACCCTTCATTAAGAAGGTATATGTTTTCTATATATATATATCAAAACCTCGGGATGTCATGTTCCGATACAGATCAAAAGCATAAACAAGACATTATAAGCCTTTCAACAGTTATTTACAACTAGTGGCCTATAATCCAAAAATCTCTCGTCGTCCTCCGACTATGCTCGGGGTACACTACCTGTAACTTCAAAAGCTGAGTGGGTCAGGCTTGGGAGCCTGGTGAGCATATAGGGTTTTCAACCCACAATAATAATAAACTTACTAAGTTCATCAATCAACAATAACCCTGATTACCCGTTCCCGTTATCCTCACTTTATGTCCCTAAACACTTGTCACAAGGGACCTAGCTTAAAGAATATCATCGGGATGGACACTACTGCTAAGGGGTTTCCTCATCCATACATGTCCTAAAGGCAACCATGAGGGGGATGGAGTACAGCGAATGAACACTCTCAGTTCATTAACACCTACAGGTTGCGGACCTACTAATGTTTCCCACTGGACTGTCTAGAAAGTCCGTGGTCATCATCCAAACTCCGCTAGATGACTGGATCTCAAAACACATCGAGGCCTCTCATCAATTTTATTTTATCACACATCACTATCTACCCATGTTCTACCCAACATATTTGTAGATAAAAATACTTATATAGTTTAAAACTTGTGTCAAACATCAACACAACAGTCACCTCGAATAAACAATTAATATATTTACACATAGCACGTATTATAAGGTAAATACTTCATATCTATGTGTAAAATGAAAGTGACTATACACTCACATGATTTGATGATAATCGGGCAACAATTCGTTTCCTAAAACGATCGTTTCTAATAAAATCGAAAGTTTTATTGAGAAACCGGGCTTTTCAAAAGTCGGGCTTCGAAACCGAAAAGATAAATTTTTCAGGCTTCTCGGGCGCTTCGTGGCGTATTCCGGGGCTTATAATCGATACCGGGGCTTTGGGGGATGTTAATATGAAGAAAATATGGGAAAAGGGGTTAAAACTGGCCAATTTCAAAAGTTACCCGGGAAGTCTCGCATGGCTGCTATTTATAGGGGAGGAGGACCGAAGGCTCGGATCCGAACCGAGGAGGGGATGGCACGCGTCTGCGAGGCTCGGACCAGGTGGCTGCTTCGGCGAGGCTCGGACTGGTCAGCTGCGAGCTTCGGATTGGTCAGCAGCCTCGGTCCAATGGGAAGAGTCCACGTATGCGAAGGGGTGTCCGAGGGGTGTCTCTGGGGCATCTCATGTGAAGCTGTTGGCTTGTAAGTGGACCTCGGCTGCAGTCCAATCAGGAGGTGCCACGCATGGGTTCGGTCCACTCAGCAGCTGCCACGTGCGAGGGTGATGTGGCATGCGAAATTGCCCAGTTTTTCCCATTTTTTCTTTATTTTTGTGCCAAACTTGCGAAAATCATAACTTTAGCATACGAGCTCCGTTTTTGACGTTCTTTATATGCACGCGTAGCTAAAATTACGCTCTACAACTTTCGTTTAGACTTCGTCGGCTAATTTTGATCTTAATTTTTATATTATTATTTTTAACAGACCGGGGCAGGAAATCCGTTAAAAATTCATAACTTCTTCATCCGACGTCCGTTTTTGTCATACTTTTTACCGTTGTGCTCCTAGTGACGAGACCTTCAATTCTCGTTTAGGTTATGTCGGCTAAAAATCGCTCGATCTAAAATTCGAGTTTTTAGTTGTCTACTGCTAAGCTCAAACTTCGAAAAATCATAACTTCCTTATACGAAGTCAGATTTGGGCGTTCTTTTTATCGAACTTCTCGGTTTAACGAATACTACGACTTTCATTTAGATCATTAAGGCTAAAAAGTAGTTTATCGAAAACTCACTTTTTACGACATTCAGCACCGTGTCGGTTTTGTCACGAAACTTCGACAAGTCATAACTTCTTCGTTATAACTCGGATTTTGGTATTCTTTATATCCCCGAATTCCTTGTTTCGACCACTACAACTTTATGTAAAGATATCGGGCTTATATTACACTTTAATTTTGACGCTTATTTTTATTCTTAATTAATTAGGCCCTAATAATTAAGCATAAAACACATAATTCACATAATATTCACATAATTCCTCTTTATTTCTTCGAAATGAGTTACAAAGGTTAACCTAGACTATCACCTCAATATAAATGCCTAGGATAGAAACACGAGTGTTACAATTCTCTCCCCCTTAGGATGATTCCGTCCCCGGAATCATATATCACCAAACAAATGCGGGTAGCGACTCATCATGTCACTCTTCGTTTCCCAAGTGAGATTTGGTCCATTCGTATGTTTCCAACGCACAAGCACTAAATCGACCATTTTGCGTCGTAACTTTATAGTCTTACGGTCAACGATTGCCTCAGGTTCTTCGATCAACCTCTTGTTTTCATCCAACCTTAACTCAGAAATCGGAATTATGTCGGGCACATCTCCCGTGAACTTTCTCAAGTAACACACATGAAAGGTGTTATGAATACCCTCCAGTTCTTCCGGTAACTCTAGCTTGTAAGCTTGATTCCCGATCCTCTGATGAACTTTAAATGGTCCAATAAACCTTGGACTCAACTTCCCTCTTTTACCAAATCTTATAAGTCCCTTCCATGGCGATACTTTAAGTAAAACCGAATCTCCAACTTCAAAGGTTATCGGTTGTCTTTTCTTGTCAGCATAGCTCTTTTGTCGATCTTGAGCAGCTAACATCCTTTCCCTTATCACTTTCAACTTTTCAGCAATGTCATGGACTATTTTAGGTCCCATAAACTACTTTTCCCCAGCTTCCAGCCAACATTATGGCGTTCGACACTTTTCCCCATACAAAGCGTGATAAGGTGCCATCTTAATGCTTGAGTGGAAACTATTATTATAGGAGAATTCTACTAAAGGTAAGTGTTCATCCCAGTTACCTTGGAATTCTAGGGTACATGCTCTCAGCATATCCTCCAGTGTTTGAATCGTTCGTTCGCTCTGACCATCGGTTTGCGGATGGTAAGCTATACTCAAACACAACTTGGTACCCAATTCCTCTTGTAGACTCCTCCAAAATCTCGAGGTAAAACGGCTATCACGATCGGACACAATCGTTAACGGAACACCGTGAAGCCTCACAATTTCCTTCACGTAAGAATTCGCAAGTTTATCCATAGACCACTTCTCTTTGACTGCTATGAAATGCGCACTCTTAGTGAAGCGATCAACGACCACCCAAATCATGTCGTGACCGTTCCTTGTTCTGGGTAGTTTAGTCACAAAATCCATGGTGATGTCTTCCCATTTACCCATGGGTACCGGTAAAGGCTCTAAACTCCCATATGGTTTCTGATGTTGTGCCTTAACCCTAGCAAAAGTTACACACTCGGCCACATACTTAGCAACAACGAGCTTCATCGTTGGCCACCAATAATAGGGTTTTAGATCCCTATACATTTTTGTACTGCCGGGATGAATCGAGTACATGGTCTTGTGAGCTTCTTTCATCAGAAGATCTCTTACTCTGCCCGTCTTAGGTACCCAAATCCTATCTTGGAATACCTTCAACCCTTGGTTGTTTGTACCAAACACTAACGTTTTGCCCAAACGTTCTTCCTTTCGGTCATTTTTCTCCAAAGCTTCCTCTTAAGCTTTCTTTATACTTTCCACAATTGTCGAGACAACTTCAATTCTCAACGCTCTTGGACTTTTCTTTTCAAGGTTTACCTTCCGACTGAGAGCATCAGCAACAACATTTGCTTTACCAGGGTGGTAAAGTATCTCACAGTCGTAGTCCTTGAGTAACTCTAGCCAGCGTCGTTGCCTCATGTTCAATTCCTTCTGATTAAAGAGATACTGGAGACTCTTATGATCAGTGAAAAGTTTACACTTTGTGCCATAAAGATAATGCCTCCATATCTTTAGGGTGAATACTACTGCTGCCAACTCCAGATCATGAGTGGGGTAGTTCTTTTCATGTTCCTTCAATTGCCTCGATGCATACGCTATCACTTTATCCCTTTGGGTCAGAACACAACCTAACCCGACTCCAGATGCATCGCTACAAACTGCGAAGTCATCAACTCCTTCGGGCAACGAAAGAATCGGTGCTTCACACAGTCTCTTCTTCAACTTCTCAAAGGCTTCCTTATGCTTCTCATTCCGAGCATAAGTAGCTCCTTTGTGGGTCAAAGCTGTTAATGGAGTAGCAATCGAAGAAAAGCCTTGGATAAACCTTCAGTAATATCCAACTAATCCTAAAAAGCTTCGAATCTCCGTAGGGCTTTTTGGTTGTTCCCACTTCATCACAGCTTCAATCTTTGCTGGGTCAACCATTATTCCTTCTTGGTTAACCACATGACCTAGAAATTGGACTTCTTGAATCCAAAATTCACATTTAGAGAACTTTGCATACAACTTCTCCTTTTTTAGTACTTCTAGCACTTCACATAGATGCTTTTCATGTTCTTGCTTGGTTTTCGAATAAATCAAGATATCGTCTATGAATACTATCACGGATTTATCTAAGAATGGTTTACAAACCCTATTCATCAAATCCATGAAAGCTGCTGGGGCATTGGTTAGTCCGGACGACATAACCAAAAATTCATAGTGTCCATATCTCGTTCTAAATGCAGTCTTTTCGATATCCTGCTCTCTCACCTTTAGTTGATGGTATGCCGACCTAAGATCGATCTTCGAGAAATAGCTCGAACCCTGCAACTGGTCGAACAAGTCATCGATCCTTGGCAACGGGTACTTGTTCTTTATCGTCACTTTGTTCAGCTCTCTGTAATCGATGCACATTCTCATGCTTCCGTCTTTCTTCTTTACAAATAACACAAGGGCTCCCCAGGGCGATGAACTAGGTCGAATGAAACCTTTGCCCAATAACTCCTGAACTTGTGTCATAAGTTCTTTCATCTCTATTGGTGCTAATCGACATGGTGCTTTTGCTATCGGCGTCGTTCCTGGTAACAAGTCGATACGAAATTCTACTTGTCGATCAGGGGGCAATCCGGGAAGATCTTCGGGAAAGACTTCCGGATAATCACACACCACCGGAATATTTTGCACCTCCTTCTTTTCCATCTTAGCATCGATCACAAACGCTAGATATAATGTACATCCCTTGGCCAAACACTTTCTGACTTTCATTAAGGAAATGATTCCAGAGTTTACTCTGCGTTTGTCTCCATACACCATAAACGACTCTTTCCCTTTACTTTTACTATCTTCTTTCTACATAATATTTCTGCATCGTTGGCGCTAAGCCAATCCATTCCTAAAACTATGTCGAATCCATTTAACTCGATAGGCAATGATTCCTCGTGGAACTTATTCCCATCCAAGTCAATGAGGATGTTTTTCATACGATGGCTAACAGGTACAAACTTGCCACTAGCAATCTCGACTAATAAGGCATTAACTAGCCTATCTACAGGCAAAGCTAGCTTCCTACCAAATTCATGCGATATAAAGGAGTAATTGGCTCCAGAATCAAACAAAAATTGGGCAGGCAATTCGTTTACAAGAAAGGTACCTGAAGCGACATCGACTTCTTCTTTTGCAGCTTCAAGTGTCATCTGAAAGGCTCTTGCCTTCGGATTTGGTGGTAGATTGGGCTTTGCGGCATCCTTCCTCTTTGGACAGTCTTTAAGAACATGCCCTACTTCATGGCACTCAAAACATACCCTCTTGTCGGACGGACACACGTTGGCATAATTCCCAGTCTTTCCACATTTGAAGCAAATCACCTCCTCACTACATCTCCCAGAGTGCTTTTTCTTGCACTTCTCACACCATTTCACTTCACCTCCTCCTCTTCCAAACTTCTTGGACTTAGAAAATCTGCTTTTCTTGTTGGAACCCGAAGTTCCTTCAAATTTTCTCTTTTCATCAACTTTTGCCCTCTCCAGACCCTTCTCTTTGATCTGAACCTCAACATTCTTAGCATCCCAGATGGCGGCTTTCAAAGTGGTTGCTTGCTTAACCATCGGACCAAAGTCCGCTGGTAATCTGAGGGCAAACTTGTTGACCTTAGAGAGTTCAGTGGGAACTAGATGAGGAACTAGCTTCATCTTTTCCATAAAACTAGCAGCATATTCAGTAACGCTCATCTTTCCTTTCTTTAAATTCTGGAACTCATTGTTGATTTCCAGAAGATCCTGCTCATAGCAGTACTGCAGTTTCAGTTGTACCACAAATTCTTCCCAATACATCTTACTAGCTTCTCCCTTGGGCATCGAATCAGCTAGTAACTTCCACCAGCTCAACACACCAGACTTTAACAGAGGAATCGGAAGTGCGGTCTTTTGTTTGTTGTTGCACTCACAACTTTCAAACATCGTCTCCATTTCGGAGATCCAATTCATGACTTCCACCGGTGTCGGACTTCCAAATAGACACGGCGGTTTAGATGCCATGAAATCTTTGTATTTGCATCTGCGTCCATCAACTCCTCCATCCCGGTTGTTTTGTCTAACTATCGGTGGGTTGGCTTAACCAAGAGTCCCACTGTAGTTCCCTCCTACTGATTGCCCTTCATTCAATACGGGCTGTTCAACAGGCATCGTAGTCTCTTCCCTATGTTGTTGTAGTAATCGCCTTGTCTCCTCTATTTTGCGATCTAACATCATTTGCATCATTGCTTATACCCCAGCCATCGTCATTGGATCAGGTGCAGCTCCTACAACAGGTACTTGCTCAATTACTTGCGGTTGAGGCTGTTGATCCCTGTTTTCGTTTGCATTTGCAGCTCCACTACGAGTTCTGGCCATTACAATCTATATAACGAATAAGGCGAATTTATCCTTGTTAGACATGTGAATTCCCTTATCACTCCAAAACGTTTACATGTTAGTTCTAATATCGTAATCATACGCTTAGAATCCTACACACATAAGGTTTCCAGATCCGGTCGGCAACAGACCATAGATCCGAACAAATAATGGCACACATGGCAAACACATAGCATTTAGCACATAAGGGCATTTTAGGCATATTCCCTAAAATAAACTAGTGCTCGTGTCTAAAATATGGTAGACACTCATCTCACAATCATCACTTAGCATTCTAAGTTCAAGTCTAGAAATTCTACAATTTCTTAGTTCGCTTAAACTAATGCTCTGATACCAACTGTGACATCCCCTAATTTCTCGGCCAGAAAAGACCGATTTAATTTATGCTTTTTAAAATAAAATCAGAGAAATCTTTTTAAAAGATGTTGCGGAATTGGTCCCCAAACAAAATATGATAAAAGTTTATCAAAACCCTTCATTAAGAAGGTATATGTTCTCCATATATATATCAAAACCTCGGGATGTCATGTTCCGATACAGATCAAAAGCATAAACAAGACATTATAAGCCTTTCAACAGTTATTTACAACTACTGGCCTATAATCCAAAAATCTCTCGTCGTCCTCCGACTATGCTCGGGGTCCACTACCTGTAACATAAAAAGCTGAGTGGGTCAGGCTTGGGAGTCTGGTGAGCATATAGGGTTTTCAACTCACAATAATAATAAACTTACTAAGTTCATCAATCAACAATAACCCTGATTACCCGTTCCCGTTATCCTCACTTTATGTCCCTAAACACTTGTCACAAAGGACCTAGCTTAAAGAATATCATCGGGATGAACACTACTGCTAAGGGGTTTCCTCATCCATACATGTCCTAAAGGCAACCGTGAGGGGGATGGAGTACAGCGAATGAACACTCTCAGTTCATTAACACCTACAGGTTGCGGACCTGCTAATGTTTCCCACTGGACTGTCTAGAAAGTCCGTGGTCGTCATCCAAACTCCGCTAGATGACTGGATCTCAAAACACCTCGAGGCCTCTCATCAATTTTATTTTATCACACATCACTATCTACCCATGTTCTACCCAACATATTTGTAGATAAAAATACTTATATAGTTTAAAACTTGTGTAAAACATCAACACAACAGTCACCTCGAATAAACAATTAATATATTTACACATAGCACGTATTATAAGGTAAATACTTCATATCTATGTGTAAAATGAAAGTGACTATACACTCACATGATTTGATGATAATCGGGCAGCAATTCGTTTCCTAAAACGATCGTTTCTAATAAAACCGGGAGTTTTATTGAGAAACCGGGCTTTGCAAAGGTCGGGCTTTGAAACCGAAAAGATAAATTTTCCGGGCTTCTCGGGCGCTTCGTGGCGTATTTTGGGGCTTATACTCGATACCGGGGCTTTGGGGGATGTTAATATGAAGAAAATATGGGAAAAGGGGTTAAAAGTGGCCAATTTCAAAAGTTACCCGGGAAGTCTCGCATGGCTGCTATTTATAGGGGACGAGGACCGAAGGCTCGGATCCGAACCGAGGAGGGGATGGCACGCGTCTGCGAGGCTCAGACCAGGTGGCTGCTTCGGCGAGGCTCGGACTGGTTAGCTGCGAGCTTCGGATTGGTCAGCAGCCTCGGTCCAATGGGAAGAGTCCACGTATGCGAAGGGGGTGTCCGAGGGGTGTCTCTGGGGCATCCCATGCGAAGCTGTTGGCTTCTAAGTGGACCTCGGTTGCGGTCCAATCAGGAGGTGCCACGCATGGGTTCGGTCCACTCAGCAGCTGCCACGTGCGAGGGTGACGTGGCATGCGAAATTGCCCGGTTTTTCCCATTTTTTTCTTTATTTTTGTGCCAAACTTGCGAAAATCATAACTTTCGCATACGAGCTCCGATTTTAACGTTCTTTATATGCACGCGTAGCTAAAATTACGCTCTACAACTTTCGTTTAGACTTCGTCGGCTAGTTTTGACTTTAATTTTTATATTATTATTTTTAACAGACTAGGACAGGAAATCCGTTAAAAATTCATAACTTCTTCATCCGACGTCCGTTTTCGTCAGACTTTTTACCGTTGTGCTCCTAATGGCGAGAGCTTCAATTCTCTTTTAGGTTGTGTCGGCTAAAAATCGCTCGATCTAAAATTCGAGTTTTTAGCTGTCTACTGCTATGCTGAAACTTCGAAAAATCATAACTTCCTTATACGAAGTCAGATTTGGGCGTTCTTTTTATCGAACTTCTCGGTTTAACGAATACTACGACTTTCGTTTAGATCACTAAGGATAAAAAGTAGTTTATCGAAAACTTACTTTTTATGACATTCAGCACCGTGCCGGTTTTGTCGCAAAACTTCGACAAGTCATAACTTCTTCGTTATAACTCGGATTTTGGTATTCTTTATATCCCCGAATTCCTTGTTTCGACCACTACAACTTTATGTCTTTGTGTTATGTGTTCCGGACTTCAGTCCGATGCAGTATGCAGTATATGTGTTTATGTTAGTAGTTATGATTATGCTATGCTATGTTCAGTCAGTTTCCGGACTTCGATCCGATGCGGTTTCCGGACTTCGGTCTGATGTAGAGGGCAAGGCCCTGGTTAGTTTCGAACTGCGGTCCGATGCAGTTTCCGAACTTCAGTCCGATGCAGAGGGCAAGGCCCTGGTTAGTTTCTGGACTTCGGTCCGATGTAGTTTCTGGATTTCGGTCCGATGCAGTGGACAAGGCCCAGTATGTGCTTATATGATATTGAATGGTATGTGGTAGTTTGGGGGAGCTCACTAAGCTTCGTGCTTACAGTTTTCAGTTTTGGTTTCAGGTACTTCCGCTAGCAAGGGGAAGAGCTCGGGATGATGACATGGCACACACCACAGTTACAGTTTTAGCCTGGGAGTCAGACTCTAATATTTTGTCATTAGTTGTGATATGAGACATATTTTATGATATTTTGAGACACGTGACTTATGGTTTTTATTATATGATATTTTGATTTTATGGTTTAGTAATGTGTTAAAACAAAAAAAAATGGTTCGTATTTTAGGACGTTTCAGAATACAGAATTATTTGCTAAGAAATATTCAATAGATCTAAGCTCCCAGTTTTATGTCCAAAACATATACCAATTACCTTTGATAGGTACTTTCACCCTACAGCAAAACACTGACGAATAGTGTACTTGGATGGATCACGAGAAGTGCCCTGAAGGGAAAAGTTATACCCTAATGTTTCACGAATGGACTTGCATTTTTCTTTTGAAGGAATTTCAAAATAATTTTCTGACTGAGGAGACGAAGAGAAGTTCGAAAATATTCCACATCAATAGTAACCATAGATTCACCATCTCCAATGGTTCCATGGTTTGAGCACTGGAATCAACAAAGCATGAATAATATAACTTACATACTTGTTTTAGGTAGAATGGGTATGGGAAGTCGCAGAAGGTGGCACAACATCCTTCATGCTTGGCTCAACATCTCCCAAATGGGGTGCAACTTCTCCATGATGGCCGAAATAGAGGCTACATACGAGATTGAGAGGATGACAGGTGAGCTTTTGTTTCAGCGATTGAAACTTTTTTGGGGTCGAGGTCGACTTCTATGGGGATGGTAATGAAGGGACGATGGTTGTTGAAGAACAAACACCCATGATGAACAATTTTGTATCCTACAAAATCATATTCCAAATCGATTAGAAAGTATTACTTAAAAAACCGATTTCAAATAATCAATGGATTTCACAGATGAGAAGAGAAGCAATAAAATTGATTTCAACAAATCGTTTTTTGCGAAGAAAGAAATCGATTTCAACAACTGATAGAATCTAAAAAAAGAAAATTTTGAGAAAAAAAAAATCAAATTCATCGGTGTTGGTGGAGGAACTCACGACACTGATGGATGCGGGAGGTGGAAGTATTGGTGGATAATGATCGGTTGGTTGCGACTTCATCGGTGAATGGTGGACGAATCTGATGCGGTGGATGAAGTTGGAGGTGGCTACAACTGTTGAGCAAGTCAGAGACGTGTTCTATCACACACGAGTAGGTCAAATATATTTACCTTATTTCCTTAATTGTAGGATTCAAATAAATGATTTCCATAATTAAAAGTACAAAAGGTCTAAAATACCCTTAAATGATTTATTTAATTATTTATTATTTTTTTCAATTCTTATTGGTGCATTTAGGTACACAGTAGTTGCTAAAAATATTTGAACACACACATATATATATATATATATATATATATATATATATATATATATATATATATATATATATATATATATATATATCATTGAAATGTCTCAAATATTGTACTCATAATTATTTATGCCACTTATCTAATGTGTAACTAACATCAAGGTGAATTTAACAACGAATATTTGGAAGCTTTTATTTTTAGCTTTTAACAAAAAACTCGATTTAAAAACTATTGTTCGTTTAATAATACGAACGTTTAACTTTCAGTTTAAACAAATAGCTAAAAATTTAAAAACTATTTCTTGTATCGTTTTAAAAAAAAACAATTGAGCTTTTATAATCAATTTCTATAACTATCCTAAAAATTATATTTAATTTTGTCAAACATTCATATATAAATAAAAAAATATAACTTCTTACTACCAGCTATGATCTAGTTTTACCAAACAAGTCATATAAAATAAAATTTTGAGTACTTTGGATTGTATTGTTTGAATGTTCAGCAATCATAAGGTATTTTTTGTGATATTCTTCTTCTTCTTTTTAAAAAAAAATTCTGGTTTGATTTAATATTTGACTAAAATCCAAATATTTACATCCCAAAGTAAAACAAAATTATAGATTATAATCAATGTTAATAACATATAATTATGGTTCTTAAGCGATGAATATGTTAAGAATATAGATACGATATCATTGTTCCTTTTACCCAACGGTCAATTCAAATGGATATTAGGAGACAACCACATGACACTCTTACGTGCATTTCATCAAAAGAAAATCTTCGAAACACACTCCCACTTCCGTACAGTGGCGGATCCAGCCTGGAAGTCAAGTGGGGTGTGTATTGACCGTTGACCGGAAATCAACTGTGAGATCCATTGTCCCTAATATTCTGTTAAACATATGTCATAACTTATATTTTGCAACCAAATACCCTAAACTAAAAATCCAATTAACCAAGAATTACAATTTACAACTAACAAAATCCGACAGAAAAAAAGCCCGAGTTCATAATTTAGCAAAATCAAACAAAAGAAACTCAATCATTTAATAGTTAAAGTTTACAATAATAATTAAACCAACAACTAACGATTACTGGCAAGGAGATACAAATAAAACTAATAGTTAGAATTTATTTATATACTTTAAGTCTTTAACAAAGATGGAAGAATAGATGGCTCTTCCTGGGGTTTTTTCATCCAAAGTTGGCAGGAAAAAGGGCTGAGCGGGAAGGAATTACTAAATTAAAAGGTTTGCAGAAGTTTCAAATGTAGGGGCCATCAAATATCAAGTGGGGACAAGCTGTAAGTTAATAAGATTAAAAGAAAAAATGTGTTTAATATAACATTGCATCCGCCACTGCTTCCGTACACCACCTTCTACCCTCAACGGTCATATTAACCCCACCACAACGGTCATATTCACTCTCACCACCATTCTCCACCGTCAGATCTCCATCCTAGGGTCCAAAACCACCGCATCCCTCTGCCAAAAACAAAGGAAAAACAACACCCTGGTTTTCTGATTTATATAAGAAAAATCTTATATGTGTGCATGATTTTTTTGGGTAGTGTTACTGTTGCGTAGTTGAGAGAGAGTGAGTGAGAGAGGAGAGGAGAGGAGAGGAGAGGAGAGAACAAAAAAACACAATCTTTTCGTCTTTTAATCTACAAATCTTGATTTTTTCACGATTCAAATGATGGGGTTTTCATAAACTTCTTGATTTTTACATTAGGGTCTTTGAAATCGTTAGCAATGATTCAATTCTTTTTCATTAAGGTTTAAATTTGTTAAAAAAAATCTGGGTTTTTGATAAAGATCACTATGGAGTTCTTCAAACTGCCAATGGCTGGAATGTGTTGTTCAAAATCTGGATCTTTCTTGAGCTTTGGGTTTGAACAAGTTATGGCGGCGGTTGAATTGCATTCATGGTAAAGATTTCTTCAACCATCATCATCTCCCCAGAGTGTGTGTTTTTCGGAATCCGATGATCATTTTGAGGTAAACTTTTTAAATTTTCTTACATCAAATTCTTTGATTCTTTTCAATTGCTCATACACATTTCACATTCATATTCTTTATTGCACATACATTCATACGTTTTTATTCAATTCATTGGATTCCATTTTTAAAAACCCTTTTTTTTTGTTTCTTTCTTTTAACTACACACACTCTCTCATTTTCTTGATTTCTTTTCACAAACATTTATAATTTGACTGAATTTGATTTATACATATCTATATATTTACATTTATATACACGAGAGCGAAAGTGAAGAACTTTGGAAGGTTTTAAAGAATGTTGGCTGGGTGTTCTTCTTCTACATTTAGTAACTTCCCTTCAATGAGCACACAAAGATTGGATTTGCCATGCAATACTAACTTCCCTCGTAAAGAATCAACAAGATCGCAGCCAGTTATTAGACCTGTGGGCCCTATATCACTCGACAACAACAACAACAACAACAACACAATAGAAGCAAGAACAACCAACTGTTCACTTAAGCACACTGTGGTAGAAAAAAAGAACGATATCTGGGATAACAGAAACAAAGGGTTAAAAAGACTTTACCAAGATGAACAAGATGAATCTTTTCGAGCTAAGAGGAAAAGGGGTTGCAGTAAAGTCGAAGAATTTGGTGAAAATGAAGATAGTTTTTGGTTCAGCAAACAGGGGTTCGTTCTTGATCATTCTGCTACTTCACTTCCATGGAGTTTTGTGAATGAATTAGCGGATTTAGGTGAAAGGGGAGTTTCTTCAGGAAGCCATAGACAGAGGGTTGTGAATGAAACGTCATCGGGGTCGGGATCGGGATCGAGGAGCAGTTCGCCGGAAAGTCATCGGAGTTTGGATGTAGGAGGTACGAACGGCGTAGGTGCACCAAACCCTAATCAAAGTTTGGATTTATTAGCGATTGGGAACACGAACCATGATGAAGAAGTTGGATTTGAGCTTATAAGTTTGCTTTTAGCTTGTTTGGAAGCAATCGGCGTTAAGAACATAGCTGCAATTAACCATTTCATATCGAAATTAGGCGAATTAGCATCTCCGAGAGGCGATTCTTCAATCTCCAGACTTGCTGCTTATTACACAGAAGCTTTAGCTTTAAGGGTTTCGAGAATTTGGCCGAATATTTTCCAGATTTCTATTCCTAGAGAGATTAATCAGGTTGAAGAAGAGAATGGGACAGCTTTACGTCTCTTGAATCAAGCAACCCCAATTCCTAAATTCATCCATTTCACGTCAAACGAGATTCTGCTAAGATCGTTTCAAGGGAAAGACAAAGTTCATGTTATAGATTTTGACGTAAAGCAAGGTCTTCAATGGCCGAGCTTTTTTCAGAGTTTGGCTTCCATGAACAACCCCCCGAGCCACGTCAGAATCACCGGCGTCGGAGAATCCAAACAGGATCTCATCGAGACGGGAGCTCGGCTTTCCGGATTCGCTGAGGCCTTAAACCTAGAATTTGAATTCCATCCGGTTGTTGATAGATTAGAAGATGTGAGACTGTGGATGCTTCATGTTAAAGAAGGCGAAACTGTAGCAGTAAATTGCGTCTTACAGCTTCACAAAATGCTGTACGACGCCACCGGCGGCGCTCTTAGAGACTTTTTCCGGCTAATTCGAAGCACAAACCCTAGCGTTGTGGTGATGGCGGAGCAAGAATCCGAGCATAACGACGCTGTTTTGGAAAAGAGAGTATCGAATTCATTGAAGTATTATTCTGCTATCTTTGACTGTGTCGATTCTGTGTTTCCATTACAAAGTCATTCTCGGATCAAAATCGAAGAATCCTTCGGACGTGAAATCAGAAACATAATCGCGTGCGAAGGGCTCGAGAGATTCGAGAGGCACGTTGGGTTTGATCAGTGGTGGCGGTCGATGGCGGAGCTCGGCGGATTCAGAAGCGTGGAGATCAGCGAGAGGGAGTTCCTACAGAGCCAAATGATACTGAAAATGTATGATCATCCATTTGGTCCGAATTCCTTCAAAGTGGAGAAGCAGCAGCAGAGGCGGGTGTCTGATGGCGGTGCCGCCGCCGGTGTTACTCTGAGCTGGTCTGATCAGCCTCTTTACACCGTGTCGGCGTGGGTCCCGTCGGATGTCGCCGGAAGTTCGTCGGCGTTTCAGCAAGCAGCAGCGTGATGTTGAAGAAGAACAGTTAGGAGGTCAGATTGTTGGGTATAAAGTTAACAATTCTTTGTAGGGGTAAAAATGTCATTTAGATCATTCTTTCATTCATTTGTTGCAGATAGAAATTTCATATTTGTTTAAAGAAAGAGTCAATTTTTTTATATAGACATTTGAGGGTAGAGTAATTTATTTAAGGGTAGTTCTTGGAGTCAATTTCTTTTTTTATTTATTGATTATTATTCAAAGTGATTTATTTATTCAAGGTGATTTATTTATCCAATATTTCCTCTTTCATTATAGTTTTATTATTTTATATTGGAGCTTTTGTGAAATTTTTATGTGTGTTTGGATGAAGGGAGGTCTGTAAGTAATTTAACTTATCTAATGTGAAAGCTAACAGTTATCTATCTAAATAATCAAATAACTGACACGAGTTATGGTTTAGCCGAACATTATATAAAACCAATCACCAATATCAAACAATTGATTTATGACTGCTTACAAGTTCTTTCTCTTTATCGTCTACCTATATTAAATGATGACAAACACATTAAAATATTATTAAAAATAATTAAGTATGACACATGTTATTTTTGACATGGATAGGAGAACGATAAGAAAAAAATTTAGAACGATTTTTAATTTCTCTTTATTTATATAAAAACACTTTCAAGTTTCAAGGTCATATATATGAATTTTATAGGCCAGTCCAATTTGTAAATAAATATCCATCCCATCTTATGTAATTTTTTGTTGGGCTAGTATACAAGAGAAACACTTTGTTTGTTTTTTTTTTTTTAAATTCTTTTAGATATAAAATATTTAAATATTTAAATATGTATGATGTTATAACAATATTGTCAAAATTGAGATCTTAGTCAAGGTCGTTTTACATTTCACATGGATGAGTGATCATAAGATCAGATCATAATCCAAAGATCCTACAAAAATTAACTCATATTAGAATCTTCTCGCAAGATATTTGGTGTGAAGCATATATATTATAAGTTGATGTTGATTAAAACATTGATAGTGGAATACTGCTTAATTTGAGATAAAATTGATGAAATGACGATGCTCTACATAACTTCTTGCAACTTACAATGCTCGATTTCAAGTTAAATAAACAAATTTTTGAGAATCAGTTATATTTAACACTAAAGAGGTGATATCGTGATTGTAGTGCGATCGGGATTGTTTGTCACTTATAGGATTTTAAAATCATAAGATCTTAAAATCAAGATCGAGATTTTAACAATGATAGAGATACAAATACACATAACATTGTTTTTAGAATGAATGCAACAAAGTGTCTTAATATATTAAACTCACTTTTTGGCTTAACTAATTAAGTCCTTTTATCCTGATTAAGTATGTGTAAATATCAGTGGAGGGCTAGACCATTCTATCCTGAATGAATGGGAAAGGGCTTGGAATTGGAATGAGGTAGAAGTGCACAAATATCGGCTTTAATCCAGCTTTAGTTATAATCATATCGTTTATTTTCAGAAGTGAAATTAAGTTAAAAGATCGTCTCTTTTTTTTAGTTATAAAAAAAGTTAGTTTTTTTTTTTTTTCGAAAAAACCAGTTTCAGTATTCCATAATAATTTATTTATAACCGGTGGTTCGGTTTTAACCTAACTGTTTTTTTTAAAAAAAATGGTCCGGTTAAAAAAATTGTTCTTGATGTGCACTTGATAAAATATTTTACAAAACCCACCAAATAAAATGTTCTTAATCAAGTTACAAAATAAATGTTCAACCACATAAATATTTTAACAAACAAATATAAAGATACAAGGGAATAAATATTGAAAAAAGGACCACGAGATATATTGGTTCACCTCAAAGGCTTAACATGAGGCTATCTCCACCCTATAATTTACATCATGCCTCGTAGGATTCACTATCTACTATCTAGCTCCACTAATTTATGAGTACTCCTCTAAAGATAGAGCTCGATTGTTCGAACTGTAGTCTAAGTTATACTGCTAGGATCATGCACACTAATATTAAACACATATGGAGCTCATATCAAAGTTGAATCACTCAAACAAAGCTAATCATAAATAAGATAACTGGAGAAGTAAGTGATAGTTAACCCCATAATTTAACTATGCCTTTGAAAATGAAGTCTTCATGTTACTAGACTTCCAGAGCCACTAAAACAATCAATTAGTTAATCGGATAAGTCAAGTGTTGATGATACCTGGAATTGTCATCAATGAGCTTGGGATCTAACATATGGATGTCATTTGGCTGGTTATTGATTTAAAATTCAGTAACTAACTCATAAAATATATAATTTCAAGACTAAATGAAGCTTTGTCGATCAAATAAATAATGTGTGTAAAGATTAAGAGATATATCTCATCAACAAAAGAAGGAGTAGGTTTTAATTTTGTTTGGGGGTCAAAAACCATCAAAGCAATATTTTTGTATAATATACATATACATAAACTAATATTCGATTCGATTGACTATTAAAAAGTACGTTCAACTTAAGGACATGTCAGTCGGTACACATAGAAGAGGCACCGTTATTCTTTGACAAGGGACTGCGCAGGTTTATCGAGGATATGGTGGTATGTGGAGGCCCCTTCTTTGGAGACATTAAGTGGCGCTTGGCTTCCTTACCTATTCATTTCGGTGGTTTGGGTTTGTACTCGGCCTACGAGCTTTCCTCCTACGCATTTGTAGCCTCGAGGGCCCAATCTTGGGCATTACAAGACCACATCTTACGTGACAGTGGCATATGTGGTATGGACTCGGATTACCTGTATGCTATGACTTGTGTCCGTGATATGATTCCGGGATTTGAATGTAGTGGTTTCACTAATAAGGACACCCCCCCTAAATCCCAAAAAGCTTTGGCGTGTGCCCTTTTTAGCAAAATCGTCCAAGATATGGAAGTCAACTTCAACATGACTGTCAGACAGAAAGCAGTCTTTGAGTATCTGTGGGCGCCTCATGCTCAGGATTTTCTGCTAACTATCCCTATTGATGGTCTTGGCCAGCATATGTCTCCTGTGGAGTACCGAACTATCCTTCGTTACCGCCTCATGATTCCCATATTCCCAATTGACGAGATATGCCCAGTTTGTTGCAAGGCATGTTTGGATGCCTTTGGGGAACACGCAGTTCATTGTAGAGAGCTCCCTGGTTTCAAGTATAGACATGATGTGGTTCGAGATGTTCTCTTTGATGCTTGTCGGCATGCTGGTATTTCTGTGAAGAAAGAAGCGTCAGTGAACTTTTTGACGGACCCGCAGGATGGCAGGTCCACACTTAGACCGGCTGACATTTTGGTCTTTGGATGGATAGGAGGGAAGCATGCGTGCGTGTATCTTACTGGTGTCTCTCCTCTCGTTGGTTTGGGGAGCGGAAGTTTCGCAGTTGGGCATGCCGCTTTGAAAGCCGCTGCGTGCAAAGTGGTAAAGCACGAGAATGCATGTAGAGAAAACCAACATGTGTTTGTTCCTTTTGCATTCGATACATTTGGTTTTCTCGCACCAGAGGCGGTGGAGCTCCTTAATAGAGTCCAACGGGTCATGCATTATAATGTCATATCTCCTAAATCCACAAATGTTGTTTTCAAAAGAATTGATTTTGCCATCCAGAAAGGGCTAGCGGCACAGCTTGTTGCCCGTTTGACTTCAATCGATATGTATTGAACTTATATATATATATATATATATATATATATATATATATATATATATATATATATATATATATATATGCAAAAAAAAAAAAAAAACAACTTACATCAAAATTGTGACGAAACACTAAGTCGATAAAAACCAAAATCTGACTAGTACACTTTGCTTTTGTTTTCTTAGATTCTTTTTTAGGAAGGTATAATTAAAGCTTGTAATCATCAAAAGATGGGTTATATAGTCGTGTATGTATTTTGTTTCTTTATTAGAACTTTTTATAACTTGAATGGGCTCATTAGGATAAGATTTGGCCCAACAATCAAATAGTCATAATCAGTCTTTTGTTAAGATCGGAATTGTATGCATAATTGTATTCGGTTTGCAAGACCGGGATAGAACCCTAAAATCTAACATAAAATGACATGTAAAATACATATTCATTGGTCAGTTTACCAATTTATAAATTATAATTTTTTTTAAAAGAAAATACAGCTCATGTAAAATTTATGATGACAACCTACATACACACTAAAAGAAAGTTATTCTAAAAACTACTGATTTTAGAAACTAAAAACCCACGTCATATAAATTGTTGGGTTACTCGGATTTATAAATGCAGAGGCATTTTGGAAAGTTTTTTATTTTAATTGTTTTTCTTTTAGTTTTCGTGTTAGAGTCAAATTCATTATGTTTTAGTATATAATGCTCCCCGAGTTTTTTCCAAAGGTGTATTCACAACTTGTTTTTGATTAAGTAAGAGAAGTCTTTAGCATCAAACAACTATCCCTTGTTTCTTTGTTTTTCGCTGTTTCGTATCTCTCTTCTCTGTTCATGTTTTTCTTGTGTTTGAAGGACCTCCACTTCTAAACCTACACTTAGTATCATTTTGTAAAGATTAATAGTTTAGTACAATCCATGATATTCATTAATGCATATATATACATATTTTATTTCCTACAAAAATAATGTCAGTGTACATAGATTTAAAATAGTAACTCCTTTATTTAATAGGAACACTGACACATGACAAGTGTTTGATGGATGTACATATTTTTAGATGAAAGTTAACGTGGTGCAACTCTGAAAGTATGTTATACTTGACGTTACATTATAGTTAATCTGACTTATGTTAACTATTAATTATTAAAGTATTGCAAACCTTGTTTAATAAAGCTTTCTAAAAAAGACATGGTTTTCATACATTTAGTTATTTTAACAAATAACTATTTTTTAATAAGCACGAAGTTTGCGACGTACTTGGAATCAAATAATTAGGTGAGTTGGTCCCATATAGTCGTTATCTTCTTTGCTGTGGATTCAACAAGCATGTTTGAATTGCATTTTTCATCAATCCGCCTACAGTTGGCGTTGATTTAGTTGGTATTGCGTTTACCTCAATTCAGGATAATTTATTCAGTTAAATTTAGATTCACACTGTAGCGACAGAATTTCAAAGCAAAGTCCTTTCAATTTTATAAAAGATAATGGAGATATGTGTTGGAACTTTATATATATAAAGGAATTGCAAGTTGGCAATTTCCTTTGTATCCCACATTGGTGGGGAGAAGAAACTTTTGAGGGTTTATAAGCCTATTCCCTTGGTAAGCCGACGCCGTGAGTGCGCGAAATGGCGCGATTTAGGCGCACTTTGCACTTCACACGACGCATCGGTCGCTGGGAGCTGAGGAGCTTTTATTTTTGGTGAGTTCGGGTCAAGCCGATTTGACCGACCCGGTCAGATGGTTGACCGGCGTTGACTTCGTAATGGATAAGTCATCGGGGCATTCTAGAAGGATCAGGAAACGGCTTGCTTGGAGAGCAAGCTGTCGCCCTAGGGTTTCTGGGGCCGGCCTATGGGGGCCCGGTTTATGCCTTCTAGGGTTTCGATACCTATAAATATAGCCCTCTAGGAGCCATTCAGAACACACACGAAAATCTGAAAGCTCTCTCCCTCTCTCTGCGTTTTTCTTCTAGTTTCCGAGTAGTCGTTTTGTGTTTGTCGATTTCCAGTGCTGTTGGAATATCGATCTAGCTGCATTAAATCCTGGGGTTTTTACTCTGTTGCTTACAGCCAATACAAGCGAAGTAAAAACCTTTAAGGACAGGAATCTGATCCGTGCAGTTGCTTCAAGATCAAGTCAGCAATCAACATGTCGGTTTTACTTTTCTGTCTTGTGGTTAATTCGTCCAATAACAGGACAGTCTTCTTCTACCTTTCTTATAATCAGATCTAATCGAGAAGGATAGATCTGGTTTCGGACGAAACTTGGTAAATTTAATAATAATAATTGAATTTATTATTCGCAACTAATCGACATATAATTCACAATATTATTTGTCGGTTTCCTTGCGTGTCTTTTGATTTGATATACAACAATCTTAAAGGTTCTTATATTGTGATCAATCAACAGACTAATGGACACTACTGCTAGCCTCCACTTCATGAACCAAGAGTTTGCCAAACTTGACCAATTCGATGGTCAAAACTACACTCGTTGGGCCGAAAAGGTCAAGTTCATGCTTCATGTCTTGAAGCTCTCCTTTGTGTTGGACCCAAAACTGCCACCAATTCCAGATAATCCAATTCCCAAGGAAGGGGAATCTGTGGACCCAGCGGTCATTGCAGAACTCGAAAAGCAAAGGATTCTGCGTAGAGAATCCGAGGAATTGTGTGTGGGTCACATCAAGAATTCCCTATCTGATCGGCTCTATGATCTCTACTCGCCGGTCAAAGATCCAAAAGAGCTATGGAATGCGTTGGAACTTAAGTACAAGGCACATGAGGAAGGTACTAACAAGTACCTTGTGTCCAAGTACCTTGAGTTTCAAATGGTTGATGACAAATCGATTATGGAGCAAGTGCATGAACTCCAAGTAATGGTCAACAAGTTGAACGCACTCACCATCTCTCTTCCAGAACTCTTTCAGGTTGGTGCGATCATCGCAAAACTGCCACCCTCGTGGAAAGATTTCTCTAAGAGAATGATGCACAAGTCTGAGGACTACTCCTTGGATGATCTGATGAAACACCTCCGCATTGAGGAGGAAACTCGCATCAGGGACAAGAAAGGTAAAGTTGGACAAAGTGTGCATCAAGTGTCAGCTGGGAGTTCTAGCCACAAAGGCAAATCTAGGGGTCAGAACAAGAAGAACTTTGGACCCAAGAAACAAAGATTCAAGAAACCGGGTCATCAGAATCCTAACTCAAAGCCAAAAAGAGCCGGTCCTTGCCACGTCTGCGGAGAGATTGGGCACTATGCAAGAGAATGCAAAGATCGCAAATCAGTACTGGTTGCACACGCAGTCGAGAAGGTGACTGACATGGTGGCCAGTGTGAACCTTGGAGAGATTTTCATGATCTCCTCTCTTACTCGAGCAATCTGTGCTCGAGGTTGGTTCGTGGACACTGGAGCCACTGTGCATGTGTGTGGGCATCGAGAAAGCTTTAGCACCTACCACCCCATGCCACAAGGGACGGTTGTCGTCTGTGCTGACGGCCACAGAGCTGAAGTTCTAGGAAAGGGTGATGTTCGGTTGAAGTTCACGCGTGGTGAATGGGTGACTCTTCGAGATGTTCTTCATGTTCCTACCATCTCGAAGGGTTTGGTTTCTGTGGACAAGTTTGACAAGGCTGGGTTCAAGATGGGGCTTGAGAGAGGCAAAATTGTGATCACTAAAGGCAGAAGACATGTTGGGAGGGCGAACAATACTTCGGGAATGTATCGCTTGTGTCTTAGTGATGAGGGTAATGTGAGTGGTCCTAGTGTTGAGTGTGGTGTTTCTAGTGTTGCTAGGGTGTCGAGTGTTGGTAATGATGTAATTGATGGATTGGTTGCTAATGTGAATGAAGTGAACTTTTCTGGTTATATTGTTTGTTCAATTTCTTTATGGCATAAACGTTTAGCTCACACTAATGTTAAAAACATTGAAAAAATGCAAACTAAAGGTATGTTAAAATATGACTCAAAAGATTTTGAAAAATGTGAAACATGTGTAAAATCAAAGTTCACAAAGAAACCATTTCCATCAGTTAAGAGAAACACATCTTTACTTGAGTTGATTCATTCTGATATATGTGAGTTAAATGGAATCCTTACTCGAGGAGGAAAAAGGTATTTCATCACATTCTGTGATGACTTCAGTAGATATCAACATGTTTATTTACTGAGATCAAAAGATGAAGCTTTTGATGCATTTAAACGATATAAGGCCGAGGTCGAAAATCAACTTGAAAGACACATCAAAATTCTTCGCTCGGACAGAGGCGGAGAATATTTCAACCAAGAGTTTGACACATTCTGCGAAGAGAATGGAATCAAACATGAGAGAACATCACCATACACCCCTCAACAGAATGGTTTGGCTGAAAGAAAAAACCGAACTCTTTGTGAGATGGTCAACTGTATGTTGAACCAATCGGGTCAACCAAACAATCTGTGGGGGGAAGCACTATTAACTGCTTGTTATGTTCATAACAGGATCACTAGTCGTGTGATTCCTACAAGCCCTTATGAGTTGTGGAAAGGTAGAAAGCCTAACCTAGACTATTTGAAAGTGTGGGGGTGTGTTGCTTATTATCGGACTCCCGATCCTAAGCGAACCAAATTGGGAGCACGAGCTAATAAGAGTATATTTATTGGATATGCTCAAAATAGCAAGGCTTACCGATTACTAGATATTGAGTCTGGTGTTGTTGTGGAATCCAGAGATGTGGAATTCTTTGAGGACAAGTTTTCTAAGGATGAAGAAAACTCTAGTCATACAACACCTACAAGTACCTCTCGAGAAATACTCCCACCTCCTCCCATTGTGGAGGAACCAAGGAGAAGTACTAGGGCTAGAATTGAGAAAACCTTTGGAGAGGACTTCTATTCTTATTTGGTCGAAGGAACACAAAAGAAAGTGACGAGAGAGGTCATCTTTTCAATTAATTTGGATGATGATCGTAAGACCTTTACTGAAGCCATGACGTCTCGGGATGCTCCTCTGTGGAAGGAAGCAATCAATGACGAAATGGATTCAATTATGGGTAATGGAACTTGGGAGTTAGCTGACTTACCCAAGGGGAGAAGACCCATAGGATCCAAATGGATTTTCAAGAAGAAATATCATCCTGATGGATCCATATCTGCTTATAAAGCAAGGTTGGTTGCAAAGGGCTATAGGCAGCGAGAAGGGATCGATTATTTTGATACTTATGCCCCAGTTGCTAGAATTAGTTCAATTAGAACTCTCATAGCAATATCAGCTTTGAAGGGATTGTACATTCATCAAATGGATGTGAAGACAGCCTTTCTGAATGGTTATCTCAAAGAGGAGATTTACCTGGAGCAACCTGAAGGTTTCGTAATACCTGGACAAGAAAACAAAGTATGTAGACTTGTCAAGTCTTTGTACGGGTTGAAACAAGCTCCTAAACAGTGGCATGAGAGATTTGACACCACTGTGACTGCCTTTGGTTTTCAGCACAATAGTGCTGACAGATGTATTTACTCAAAACATACATCTGATTACATAGTAGTTATATGTCTTTATGTTGATGATATGTTGATCATTGGCACTCACCTAGAAGGTATTCTTGAGACAAAGAAATACCTATCCTCGAACTTTAAGATGAAAGATCTTGGAGAAGTAGATACTATTCTTGGTATCAAGGTGAAGAGGACGGGTGGTCAGATTTCTCTGAGTCAATCTCATTACATAGAGAAAATTCTGACAAAGTTTCAACATTTGAACATTAAGGAATTTAACACTCCTTTTGATTCAAGTGTGAAACTTAAGGTGAATTCTGGTCGAGCTGTGGCCCAACTAGAATATGCTAGTGCAGTTGGGAGCATGATGTATGCTACTCACTGCACGCGACCTGACATCGCATTCTCTGTAAGCAAGTTGAGTCAGTATACAGTTAATCCAGGGACGGAGCACTGGAAAGCAGTAGGTAGAGTACTAGGATACCTGAAAAGGACAAGTACTTTTGAATTGACATATTCGTCATCTAATGGAATACTTGAAGGTTATTCTGATGCCAGCTGGATTGATCACACCAGTGATTCAAAATCCACAAGTGGTTGGATTTATACTCTAGCTGGTGGTGCTATTTCTTGGGCGAGCAAGAAACAGACATGCATAGCTCATTCCACGATGGAAGCTGAGCTAATTGCCTTAGCAGCAGCAGGCAAAGAGGCAGAGTGGATTCGAGATCTACTTATGGATATACGTTTGTGGGATATTCCGATGCCTTCAATACCCATGTACTGTGACAGTGAGGCCACACTGTCTAAAGTATATAATGCGGTATATAATGGGAAGTCAAGACATGTAGGTCTACGTCACAATTTTGTGAGACAACTAATTGAAAGTGGTACCATCAAAGTTGTTTATGTCAAGACAAGTAGGAACTTGGCAGATCCGTTCACCAAACCTCTGACGAGAGATTTGGTTACATCTACCACGAGAGTCATGGGTCTAAAACCACAATAGAATCGTTTAGTGATGGAAACCCAACTTGACATTAGTGCTCCTAATTTTCAAGTTTAAAGGGTAACAACGAAATCACTAACGATAGAAGGTACTATCATTCATGATAGATCCATGTGAGGTAGGATAGTGCGTCGTTGCCGAGAATGAGGTTGAGTTACGACTCTTAACGTAGTTTTGGAGACATCTAAGCAACGAAGATGTTGTAAAACTATGCCTATATGATCTAGAGGTGGTGCCGCCTCAAGTGAAGATTAGTGGTTTATCTTCTAAAGGGTCATGAAAAGGATTTATAGCGCATGGCCATAATAGCGCTCAGGGAGAACACAAATATGACTTGTGGTGTGTGGGGGTAAACCGGAGAGGTCATTAAGGTTTATGGTTTAAACCTATAAGGATACCATTGAATCGGTCTCTTCTTGTTTGTTCTCATTAAACTAGGGTTTAATCTTCGTGACACCTGAGTGACATCATCTGTCTGAGTGAAAGGAAACTTACCAACTTGGTGGGGGATTGTTGGAACTTTATATATATATATATATATATATATATATAAAGGAATTGCAAGTTGGCAATTTCCTTTGTATCCCACATTGGTGGGGAGAAGAAACTTTTGAGGGTTTATAAGCCTATTCCCTTGGTAAGCCTTCAAAGGCTTTAGTGGATCAAAGGAATGGGCCAAGCCCACGCGCTCGCCTAGCCTAGCCTAGCACTAGCCGACGCCGCGAGTGCGCGAAATGGCGCGATTTAGGCGCACTTTGCACTTCGCACGACGCATCGGTCGCTGGGAGCTGAGGAGCTTTTATTTTTGGTGAGTTCGGGTCAAGCCGATTTGACCGACCCGGTCAAATGGTTGACCGGCGTTGACTTCGTAATGGATAAGTCATCGGGGCATTCTAGAAGGATCAGGAAACGGCTTGCTTGGAGAGCAAGCTGTCGCCCTAGGGTTTCTGGGGCCGGCCTATGGGGGCCCGGTTTATGCCTTCTAGGGTTTCGATCCCTATAAATATAGCCCTCTAGGAGCCATTCAGAACACACACGAAAATCTGAAAGCTCTCTCCCTCTCTCTGCGTTTTTCTTCTAGTTTCCGAGTAGTCGTTTTGTGTTTGTCGATTTCCAGTGCTGTTGGAATATCGATCTAGCTGCATTAAATCCTGGGGTTTTTACTCTGTTGCTTACAGCCAATACAAGCGAAGTAAAAACCTTTAAGGACAGGAATCTGATCCGTGCAGTTGCTTCAAGATCAAGTCAGCAATCAACATGTCGGTTTTACTTTTCTGTCTTGTGGTTAATTCGTCCAATAACAGGACAGTCTTCTTCTACCTTTCTTATAATCAGATCTAATCGAGAAGGATAGATCTGGTTTCGGACGAAACTTGGTAAATTTAATAATAATAATTGAATTTATTATTCGCAACTAATCGACATATAATTCACAATATTATTTGTCGGTTTCCTTGCGTGTCTTTTGATTTGATATACAACAATATGCATCTATATTCTTTATATACATCACCTTTGATACGATATTCTTTAGGAAAAAATGACACAAATACCCTACGAAGTTTCTAGGGTTTACCCGTTGAGTCCCTAAAGTTTTTGTCGGACTTTATGGGTCCCAAAACTAGGATATGATCTGCTCTTTTAGTCCCTGTCAACCTGTAATAGCCGGTTCAGTGACCTTTTAGACTAAAAAACTTACATTGTGCCCCTATAAATCCAAAAAAAAAGTTTAGGGATCAATATGAATTGAGTGTGAATCAACTTTAGAAGTAAAGGAAAGTTTTTTTTGTACAGATTGATCCCCGATCTTATTTTTTTGGCTTTATAGGAGCACAATGTGAGTTTTTTTTGGTCTAAATAGTCACTGAACCGGCTATTACAGGTTGACAAGGACTAAAAGAGCAGGTCATATCCTAGTTTAGGGACCCATAAAGCCCAACAAAAACTTTAGGGACTCAATGGGTAAACCCTAGAAAGTTCGTAGGGCATTTGTGTCATTTTCCCTATTCTTTAATTTGTATTAAATTCAAAATAAAGATTTGTAAACAATTAATGCTTTCAAGGTTGGTGAATGGTGACCCAATGGATAGATAAATAAGGTAGAAGAATAGAAGACCGCGAGAAGGTGAATCCTAGCCAAGAATCATGGATAATCTACGGCCTCAAACGGACCCTCAATCATGGTTCCATAGGTTAGTTCAATTTAGGATAGCAAATCATTGCATTAATGATTATTAGGGGTATATTGGAAGAGGTTAGGATTTATTATGCTATGGAGCCCATGCAAGTGATATACGGTCATTAGGAGTATATTGGAAGAGGTTGGGATTGGTTTGGACTTGAATTGGTGGCTTAATAGTACGAAAACCTCGAAATTTTGTGTATAGCTCCATTATTCCGAGTAAAATTTCAACAATAAATTCACTCGATCAAGTATCAATCTGGAAAGATTTCATGTATCTTGTGTAACTTTTGCATGCAAGGTCCAAATCAAGTCTAGTTTCTTCACATCTCTTCCTATGATCATACGAAAGTTATGTAATGATAAAAATATGATGTTAAATATTAAGAACATTAACTAGAGTGGATGGAGTGTAATTAGTTTTTAATTACTCAATGAATACTTATCTACATGTGACATTTATGAATCGAGACGACTTGGGAATTGGAGTAAAAGTCTTGCAACTAGTTAAGGTGAACTATTATCCAAAAATACACGTCCCTATCCTAATTTAATGATTTAAATTTTTATTTTTATGTGATAACATATATCTATTTCAACTCAAATCAAGTTCAGGGGTTTGTTTTCGGGTTCAAAATAGAGTAAAATTCATAGCAAAAACAACTCCAAATTGAATCAAATTTGGAACCCTAAGTTACCAAATACCCCAAATAATAGTTCGCAATAGTGAATTTGTGCCATAGATGCAGTGATATGCGATTATTAGGAGCTAAAAACACGTAGAACTCATACCTTTTGCCTTTGAAAAACTTGAAATCAGAAGAAGAATGAAGTAGGAACTCGTGAGGCAGTAAACACGGCGTGAGTGGAATGAAAGTAAAAAAGAGAAGGTAATTTTTTTAGGTTAAAAACCCTAAAAATTGAATGCGTTTAAAAAGTCACCACGTCGTGGTCAGGGCATCACGTCGTGGTCCATTAGTGGAAAATATACGTATGTTAACTATGAAATCACCACATCGTGGTGACTATCACCACGTCGTTGTAAATAAATTAACTTATTTTTGGGGAAAAGATCTCATGAAAACATCCACCCCACACTTATTCCATGTTTGTCCTAAAAGCCAGATCCAGAAAAAAATTTAGAAGAGTGAAAAATCAACAAAACAAAACAAAATAAGCAAATAAAAGAAAAGGAAAGAAAAACGCAAACTCTAAATCACAGGTTGCCTCCTGCAAGTGCTTTTTTTGGGGAGTCATGAGTCGAACTCCTTCCCGCTCTACGTTGTGGCAGCCACCGCCAATTTCACGATTTCTCCTTCTTTTTCCTCGTTTGGCATCCCCTATTCATAAATGTTTTACCCGATGTCCATTAACTTTGAAAGTAGTGCCTTCTATTGAGATTAACTATATAGTTCCATGTGTAAATACTTGCTTCACAAGAAATGGACCGTTCCATCATGTCTGTAATTTCCTGGGAAAAAGCTTCATTCTTGAATTGAAAAGCAGAACCTTTTTCCCTTCTCGGAAATCCTTACGTCCTCTCAACCTAGCGTCATGCTATTTCTTTGTTTTGTCTTTGTAGATTAATGAGCTTGCATAAGCTCCATTTCTTAACTCCTCTACGACATTCATTTGCATTAGACGATTTGTTCTTAATTCGGCCAACTCAAAATTGCAAGTCTTCAAAGCCCAATACGTCTTATGTTCAATTTCAACCGAAAAATGACAATTCTTACCAAAGACTAGCCTATAAGGTGTAGTACCAATAGGTGTTTTAAAGGCGGTTCGAAATGCCCACAACGCATCATCTATTTTTTTCCAACCACTCCTTCTTGTTGCTTCCGACTGCGCATTCAAGAATCCTTTTCTATGCCCGATTTGTGACTTAGGTTAGCCCACTTGTTTGTGGATGGTAGGGTGTTGCAAATTTATGGTGTACACCATATTGTTGTAACACTTTGGCAAGTTGTTCATTTGCAAAGTGAGTTCCCTGATCACTTATTAGTGCCCTTGGTACACCAAAATGAGAAAACAATCTTTATAATAATTTTACTACCACACAAGCATCGTTTGTTGGTCAGGCTTATGCTTCCACCCATTTTGAGACATAATCAACCGCCACTAAGATGTATTTATTCCCTCGAGAATCCGGAAATGGTCCCATAAAATCAATACGCCCAATGTCAAATGCTTCACAAACTTGGATGCTATTTTGGGGTATCTTGCTTCGGGAAGAAATGTTGCTCGATCGTTGGCACGAGTCACATTATTTAACAAATTTGGTGGCATCCTTGAAAATTGTAGGCCAATAGAACCCTGAATCAAATACTTTATTTTCCGTGTAATGTGCTCCGTGATGTCCTCTGGTGGGTCTATTATGACAATGCTTCAAAATTTCCAAACTTTCTTTCCCGAATATGCATCTTCTTATCATACCATCCACGCAACTTCTAAAGAGATATGGTTAATCCCAAAAGTAGTATTTGACTTCTGAAAATAATTTCTTCTTTTGTTGACGAGTCAATCCTTTTGGAAGATGATCACCAGCCAAATAGTTGGCTATATCAACATACAATAGCTCCTACCCTGCGATCACCATTAGATATTCTTCGGGAAAATCGTCTCCAATTTTGTGTTTTTCTAGTTTTTCAATTTCAGGGTTTTCAAATCTCGAGACGCGATCGACCGCCACATTTTACATACCCTTTTTGTCCCTGATCTTGATGTCAAATTCTAGCAAGAGTAGTACCCATCAGATCAATCTTGACTTAGCATCCTACTTAGCAACTAGATACTTAAGAGCATAATGGTCAATAAAGACAATAGTTTTGGACAATACTAAATAAGGGCAGAATTTGTCAAGAGCGTAAACAACGGCCATAAGTTTTTTTTTAGTGGTAGTATAATTTTCTTGGGCCGGGTTTAGTGTTTTGTTTGCATAATATATAGGTTGAAAATGCTTATCAACCCTTTGTCCAAGGACCGCTCCTACTGCAAAATCACTAGCATCGTACATGAGCTCAAATGGGAAGTTCCAATTCAGGGCAATCATGATCGGGGTATTGGTTCATTTCTCTTTTAATAATTGAAAGGCTTCAAGCATTCGTTTGAGAAGTCAAATGTAGCATCTTTTAAAAGAAGTTGAGTTAATGGCCTAGTAATTTTTGAAAAATCTTTTATAAACCGGCAGTAAAATCCCGCATGTCCTAGAAAACTTCTTACCCCTTTCACGTTTGTTGGAGGTGGCAATTTAGCTATAGTGTCAACCATTTCACGATCCACCTTTATCCCTAATTTGGAAACGTTATGTCCCAAGACAATCCCTTCTTTGACCATGAAATGACACTTCTCCCAATTTAAAATCAAGTTGGTATTTTCGCATCTATCAAGCATCAAGTCGAGGTTGGACAAACAATCATCAAAAGAAGACCCCTAAACAGAAAAATCATCCAAGAAAACTTCCATGAACTTTTCAACCATATCATGGAAAATAGCCATCATGCATCTTTGGAATGTGGTCGGTGCGTTGCATAACCCGAATGACATCCGTCGATAAGCAAAAGTCCCACTTGGGCAAATGAACGTGGTCTTTTCTTGGTCTTGAGGATCAATAGGGATATGAAAATATCCTTAAAAACCATATAGAAAGAAGTAATAAAAGTGACCTGATAATCTTTCGAGCATTTGATTAATAAAAGGGTAAAGGGAAATGGTCTTTGCAAGTGGCATCGTTTAGCTTGTGATAATCGATGCACACTCGCCAACCGTGTACCATCCATAAAATCATGATAAATTTAAGATTTTCAAAACCAACCAATTTCACAAATTGTTTACAATAATAGTTTTCAAAACATGTTCAACATCAGAGTCTCCTACAATCATAAGTCAAAAACATGAGGATGTGTAAGGTCACACCTTTGCCTTCCCACAATCATCTAAAGTACTTGAAACATAACCCAAACTGTAATTCAATGCTTAGTGAGTTCCCCCAAAGTACCAAAACACAAAAAAAATAACATATATGATAACAACATATATGGTCCAATCAACCATCAGGTTGGAATAGTTAGGTTTTCTAAGCATCAAATACACTTTAAGCTAGGTAGCGGAAAAATCGAAACAACAACGATATACCTAAGTGTACATGCAACCTATGGATCTGTGGTTTCTTACTATTACATCTACCCTAAGAAAACCGAAAATACAAAGGAAGAACACATACCTCTTGTGCAGGCATGCAACCAAAGATCTTCATGCTTGACTCCTCGTGCGTGCCACCTTGTTTGGATGATAAGGACCCAAACCAGAATCTCTCTCTTGGTTCACACCCAATAAACTCAAAAGAGTAGAATAAAAAATAACTAGGAGGAGATGAACTATAAGGAGAGTTCTTCCACAAGTAGGGAGAAAGAAGTGGCGAAAATTCAAACCAAGAATGAGCAAGGAGGAATGAATCCCTTAGGCCCTATTTATAGCCTTGGATACCTCCTAGGGTTTTATCCTCAAGCGCATGTGGGATGGGATAACCCTAGAACGAAATTCCCCTTATCCAAAGGGAATTTATGTCCACCACCCTTCTTTCTAGGGTTCTGGAACATTCCTGATTAACCAACTATTGATTAATTGATATTCAACCCTTCTATTATTTAAACTGTTAATTAATTCCCAAATTGTTTCCAATTAGTTTCTAATTAATTATTAAACCATAATGATTAATAAACTAATTACTCCTTTATTTACTCTACTTAATTTGAGTCTTGAGGACAACCCAATAGGACCCTACTATTATTAGAAATATCACCAATAGTTCATGACCTTAGACACACTTTCCAGCAGTCTCCCACTTGGACAAGTCATCAACTATATATGGTCCACTACTTCTATAATAATCAACAAAGAGAATGTCATCCAATGCATCTATCGAACTCTGATCTAATCAGTTTCAGCTCTCGGATAAGTGATCATCTATTCCTTCATCCTCATGATATTTGTATGAATTCGAGACATGGATAATGGTCAATCTTAGAATTCAAGATTATTTTTCCCGATAAAGGCTTGTGGAGACTGCATTTGACTACTAAATTGAACACGTCCTTTTCAGTCAAGACCCGACCATGTATTCATGATGTCAACACCAAATCTTCGAGGGGGCCATAGATATCGCTTATCTTGTTAAGGCAGAATGGACGAATAAAATTTGACTACATAGTTTTTGTCTATTTTATCATGTCAGACATGGATATACCTGTTATAGCTACCTGGTATGGATAGCGTTGGAGTACATCAATACATAACAGAATCATACAGCAAAACCCCACATGTATCTCGGTTTGAAGAACATAAGATATTATCATCTTAGAATTACTCGTGACTATATCTATGAAGTAATCTCTAAGTGCGGGTTGTTCCACTACTTAAATTTCCATTAAGTACTCATGAGTGTTGGCGCAATCACTATGTTATGCCCAATAAGAATGGTCAATCCATAAATACTCATGACAATCTTGAATCACTACTTACTTCCAAGAGTATGACCGACTGTGGAGGTTTGAGTAAATCAGTACACAGGAAGTGGGTTCCAAACATGCAAAAGTGAAACACAGTAACAAATTAACAAAATTGATAACATCACTAGCACTTTATCAAGTCTCCATAAAATAAACATCAATTCGGTTACAGATTCAACTGCTAAATGTTTCAAAGACTGTCAAACTAAACAACCAAACAATTACACAATATCATTAGCAAATCTAATGCCTATAGATCTAGTATGACTATTATGCTTGATCCTTGATAATCGCTTTGTGAACGAATTAGTTGGATTCTCCTATAACGATACCCTATTCACGGCAATGTCCCCATCCTCAACTCGATGTCTTACATAGTGGAATTTCCTTAGTATATGCCTTGAGTTACCATGGTCTTTGGGTTTCTTTAGTCAATGCGACCGCACCCTCATGTCACAGAAGATTTCTAAAGGATCCTTGATGCTCGAAACGACACCAAGATCATCAATGCAATTCTTCAACCGTGTAGCTTCTTTTTTGCAGCTTCACTAGCTGCTATATACTCTAACACACATGTAGATTCTGCCACTGTAGACTGCTTGGAACTCTTCCAAGTAACCACTCATCCATTAAGAAAGCATACCAATCCTGATTGTGAACTTGAGTTGTCCCTATCAGTTTGGAAACTCGCTTCTGTATAACTTGTAATTCTCAACTCATTTTCACCCCCATATACTAAGAACATGTCCTTTGTTCTTCTTAGGTATTTCAAAATGTTCTTTACTGTTGTGCAATGACTGTCACCTGGGTTGTCCTGAAAATGACTCACCATGCTCAGAGCAAATGAGACGTCAGGTCGAGTACATGGCATAGCATACATGATCGATCCTATAGAAGAATCATATGGGACTCGACACAATCTTTCCTGTTCATCACTAGAATTGTTTATTGAGTTTTACACAATTTGATACCATGTTGCATAGGTAGAAAACCTTTCTTGGAATCTTGCTTCTTGAACCTCTTCAAGATCTTTTCCATGTATGTACTCTAACTCAGTCATATTAGATGTTTTGATCTATCTCATGCATACAAATAGCAAATTTAGCTACAGTAAATCTAGATACATGAGAATTCGATTTTTGGAGATAAAAAAGTTGGCTGGTATGATAACTTGTACATTATGAATAGAAATAGTCATTTTTAGCTACAACACATCTAGACACATATGAGAATTTGGTTTTTGTCAGTGTTGTAAAAATCCCGACTAGGTCCCGATTAATCTCCGATTAATCCTTAGGCGCTACTCGACCGATTAGAAGGCGCCTAACGATTAATCCATGTATACACAACAAGTGTAGCAGTAGAACCCGATAAAATTTTAACATTTTGAAGAAGTTATATCTCAATAGAAACTATTTGAGATATGATTAGTTTTGTATTATCATATTAATATATTTTGTTATCATATTAGTAGTATTTACGAACTTTTACAAGATATTAGTCAAATTTTTTTTTTTTTAAATTCAACAAATTAACAATTAATGGTCACCGATTAATCTCCCGATTAATCACCGTCAAACCGATTAATCTCTTAACACCAGTCCACCAACTAGCTAACGTTGAGCGATTTTTACAACATTGGTTTTTGTATATATTAATAATGTTTTATTTATGTTATTTACAATTGTTTATCAAGGTTATGCTTTAATGACTTAATGTCTTATAACATTAATGTTTGAATATGTTAGGCTATGCGGAGTGACTCGTTAAGGAGGGGTTGCAAACCGGTCTCGCCAAACACCTTCCCTTAGATTGCGATAAGAGGGCTGGCCAAAAAGACTCGCCAGCCGACTAACAAGAGGAGAGGGGAGAGGGAAAGTTCCAAGGAGTGTTTTCATTGGTCGCCTCTAATTTTCTTTTCTTTTTTATTTTTTTTCAAAAGTAAACCTTATTAAACTTATATACTACCACTCTCCAACTTTTACAATACACAAATGATAATCCTATGCGACAAAAGAAAATAAAAAGTAAAAAAATTATATGAAAACATACTAATCATGTTATCAGTCCCTAGTCCCTTAAGGGGTAAGGCGTGTGCTCCAAAACATGGAATCCAAATTCGGGGAGAAAGAATTTGATCAAATGACTTGGATGAAGTGATTCTTTGAAATAGAAAAGATATGTTTCACATTTCAACCCATATAAGAAAAATAAAAAATCAAATAATTATTTATTTTTATTTTCTGAACAATAAATCTAATTTATTTTTAAATTATTTCTTAGTTTTATTTATGTCTACAACGATACTTAAACTCTTGACCTCAACAATGAAGGACACTACCTAATACCGTTGGACTAGTAGTCTTTTGATATCAAATCATTATTTATACACTTCAGTAAATTCATGTTTTGTGTTTAGTTTCTAAATAATTGATAAACAATAGAAATATAACTTCGTCGAATTATATATATATATATATATATATATATATATATATATATATATATATATATATATATATATATATATATATTTTACAAGGTTTACAGTTAAATTTATTTTATAGTTCAAATAATCCTATGTCATCTAGCTATTGATTTAAATGTTCAAAAACCATATATATATATATATATATATATATATATATATATATATATATATATATATATATATATATATATATATATATCATTGAAATGTCTCAAATATCATACTCATAATTATTTATGCCACTTATCTAATGTGTAACTAACATCAGGGTGAATTTGACAATGAATATTTGGAAGCTTTTATTTTTAGCTTTCAAAAAAACTCGATTTAAAAACTATTGTTCGTTTAATAATGCGAACGTTTAACTTTCAGTTTAAACAAATAGCTAAAAATTTAAAAACTATTTCTTGTATCGTTTAAAAAAAAAGCTATTGAGCTTTTATAATCATTTTCTATAACTATCCTAAAAATTATATTTAATTTTGTCAAACACTCATATATAAATAAAAAATATAATTTCTTACTACGAGCTACGATCTAGTTTTACCAAACAAGTCATATAAAATAAAATTTTGAGTACTTTGGATTGTATTGTTTGAATGTTCAGCAATCATAAGGTATTTTTTGTGATATTCTTCTTCTTCTTTTTAAAAAAAAATTCTGGTTTGATTTAATATTTGACTAAAATCCAAATATTTACATCCCAAAGTAAAACAAAATTATAGATTATAATCAATGTTAATAACATATAATTATGGTTCTTAAGCGATGAATATGTTAAGAATATAGATACGATATCATTGTTCCTTTTACCCAACGGTCAATTCAAATGGATATTAGGAGACAACCACATGACACTCTTACGTGCATTTCATCAAAAGAAAATCTTCGAAACACACTCCCACTTCCGTACAGTGGCGGATCCAGCCTGGAAGTCAAGTGGGGTGTGTATTGACCGTTGACCGGAAATCAACTGTGAGATCCATTGTCCCTAATATTCTGTTAAACATATGTCATAACTTATATTTTGCAACCAAATACCCTAAACTAAAAATCCAATTAACCAAGAATTACAATTTACAACTAACAAAATCCGACAGAAAAAAAGCCCGAGTTCATAATTTAGCAAAATCAAACAAAAGAAACTCAATCATTTAATAGTTAAAGTTTACAATAATAATTAAACCAACAACTAACGATTACTGGCAAGGAGATACAAATAAAACTAATAGTTAGAATTTATTTATATACTTTAAGTCTTTAACAAAGATGGAAGAATAGATGGCTCTTCCTGGGGTTTTTTCATCCAAAGTTGGCAGGAAAAAGGGCTGAGCGGGAAGGAATTACTAAATTAAAAGGTTTGCAGAAGTTTCAAATGTAGGGGCCATCAAATATCAAGTGGGGACAAGCTGTAAGTTAATAAGATTAAAAGAAAAAATGTGTTTAATATAACATTGCATCCGCCACTGCTTCCGTACACCACCTTCTACCCTCAACGGTCATATTAACCCCACCACAACGGTCATATTCACTCTCACCACCATTCTCCACCGTCAGATCTCCATCCTAGGGTCCAAAACCACCGCATCCCTCTGCCAAAAACAAAGGAAAAACAACACCCTGGTTTTCTGATTTATATAAGAAAAATCTTATATGTGTGCATGATTTTTTTGGGTAGTGTTACTGTTGCGTAGTTGAGAGAGAGTGAGTGAGAGAGGAGAGGAGAGGAGAGGAGAGGAGAGAACAAAAAAACACAATCTTTTCGTCTTTTAATCTACAAATCTTGATTTTTTCACGATTCAAATGATGGGGTTTTCATAAACTTCTTGATTTTTACATTAGGGTCTTTGAAATCGTTAGCAATGATTCAATTCTTTTTCATTAAGGTTTAAATTTGTTAAAAAAAATCTGGGTTTTTGATAAAGATCACTATGGAGTTCTTCAAACTGCCAATGGCTGGAATGTGTTGTTCAAAATCTGGATCTTTCTTGAGCTTTGGGTTTGAACAAGTTATGGCGGCGGTTGAATTGCATTCATGGTAAAGATTTCTTCAACCATCATCATCTCCCCAGAGTGTGTGTTTTTCGGAATCCGATGATCATTTTGAGGTAAACTTTTTAAATTTTCTTACATCAAATTCTTTGATTCTTTTCAATTGCTCATACACATTTCACATTCATATTCTTTATTGCACATACATTCATACGTTTTTATTCAATTCATTGGATTCCATTTTTAAAAACCCTTTTTTTTTGTTTCTTTCTTTTAACTACACACACTCTCTCATTTTCTTGATTTCTTTTCACAAACATTTATAATTTGACTGAATTTGATTTATACATATCTATATATTTACATTTATATACACGAGAGCGAAAGTGAAGAACTTTGGAAGGTTTTAAAGAATGTTGGCTGGGTGTTCTTCTTCTACATTTAGTAACTTCCCTTCAATGAGCACACAAAGATTGGATTTGCCATGCAATACTAACTTCCCTCGTAAAGAATCAACAAGATCGCAGCCAGTTATTAGACCTGTGGGCCCTATATCACTCGACAACAACAACAACAACAACAACACAATAGAAGCAAGAACAACCAACTGTTCACTTAAGCACACTGTGGTAGAAAAAAAGAACGATATCTGGGATAACAGAAACAAAGGGTTAAAAAGACTTTACCAAGATGAACAAGATGAATCTTTTCGAGCTAAGAGGAAAAGGGGTTGCAGTAAAGTCGAAGAATTTGGTGAAAATGAAGATAGTTTTTGGTTCAGCAAACAGGGGTTCGTTCTTGATCATTCTGCTACTTCACTTCCATGGAGTTTTGTGAATGAATTAGCGGATTTAGGTGAAAGGGGAGTTTCTTCAGGAAGCCATAGACAGAGGGTTGTGAATGAAACGTCATCGGGGTCGGGATCGGGATCGAGGAGCAGTTCGCCGGAAAGTCATCGGAGTTTGGATGTAGGAGGTACGAACGGCGTAGGTGCACCAAACCCTAATCAAAGTTTGGATTTATTAGCGATTGGGAACACGAACCATGATGAAGAAGTTGGATTTGAGCTTATAAGTTTGCTTTTAGCTTGTTTGGAAGCAATCGGCGTTAAGAACATAGCTGCAATTAACCATTTCATATCGAAATTAGGCGAATTAGCATCTCCGAGAGGCGATTCTTCAATCTCCAGACTTGCTGCTTATTACACAGAAGCTTTAGCTTTAAGGGTTTCGAGAATTTGGCCGAATATTTTCCAGATTTCTATTCCTAGAGAGATTAATCAGGTTGAAGAAGAGAATGGGACAGCTTTACGTCTCTTGAATCAAGCAACCCCAATTCCTAAATTCATCCATTTCACGTCAAACGAGATTCTGCTAAGATCGTTTCAAGGGAAAGACAAAGTTCATGTTATAGATTTTGACGTAAAGCAAGGTCTTCAATGGCCGAGCTTTTTTCAGAGTTTGGCTTCCATGAACAACCCCCCGAGCCACGTCAGAATCACCGGCGTCGGAGAATCCAAACAGGATCTCATCGAGACGGGAGCTCGGCTTTCCGGATTCGCTGAGGCCTTAAACCTAGAATTTGAATTCCATCCGGTTGTTGATAGATTAGAAGATGTGAGACTGTGGATGCTTCATGTTAAAGAAGGCGAAACTGTAGCAGTAAATTGCGTCTTACAGCTTCACAAAATGCTGTACGACGCCACCGGCGGCGCTCTTAGAGACTTTTTCCGGCTAATTCGAAGCACAAACCCTAGCGTTGTGGTGATGGCGGAGCAAGAATCCGAGCATAACGACGCTGTTTTGGAAAAGAGAGTATCGAATTCATTGAAGTATTATTCTGCTATCTTTGACTGTGTCGATTCTGTGTTTCCATTACAAAGTCATTCTCGGATCAAAATCGAAGAATCCTTCGGACGTGAAATCAGAAACATAATCGCGTGCGAAGGGCTCGAGAGATTCGAGAGGCACGTTGGGTTTGATCAGTGGTGGCGGTCGATGGCGGAGCTCGGCGGATTCAGAAGCGTGGAGATCAGCGAGAGGGAGTTCCTACAGAGCCAAATGATACTGAAAATGTATGATCATCCATTTGGTCCGAATTCCTTCAAAGTGGAGAAGCAGCAGCAGAGGCGGGTGTCTGATGGCGGTGCCGCCGCCGGTGTTACTCTGAGCTGGTCTGATCAGCCTCTTTACACCGTGTCGGCGTGGGTCCCGTCGGATGTCGCCGGAAGTTCGTCGGCGTTTCAGCAAGCAGCAGCGTGATGTTGAAGAAGAACAGTTAGGAGGTCAGATTGTTGGGTATAAAGTTAACAATTCTTTGTAGGGGTAAAAATGTCATTTAGATCATTCTTTCATTCATTTGTTGCAGATAGAAATTTCATATTTGTTTAAAGAAAGAGTCAATTTTTTTATATAGACATTTGAGGGTAGAGTAATTTATTTAAGGGTAGTTCTTGGAGTCAATTTCTTTTTTTATTTATTGATTATTATTCAAAGTGATTTATTTATTCAAGGTGATTTATTTATCCAATATTTCCTCTTTCATTATAGTTTTATTATTTTATATTGGAGCTTTTGTGAAATTTTTATGTGTGTTTGGATGAAGGAGGTCTGTAAGTAATTTAACTTATCTAATGTGAAAGCAAATAGTTATCTATCTAAATAATCAAATAAGTGACATGGTTAAATGTTGCAAAATAGATTAAAACATTATTAAGGAAAACTAAATATTATATGTGTCATCTTTTGACATAGATATGTAGTAAGAAATAATTGTAAGATGAAAATTTTCTCTTTATTTATATAAAAACACTCTCAAGCTTCAAGGCCATATGAATTTCATAGGCCAGTCCAATTTGTAAATAAAGATCCATCACACTTATGCAATTTTTTGTTGGGCTAGTATACAAGAGAAACACTGTTTTTGTTTGTTTGTTGGGCTAGTATACAAGAGAAACACTGTTTTTGTTTGTTTATTTGATTTAAGTCTCTTTGAAATAGAAAATTTAAATGTTTGAATATGTATGATAATATAACAATGTTGTCAAAATTTAGATCTTAGTCAAGGTCATTTTACGTTTTACATGGACGAGTGATCATAAGATCGATCAGAATCCAAAGATCCTATAAAAATTAACTCATACTCCCTCCGTCCCAAATTGATAGTCCATATTTGACTTTTTAAGTATTTTTTCTTCAACTTTGACCTTAAATTTTTTATTTGTGTTATATATTACTTAATAAAACTTATTTTGCATCAATTATTATCTTTCAAAAACAAAATTATTTAAGGTCAAAATTGAAAAAAAAAAACTTCAAAAGTCAAAAATAGACTATCAATTTGGGACGGAGGTAGTATTAGAATTTGATCCCAAGATATTTGGTGCGAAGCATTTACATTATAACTTGATGTTGATTAAAACATTGATAGTGGAATCAACTGTAATATTATGAGTATGTACTGCTTAATTTGAGATAAAATTGATGAAATGACGATGCTCTACAAGACTACTTGCAACTTGCAATGTTCGATTTCAAGTTAAATAAACAAAATTTTGAGAATCGGTTATATAGTAACACTAAAGAGGTGATATTGTGATCGGGATTGTTTGTCACTTATAGGCTTTTAAAATCATAAGACCTTAAGATCAAGATCGAGATTTTAACAGCGATTAGATACAAATACACATAACATTGTTTTTATAATGAATGCAACAAAGTGTCTTAATATATTAAACTCAAATTTTGGCTTATCTAATTAAGTTATTTTATCCTGATTATGTGTAAATATCAGTGGAGGGCTAGACCATTCCATCCCGAATGAATGGGAAAGGGCCTGGAATTGGAAAGAGGTAGAGGTGCACTAATACCGACTTTAATCCACTTTCAGTTATAATCATATCGTTTATTTTCAGAAATGAAATAAGTTAAAAAATCGTCTTTTTTTAGTTAAAAAGAAAGTTAGGTTTGTTTTTTATTTAGAAAAACCCGGTTTCAGTATTCTATAATAATCTATTTCTAACGGTGGTTCGGTTTTAACCTAACTGATTCTAAAAAAAATGGATTGGTGTGCACTTATAGGAAGAGATGCTTATGAATTATGGCACTTGATAAAATATTTTACAAAACCCACCAAATAAAATGTTTTTAATCAAGTTACAAAATAAATGTTCAACCACATGAATATTTTAACAAACAAATATAAAGATACAAGGGAATAAATATTGAAAAAAGGACGACGAGATATATTGGTTCACCTCAACGACTCAACATGAGGCTATCTCCACCCGATAATTTACATCAGCCTCCTAGGATTCACTATCTAGGTCCACTAATTTATGAGTACTCCTCTAAAGATAGAACTCGATTGCTCCAACTGTAGTCTAAGAATACTCTCTTATACTACTAGGATCATGCACATTAATATTAAACCGTGACATTTCCAAGTTCACGGCCAGATAAGACCGATTTGTTTATGCTTTATTTGAAAACCCTAGTATATTTTTAAAGAAATAATGCGGAATTTGTTCAAAAAAAAATAGACAAAACTGCAAAAATAGTCCCTGTGGTTTGCATTTTTTCAGGAAACAAGTCCAAACAGTGACTTTTTTTGATTCGTGGTCCTTTTGGAATGGTTTGTATGTGAAAATGGTCCCTCCGAAAATTAAAATGACTATAATACCCTTGGGGTATTTATTTTTCATTTTTCTTTCATTATTCTTAAAATTTAATATTTATTTATTTATTTTAACAATTAAAAAAATAAAAAAGGTCCCACCTCTCTCTCTCTCTCTCTCTCTCTCTCCGGTGATCTAGAGCCAGCCACCACACCCCGTCGGCCACTAAAATGCCACCGTAAATCCCACACACTACACCACCCCTGCTGCCACCACCTTCTCTCCACCGGAAACAACCATCCCAACCTCACTCGACTGCTGGAGCAACCTCCGACCACCAAACCACCTCCTTTCCCTCCCCCCTCTCTTTCATGTTCGTTACCAGCATAATAGAAACAGGGCAGCAAGGTCGCCTCCTGATTGCTATAGGAAATAACCATCCTAACCCCACTCGAGTGTCGGAGCAACCTCCGCCTACAATCTCGATGCAATCTAAATGAAAGTAATTAAATACCATCTAATACCCAAACTATACCAACCTAAATTAAGGGGCGTCAACCTTCATAATCCGAAATTAAGCCACCAAACTGAGAAAAAGGTTGTTGATTGGAATACGTAGAACAAACATCAACCAAATACGGTCCCTGTGGTATCGCTGCTGATAGGAAGTCGGAAATTGCAGAGGGAAACATGGGTTCATCGCTTCCCGTGGTTTAAAGAACCCCAACTCCAGTATACCCTAAAACAATCACACAACAATAAACTCAAAATTTCGATCCAACACAAAATCTGATCATCGGGGATAAAATAAAATGTTACCTGAAGCCGATTAAGAACGCAAGTGTATTTCCCCCAAAGCTCCAGCCGACGGGATTCGACAGATCGGGAAGAAAGGAACGAAGGCAGCTAACGGGAAGCTCCGATGATGGCTGAGAAATCACGAGGAAAGGATGGGCAGTCGATCTATTGTGAGCCCTCCATGGTTCATTTGCTTCCCAGTAGCAACACACGACAACACACGAAGGGGAGGAGGAGCAAAGCAGTCGCCAATCAAGGTGGTGTTTTTGGATCTTTTGGAGAGAATGACGATCTTTAGGGGTGTTTGGGTGGCGTTGCTCGGCCGGAAGAGGAAGGAAAAGGCAGCTCCGGTGGCCGACAACCTTCCTTGGTCGGTGGTGAAGAAAAATGGGAAGGAATGAAGGAATGTCTTCTACCTGATGAATGAAGGAGAGAGAGAGAGAGAGAGAGAGAGAGAGAGAGAGGTGGGCCCTTTTATTTTTTTAATTGCTAAAATAAATAAATAAATATTAAATTTTAAGAATAATGAAAGAAAAATGAAAAATAAATACCCCAAGGGTATTATAGTCATTTCAATTTTCGGAGGGACCATTTTCACATACAAACCACTCCAAAAGGACCACGAATCAAAAAAAGTCACTGTTTGGACTTGTTTCCTGAAAAAATGCAAACCACAGGGACTATTTTTGCAGTTTTGTCAAAAAAATATGAAAAAGAATTTATCAAAGCATTTCAGTAGAAATGTATTATATTAAAAACTTTGGGATATTATTGTTAATACAGATCAAAAGCATAAACATAAATAACATAGGCATTATAATATCTATTTATTCTAGTAGCCTATTGTGACAACACAAAAATTTATTCCGTCATTATAACCCGTTTCCGTTAATAGAATATTATATTTTATAAAAGTTCCGTTAAATTGGGGTCGGCAAATAAATAAATGTTTTATTTATTTGTATTTTATGTTAATATCGTCGTAATAAAATAAATAAAAAACACGTAAATTATCTTTCCATTTTATTGGAAAAAGTTTATTTTTAATTACGACCATTTAACTGGGTAAAAAGTTTAAACCTCGTTAAACATAAGTATCGGGTAGCCGTATACCGGGTACAACACCCAAGCCTTATATAAAGGAGGGTTGACACTCCTTAGAAAACTTTTACCACACTAGACCTACTTTCTCTCTCTACTCTCTCTCCTCAAGTCCGATTTCACCTCAAAACCGCAAGTTTCCGCCTCCAAAACGTAAGTACCCTTACCCTAACTTGTTTTAGACATCTTTGATTTGTGTTTTAACTCAAAAATCATGCAAGAAGGCTGAAAAAGAGGAGTTTACAGCCTAAGAACCTCCTTAGGCCGTAAACCCCTAAAAAGATGTCAAAAGTGCCAAATTTCTTCCCTTTAAGCTTAGAAACTAGTTTTGGACTTAACCTAGAAGTGTTTGAACCTTGAATCAACAATTTTTAGGGCTTGAAAGACGGTTTACGGTCCAAGCACATGCTTAGACCGTAAACACCCTCTAAGCTTGCAAACCAAGCCCAAAACACTTCCAAACTACATTTAGGCTTAAGATATGGCTTAGGGACTTGCTATTTCGGACTTGGAACACCTAAACATCAACATTTGAAGGGTAAACTAGAGTTTACCGCCCAAGCATATGTGTAGACCGTAAACTCCCCTAAACCATGCCAAAGGACCCTAAACCCCTAAAAAGCCTTACACCCTCACTAGAACTTGTTAGGAATGAGTCTAGGACCTTGAAATCAAAGAATTGAAGGTGTCCAAGAGTTTACTATCGTAAACCATGGGGTTTACGGCCGTAAACTCCCAAGGAGTGGTCCTTGGACCGTAAACTCCAAGGGAGTACTCTTTTGGGACCTTGGACACCCCTATAACCTTGTGTATTGCCTTAGAATCACTTCTAGAACCACATGAGGCTTGAAAACACTCAAATACACTCCTCCCATGAGTTTACGACTGTAAACTCATGGGGGATGTGGTCTCCCAACCGTAAACTCACTTAAGGTGAGTTTTAGGAGAGTAAACTCCATGGTGAGGTCTTATACTCTTTCCTTGCAACCCATTAGCCTTCTAGCACTCAACCATAAGACCTTTAATCACATTAGGATGTCTATATGTGTATAATTAGAGTCTAAATCACTAATTACTTGTAAACATATGTCTTCATATGTTACTAGGGTCATAAAGGGTGTACAAGTGTTTACTTGACACGAAACGCTCATCCGACACTTCCACCCGATCTACTCATTGCAGGTGAGTTCATACCCCTTAATGAACTTTTTTAAATGATTTTACATGTTTTAGGGGGGGGGGGGATACAAGTATAACTCTACAAGTTTTATTATCAAATTTTATGTGATTCACAAATTATCATCAAAAGGGATTTTTCTACACTTTTAGTTGTTTAACAATAAAACTGTTTTAGTTGTTTATCTAATGCATTTTTAAGATTATATTGTTGTTAAACTATTTTCAAAACTGTGTTTAAATCATTTTTCTTTTTAAAAATATATCTACACTAATATATTTATATAAGTAAGACTTGAAGGACTTAGGACCGATAGTTCGCCTTATTTCCTGTTCTTGTTTGATGTGGGCTTAGGGTATCTGTTATCCGTCCGACTGTCATTGATTTCTTAGTTATATATCATATATATTTGTGTTAGATACAAAATTCTTCATCTCATACGATACCTTTGTTATTCAAAGGCAGGAAATCATACACTCTAGTTAACTATAATAGGTATAGTTAAGACTACTGCTCGTTACCTCTACTACTACTATACTCACTATAACTGTTATTACTACAAGTTAATACACGTATAAGAGAGCACTCTATGAACTGTACAAAAAGACTACTATACTATAATACAAGAGAATACACTAATCCAGAGTATAACACACTATCCCTCTATAAGACACTCTACCGCGCTTACACCATGTGACCAGGGCTTTCCGGAAGGAAGGCAACACTACATGTATAGATCTATACGAGGCGAACACTATTACATCCCGAATGTTAACTACAGTCCGAGCTGACTAGGCCCAGGAGTGGCACTACATCACTACACTAGGCATGACCGGGAAGGTCATCGGGTTCTCTATTATCATTCAGTCTGGTTACATGAGGGGTTACACCTTTATCCAAATTAATACACTAAGACTTAAGTCTAAGCTAACATCCCGAAGTAAGTAAGTATCTATTACTAATGGAAGTTTGCACCACTACTACTGTCAACAGGCATAACTTTTCTTCATCTATGTTACTCACATGAGATTTATTATCGTACTTTTACAACTGAAGCTTTTCAATGATAATACTTACACACAACTAAAAGGATTTAACTTACAATGTACTTTTCTGGAAAATATAGGATTTTCGAGGGATTTCTACTACTCATAAACATAAATTTCAGTTTTATTCTATAAGTTTGTAAACACTTTTATACAACAACGACACTAAATTCTTATGAACTCACCAGCTTTATGTTGATACTCATTTTCAAAATAACTTGTATCCTCAGGTCAAACATAGACAGGTACAGATGCAGCTTTTGGAGAAGATGGAGCACATAAAAGACCCATCTTTTATTTTTGTTATACTTTTGGTGTCTATTAAACTTTATAGAACACGTTTGTAATTAAAATTACTATATAAATGCAATGGTTGTTGTCGCTTGTTTTTACTATTATGCAATTGTTATGATACTGTACATGACGTCCTCCACCCCAGAACGTATTCCGCTGTTATCGGTTTTGTGGTGTGACAGATTGGTATCAGAGCATTGTTTATAGTGAATCAAGTATATCAACCTATAAAAAGATATACAAACTATAAACACTTTGGGACTAAAACACTCTGACCAAGAATATATACTTGTAAATACTAAAATATTTAATTAAGTATATATATATACACACTTACCACTACAAAAGGGTCAGTATCATACTAGAACAGAACAAAAGTATTAAGATTGTTGAACAACACAATTAAGCTTAGAGACATATAGTCACATCTGGGTGGATGTAGCCTGATCAACTACATTTTTCTAGGAGTGACTAGCATGTGCCTAAGAGTGATTGTGGTGTTGCAACAAGTCTAAAAACTTACCAACATTGCCACAAGAACGTTAGAACAAGAATACTATAGGAATATTCTGCATTCTACTAACTACGTATGTGATAACTAAAGGGTCGTTACAGGTAGGACAATGGTTGCTAAGTGGATACACCACGGTTACATGTGACTAGGGCGCTATAGACTTAGAATCTGTGACCTTTGCTTCATTTCATGTTCTTGTTTGATTGGGGATCTGAAGTTAGGGTTGCTTATTCGAAGGACTATCTTGCTTCGGTTACATGTAATTGGTATGCACTACGCAAGTATTGGGTCGACCAATAACGATCCATCTCATAAGTATCCTAGATAAGTACGTCTATTAACCTTTCTCTCCCCATTCTCGTGTAGATAGCATGGCTGGTTTCCACTACCCCGACGATTTGTATTATCCTAACCAAGGCAATGGAGGATGGCTCGAAGAGGAGCCAAAAGATGATCACCCGATCCCTTTGGATGATCACCATGCAGAAGGCTTCTCGGATAGCTCCAGCTCCGAGCCAGAAGTTAACAACCTACCCCCTGAAGCTCCAAACCCCAACCCTCGTCCGACATTTCAAGGTCCCACTCCCATGTGGGCAATAACCTTGAACCGATGGAGAGAGGAGCAGGGTTAGCCTTTACCTTACAATGGAGACCGAAGCTTCTACAACATAAGCGAGGGAGGATCAGCGGACCAAGTTCTGCCCATTATGGTCCAAAGAATTGCCAGGAACGTCGAGCAAGGTCAAGCAACCATTGGCCGAGTTGTAGAAGTGGATGCCAATTCAAATCTCAACACTGTTCGCATCCGCCAACCTGAAGAAGCTATGGATAGGACAAGGAGGACCAACAAGGCTCTGCATCAACAGCTAGCTGCATCCCGAGCCGAAGTTAGGGAACTCCGAGCTCGTCAGAGGGCTCATGAACGACCTCTTCAGGAAGTTATGCACCAACTTGCTGACCTGAGGGTTCGCCCAATGGGAACCCGTCGCCAGTAGAAGATGTCGAACCATCTCACTCTTTTGTTTAAGGACTAGCCTTTTCTTTTCTATGCTCAGTAGAGCACTTGTCTGTAAACATTCCTAACTTTGAAAGTACTCTAATTAGGCCTCTAGACTGCCAACATTTTCCTTTTGGTTTGATGTAAGACCTACTGTTAGGTCACTTTTCCCGAACTTGTATTACCTCATTAATACCAGTAAACTGGCAGTTAACTACTCTATTGCTATGACTCTCTCTTTGATTTTTGGACTATGTTGATTTAGTCTGTGAAATACTCTTATCATACTTGCAATAGACTCTTACTATTTTCATCATCCCTATTAACTTTCAGTGAAAGATGCCTCCTCGAAAGCGCCCAAACAGAGGCAGACCAGTGACTCAAACTCCACCTCCACCACCTCCTCCTCCACAGTTCGATCCAGTGCTGTTTCAAACAGCTGTGACCGTGGCTGTGACGACAGCCATGGCCCAAATGAATTCTGGCGATGCTAGTGGAGCCGGAATGGGCACCAACTCCAGACATGGTGAAATCCCCTCTCATACACAGGGGTGTACTTATAAGGATTTCATGAACTGTAAACCCACATTCTTTAATGGGACCGAAAGAATTCTTGCTCTGTCCCAATGGATCGAAAGAGCCGAATTTGTTTTCGAAATGTGCTCATGCCCCGAAGAAAGCAAAATCAAGTTCGTTGCTGCCACCTTCACTGAAAGGGCTCTGACATGGTGGAATGGCCACGTTAGTTCACTCTCTATAGTAACAGCCAATGCCATGGGCTGGGACACACTAAAGGACCTGCCGAGAAAGGAGTACTGCCCTAGGGGAGAGGTACAGAAGCTTGAAAAGGAACTTTGGAACCTCAAAATGAAGGGAACAGACATAGTGGCTTATACGGCCAGGTTCTGCGACCTGGTGGCTATGTGCCCTAACATGATCCCTTCTGAGAGCAAGAAGATCGAGCGATACATCTGGGGTTTAGTGCCCCCGTATCAAGGAAATGTTCTATCTTCCCATCCTGCAACCTTTGATAGCGCCAAGGAGTTGGCCCACAGATTGATTGATCATGAAACTCCTTCCACTCCAGCTATAGCAACCACAACTGCCACTGCACCATCCAAATCAAACGACAAAAAGAGGAAGCTTTGGGATCAGAAGAAGAGCAAGAAAACTCAAACCCCCTCCAAAGACCAACAAATCGTGGCTGTCCATGCTGCCACCACTCCTGCTTTGGGAACCTGCCCAAGTGTCCCAAGTTCCCTTTCCATCACAACGGCCCCTGCCGTGAATTGCAATGCACCAACTGTGGCCGGAAGGGCCATACTGTCCGGTTTTGCAGATCCCAACCCAAACCTATCTCTCAAGTCTCTAGTTCGGGAGTGAGTAAGGCCTGCTATGGCTGCGGTGAAGCGGGCCATTTCAAGAAAAACTGTCCGAAGGTTGGGAATGCGGGAGGAACAGGAAGACTACTCGCTATTGGCCACAACGAAGCAGTAGCGGATCCCGCAGTAGTCACGGGTACGTTCCTTCTCAACAACTCTTATGATTGTGTTTTATTCGATAGTGGTGCAGAAAGAAGCTTCATAAACCAAAACCTTAAACACTTACTTAAGCAATCCCTGCAACCACTAAAAGAAACATTCGTCGTAGAAATGGCTAACGGAAAGACCGAAAGCTCTAACGAAATTTACATAGGTTGCACCCTCACGTTAGACGATCATTCATTCCCAATCGATCTCATACCAGTCTCGATCAAGAGTTTCGATGTCATTATTGGCATGGACTGGTTGAGTCTTCATCTCGCTAATATTCTATGCTTCAACAAAGCCATTAGCCTAAATCCACCGAATCACGAAACTCTGCTGATCTACGGAGACAAAACCGGTACGAGCCTTTGTATCATCTCAAGTATTCAAGCCCAGAAATACTTGCGTAAGGAATATCACGCCTTTCTTGCACACGTCGTCGACACAAGCTAGAAAGCAAGAGATCCAAAAGACATCCCTGTTGTATGCGATTTCCCTGACGTCTTTCCAGAGGACCTTCCAGGTTTACCTCCCAAACGTCATGTTGAGTTCAGAATCGACCTAGTCCCACGAGCTACCCCTGTAGCTAAGTCGCCCTGTCGTTTAGCGCCTGCAGAGATGCAAGAACTATCCGGCCAACTTAATGTCACACCCCGAAAACCAGGAACGGCGGAAACGTTCTGGGGCGGAGGACGTCATGTAAAGTATCACAACACGGTATAACAGTAAATAAGCAAACAACATCATCCATTGCATTAAATATATAATTTTAATACAAGTGTGTTCTGTACAGTTATAGACACCAAAAAGTAAATCAAAATAATAAGATGAGTCTTGGATACGCTCCATCTTCTCAAAAGCTGGCCTCGGTACTTGTCTACTGACGACCTGAGAATACAAGTTATTTTGAAAGAGTTTATCAGCATTAAGCTGGTGAGTTCATAAGTAATTTAGTGTCGGTGTTTGTATCAAAACGTTTGAATCTCTCGGAAAAACCTATATTTTCTATTAAAAGTAGCCTTCTACCAAGGCGTAACTGTTTTGTATGCTCGTTTATCGTAAAAGTGTGTAATTTTCCCAAGTGTAGCTATCATTAACAAAATATAGTTTGTACATTAATATTTAAGTGAAATGCTCACTAAATGTATGTAAAGGGTAAATTATTGTAGTACCGTAGTGTTGTATTATAGGAACTACTGTTGTACTAATTACCTTAAACCGAATTTATATTAAGGTATCATGTGATTAATTGTACCATACTATCGACTAGGTAACAACGACAAATGTAGGTCGTAAAAAGATATGACGTTTGGCACCCGCAGACCTGCAGGTCCGGCTGTAGCTAGCAGCAAGGTGTAGGATAGTCAATCCAGTATAGATCTATACGCAAACTCACGCTCTCCCTCCAAGAGACTCTGGCTACAACTCGGGCCATGACATTGAAGGCATGCTCCAATACAGTGGATCACAATTTTGGCAACGTATTCATGTATATGTAATGTATTGTTACTTGTTCTAGTATCGTTGTATATGTTCTCTTTCTAGTATAGTTGTATATGTTCTTCTTCTAGTATAGTTTTATATGTTCTCATAGTAATGTAATGTATATGTTCTCATAGTAATAAGTACTGACTCATGAATGAACTGACTCATTGATCTAGCAATAGTATAAGTATGATCCTGTGTTACTCCGATGGTAACTTACTAATGATGTAACTAGTACGCATGAATATAGAAGAATTTTTATGATTATATAAGTAAACATGATATATAATTAATATTGAAACGACCTTCGGACGGCTACCCGATATCCCACCAGACCACATCTCAAGCGCGAAAAGGAAATAGGGCGGACGACCTTCTTAAGCCTTTTAAACATTGCTTATATAACTATACATATATGGACATGCAATTTATAATAAGTATAACAAATTTTAAGTAAAAGTATTTGATAATTAAAAGAGTTTGTAAAGCAGTTTGAAGTAAAACAGTTTGATAAACAGTTTGAACAGTAATAAAATCATTGGTTTTGTAGTTATTAATCACATGTGATTGATGTAATAACTATAAGTATTCAACTTTCATCCCCCCCATTAAAGCATTTAAAACATTTAAAAGTATTTCAAAGGTTAGTTAAGGGGTATGAACTCACTTGTGGTGAGTGGATTGGATTGAAGTGTCGGGTACGGTGCTAGGTGACAAATGAAGACTTGTACACACGCACGATCCTAGTTATCATATAATAAACATATATATAACTAATTAGCCAAATTATACTAATATAATAAGTTGGGACACTCTATAACATGAAAACACTTTGATTCAACAGTTAAAGATCACAAGGATTGCATCCAAGTGTTGGTAGAGCAAAGCTAGGGTGTTTGGGGTTCAAGGGTAAGCTCCCTTGGAGTTTACGGTTTTGATGGTCATAACCTAGGGAGTTTACGGTAGTAAACTCTGGAGTTTACGGTCGTAAACTCTAGTCCTAATGACCATGTGTTGTTTTGTGGTTTAACAAGCCTATTGAAGCATTTCTACTAAGTGATTTGGCCTTTGGAAGGGACTACGACAACAAAAACACTCCTTGGAGGAGTTTACGGCCTCATGGGCATTTCCCTTTGGGTTTACTACCGTAAACCCTCATGGAGAAGGGTATTGCCATGTTTTCAAGTCCTTAACACAATTAGGTAAGTGTATAAGCTAGTTTCTAAGCCTAAGGAAAGAAAATGACCAACTTAAACACACTTTAGGGTGTTTACGGTTTTGGGAGATCCCCAAACGGTAAACACCTATAATTGTTGGTCTTTGATGTTTTCAAGGCTTAAACACAAGAAGAAAAGGTTTAAACATGTCAACGATGGTTTATACATCAACTAGGACTTAGATTTGGGACTTAGGCACACTTTGGTGCCATTTATGGTGTTTACGGACCAAGAACATTCTTGGACCGTGAACACCTCTAACCTTGTGTTCTTGACATAATTTCTTGATGTTTAAATGTAATACTAGCTTAAAATTACTCAACGATGGAAGTACTTACTATTAGGAGGCTTGATTTGAGCTAAAAGGCCAAGAACACTTAGTGTGTGTTCTTGGTGTTTTGAAAATCTAGACAAAATACACATATGAGTGGATGATTAGATGTATAAACACTAGATTAAGTGTTTTACTAACTTGAAATGGTTAGAACACTTACAAGATTGAAGATTTGGAATCAAAACTAGGATAATACTTGAAAGAGTTTTTGGAGTTTACTCTTTTGTGAAATTGGGGAGTAAACACAAATGGCTAGACTTTTGGGGAGTAAACTCATACATAGGTATGAGTTCACGGTTTTTGGGTGATTTTTCACCCCAAACATAAAAGTTTGGTCGGGAATTTCTAAGACGCGAGGTGTTTGCGGTTTTTAAAATTCAAAACCCGAGACGGCACTTTCTTTCACCCGTTCGTTTAAAAATAATATTAAAATAATCAAAAGAACTTTATATTTCTTAAAAATAAGAAATAATGACATTGACTTATAATACAAAGTGGTTGACTTTTAGGGTTTGGCCGAATGGAAATTTCGGGATGTCACACTTAACGAGCTGCTCAACAAGGGCTTTATAAGACCGAGCTTCTCACCCTGGGGAGATCCGGTCTTGTTCGTAAAGAAGAAGGATGGATCATTCCGTATGTGCATCAATTATAGGGAACTCAACAAACTCTCGGTCAAAAATTGCTACCCTCTTCCTCGTATAGACGACCTATTTGACCAACTACAAGGGGCGAGTTACTTCTCCAAGATTGATCTTAGGTCCGGGTATCACCAGTTACGAGTGCTTGAGGAGGATGTTCCGAAGACAGCCTTCCGAACTCGTTACGGACATTACGAGTTCGTAGTGATGCCCTTTGGACTGACTAACGCACCCGCAGTGTTTATGGACTTGATGAATAGGGTGCGTCGTCCATAATTAGATCAGTTCGTCATCGTCTTTATTGATGATATACTTGTCTACTCCCGGAGCGAGGAAGAACACAGGAATCATCTACGACGAGTCCTAGAAACCCTGCGATCGGAGAAGTTATACGCGAAGTTCTCTAAGTGCGAATTTTGGATCCAAAGAGTTGAATTCTTAGGACACGTGGTTAGTGAGGAAGGAATCCACGTGGACCCATCCAAGATTAAAGCTATCGAGAACTGGTCAGCACCGAAGACGCCCACAGAAATTCGTCAATTTCTGGGCCTCGCTGGCTATTACCGCAGATTCATTCAGAACTTCTCTCAGATTGTGAAACCTCTTAACACATTGACACAGAAAGGCGTAACATTTGACTGGGAAGAGAAACAGGAGAAGGCATTCCAGACCCTGAAGCGAGCTCTATGCACCGCACCGGTATTATCCCTTCCCAAAGGGACAGAAGATTTTGTGGTATACTGCGATGCATCGAACCAAGGGCTCGGTTGTGTCTTGATGCAACGAGGTAAGGTCATCGCTTATGCCTCAAGACAGCTGAAGACACATGAGGTTAACTACACCACTCACAACCTCGAGTTAGGGGCGGTTTTATTCGCTCTAAAGATCTGGATACATTACTTGTATGGAACGAAGAGCATAATATACTGTCACAACTGGAAATTTTGTGTCATGTAATCTATACACTCAAGTTAATGTGAATCAAAAACTTAAGAACATGTGTGACACCTATGATTATGACATCAAAAACTTCAATCAAATACATCATACAAGTACTACAAATAGTCATCAAACAATTGGAAACTCTAGAAGTTCTTATTTAGGTCCACCTTGGACTAGAACTTCCTTATTGGATCCAAATGGACCAATAAGCTTCCAATTTGACTACCATGGGCTTAGAACCCTAATTGGGCTCTAATTGGACCCACACTAATTTATTTCAACATTTTGGGCCATGTTGGGCCTAGGATGAAATGAATTAAAAGCTTTGATCCATGAATACCCTAAGCTAGTCCAACAAAAATGGAAAAAAATCATACTATATTCTTTTATGTTGAAACTCACCCAAACTAACTCTAATATTGGGCTTAGGAGCAAAAAGCCCAAATTTTCCTTTTTCCTTCCATGTTTTCGGCCCAAAACAAGCCCAAGAGGAGGGTTTGACTTTCTCATGCCACCTCATTATTAACCAAAAGATATCCATGCATGAAACTCATACTTCTAAGCACCTATCTCATCAAAGATCACTTCTCTTCTCTCCTCTCTCTCACTCTCGGCCATATTCAAACACACACACAAAAAAAAAATTCACTCATTCTTCTCTCAAAGAAACTCTCTCATTTTTCTCCATAATTTTGAAATCTAAGAAGCTTTCAAGAGGATCTTTCAAGTTAATCATCATCTTAGGTAAGTTCTTACTTATATCCATGATCTAGCTATTTCATTCCATCAAAAATCTCTTCTAAATCTATTCCAACTTGTGATCATGCACCTTAGAAGTCACCAAACTCGAGATCTACCAAGGAAAGGTGCTAAGGCCGAAAATCACTTCATTTTTTCTTCCATCTTCTCTTCAAAACCGAAACCACACCCAAGGTGAGCTTCATACCCCCTATTTTCTGTTTTTATGAGTTTTGTGGGGGGGGGGGGGATACAAGTGAAAGTGTAGATCTATATGTGTTTTGTATGCCTTGTATGATTTCCATGCTTATATGTGTGTTGTTGTGTGTTATAATGTTGGATCTAGCCATAAAACCCCTCAAAACCGAGATATACTTTATGTTAAATGATTCTAGCATCAAATATATTTCTACATACAAAGTGTTCCTAGAAAAATAGCTAAATGGCTTAGTAACATTTTCTTTGGGTTAAAAACACAATTTTTGGACCTAAAATGTGAAAAATACAAAGTTAAGGGCCCAAATTGACATATCACGAATTCTGATGGATGAGGTGTGTTAAAACAGTTTCAATAAAACAATTTCTGGAAATATACTCATTTGGAGGATTAAAAACATAAATTTCAAGCTTAATGGGCTAAAAATGACATTTTCGGCCCAATGAGGCCCATTATGCGAGATTTTCTGTTTTGGAGGGCCAAAACTGTATTTTTCTTTAAAACAGTGGACTATAAGTGTTCCAAGTCCTTTTCAAAGGTTTAAAATGCTTTTTAAATTTAAAAAGGACCAAAGTTGCAAAAATTTTACAATTTGGGCCAAAATTGTCAAAGTTGCGAAAAAGAAGGGCTATTACCGAGAAAACTGCAATTTCAGGGACTAAAACTGTTTTCATTGAAAAATATGCTGAAAAATATCAAATTCAATAATTTTTGGTGTTAAAATGTCAAGAAAAATGATTTAAGGATTAAACCGGAAAGTTATTTAATTAAAGGGTTGAAAAAGTAAATTTTACAAACAATGAGGGGCTGAAAACAGAAAACTTCCAAGGCTAATTCAATACACGCAATTTGATCAAATAATGGCACTGCGACTATCGACGAAATACAATACACAACAATACCAAAAGTCGTTGCTAAACGAATTGGTTCGGTCTCGAACCAATAAAAACCCGAAACTACTAACGCGACGATATCTCGATTCATACAAGTAACGTTTGGGAATTCAATATACATGCGAGTGTGCACAGACGTCTACGCACCATCTTTGGGCCCCAAAGTGTAAAATCTTGCTTGTTGGGCCTAGCTAGCCCAATGACCTGATCTTAAGGCCCGAAGACTTCTACCTTACGAAGTGTTGGGTTTTACCGATCTAACACAACGTAAAAGGACTTTCAATGGCTTGTATACTATCGGTCCCCAAGGGTCCTTTGGTATTGCTAGTAAAGTCGATATTTCATGCGAGGCGGTTCAGGGACCCCTCGTACTTTTTTTATCCCCAACCGGTTAATGGAGTCATCGGGGTCTTCGTGTCCTCTTTCTCTTCGGATGTGGGATTACACGTAGTCAGGGCGGTTGGATAACGTGATTAGTACGGACGACGCCTACGGGATCGTTAGTATAGCTATAAACCGGTCGTTTGTGTAACGCGTGGTTGTAGCAATTAATCATGCTCAAAAATAATCCAACGTCGCCTGGGATTGATAACTTCACGCGTTGCAATGGTTTCAATGTAAATTCATGGAATTCAAAGAATTAGGAAAACATCGGGTTTTCCTAGGGTTTTTCAATACATACGGATTCGAAATGTATACAAGTTTAATGAGGCTCAGCTCGAAGCCTAAGTAGAAAAGAGTATTCTGGTCGAAGAGTCAAGTCATTAACAATGACTATCCATTTGCATCTATCTGCACAGATTAAGGAGGCTCAGCTCGAAGCCTTAAAGCCTGAGAATGTGGCGGGAGAATCCTGCGTGGAATGGATAAGAACTTGGAGGTCAAGGGTGACGGAGCCTATTATCTCAAGGACCGAATCTGGACCCCGCGCCCCGGTGGTTTCAGAGACTTGGTCATGAAGGAAGCACACGACACTCGATACTCCGTTCTATCCAGGTTCAGATAAGATGTATCTGGATCTCAAAAAGCTATACTGGTGGCCTAACATGAAAGCAGAGATTGCTACCTTCGTGAATAAGTGTCTTACTTACGCAAAGGTCAAGGTCGAATACCAGAAGCCATCAGGTCTTCTCCAACAACCGGAGATACCGGAGTGGAAGTGGGAGCGGATCACCATGGATTTCATAACCAAGCTACCCAAGACAACGGGTGGGTTGGATACCATTTGGGTCATCGTCGACAGATTGACCAAGTCTGCGCACTTCCTACCCATCAAAGAAACAGACAAGATATAGAAACTCACAAGAACATACATTAAGGAGATAATACGACTGCATGGTGTCCTTGTATCTATTATCTCGGATAGAGATAGTAGGTTTACTTCGAGATTTTGGCAATCACTGCAAAAAGCATTAGGGACGAGGCTGGACATGAGTACAGTCTACCATCCACAGACTGACGGACAAAGTGAGAGGACGATCCAAACCTTAGAGGATATGCTGCGAGCCTGTGTGATTGACTTTGGTAAGGCGTGGGATACACACTTACCCCTTGTGGAGTTTTTCTACAACAATAGTTATCATACGAGCATCAAGGCAGCCCCATTTGAAGCCCTCTACGGCCGGAAGTGTAGATCCCCTCTGTGCTGGGCTGAGGTGGGTGACACTCAATTAGCTAAAGTACGAGTTCCTGATAGCGCTCTCACAGGTTTGGAGATCATTCGAGAAACGACTGAGAAGATTGTGCAGATTCGCGAATGATTACAAGCCGCTAGGGATCGACAGAAAAGCTACGCAGACAAACGAAGAAAACCTTTGGAATTCCAGGTGGGAGACCGTGTCCTTTTGAAAGTCTCACCCTGGAAGGGCACGATACGCTTTGGAAAGCGTGGAAAGTTGAACCCAAGGTACATAGGGCCTTTCGAGATTCTCACTAGAATCGGCCCCGTAGCTTACAAACTCAACCTACCCCACGAGCTAAGTAACATACATCCTACCTTCTATGTCTCAAACTTGAAGAAATGCCTGTCCGACGAGACTCTCGTTATCCCACTCGACGAGATCGAAGTCAACGAGAACCTCAACTTCGTGGAAGAGCCTACGGAGATTATGGACCGGGAGATCAAACGAACGAAACAAAGCCGCATCCTAATTGTGAAGGTTCGATGGAACGCTAAACGAGGACCGGAGTTCACTTGGGAGCGCGGGGATCAAATGAAACTCAAATATCTCCATCTCTTTGCTTAGTAGTACTGTAATAATTTAACTGCTTGAATTCTAAATTTCGGGACGAAATTCCCTTAACGGGGGGATGATGTGAGAACACAAAATTTTATTCCGTCATTATAACCCATTTCCGTTAATAGAATATTATATTTTATAAAAGTTCTGTTAAATTGGGGTCGACAAATAAATAAATGTTTTATTTATTTGTATTTTATGTAACTATCGTCGTAATAAAATAAAAAAACACGTAATTTATCTTTCCATTTTATTGGAAAAAGTTTATTTTTAATTACGACCATTTAACCGGGTAAAAAGTTTAAATCTCGTTAAACATAAGTATCGGGTAGCCGTATACCGGGTACAACACCCAAGCCTTATATAAAGGAGGGTTGACACTCCTTAGAAAACTTTTACCACACTAGACCCACTTTCTCTCTCTACTCTCTCTCCTCAAGTCCGATTTCACCTCAAAACCGTAAGTTTCCGCCTCCAAAACATATGTACCCTTACCCTAACTTGTTCTAGACATCTTTGATTTGTGTTTTAACTCAAAAATCATGCAAGAAGGCTAAAAAAGAGGAGTTTACGGCCTAAGAACCTCCTTAGGCCGTAAACCCCTAAAAAGATGTCAAAAGTGCCAAATTTCTTCCCTTTAAGCTTAGAAACTAGTTTTGGACTTAACCTAGAAGTGTTTGAACCTTGAATCAACAATTTTTAGGGCTTGAAAGAGGGTTTACGGTCCAAGCACATGCTTAGACCGTAAACACCCTCTAAGCTTGCAAACCAAGCCCAAAACACTTCCAAACCACATTTAGGCTTAAGATATGGCTTAGGGACTTGCTATTTCGGACTTGGAACACCTAAACATCAACATTTGAAGGGTAAACTAGAGTTTACGTCCCAAGCATATGCTTAGACCGTAAACTCCCCTAAACCATGCCAAAGGACCCTTTAAACCCCTAAAAAGCCTTACACCCTCACTAGAACTTGTTAGGAATGAGTCTAGGACCTTGAAATCAAAGAATTGAAGGTGTCCAAGAGTTTACTACCATAAACCATGGGGTTTACGGCCGTAAACTCCCAAGGAGTGGTCCTTGGACCGTAAACTCCAAGGGAGTACTCTTTTGGGACCTTGAACACCCTATAACCTTGTGTATTGCCTTAGAATCACTTCTAGAACCACATGAGGCTTGAAAACACTCAAATACACTCCTCCCATGAGTTTACGGCCGTAAACTCATGGGGGATGTGGTCTCCTAACCGTAAACTCACTTAAGGTGAGTTTTAGGAGAGTAAACTCCATGGTGAGGTCTTATACTCTTTCCTTGCAACCCATTAGCCTTCTAGCACTCAACCATAAGACCTTTAATCACATTAGGATGTCTATATGTGTATAATTAGAGTCTAAATCACTAATTACTTGTAAACATATGTCTTCATATGTTACTAGGGTCATAAAGGGTGTACAAGTCTTTACTTGACACGAAACGCTCATCCGACACTTCCACCCGATCTACTCATTGCAGGTGAGTTCATACCCCTTAATGAATTTTTTTAAATGATTTTACATGTTTTAGGGGGGGGATACAAGTATAACTCTACGAGTTTTTGATGGGTTTTGAGCATTCTAACACTTCCTAAGTGTACATGCAACCCTAATAACCTTGGATCTATGTTTGTCTAATTATCATGCAAAGTTGAATTCCAAGGTTATATTCCTATCTAGCATACATGGGGAACAATTTTAACTTGAATAATAGATAGAATAACTTACCTTGTTGTTGCTTGTGTTCCTTGAAACCTTGTGAGCCTAGCACCCCAAGTGTGATGCCTCAAATGCTTCACACAACACCAAATGCTCTTGGAAAGACTCTTGAGATAATACACACTTCTCAAAATCGGCCAAGCCCTCAAGTTTCCTTAGTGTCTAACCGATTTTGGTGGAGAATATGCTTCTTATATAGTGTTGACACATTTAGGGTTACACCATGTAAACCCTAATGTGTCATGACTCTTCATTTCCATGACCCATGGGTTTGTAACTCCCATGGAGCATCCTATGGGTAGAACCCAACTTGATAATCCATGGAGCCTCTTAGCCCACTATACAAGATATGGATGATTTACATAATCAACCCATATATTTAATTAGTTATCCTTTGATCACTTAATTAATTCCAAATTAATTCTTGATCAAACTAATCAAATAATATTATTAATATATTAGAACTTATAATATATTAATAATCTCCAAGTGTTATTCCTCTCATTTAGTCTAACCAATTGCATGGTGCCATGCAACCCAAATGGACCATGCCGGGTCGGGTCAAGTACAAGCCCGGAATAGTTATGGACTTAGACACCTTATCCAACAGTCTCCCACTTGGATAAGTCTAATAACTATATCTTCTAGTACTTCAGGAACCGACCGGCAATCGTAGCTCTTTCAAGGTTTCTCGGAACTGAGAAGATGATGGTACGCCATTTAAGATAAGTGATCATATAATCCTCTGTTCTAGATATCAGCCGGACAAATACATGGAACATTGTCTTGCTTATTGTCCAGCATTTGTTTCCCGATTTCCGATTTGTTTGACATAGAACTTAATTGAACACATCAACTTAGTTCTGACCGGGCCCGGTACATGGGTCAAAACAAAATCATCGAGGGGCCCAGATATCAGCTTCTAATCCAAGAAGGAACAGATAAACTTCGACTCATATGTTTGTTCTACCACTCATTAAATTACACACAAAAGTACGTTTTATAACATCGAGTTACCAATGCGGTTTCGTACAGTCAATGCATAACCAACTTGTAAGTAACAAATCATATCTCTAGGTTTGAAGACTTATACGATATTACCGTCTCACGATCACTCGAGATAGAATTCCATGAAGTGATTCCAGTGAGCGTGGGTTGAGTCCAATGCTCAGAACTTATGAGCACTCATGATTGTTGTAGCCTTGTCCAAGACCTTTACAACAAACATGACAGTCTTGATTCATATCTAGTTCCAACATATGACCGACTGTGGAGGTTTGAATAATATGTTATACGAAACAAAAATTATTCTGGAAGTCAAAGCATGCAAAAGAAATATAGTAAACGATTGACAAGAGATAGCAACACTTTACTCATAAATAAAACTCCTTTTATTCATCATCTAATGTCAATTACACTTTACAAATTTATGGGTTATCTAACTACTGAATCTAATATCATCCTTCAGCCCTATGCTCCGAGCATGCTGGAGATGCTTAACCCGAGTCAGTCCCTTTGTGAGGGGATCTGCCGGATTCTCATCTGATGATACCCTCTTTTCCACGAGGAGTCCTTCTTTGATCCGATGTCTGATGAAATGGTATTTTCTGTCGATGTGTCTGGATCTCCCGTGATCCCTTGGTTCCTTGGCTAAGGCAACAACACTTTCACTATCACAGAAAATTTCCATTGGCTCTTTAATAGCTGGTACAACTCCAAGGTCTCCAATGAAGTTCTTCAGCCATATCGCCTCCTTTGCTGCCTCACTAGCTGCAATATACTCTGATTCACAAGTAGAATCTGCCACTGTCTCTTGCTTGGAACTCTTCCAAGAAATTGCTCCTCCGTTTAGGGTAAAGACCCAGCCCGACTGAGAGCGGAAATTATCCCTATCAGTCTGGAAGCTAGCATCACTATACCCTACAACTATCAAGTCATCACTCCCACCGAGGGTAAGAACCCAGTCCTTAGTCCTCCGTAGGTACTTGAGGATATTCTTTACCACAGTCCAGTGTGCCTTGCCAGGGTTCGCCTGATACCTGCTAACCATGCTCAAGGCAAAAGCTACATCGGGTCGAGTACACGTCATAGCATACATGATCGATCCTACAGCCGAAGCATAAGGTGTTCGACTCATTTCTGCTATCTCAGCCTCAATGCTAGGGCTTTGTGTCTTACTCAATCTGGTGTTACTCTGGATGGGTAACTCTCCTTTCTTGGAATCCTGCATGCTGAATCTCTTCAGCACCTTATCCAAGTAGGTACTCTGACTAAGTCCAATTAGTCTTTTACTCCGATCTCTCAAGATCCTTATCCCTAAAATATAGGCAGCTTCACCAAGGTCCTTCATAGCGAAACACTTCCCAAGCCAGGACTTAACTTCCTGCAGGGTTGGAATGTCGTTTCCTATGAGTAGTATGTCATCCACATACAATACCAAAAAGCTAACTATACTTCCACTAGCCTTGACATACACACAAGATTCATCTTCACTCCTGGTAAAGCCAAATTCCTTGACCTTCTCATCAAAGCAAAGATTCCATCTGCGAGGTGCTTGCTTTAATCCATAGATGGATTTCTCAAGCTTACACACTCTATTAGGGTACTCGTTGCTGACAAAACCCTCTGGCTGACTCATGTAAACATCTTCAGCCAACTTTCCATTAAGGAAAGCGGTTTTGACATCCATCTGTCATATTTCATAGTCATGAAATGCAGCTATGGCTAACAGAACCCGAATAGACTTAATCTTGGCTACCGGAGAAAAGGTCTCATCATAGTCCACTCCAGGAATTTGAGAGAAGCCCATTGCAACCAGTCTAGCCTTATAAGTGTGTACTTTACCATCCATGTCGGTCTTCTTCTTGAAGACCCATTTGCACCCTACTGTCTTATGACCTGGTACATTTTCAACCAAGTTCCAAACTTGATTATCATACATGGATTGTATCTCGCTATCCATAGCCTCTTTCCATTTAGCAGACTCGGGGCCTGCCATGGCTTCCTCGTAGCTGTTAGGGTCATCTTGACTTACTAGTGTCTCATCACTAATAAGTGTCTCACCTTCTGCAGTAATATGGAATCCATAGTAATGCTCAGGTGCACTCCTAACTCTCGTGGAACGCCTCAGAGGTACAGATTTGTCAATTGGCTCAACAGGAGTTTCCTCCTCAAGTTGAGGGCTAGAGTTTGAAGTTCCTTCACCGCTTGATTCTTGAATTTCTTCAAGATCAATTTGCCTCCCACTGTCTCCTTGGCTTATAAACTCTCTTTCTCGAAAGACTCCTCTTCTTGCTACAAAAACCACATTGTCACTAGGTCTGTAGAAGAGGTAACCAAAGGATTGCTGTGGGTAACCGATGAAAATACACCTCTCGCTTCGAGGTTCGAGCTTATCATGAGTCTCGCGTCTCACGAAAGCCTCGCAACCCCAAATCTTGATGTGGTCTAGTTTAGGTACTTTACAAGTCCACATCTCGTGAGGAGTTTTGGCAACTTTCTTTGTAGGGACTAGATTAAGGATATGGGCGGCAGTCTCTAAGGCATACCCCCAGAATGAGATTGGTAGCTTAGCTCGACTCATCATGGAACGAACCATATCTAACAAGGTTCGATTACGCCTCTCAGCCACACCATTCAACTGTGGTGTCCTGGGAGGTGTCAATTGTGAGACTATCCCACATTCCCTTAGATAGTCGAGGAACTCTGAACTAAGATACTCACCACCACGATCGGATCGAAGCATCTTAATGTTCCTGCCCAATTGATTCTCGACTTCCTGTTTAAATTCCTTAAACCTCTTGAAAGTCTCTGACTTATGTTTGATCAAGTAGACATATCCATATCTACTGTAATCATCAGTAAAAGTCAAATAATAACGATTAGCATCCCTTGTGGCATGTTTGAATGGTCCACACACATCCGTGTGTATAAAGTCCAACAAACCTTCACCCCTCTCACACGAACCTGTGAAGGGTGACTTTGTCATTTTTCCAAGTAAGCATGATTCGCAACTATCATCTGACTTTAGGTCAAACGACTCCAAGACTCCATCCTTTTGGAGTTGGCCTATGCGTTTCTTGCTTATATGTCCAAGACGACAATGCCATAAAGATGCTTTATCCAAGTTATTATTATTAGTAGAATCAATACACAAAACATTATTTCCTAAATTATCTACAACAGACACAACTTCATACACACCATCACAAGGTAATGCTTTAAAATAAAGAACATTATTAAAGAAAGCATCAATAGAACCAACTTCATTATTAAATGAAAAGGTAAACCCTTGTTTGTACAAAGCATGAAAGGAAATAATATTTCTTTCCATTCCTGGCGAGTAACAACATTTATTCAAATCTAAACTAAACCCACTACTTAGCGATAAAGTATAAACTCCAATCTTGGTAACAGGTATAGCTTTCCTATTCCCCATGATCAAGTTTATCCTTCCTTGCTCCACATCCTCACTTCTTCTTAGTCCCTGCAAGTCACAACAAATGTGAATACCACAACCGGTATCAAGGACCCAAGAATTAGAATGGGGTGAGTTATTAGAAATGATAGTGTAAATACCTGCATTGTTGGGTTTGACTTTCCCATCCTTCACATCTTGCTGGTATTTTGGGCAGTTCCGCTTCCAATGAGATTTTTCATGGCAATAGAAGCATTCAGCCTCTTTTGGGTCAGAAGAAGGAGTAATGAAACCTTTCTTGGTTCCACTTGAAGAAGAGCCATCAAGGGTCCGAGCCTTGGTACCCTTCGAAGATCTCCTCCTCTTCCTCCCTCGACTTTTCCCGATTGCCAAAACCGGAGTTGAGTTTGGAGTAGGAGTGATAGCAACCGACTTCCCCTTAAGACCTGATTCTGCGGTCTTGAGAAGTCCCTGAAGTTTGCTGAGGGTGACTTCTTCCTTGTTCATGTGATATGTCATGCGGAATTGATCATAACACGATGGTAAGGAATGCAAAATAATATCTATTGCAAGATCCTCCGGGAAGTTCACATTAAGCTTCAGCAAACGATCCACATACCTTTGCATTTTCTGCATGTGGCTCGTGACGGATTCCCCGTCCTTCATCATGGTTGTTATCATGGAGCAGATGATTTCATACCTCTCTTGTCTTGCACTTTGATGGTATCTTTCCATCAAATCTTGGTGCATTTCATAAGGGTAGAAATCCTCATAAGACTTTTGGAGTTCCGCTGTCATCGTGGCCATCATGATGCAAGCCACTTTCATAGCATCCCTTTCATGTGCCCGAAAGTCAGCGACCTCCTGAGGAGTTGCAGTGGTCTCATCAATCTCCTTAAGCTCCTTGTCAAGGACATATTCTTTGTCCTCGTAGCGGGTAATCATCCTGATGTTTCTGATCCACTCATTGAAGTTGGATCCATCAAAGGTGACTTTCCCACACAAGTTCATAAGGGTAAAGGAGCCATTAGGATTAGAGCCAGAAGCATTGTTGAAAGACATCTGAAGAAAAGAGAAGAAGATTAGTTTAGATATAAGAGAGTCCTTAATAAAACACCCAAATGTAATATTAAGGCTAGGATCCAATCATAATATAATATAACTTAGAAGAGGTATGCCGTAATCTAAGCTATATCATATTTGAAAGGTAGGTGAATGACGATTCACCAATTTCCACCACGAAAACCGCAATATTTAAGTATTAGGTTTTTCCGAATGGTTCTTAAAAATTCCTAGATTCTTTGAGATTCAATGAACTTTTCAAAGACATGTTTCAATCTCGAGTGTGCCCTCCAAGTTTTGTGACTGGGATACCGAGGATCACAAAACGAGGTGTGAAGTAACCATGCAAATCACTTGGTACCCTTAAAGTTTATCACTCAATCGATGTGCCGGTAAACCACACACGCTCCATCGATACTATAATAAACCCTAAGTCACCCTTTACCTACCTTGTTAAGTCCAAGTTAGTGTGTCGGTTAACCACACACGCTCCACCAACGACTTAATCAAAGTGTAAAGTGTAATTTCATGGAATAGCACCTTATTCACATTTTTCCTAAAGTAACTAAGATTGGGAATTTAATAAAACATTTAGTTACTTTATAATATTCATCATACTTTGAATGAGAATTAATAAGTCCTTGTCTTACCCGTTCGGCTAACGACCCTCCACCGATCAAGCAAGCGGTGGGTGAGAGTGGACACCCATTAAGTCACCATTTTATAGGCAATAACCTTATACCCACCTTATAGACCGGCTTCGTGAATGAGGCGTACTAGCGGTAAGACGACTTTGTTCTTATACATATATATATATAATTATTAAATCATAATAATATAAGTATAAGGGTTGAATTTTAACTTTTAAAATTCTAGGGGTTGGAACTAAAGTTTTAGCTTAACTTTACTTGTTCCAAAACTTGAGGGCAAGTTTTGTAAACTTTCAAAACTTTTCATTTCTTGTAACTTATGAGTTTAATAGAGTAATAAAATGAGGACTTTTCATTTTTCCTAACTCTTGTGTTCTTTTAATGGTTTTTAATCCAAGAGACTTTTGGTTTTCCATAACTTGAGGACAAGTTAAGGACTCCATTAAAACACATTATGATCATGAATTAATCTACCACATAGGTTACAAATAATTCCTATGATCATCTAAACATCATAAGAATAAGAATATGAATATGAACACATTCAAGAATCAAAATCACATTTAATCTTTGTAATTTTGATAACTAGTTGTTGTAAATGAGTTAGAAAAGACATTACACCTTCTAAAACAAGTTTTCAAGTACCAAAACAGTTTAGGGTAATGTTTCTAATCCATTTCCAGCAACTGAAGTCGAAATTCTGCACTCTGTCGACCCTACTCGCCGAGTGCTTAAACCTACTCGCCGAGTAGGTTGAAGATACACATGAACTCGACGAGTCCTCCCCATGGACTCGCCGAGTCCATCAGTCAGACAGCAATATTTTCAACTTTCTTCAACTTTTAAGCACAAATAACAAACAAACAAGCCTAGGCTCTGATACCACTGATGGGTTTTGAGCATTCTAACACTTCCTAAGTGTACATGCAACCCTAATAACCTTGGATCTATGTTTGTCTAATTATCATGCAAAGTTGAATTCCAAGGTTATATTCCTATCTAGCATACATGGGGAACAATTTTAACTTGAATAATAGATAGAATAACTTACCTTGTTGTTGCTTGTGTTCCTTGAAACCTTGTGAGCCTAGCACACCAAGTGTGATGCCTCAAATGCTTCACACAACACCAAATGCTCTTGGAAAGACTCTTGAGATAATACACACTTCTCAAAATCGGCCAAGCCCTCAAGTTTCCTTAGTGTCTAACCGATTTTGGTGGAGAATATGCTTCTTATATAGTGTTGACACATCTAGGGTTACACCATGTAAACCCTAATGTGTCATGACTCTTCATTTCCATGACCCATGGGTTTGTAACTCCCATGGAGCATCCTATGGGTAGAACCCAACTTGATAATCCATAGAGCCTCTTAGCCCACTATACAAGATATGGATGATTTACATAATCAACCCCTATATTTAATTAGTTATCCTTTGATCACTTAATTAATTCCAAATTAATTCTTGATCAAACTAATCAAATAATATTATTAATATATTAGAACTTATAATATATTAATAATCTCCAAGTGTTATTCCTCTCATTTAGTCTAACCAATTGCATGGTGCCATGTAACCCAAATGGACCATGCCGGGTCGGGTCAAGTACAAGCCCGAAATAGTTATGGACTTAGACACCTTATCCAACAGTTTTATTATCAAATTTTATGTGATTCACAAATTATCATCAAAAAGGGATTTTTCTACACTTTTAGCTGTTTACCAATAAAATTGTTTTAGTTGTTTATCTAATGCATTTTTAAGATTATATTGTTGTTAAACTATTTTCAAAACCGTGTTTAAATCATTTTTCTTTTTAAAAATATATTTACACTAATATATTTATATAAGTAAGACTTGAAGGACTTAGGACCGATAGTTCGCCTTATTTCCTATTCTTGTTTGATGTGGGCTTAGGGTATCTATTATCCGTCCGACTGTCATTGATTTCTTAGTTATATATCATATATATTTGTGTTAGATACAAAAGTCTTCATCTCATACGATACCTTTGTTATTCAAAGGCAGGAAATCATACACTCTAGTTAACTATAATAGGTATAGTTAAGACTACTGCTCGTTACCTCTACTACTACTATACTCACTATAACTGTTATTACTACAAGTTAATACACGTATAAGAGAGCACTCTATGAACTGTACAAAAAGACTACTATACTATAATACAAGAGAATACACTAATCCAGAGTATAACACACTATCCCTCTATAAGACACTCTACCGCGCTTACACCATGTGACCAGGGCTTTCTGGAAGGAAGGCAACACTACATGTATAGATCTATACGAGGCGAACACTATTACATCCCGACAGTTAACTATAGTTTGAGCCGACTAGGCCCTGGGGTGGCACTACATCACTACACTACACATGACCGGGAAGGTCATCGGGTTCTCTATTATCATTCAGCCTGGTTACATGAGGGGTTACACCCTTATCCAAATTAATACACTAAGACTTAAGTCAAATCTAACATCCCAAAGTAAGTAAGTATCTATTACTAATGGAAGTTTGCACCACTACTACTGTCAACAGGCATAACTTTTCTTCATCTATGTTACTCACATGAGATTTATTATCATACTTTTACAACTGAAGGTTTTCAATGATAATACTTACACACAACTCAAAGGATTTAACTTACAATGTACTTTTCTGGAAAATATAGGATTTTCTAGGGATTTCTACTACTCATAAACATAAATTTCAGTTTTATACTATAAGTTTGTAAACACTTTTATACAACAACGACACTAAATTCTTATGAACTCACCAGCTTTATGCTGATACTCGTTTTCAAAATAACTTGTATCCTCAGGTCAAAGATAGACAGGTACAGGTGCAACTTTTGGAGAAGATGGAGCACATACAAGACCTATCTTTTATTTTTGTTATACTTTTGGTGTCTATTAAACTTTATAGAACACGTTTGTAATTAAAATTACTATATAAATGAAATGGTTGTTGTCGCTTGTTTTTACTATTATGCAATTGTTATGATAGTGTACATGACGTCCTCCACCCCAGAACGTATTTCGCCGTTATCGGTTTTGGGGTGTGACACCTATAATCCCTTGATCTCTCATCAGATCATCACTCATGTGCTCTCTTTCCACTACCTGTATATGAGAAAACTGAGTGGGTCAAGCTTGGGAACCTGGTGAGCACATAGGGTTTTCAACCTGCAATAAATAAGTTTATTAATTTCATCAACTAACAATACCCCATTACCCATTCCTGTTATCCTCACTTTATGTCCCTAAAACACCTATCGTAAGGGATTTAGCCTAAGGATTATCATCGGGATGGACACTATTGCTAAGGGGTTTCCTAAACAATAAATGTTCGTAAGGAAACCATGAGGGGGTTAGAGTACACTAGTGAACACATCGTTCACAAACACCTACATGTTGCGGGCCTGCTAGCGTTCCACTTGACTGTCTAGAATAGTCTGTGGTTGTCATCTATACTCTGCGAGATGACTGGATCAACAACAACATCGAGGCCTCTCATCATTTTATTTCATCACACACCAACTATTTCATCTACCCATGTTTCACCCCCAACATATTTGTAGATATAACATACATATACAGTTTAAATCATTTAAAACATGTATAATAGTATTCGTCTAACATAGATAACAAGTATACAAACAATATGCATACATAGTATGTAATTTATATAAAATACTTCATATCTACGCATAAGATGAAAATAAATATGCACTCACTTTAGTAGCGGGAGTAGATAGAATCTAAAAACGGTCAATGGCTCGTGATTGTCGGGCTCGGGACGTGGAACGGCTTCAGAAAACGAGAGAGAGAAGGAAGATTTGGTGTAACAAGTGAACGAGGTCGAACTTGCTATTTATAGGCTGATTTCGGCCCATTCACGTTGTGAGAATTCATTGCTCACATCGTGAGAAAAGAGACTCACGTCGTGAGTCCAGTCAATTTAGGGTTTCTGACGCGTGTCATGCTCTTAGACAGCTGTATCTTCGGAAGGTCATAACTTTTGCATACGAACTCCATTTTTGACGTTCTTTATATCCACGCGTAGGTGGAGGCGTAATCTACAACTTTCATTTAGAATTCTAAGGACAAAAAGTAGTTTATCATAAAATAAATTTTTACGTTTCCCAGTGTCATGCCGGTTTTGACGCGAAACTTCGACATGTCATATCTTCTTCGTTATAACTCGGATTTCGGCGTTCTTTATATCTTCGGAATCCTTGTCCCGACCACTACAACTTTTTCATAGATATTGGACCTATCTATTGTTTTATTTTTGACGCTTATTTTTATTCTTAACTTATTATATCTTATAATTAAATATAAGGCACATAAAATCACATAATATTCAAATAATTCCTATTTATTATTAAAAAGTAGGTTATAAGTGTTGACCCTAACTATTACACCATTAAATTAATGTTTAGCCTAGAAACACGGGCATTACAGTTCTCTCCTCCTTAGGATGATTCCGTCGCGGAATCATGCATCAACAAATAGATGTGGGTAGCAACTCATCATGTCACTCTCTATTTCCCAGGTGAGGTTCGGCCCATTCGTATGTTTCCAGCGCACAAGCACTAAGTCAACCATCTTGCGGCGCAACTTCTTAGTCTTACGGTCAACAATCGCCTCAGGCTCTTCAATTAGCCTCTTATTTTCATCCATCCTTAACTCTGAAATTGGAATTATATCGGGAATTTCTCCCGTAAACTTCCCCAAGTAACACACATGGAAAGTGTTATGAATACCATCTAGTTCTTCCGGTAACTCTAGCTTGTAAGCTTGGTTCCCAATCCTTTGAATAATTTTGAATGGTCCTATAAACCTTGGACTCAACTTTCCTCTCTTTCCAAATCGTATAAGTCCCTTCCATGGTGAGACTTTGAGCAAAATTGAATCTCCAACTTCAAATGTCAGTGGTCGTCTTTTCTTGTCAGCATAACTCTTTTGACAATCCTGAGCTGCTAACATCCTTTCCTTGATCACTTTCAGCTTTTCAACAGTCTGATGGACTATCTCGGGGCCCATAAACTGCTTTTCTCCAGTTTCAAGCCAACAAGATGGCGTACGACACTTCTGTCCATACAACGCATCATAAGGTGCCATCTTAATGCTCGAATGATAACTGTTGTTGTAGGAAAACTCTACCAGAGGTAAGTGCTCATCCCAGTTACCTTGGAATTCTAGGGTACATGATCTCAGCATATCTTCTAGCGTTTGAATCGTTCTTTCACTCTGACCATCAGTCTATGGATGGTAAGCTGTACTTAAACACAACTTCGTACCCATTTCTTCCTGTAGACTTTTCCAAAACCTTGACGTGAAACGACTATCACGATCTGATACAATCGGTAATGGTACACCGTGAAGTCTTACCACTTCCTTCACGTAAGCATTTGCAAGCTTATTCATAGACCATTTCTCATTGGTTGCTATGAAGTGTGCACTCTTTGTGAAACGATCCACGACTACCCAAATCATGTCGTGACCGTTCTTTGTTTTGGGCAGTTTAGTCACAAAATCCATAGTGATATCTTCCCATTTACCCATGGGTATAGGTAAAGGTTCTAAACTCCCATACGGTTTCTGATGTTGTGCCTTAACCCTTGCACATGTTACACATTCAACCACATACTTTGCAATATCGAGCTTCATCGTCGGCCACCAGTAGTAGGGTTTCAAATCCCTATACATTTTAGTGCTACCTGGATGAATCGAGTACATGGTTTTGTGAGCTTCTTCCATCAGAAGATCCCTTATTCCTCCCATCTTAGGTACCTAAATTCTATCTTGGAATACCTTCAATCCTTGTTTATTTGTACTGAATACCAACGTTTTGCTTAAACATTCTTCCTTTCGGTCATTTTTCTCCATAGCTTCTTCCTGAGTTTTCTTGATACTTTCCACAATCGTCGAGACAACTTCAATTCGTAACGATCTTGGCCTTTTTCTTTCAAAGTTTACTTTTCGACTTAGAGCATCAGCTACAACATTTGCTTTACTAGGGTGGTAAAGTATCTCACAGTCGAAATCTTTGAGTAACTCTAGCCAACGTCGTTGTCTCATGTTCAATTCCTTCTTATTAAAGAGATAATGGAGACTCTTATGATCAGTGAAAAGTTTGCACTTTGTGCCATAGAGGTAATGCCTCCATATCTTTAGGGCAAAAACTACCGCTACCAACTCCAGATCATGAGTGGGTAGTTCTTTTAATGCTCCTTTAATTGTCGAGATGCATATGCTATCACCTTTTCTCTTTGAGTTAGAACACATCCTAACCCGACTCCTGACGCATCACTATACACTGCGAAATCTTCAACTCCATCAGGTAGAGAAAGAATTGGTGCTTCACACAATTTCTTCTTTAGCTTCTCGAATGCGTCATCGTGTTTCTCACTCCATGCATATGTGGCTCCTTTATGGGTCAAAGTTTTCAATGGAGCAGCTATCGAAGAAAAGCCTTGGATAAATCTTCGGTAATATCAAGCTAATCCTAGAAAGCTTCGAATCTCCGTGGGACTTTTTGGTCGTTCCCACTTCATTACAGCTTATATCTTTGCTGGTTCAATCATTATTCCCTCTTGGTTAACCACATGACCTAAAAATTGGACTTCTCGAATCCAGAAATCACATTTGGAGAACTTAGCATACAGCTTCTCCTTCTTCAGAACTTCTAATACTTCTCTCAGGTGCTTGCCATGTCCCGGCTGACTCTTTGAGTATATTAGAATGTCATCTATGAACACTATTATAGATTTATCGAGGAATGGTTTACAAACCCTATTCATCAAATCCATAAACGCTGCTGGAGCATTGGTCAGTCCAAATGACATAACTAAGAACTCGTAGTGTCCATATCTTGTTCTGAATGCAGTCTTCTCAATATCCAACTCTCTCACCTTCAGCTGATGATATCCTGACCTAAGATCGATCTTTGAGAAATAGTTCGAACCTTGCAACTGATCGAATAGGTCATCAATCCTTGGCAATGGATACTTGTTCTTCACTGTTGCCTTGTTCAACTCTCGGTAGTCTGTACACATTCTCATGCTTCCATCCTTCTTCTTTACAAATAGCACCGGAGCTCCCCAGGGTGATGAACTAGGTCTAATAAAACCTTTGTTCAATAACTCCTGAAGTTGCGTCATAAGCTCCTTCATCTCCGTCGGTGCTAGTTGGTATGGTGCTTTCGCTATTGGTGTTGATCCTGGCGACAAGTCTATTCGAAACTCCACTTGTCTATCAGGGGGCAATCCAGGAAGATCTTCGGGAAAGACTTCTAGATAGTCACACACCACGGGTATACTTTGTATCTCCTTCTTAGTATCAATCACAAATGCCAAGTATGATGTGCATCCTTTGGAGAAAAATTTTCTCGCTTTCATCAAGGAAATGATTTCAGAATTTACTCTGTGTTTTTCCTCGTACACCATAAATGACTCTTTTCCAGATGGGTTTACTCTTATCATCTTCTTCTTGCATAGTATCTCAGCATCGTACGTACTAAACCGATCCATTCCTAGCACGATGTCGAAACCATTCAACTCAATGGGCAGTAATTCCTCATGGAATTTATTCCCGTTCAAGTCGGTGATGATATTTTTAATGCAATTACTAACAAGTATGAACTTGCCACTGGCAACTTCTACAACTATAGTATTATTAAGTTTATCTATAGGCAATGCTAGTCTTCTACCAAAATTATGTGATATAAATGAGTAGTTGTTCCTGAATCAAATAATATATTGGCAGGCAATCCATTTACAAGAAAGGTACCTGAAGCGACATCTGCTTCATCTCTTGCTGCTTCCAGTGTCATCTGGAAAGCTCTGGCTTTCGGTTTTGGTGGGACATTGGGCCTTGTTGTCTCCTTCTTCTTTAGACAGTCTTTCAAGATGTGCCCTTCTTCATTACACCCATAATAAACTTTCTTGTCGAGGGCGCATTCATTGGCATAGTGCCCAAGCTTTCCACACTTAAAACAAGTGACTCCTCCGTCACATTTCCCTAAGTGCTTCTTCTTGCACTTCTCACACCATTTTGCTTCACCTCCTCTTCCTCCAAACTTCTTTGAATCAGACTTCGAAAATTTGCTTTTCTTGTTGGACCCTAAAGATCCATCAAACTTCCTTTTATCACCAACTTCAACCTTGCTGGCGGCTCTTCCCTTGATCATCTCCTCAACACACTTAGCAGCCCAGATAGTTGCCTCCAGAGTAGGTGCCTGACGTAATAGCACAACGTACTCCTATGGAAGTCCCTTTGCGTACTTGTCGACTTTTGTCAATTCATCTAGGACGATGCACAAAGCAAACTCCATTTTGTCTATGAAGGCATTGGTGTATTCATCAATGGACATGTTGCCCTTCTTTAATGTCAGGAATTGGTTTTCCAGCTCTAGCAGATTTTGGGCCGAGCAGAACTTACGTTTAAAGTATACTAAGAACTCTGCCCATGTCAGTTGTAGTGGCTCGTTGGGGCTTATGGTCTTCCCCAAAGTGTTACACCAGTGAACAGCGCCACCTCTAAACTGACGTACTGCATATGTGGTTTGTAGTTTTCCCTTGCAATCACATGTTATGAAAGCCAGCTCCATCTCTGAGATCCAATCCATAACTGCAATTGGATCTTCTTTCCCAGTGAAAGTCGATGGCTTGCAAGTTGTGAAGTCCTTATACTTGCATCCATTCCTCTCGACTATATCATCTTGGTTGTTCCTCCTAACCACTGGCGGTTCAGCTTGACTAACAGTCCTACTGTAATTCCCTTCTTCTGACTGTTCGTCATTCAGCTCAGGCTGTTCAACAGGTATCGTAGGTTCATCCCTATTCTGTTGAAGTAAACGCCTTGTCTCCTCCATCTGGCGATCCAACATGATCTGGATCATAGCTTGTACCCCAGCCATCGTCATTGGCTCAGGTGCAGCTGCTACAACTGGTACTTGTTCAATCACTTGGGGTTGAGGCTGTTGATTGTCAGTTACATTGGCATTTTTTACTCTACTTCGGGTTCTTGCCATGATGGTCTATATACCAAATCAGAAGTTCAGTGTGTAGTGACGAGAATTAAGATAGGAAAACTTTATCTACGATAGACGTATTAAATCCTCCTTATTACTCCAAAACGTTTACATGCTAGTTCTAATATCGCAGTCAAACGTTTAGAATCGTAAACACATAAAGTTTCTAGATTCGGTTGGCAAAAGACCATAGATCCGAACAAATAATAGCATATAAGGCATCTTTATAGTTATAGCTATAACACAAAGCATTTAGCACATAAAAGCATTTTAGGCATCTTTCCTAAAATAAACTAATGCTCGTGTCAAAAATATAGCAGACACTCATCTCACAATCATCACTTACATTCTAAGTTTAAGTCTAGAAATCCTACAATTTCCTAGTTCGCTTAAACTAGTGCTCTGATACCAACTGTGATATCCCCAAATCTACGACCAGAAAAGACCGATTTGTTTATGCTTTATTTGAAAATCAGAGTATATTTTTAAAGAAATATAATGCGGAATTTGTTCCCAAAAAAAAATATGAAAAAGAATTTATCAAAGCATTTCCGTAGAAATGTATTATATTAAAAACTTTGGGATATCATTGTTAAAACAGATCAAAAGCATAAACATAAATAACATAGGCATTATAATATCTATTTATTCTAGTAGCCTATAATCCATTGATCTCTCATCAGATCATCACTCATGTGCTCTCTTTCCACTACCTGTATATGAGAAAAATGAGTGGGTCAGGCTTGGGAGCCTGGTGAGCACATAGGGTTTTCAACCGACAATAAATAAGTTTATTAATTTCATCAACCAATAATAACCTGATTACCCATTCCCGTTATCCTCACTTTACGTCCCTAAAACACCTATGGTAAGGGATCTAGCCTAAGGATTATCATCGGGATGGACACTATTGCTAATGGGTTTCCTCAACAATAAATGTCCATAAACCAACCATGAGGGGGATAGAGTACACCAGTGAACACATCGTTCACAAACACCTACAGGTTGCGGGCCTGCTAGAGTTCCACTTGACTGTCTAGAATAGTTCGTGGTTGTCATTTATACTCTGCTAGATGACTGGATCAACAACAACATCGAGGCCTCTCATCATTTTATTTCATCACACACCAACTATTTCATCTACCCATGTTTTACCCCCAACATATTTGTAGATATAACATACATATACAGTTTAAATCATTTAAAACATGTATAATAATGTTCGTCTAACATAGATAACAAGTATACAGACAATATTCATACATATCATGTAATTTATATAAAATACTTCATATCTATGCGTAAGATGAAAATAAATATGCACTCACTTTAGTAGCGGGAGTAGATAGAATCTAAAAACGGTCAACGACTCATGATCGTCTGGCTCGGGACGCGGAACGGCTTCAGAAAACGAGAGAGAAGGAAGATTTGGTGTAAGAAGTGAATGAGGTCGAACTTGCTATTTATAGGCTGATATCGGCCCATTCACGTCGTGAGAATTCATTGCTCACGTCGTGAGCCATGGATGAATCACCTCGTAGCTTCGACATTTGCTTTCTAGGCTTGAATAGTGTCTGTTTGACTCCTCACGTCGTGAGCTTTTAAGTTATCGTTCCCGTAGACTTCTAGCTTCGAAATGTGACTTTTTGACTCCTCACTTCGTGAGAAAAAAGGCTCACGTTGTGAGTCCAGTCAGTTTAGGGTTTCTGACGCGTGTCATGCTCTTAGACAGCTGTATCTTCGAAAGGTCATAACTTTTGCATACAAACTCCGCTTTTGACATTCTTTATATCCACGCGTAGGTGGAGACGTAATATACAACTTTAATTTAGAATCCTAAGGACAAAAAATAGTTTATCATAAACTAACTTTTTACGTTTCCCAGTGTTGTGCCAGTTTTGACGCGAAACTTCGACATGTCATATCTTCTTCGTTATAACTCGGATTTCGGCGTTCTTTATATCTCCGGAATCCTTGTCCCGGCCACAACAACTTTCTTCATAGATATTGGACCTATCTATTATTTTATTTTTGACGTTTATTTTTATTCTTAACTTATTATATCTTATAATTAAATATAAGGCACATAAAATCACATAATATTCAAATAATTCATATTTATTATTAAAAAGTAGGTTATAAGTGTTGACCCTAACTATTACACCATTAAATTAATGCTTAGCCTAGAAATGCGGACGTTACATAAACACATATGGAGCTCATACCAAAGTTGAATCACTCAAACAAAGCTAATCATAAATAAGATAACCGGAGAAGTGAGTGATAGTTAACCCCATAATTTAAGTATGCCTTTGAAAATGAAGTGTTCATGTTACTAGACTTCCAGAGCCACTAAAACAATCAATTAGTTAATCGGATAAGTCAAGTTTTGATGATACCTGGAATTATCATCAATGAGCTTGGGATCTAACATATGGATGCCATTTGGCTTGTTATTGATTTAAAATTCAGTAACTAACTCATAAAATATATAACTTTAAGACTAATTGAAGTTTTGTCGATCAAATAAATAATGTATGTCGAGATTAAGAGATAACCAAAAGAAGTAGGTTTTAATTTAGTTTGGCTATATATTTGTATAATATATATATACTAAAAAGTACGTTCAACTTACATCAAAATTGCGACGAAACACAAAGTCGATAAAAACCAAAATCTGACTAGTACACTTTGCTTTTGTTTTCTTAGATTTTTTTGAGGACGGTAAATGATAATTAAAGCTTGTAATCATCAAAAGATGGGTTTTAGAGTCGTGTATGTCTTTTGTTTCTTTATTAGAACTTTTTATGACTTGAATGAGCCCATTAGGATAAGATTTGGCCCAACAATCAAATAGTCATAAATAATCAGTCTTTTGTTAAGATCGGAATTTTATGCATAATTGTATTCGGTATGCAAGAGCGGGATAGAACCCTAAAATCTAACATAAAATGACATGAGAAATACATATTCATTGGTCAATTTACCACTTTATAAATTATATTTTTTTTTAAAAATACAGCTCATGTAAAATCTATGATGACAACCTACGTACACACCAAAATAATATTATTCTATAAACTACTGATTTTAAAAAAATAAAAACCCACATCATATAAATTGTTGGGTTAATCGGATTTATAAGTGCAGGGGATTTTGGGAAGTTTTTTTTTTTTTTTTTTTTTTTTTTTATTTATTTTTTTTTATTTTAATTGTTTTTCTTGTAGTTTTTGTGTTAGAATCAAATTCATTATGTTTTAGTATAAAATGCTCATTGCATTTTTTCTTAAGGTGTATTCACAACTTGTTTTTAATTAAAAGGATAATGAATTAAAAGGGTAACATATTTTTCAATTTGTACACATTTGGTCACTGAGTTTTTTTTCCTCCACATTTACCCCTTCAACTTGTTGAACTGTACACATTCAGTCCTTATAACCAGTTACTCAAGGTTAACCGGAAAAAATGATTTAATAGGTAATATATTTCTCATTTTATACACATGTAGTCCTTAATATTTCTGTACACATTTAGTCCTTAATATTTTTTTGTTTCAAAATAATTCATTTTTATTTTTGTGCACATTTAGTACTTATGAATGTTTTTTTTAGGTTTTACTCACGACATCTTACGTGGGACTATCATTGATGAAGTGTATGAGGTTGTTGATGTTTATGTGTAATGTCTCATTTTCACAACCAAACAATTTCATTTTTAAATAAGGAAAAGCTCCCTAATTATAAATCCATTATTAAGAAAAAATGTTTATTCCAAAATACATTTATCGAAAATCAGAGTAATATAAGAAATGCATAATCCTCAATATTGTTGATGAGTGTGTACAGTCATGCATTCGCCTTCCCACGACCAACGATAGAACCTGAAAAAATAAACAACTGGGTAAGCACAAAGTTTAGTGAGTTTCCCTCAAAATACCCAACACAACAAACGTATTATCATTCATAACGGACCCACACTCATCAATTGGTATACCTTTGCCCAATTAGTCATCGGACTGGAATGCCAACATGAAACAAGTCCAATCAGTCATCGGACTGGAATACCCAGGGTTTGTTGGCATTACACCTTAATCCAACTACTCTTCTCGAGTCTTCGTGCCTACAGCTTATAGCCGGCCCGCACCAGGTATCTTGGCCTACAACATATAACAGGACCACCTGAAACTATCTCACCATCATATGGTTATCCCACATAAGATGCCGTGAGAAAAACCTAAAGAAATCATTCATAAGTACTGAATGAATACAAAAACAAAAATGACTTATTTTGCAACAAAAAAATATTAAGGACTAAATGTGTACAAAAATATTAAGGACTAAATGTGTACAAAGTGATAAATATATTACCCTATTAAGTCATTTTTACCGGCTAACCTGGAGTAGCCGGTCATAAGGACTGAATGTGTACAGTTTAACAAGTTGAAGGGGTAAATGTGCACGAAAAAAAACTTAGTAACTAAATGTGTACAAATCGAAAAATATATTACCCTTTTAAATCATCATCCCTTAATTAAATAAGAGAAGTCTTTCACATCAAACAACTATTCCTTGTTTCTTTGTTTTTCTCCGTTTCCTATCTTTCTTCTATGTTCCTATTTTTCTTGTGTTTGAAGGACTTGCACTTCTAAACCTACACTTGGTATCATTTTGTAAAGATGAATAGTATAGTACAATCCATGATATTCATTAATGCATGTACATATATATTTTATTTCTTACAAAAATAATGATGTGTACATAGATTTTAAATAGTAACTGCTTTATTTAATAGGAACATTGACAAGTGTTTGATGGATATACATATTTTTTTATAGATGAAAGTTAAAGTGGTGCAACTCTGAAAGTAAGTTATACTTGATGTTAAATTATAGTTAATCTGACTGATGTTAACTATTAATTATTAAAGTATTACTAACCTTGTTTAATAAAGCTTTCTAAAAAAGACATGGTTTTCATACATTTAGTTATTTTAACAGATAACTATTATTTTAATAAGCACAAAGTTTGCGACGTACTTGGAGTCAAATAATTAGGTGAGTTGGTCCCATATAGTCGTTATCTTCTTTGCTGGGGATTCAACGAGCATGTTTGAATTGCATCTTTCATCAATCCGCCTACAGTTGGCGTTGATTTGGTTGGTATTGCGTTTACCTCAATTCAAGAATCAGGATAATTTATTCAGTCAAATTTAGATTCACACTGTAGCGACAAAATTTCAAAGCAAAATCCTTTCAATTTTATAAAAGATAATGCAGATATGGATCTATATTCTATACATCACCTTTAATACAATATTCTTTAATTGTATTAAATTCAATCCAGAGACAAATAATCTAGAAGAATAGAAGACCCCGAGAAGGTGAATCCTAGCCAAGAATCATGGATAATCTACGGCCTCAAACGGACCCTCAATCATGGTTCCACAGGTTAGTTCAATTTAGGATGGAAAATCATTGTATTAATGAAGATTAGGAGTATATTGGAAGAGGTTAGGATTGGTTTGGACCTGAATTGGTGGCTTAATATTGCAAAAACCTCGAAATTTTGTGTATAGCTCCATTATTCCGAGTAAAATTTCAAGAGTAAATTCACTGGATCAAGTATCAATCTGGAAATATTTCATGTATCTTGTGTAACTTATGCATGCAAGGTCCAAATCAAGTCTAGTTTCTTCACATGTCTTCCTATGATCATAGGAAAGTTATGTAATGATAAAAATATGATGTTAAATATTAAGAACATTAACTAAAGTGGGTAGAGTGTAATTAGTTTTTAATTACTCAATGAATACTTATCTACATGTGACATTTATGAATCGAGATGACTTGGGAATTGGAGTAAAAGTCTTGCAACTAGTTAAGGTGAACTATTATCCAAAAATACATGTCCCTATCCTAATTTAATGATTTAAACTTTTATTTTTATGTGATAACATATATCTATTTCAACTTAAATCAAGTTCAGGGGTTTGCTTCTGGGTTCAAAATACATTTTTTAGATTAAAATTCATAGCAAAAACAATTCCAAATCGAATCAAATCCGGAACCCTAAATTACCAAATACCCCAAAAATTGAATGCATTTAAAAAGCCACCACGTCGTGGTCTGGGCACCACGTCATGGTTGATTAGTGAAAAATATCTAACTGTGAAATCGCCACATCGTGGTGACTGTCACCATGTCGTGGTAAATAAAATAACTTATTTTTGGAAAAAATCTCATGAAAACATCCACCCCACACTTATTCCATGTTTGTCCTAAAAGCCAGATCCAGAACAAAAATTTATAAGAGTGAAAAATCAACAACACAAAACAAAATAAACAAATAAAAGAAAAGGAAAGAAAAAAAAAATGCAAACTCTAAATCACAGGTTTCCTCCTGCAAGCGCTTATTTTTTGGGAGTCATGAGCCGGACTCATTCCTGCTCTACGTTGTGGCAGCCACTGCTAATTTCACGATTTATCCTTCTTTTTCCTCATTTGGCCTCCCCTTTTCATAATGTTTTACCCGATGTCCAGTAACTGTAAGTCCCCAAAATTGAATTGTAAGTCCCCAAAATTGCTTGTGTATCAATCAGATCTAATTGATGGTGCGGAATCCCAATCAATTGGATGATGTCAGATCAAAATAAGAAGAGAAGGAGAAGAAGAAGATGATGAATCTAATGATGTATTCAATATGAATGATGCTCCTTACAATAGATTCATGCACACACACACATTATTCTCTCTCTAACTTTCTCTCTCTACAATATGCTCCACTCCTCTTTTTCTCTCTCTTCTCTAGCCTTACACTCCCACATGCACTCCTCTATTTATAGCACTCCCAGCAGTACACGAATGTACAGCTGCACACGTGTGTACGGCCGTACACAGGGTGTGCGGCCGCACACAGCCACAAAATTACATATTACATTATATATTTTCCTAGAAAAGCAAAGTATAAACCATATTTTTTGACCCAACAATCTCCCCCTTATTTTTCAGGGATCTGTCCAAAAACGCAATTATCTTTTCAAAATAAGATCAAATAAGCTCCAGATCTGACAAAATTGACTGATACAATCCAAGCTCTGATACCAATTGTAAGTCCCAAAAATTGCTTGTGTATCAATCAGATATAATTGATGGTGCGGAATCCCAATCAATTGGATGATGTCAGATAAAAATAAGAAGAGAATGAGAAGAAGAAGATGATGAATCTAATGATGTATTCAATATGAATGATGCTCCTTACAATAGATTCATGCACACACACACACACACACACTCTTCTCTCTCTCTAACTTTCTCTCTCTAAAACATCTTTTATTTCACACACTTAAGCTCCTTGGATATATCCCTCACATGCACTCCTCACCCTATATATATGGACCTAATGCCAAGCCCAGAATACAAATAATCTAATACTATTTTTGGCCCAAATAATTAAAACAATAAATGCTTAGAAAAACAACGTATAAACCATATTTTTGACCCAACAGTAACTTTGAAAGTAGTGCATTCCTTTGAGATTAAATCTATAGTTCCATGTGGAAATACTTACTTCACAATAAATGGACCGTTCCATTGTGTCTGTAATTTCTCGGGAAAAAGCTTCATTCTTGAATTGAAAAGGAGAACCTTTTTCCATTCTTGGAAATCCTTACGTCCTCTCAACCTAGCATCATGTCATTTCTTTGTTTTGTCTTTGTAGATCAATGAGCTTGCATAAGCTTCATTTCTTAACTCCTCTACGACATTCATTTGCATTAGACGATTTGTTCTTAATTCGGCCAACTCAAAATTGCAAGTTTTCAAAGCCCAATACGCCTTGTGCTCAATTTCAACCGACAAATGACAAAATTTTACCAAAGACAAACCTATAAGGTGTAGTACCAGTAGGTGTTTTAAAGGCAGTTCGAAATGCCCACACCACATCATCTATTTTTTCCGACCACTCCTTCTTGTTGCTTCCGACCGAGCGTTCAAGAATCCTTTTCTATGCCCGATTTATGACTTCAGTTAGCCCACTTGTTTGCAGATGGTAGGGTGTTGCAAATTTATGGTGTACACCATATTGCTGTAACACTTTGTTAAGTTGTTCATCTGCAAAGTGAGTTCCCCGATAACTTATTAGTGCCCTTGGTACACCAAAACGAGAAAACAATCTTTTTGAGAATTTTACTACCACATGAGCATCGTTTGTTGGTAAGGCTTGTGCTTCCGCCCATTTTAGACATAATCAACTGCCACTAAGATGTATTTATTCCCTCAAGAAGCCGAAAATGGTCCCATAAAATCGATACCCCCAATGTCAAATACTTCACAAACTTGGATGCTATTTTGGGGTATCTCGCTTCGGGAAGAAATGTTGCTCGATCGTTAGCACGAGTCACATTCTTTAACAAATTTGGTGGCATCCTTGAAAATTGTAGGCCAATAGAATTCTGAATAAAATACTTTCTTTTCCGTGTAATGTGCCTTGTGATGTCCTCCGGTGGGTCCATTATGACAATGCTTCAAAATTTCCAAACTTTCTTTCACGAATGTGCATCTTCTTATCATAACATCCATGCAGCTTCTAAATAGATATGGTTCATCCCAAAAGAAGTATTTGACTTTTGAAACTAATTTCTTCTTTTGTTGATGAGTCAATCCTTTTGGAAGATAATCACCAGCCAAATAGTTGGCTATATCAGCATACAATGGCTCCGCCCCTACGATCACCATTAGATATTCTTCGGGAAAATTGTCTCAAATTTATTATTCTTTCAGTTTTCCATTTCCGGGTTTTCCAATCTCGAGAGGTGATCGGGTGCCACATTTTCCATACCCTTTTTGTCCCTGATCTTGATGTCAAATTCTTGCAAGAGTAGTACCCATCAGATCAATCTTGGCTTAGTATCCTCCTTAGCAACTAGATACTTAAGAGCAGAATGGTCAATAAAGACAATAGTTTTGGACAATACTAAATAAGGGCGGAATTTTTCAAGAGCGTAAATAACGGCCATAAGTTCTTTTTCAGTGGTTGTATAATTTTCTTGGACCGGGTTTAGTGTTTTGCTTGCATAATATATAGGTTGAAAACGCTTATCAACCCTTTGTCTAAGGACCGCTCCTACTGCAAAACCACAAGCATCGCACATGAGCTCAAATGGGAGGTTCCAATTTAGGGCAATCATGATTTAGGTATTGGTTAATTTCTCTTCTAATAATTAAAAGGCTTCAAGACATTCGTTTGAGAAGTCAAATGTGACATCTTTTAAAACAAGTTGAGTTAATGGCCTAGTAATTTTTGAAAAAACTTTTATAAACCGGCGGTAAAATCCCACATGGCCAAGAAAACTTCCTACCCCTTTCACGTTTGTTGGAGGTGGCAATTTAGCTATAGTGTCAACCTTTGCATGACCCACTTCTATCCCTAATTTGGAAACTTTATGTCCCAAGACAATCCCTTCTTTGCCCATGAAATGACAATTCACCCAATTTTAAAACAAAGTTGGTTTTTTCACATCTAGCAAGCATCAAGTCGAGGTTGGACAAGCAATCATCAAAAGAAGACCCGTAAACAGAAAAATCATCCATGAAAACTTCCATGAACTTTTCAACCATATCATGGAAAATAGCTATCATGCATCTTTGGAATGTGGTCGGTGCATTGCATAACCTGAATGACATCCGTCGATAAGCAAAAGTCCCAGTTGGGCAAGTAAATGTGATATTTTCTTGGTCTTGAGGATCAATAGGGATATGAAAATATCATCAAAAACCATCTAGAAAGAAGTAATAAAGGTGACCGGATACTCTTTCGAGCATTTGATCAATAAAAGGGTAAAAGGAAATGGTCTTTGCAAGTGGCATCGTTTAGCTTGTGATAATCGATGCACATTTGCGAACCGTGTAACATCTATAAAATCATGATAAATTTAAACTTTTCAAAACCAACCAATTTCACAAATTGTTTACAATCATAGTTTTCAAAGCATGTTCAACATCAGAGTCTCCCACAATCATAATTCAAAAACATGAGGATGTGTAAGTCACGCCTTCGCCTTCCCACGATCATCTGAAGTACTTGAAACATAACCCAAACTGTAAGCCAATGCTTAGTGAGTTCCCCCAAAGTACCAAAACACAAACGAATAACATATATGATAACAACATATCCGGTCCAATCAAGCATCAGGTTGGAATAGATAGGTTTTCTAAGCATCAAATACACTTTAAGCTAGGTAGCGGAAAAATCTAAACAACAACGACATACCTAAGTGTACTTGCAACTTATGGATCTATGGTTTCATACAATTACATCTACCCTAAGAAAACCAAAAATACAAAGGAAGAACACATACCTCTTATGCAGCCAAAGATCTTCGTGCTTGACTCCTCATGCGTGCCACCTTGTTTGGATGATAAGTGTGACAACCCGTTATTTTCAAGTCTGTAAAAGTCAACCAAAGTCAACAAAAGTAAAAAATTGTTAAATAAAAATCAAAATTTTTTGATTTATTAATTATTTAAAGCTTCTCCAACGTTTTAATATAACCAAACCTTTATTTGGAGAAGTGTTGCAAAATTATGAACCAAAATGCGAGGACCGAAAACCCTCGCATAAGACAAAACATTCGGACATAATATGGTTCTCGGCTCGGACTGCAAACCCTTGCAAATGCCCACTTGTCTTAGACCAAAATCGGATTTCGGTCTATACCGAAATATCGCAAGTTGTATCCATCTTCACGCAAATCAAGAGGCGAAACACAATTTCCAATGCAAACATCACATCGGACTTCTTCCTTATTTATAAACTGGACCGAAAACTCTTCCTCACTATTACACCTCTTGACCGAAATCACCCTTTTTCTCTCAAGAACACAACCGAGAATCTCATCTTTTTCTCTCAAGTATATCATCCGAAAACTCTTGGATCTTTATAAGATTTGACCGAAATCACCATCCAATCTCTTTATTTCCAACCGAAAACACCCCTATCTCCTTGTTTACACCAAGAACACTTCACATCTTTAAGTTACCGAAAACGTCTTTCATGCCCTCGGTTCAATTCTAAGACTTCTTGTTGTAAGTGATTCTTACATAACACGCTATTCCACAACATTTTTACCACTATTTCACTAATTATACATATATTATGCGTGAAATACTAATAGGATACGGATATTGTTACGGGTTCTAACTTGTGAAATTATCGCTACTACACCGTATCCCCTCTCGATCACTCACTTAAGGTGAGTTCATACCCCTATGTTTTACCATTTTCAAATGCTTTTAGGGGGAGAATACAAGCCAAACACAAAGTATTTGTGTTAACATTTAAATACGGTTACAAAATCATTTCAAGATATATTAAAGCTTTTATAAACTTTGACAAAACATTTTAAACTGTTTTTCAGCTACTCAGATTACTGTTTTTATCAAACTATATTCATATTAATATATATATATATATATATATATATATATATATATATATATATATATATATATATATATAAAATTATGATTTAAGAGGCTTAGTACCTGTGTTTCTGCCTTAACTCTTGTTCCTTGTTTGGTTGTGAGCTTAGGATAGGAATGTTTGTCCGACTGTCTTTTAAATTATAATCATACATGCAACATATATATATATATATATATATATATATATATATATAAATATATATATATATATATATATATATATATATATATATATATAAGTATAAAACTTATTTCAACAACTTTTACTAACCCTTTTGTAACATGACGAGCAAAGGGGTATATTTCCTTGAATCATTTAAGTACGAACATAACAACATGTAAACTATAATATGTATAGTTTGAAATAAATTCACACTATTTTCTATGTTCAAAGATACATTACTTGAATCTTTACATAAGTATAAATTACTTTTCACTACAAGTACACTATTCATTTACAAGAACAAGAAAACAAATACACACTACACGTAAACAAGCTAATACTTAAATGTGAGCCATTACTTCATGGTACCTACTAGATTACATGCTAAAAGTCCTAAATTATAACCAGAGTCTCCTGGAGGGAGAGCGTGAATTTGTGTAAGACCAACAGGTATGGGGTGACAAATGTCCTAACATTCCGACGCCTGAAGAACGTCGTGCAAGCCACTAGTCATTTTAGTATGGTTATGATCTCACTCACATTAAACATTAACTAAACATTTTGGTTTACCAAAGAAACATCACTTATGTGGTTTTATTTTAAGTAATAGGACTACCTGTCATTATTTTCCAATACTTAAACACAATAGAGTTCATACAAGTACAATACACTATTTTCTAGCCAAGTAAGCATAAATTTATGGAAAACATACACTTATACTATTTCAGAGTACAATAACATACAAACATTTTGTCTTAAGGCCTAAGACTACACTTCATTTATAATAGAAAATATTGGATTTTCTGGAGTAACATATTAACATTTTCATGGAACAAAGACAAATTTCTAAATACTAAATGCTTATGAACTCACCAACTTAAATGTTGATACTCTATTTTCAAAATAACTTGTATTCTCAGGAAACCAGTAGACAGGTACACTCACTCTGGTTTTTAGAAGACGGAGCATATTCAAGGCTTGTCTTTTATTTTGCTATATAGTTTAGTGTCATACAATCAATACTAAGAACACAAATGTAATAACTATGTAATCAATACTAAAGATGTCGTTGCTTGATTTACTATTACTCATTCTTATTATACTATACATGACGTCCTCCACCCCCGAATGCTTCCGCCATCTCGGTTTGGGGGTGTGACAATAAGGACCCAAACCAGAACCCCTCTCTTGGTTCACACCCAATGAAATCAAAAGAGTAGAATCAAAAATAACTAGGAGGGGATGAACTATAAGGAGAATTCTTCCACAAGGAGGGAAAAAGAAGTGGCGAAAATTCAAACCAAGAATGAGCAAGGAGGAATGAATCCCTAAGGCCCTATTTATAGCCTTAGATACTTCCTAGGGTTTTATCCTCAAGCGCATGTGGGATGGGATAACTCTAGAACGAAATTCCCCTTATCCAAAGGGAATTTTCTTCCACCACCCTTCTTTCTAGGGTTCTGGAACATTCCTGATTAACCAACTATTGATTAATTGATATTCAACCCTTCTATTAATTAAATTGTTAAATAATTCCCAAATTATTTTCCAATTAGTTTCTAATTAATTATTAAGCCATAATAATTAATAAACTAATTCCTCCTTTATTTATTCAACTTAATTTGAGTCTTAAGGGCAACCCAAGAGGACCCTGCTATTATTAGAAATATCACCAATAGTTCATGACCTTGGACATACTTTCCAACAATCTCCCACTTGGACAATTCATCAACTATATATGGTCCAATACTTCTCTAATAATCAACAGAGAGAATTCCATTCAATGCATCTGCCGAACTCTGATCTAATCAGTTTCAGCCCTCAGATAAGTGATCATCTATCCCTTCATCCTCATGATATCTATATGAATTCGAGAAGTGGATAATGGTCAATCTTAGAATTCACGATTATGTTTCCCGATAAAGGCTTGTGGAGACTGCATTTGACTACTAAATTTAACACATCAATTTCAGTCAAGACCCGACCAAGTATTCATGATGTCAACACAAAATCATCGAGGGGCCCATAGATATCGCTTATCATGTTAAGGCATAAGGGACGAATAAGATTGACTACATAGTTTTTGTCTATTTTATCATGTCACGCATGGATATACCCGTTATAGCTACGTACTACGGATAGCGTTGGAGTACACCAATACATAACAGAATCATAGAACAAAACCCCACATGTATCTCGGTTTGAAGAACAGAAGATATTATCATCTTAGAATTAGTTGTGACTATATCCATCAAGTAATATCTAAGTGCGCATTGTTCCAATAATTAAATCTCCATTAAGTACTCATGAATGTTGGCGTAATCACTATATCATGCCCAATCAGAATGGTTAATCCATAAATACTCATGACAATCTTGAATCACTACTTACTTCCAGGAGTATGACCGACTGTGGAGGTTTGAGTAAATTAATACTCAGGAAGTGGGTTCCAAACATGCAAAAGTGAAACGCAGTAACGAATTAACATAATTGATAGCATCACTAGCACTTTATTAAGTCTCCACAAATTAAATATCAATTTAGTTACAGATTCGTACTTCTAATTGTTTCAAAGATTATCAAACTAAACAACCAAACAATTAAACAATATCATTAGCAAATCTAATGCCTATAGATCTAGTATGACTATCATGCTTGATCCTTGATAATGGCTTTGTGAACGGATCAGTTGGATTCTCCTTTGAAGATACCCTATTCACGACAATGTCCCCATCCTCAACTCGATGTCTTACATAGTGGAATTTCCTTAGTATATGCCATGAGTTACCATGGTCTTTGGGTTCTTTAGTCAATGCGACCGCACCCTCATGTCACAAAATATTTCTAAAGGATCCTTGATGCTTAGAACGACACCAAGATCATCAATGAAAATTTTCAACCATGTAGCTTCTTTTACAGCTTCACTAGCCGATATATACTCTGACTCGCATGTAGAGTCTGCCACTGTCGACTGCTTGGAACTCTTCCAAGTAACCACTCCTCCATTAATCAAGCATACATATCCTGATTGCGAACATGAGTTGTCCCTATCAGCTTGGATACTCGCTTCTGTATAACATGTAACATGTAACTCTCAACTCATCTTTTCCCCCATATACCAAGAACATGTCCTTAGTTCTTCTTAGGTATTTCAAAACATTCTTTACTGTTGTCCAATGATTGTCTCCTGGATTGTCCTGAAAATCACTCACCATGCTTAGAGTAAATAAGACGTTAGGTCGAGTACATGTCGTGGTACACATTATCGATCCTATAGCATAAGCATATGGGACTCGACACATTCTTTCTTGTTCATCACTAGAACTAGTTATTAAGTTTTACTCAATTTGATGCCATGTTGCATAGGTAGAAAACCTTTCTTGGAATCTTGCATCTTGAACCTCTTCAAGATCTTATCCAAGTATGTACTCTGGCTCAGTCCTATTAGACGTTTTGATCTATCTCTATGGATCCTTATACCAAGTATGTACGCAGCCTCTCCTAGATCCTTCATAGCGAAAGAACTCTGAAGCAACGTCTTAAGACTTTGCAACATCGGGATATCATTTCCTATATGGAGTGTGTCATCCACATACAACACTAGGAAGACTACAATACTCCCATTGTCTTTGGTATATAAGTAGGACTCCCCTTCACTTCTTGAAAACCCAAACTCCTTAACCTTTTCGTGAAAGAAAAGGTTCCAATTACTAAAGGCTTGTTTTAGTCCATATATGGACCTTTCAAGCTTACACACTCTATTTTGATATTTTGGATCTATGAAACCCTCGGGTTGTGCCATATACACTTCCTCTTCAAGTTTTCCATTAAGGAAAGCGGGTTTCACATCCATTTGCCATACTTCATAATCATGAAAGGCTGTTATGGCGTAATATCCTAATAGACTTGATCTTGGCTACTGGTAAAAGGTTTCCTCATAATCAATCCCTTGAGTTTGAGTATAACCTTTTGCAACCAACCTAGCCTTGAACGTGTGCACATTCCCATCCATGTCAGTCTTCTTCTTGAAGATCCAATTACACCCAACAATTTTGGTGCTAGGTGTGGGATCAACCAAATTCCAAAATTGGTTATCATACATGGAATAATTCTCCCTTTCCATGCTTTCCTTCCAACAATTTTGGTGCCTTAGGACTTACCATCGCTTCCTTATAGTTGGATGGCTCATCCATATAAACCAATGTATGATCACTAATCAATATGTATCCTTCTGTGCTCACATGGAAACCATAGAACTCAGGAGGAAGACGAACTCTATTGGATCTGTGAATGGGAAGTGGAGTTATATCATTTTGTTCAACAGGCTACTCTACATCAGGTTGAGGTTCCTCAACAGATTGTTACACCTCAGGTTGAGTGCTAGTGTCTAATAAAGGTTCTTCTTCACTTGAATCTTGAAGATTTTCTAGGTCAATATGGCTCCCACTGTCCTCTTGGGAAATGAGATCCCTTTCGAGGAAGAATCCTCTTCGAGAAACAAACACCTTGTTCACAAAAGGCTTGTAGAACAAGTAACCAAACGACTTTTTTGGATAGCCAATGAAGTAACACTTCTTTGATCTGGGCTCGAGCTTATCATTCGCTTCGCGACGAACGAAAGCCTTGCAACCCCAAACGTTTATATATTCTAGAGAAGGACGTATCCCATTTCACATCTCAGAGGGTGTTTTAGCAACCTTCTTAGTAGGTACGAGGTTTAGGATGTGGGCGGCTGTCTCTAAGGCATACCCCCAAAAAGATATCGAAAGTGTAGCTTGACTCATCATATATCGAACCATATCTAACAGCGTTCAATTTCTTATCTCAGCCACACTATTCAACTATGGTATTCTGGGAGGAGACAATTGCGAAACTATTCAACTATGGTATTCAAGAATTAAATATTCTCCACCCTATAAGATCGGAGCATCTTGATATTTCTACCTAATTGGTTCTCTACTTCATTTTGAAACTCTTTGAACACCTTAAAGGTTTTTGAATTATGCTTGATTATATAGATATATCCATATTTGCTAAAATATTCAGTAAAAGTCACAATGTATCTTTCTCCATGTCTTGTGGTGGATTTGAATGGTCCATAAACATCTGTGTGGATGAGATCCAACAAATCCTTGCCTCTTTCATAGTGACCTATGAGTAACGCCTTTTCATCTTTCCAAGTAAGCAAGATTTTCATTTATCATCTAATTTGCTGTCAAATGATTCCAAGATCCCATCCGATTGGAGCTTGGTGATGCGCTTCTTGTTTATATGGCCAAGTCAACAATGCCACAAACACGATTTATCTAAATCACTATTAGATGAACCAACATTCAATAATAGTTTATAAATTTCACCAATGCAGACAACACTTTCATACACACCTTTACGAGGAATAGCTTTGAAAATAAAACAACCATTCTTATAAACCAAAAAAGTCACCATTATCATTATCAAATGAAAATTGACAACCATCCTATAAAGTTAATGAAAAGAAATAATGTTTCGTGCCATATCAGGCGAATGGCAACAATTTAATAGGCTAAGATAAACACCACCACCGAGCATGAGCTCATAGTTCCCAATCCTTGTAACAACTGACTTGTTCCTATTTCCCATGATGAGGTTGAGCTCACCATGCCTCAACTTCCTACTTTGTCTTATACCCTGCATATCAGAGCAAGTGTGATTACCACATCCAGTAGTAAGAATCCAAGAGTTAGAAGTAGATGTGTTATGGAGTTATATCATAAACATACCTGAGGTGCCAGTCACCTTGACTTTGCCCTTCTTCTGGTCCTCGAGGTATTTAGGGAAACTATGCTTCCAGTGTCCCTTCGACTAGTAATAAAAGGAAATGGCCTCACTTGGATCAACAGAAGGATCTATCTTAGCTTGGACATTTCTCTCAGGGTCTTGGTTAGACTGTCTGACCTTGCCCTTTCCCTTTCTTTTGGGATGAGAAACCCTTTTCTTTTTAGCAGAAACACAATCAATGGGCAAGACTGGAGCGGTAGGGTTGGAGTTGTTGTTAGGTTTCTTCATGATCGCCTCAGCTGTCTTTAGCATGCCATGCAACTCCATCAAGGTCTTATCGGGGTTATTCATATTGAAGTACATGATAAACTGCGAATATGAACTACTAAGCAAGTTCAAGACCATGTTAATGGTAAAGTCCTTAGGCAACTCGACACCTAGATTCCCAAGTCTATCTAAATCAAGATCTATCAAGTAAGTAATAACCAGGTAGGATCATATCGGAGGTAGAGTTTGTTTGGTATACAAAGTATATTGTTTGGAAATCCTACTTTAAACACCTCATTAAATCCATCATAGACATCATTCACTGATAAATCTTATTTATATGTTCATAATAACAACTATGAACATAAATATAAGTTACAGTTGAAATAATATAAGTGTATCTTAACTTACATAAATTTTAGCAAAACCCGGGAAATTGTGCAGGCAGAATCCCGACTCGAACATGTCTTTTCGTCGAGCTCCTAGATCTCCAAAGATTCTACTAAAATATCCTTAAACGCTGGAAAAGGTCGGATCTTAAGAGGAGAAAACATTTGAGAGAGAGTTGGAGGGTTGGTGTGAGGAGAAATGAACCAAAATCAACATGTATTTATAGGAAGATAGCAGGCATGACACGCCCTCCCTATGACGTCAATCCATCAGTTGTTCACCATGTTTTAGGTCAGTATTCATCTGTATCACATGCTTTTAGAAAGGTTGTGCACTGCGCCCAACGCTCGCACACACTTTTTCCTGTTTTTTCAAAAATTTATAACCTCTTCATTCAATCTCCGTTTTTGATGTTCTTTATATCCACACATAATTATCTATGTGATCTACAACATTCATTTAGACTCTATCGGCTATTTCTCATTTTATTTTTAAATTTTTATTTTTAAATGGCTTAGATTGTTAAAGTGCGTATAAAAATCATAACTCTCTCATACAATATTCATTTTCGACTGTCTTTATATTGATGGAAAGGTATTGACGAGATCTTCAACTCTCGTTTAGATTGTTTTGCCTAACAATCGGTGGATCTCAATTTCGGTTTTTGTGTCGCACACTGTTGCACTGAAACATCGTAAAATCATAACTTCCTCTTATGAAATCAGTTTTGGACGTTCTCTATATGCAATAGTTTGATTTTACGACTATTAAAACCTTCGTTTAGATTGATTAGGATAATAATCAACATATCTACGATTCACCTTTTTATAATGCACATAGTCTGTTGGTTTAATCGTAAAATTTCGAAGAAGGATATCTTTTATATACAAAGTCAGATTTCGGAGTTATTTATATGTACATAATCCTTGTCACATATACTATAACTTTGGTTATGATTTTTTATCATAAATAATCTTCTATAAAAATCATCTATTTATCACTCACACAACGAATAATTATTACTTATTATATCTTAAGTGTTTAGCCCGAATCTGCAGGTGTTACATTTTGCAATAATTGAAAGATTAAATCAACTATAGAAAGGAAAATATTAAAACCTTTGAAGTCTTTGACTCTCGTGGGAAATTGAAAATTGATGAAGTGTGACAAAAATATCCAAAGAAGAAGCTCTGTAGAGGTATCCATCAAGCAAGAGTAAACCATTAAAACATGCTAGTCTTCACTTGTATATAAGTTGTTCTTAATCCTTAAAATTTTATACCAAATAAACCTTAAAAGGAGAATCAACTTAATCATCAAAAACATGCACCAATTTACAAGAGATGGAGTGTAATACTTGTCTTTCCTGACCATGTATCATTTCAGAAGATATAAAATGATATGAGGCGAGTAGGAAAGATAGAGCATGGAGTTATTTTAAATTTAGAAATGATATTTAGCAAAAGATAATTAAGTAATGTTGTAGATCTTGTTGAGAGGTTTCCATCGATATAAATATCATTGAAAATGGAGTTCGTATAAGAAAGTTATGGCCGTTTAAAGTTTAGATGAAAGTACGTTGCTATTTTCAGAAAGTCAAAAAAGTCAAGTCAATGGTAAACTTTTGACAATCACGAAGTTAGGATATATTCCTCACGATGTGACTAAAGAAGTCTAATGACGTGAGATGAGACAAGTCATCAAGCCAAGTGGTGAACGAGCATAACACGTGGCAAGAGAGCAAGACACATGGAAGAACCGGGTCTAGACGCATCTCACGACGTGAGATTAGTATGCTCATGACTTGAGCTAGCCCATAGTATAAATATGAGTGTTTTTGAGTCATTTAGTAGAGCTTTAGATGCATTCCATCGAGGTGCTATCAGGAATCATATAAATGACATTATACCAGAGGAGTTATATCGATATTCGGGTTATACAGGGCCAAGTACGAGATCTATTAAGGTATATTTACCCCGTTAATTAGTAATTTCGATATTAGATTATTTATAAGATTTTATAAAGCTGAGTATATTATAGGTATTTGTGATATGGTGTTGTTACAAACCTGTTAGTAAGATTAGTGAGTAAATCTTACGATTAAAGATTTAGTCGAGACTATAAGGGTTATAAACCTTGATACTTGAGAAATATCCATTATGAGACATTTAACTAATGGCTTACGGGTTAAGCATATTATGTTAATATAATGAGATTTGATTAGTTTGGTGATAAGGAGTCCCCCAGGGTAGCTAGTAATGAATTGAGACAAGTTTTGAGAAAACTTTTTATTTAATGATTAGGTGCTACCACACAACGAGCTGATAGGCAACGAATGATTGAATTTGATACTGGAATTGGTCTGCTAACTAGCCAAGTGAGTAACACTACTTTAACATCAATTGATGTCTTATCTATGATATGCATTATCTGATATAAATGATTAATTATTAATAAGTAATTGATTGATGTTGGAAAGATTGATATTCATGAGAGATTAATATATGACTTATAGATGCATTATAATTGAGAGATAGATCACATTAAAAGATAATCATTTCTGAATAATTGCTTATATTTGATTTGTAATATATGTGATTATTATGATATATGTGATATTGGGTATGTAAATTATATAAAGATTTAATTAATTGATTATTGTTAGAAGATGGACGTGTATTGGGAAATAGATCATTATTGAGGGACTGATTATAATTAAAAGAATAACGCTTGATTGATAGATCGATTCTAATTGAGAGATAGAGTATATTTGATAGATAAATTATTAATAGGTTCAGCTATTAATGAGATAGATTCTGATTGATATAGATCATAACCGAGAAGTCGATTATTACCGAGAAATAGATCATGCTATGAGAGAGAGAGAGAGAAAGAGAGAGAGAGAGAGAGAGAGAGAGAGAGAGAGTAACCAGATTGAGAATTTGAGTATAATTAAATAGATCCTTAATAAGATAGATTGTTCTTGAGATACATTCTTGATAGATTATTGATTGATATATAGATTCTAACTGATAGATTGATTATGATAGACAGATAGATCAAGAGAGAGAGAGAGAGAGAAGAAGAGAGAGAGAGAGAGAGAGAGAGATCGATCATGGATAGAGAGATTGATGGTGATTGAAAATAGATTATTGAATGAGAGATAGATCATTGATTGAGAGATATATTATGAATAAATAATAGATTATTATTGCGAGGTTGATTATGAGAATACCACTAATCGACATAAATAATTGCTACATATGCGATAAAATAAGTTATTGTGTGATTTATATGATTTACCTAATATTTTATAGTAGTTGTTGTCCACTAAGCCGTGAGGCTTATGTTATTATGATGATTTGTTTTGCAGGTTTATAACAGTGACGCCCGACTAGATCCTGTACTTGAGGCCAGTATGATCCTTGTAATAACTACTTGTATTCTAGAGTGATAATGTACACCAAAATTGCTGTAAAATTTTAAATGATAAATGAATTTTTTTGGTGTACTTGGTGTTAAATCCTAGGTGTTACATGGAGAAGGAAAAGAGCACTAGATAATCTCGGATTTTAGGAGGAGAAAAAAAGAGAAGAAGTATGGAAGAACTAGTTAGTTTTTATCGATCTCTTTTCTTTATATACTAGGACACTGTAACGACATAAAAATCACAACAAATTTAAACTCATAAAATGTTTACAAAATCATTGTTTCCAAATTATTTATCAATATCAGAGTATCCCAAAATCATAAGGCCATAAAATAGAGGATGTGTATGGTAATGCCTTTGCCTTCCCGCAACCATCATGAGTACCGGAAACAATAAACTAAAAACTGTAAGCCAAAGCTTAGTGAGTTCCCCCAAAGTACCACCACATAACACACATATCATAAATGAACATGCATGCTAGGTCCGACTAGTCATCGGACTAGAACACCCCCGGGTCCACAGCCATCGTTCTTGATTACCCCTGGCTCAATTAGTCATCGGACTAGAATGCCAATATACATCGGGTCCACTCAATTATTGGACTGGAATACCCTCGGTCCTCATTACGGTTCTGGCACACCAATCGACCCTCAGCTCGTATCTGGAATGCTCCCGAGCCCTCAGTATGAGTCTTGCATGCCAATCGACCCTTAGCTCATATCTGGGATGCTCCTGGGTTTGTTGGCTACAATACAAAGCAGTACAACCTCAACCCAACACAATATATCGACATATAATTGATAACAAACATAATCAACAGACAGATAATCATTTAGTCATATATCACAGGTAGTCCTATAGATCTACCGGTCTTCACATATCAACAACTAGCATATATCATTCAGATCTAACCTATACTCAACATATAAATGTATAACAGGATATCAATCCAATGGTCCGGCCTTGGTGCCTTCGACCCGTAAGTACAGTAAGGAAAACTTACCTCACGGCTTGATGAAAAACTGATCAATACTCTGATCCCGAATATCGGCTCCACCCAAGTACTAAATGTCCAAACATCTCCCATTATTAAAATAATCACAATTTTCCTAACTTACCATTGGTCAAACTTGGTCAGAACTAACAAGTCAACTGAGTCAACTCAGCCAAGTCGACATAGAGCGTGTACGCAGGGCGTACTCTAACTTGACTGTGATCGGGGTGGTTGACCGAGTACGCTCGACGTACACATAAGTACACACGACATACTCACAGAACTTCTATTTTCACATTAAGAGCTTAATACTTCGACTTAATGTATCAAATTGCTGATCAAAGACCAAAATATCACTAAAAGTCATAAAGTTTCCAACTTTATAGCTTTGCATGTCCAATAAGTGCTTAATACACAAAAACTCAACATCTTAATGCGTTTAGACCTTCAATAACATTAATGGAGCAAAACTACCCATCAAGACTACATTTTTATGACTTAAGATCCTTCCTAAGGTCTGAAAGGACGACTTAATGGGTCAAGAACATGTCATGCTTAAGAATCACCATTTTGGAACAAAAAGTGACTTAAAGGAGTGAAATGTCTAGATCTACAAGATGGAGTGATCAAGATGCAAACTTTATACCTCATGGAGGTTGCAAACAAGAAGGGGATCTCAGATCCAAAGTGCTTTCTAGCTCCAAATTCTTCTCACCACCTTCTTCTTGTTCAAGAATACCTCCAAAACACTCCAATGGCTCAAAAATGCACTCTTCTCACTTAGGGTTACTTGAAGAAATTTTTCACAGAGGGAGGCTACTGAGGATATGAGGCATGAAGTTATAATGGTGTTTATATATGGCCAAACTATTAAAATTAGGGTTTATACATCCTACGCGTATGCCCTGAATACGAGATGTATGCCCAGCGTACCAGGGATCGCCCTAGTACGCTCAGCGTACACATCGTACACCCAACATACTAACCTCAAGTCCAAATCACGACAAACGTTAGAATAAGTATGATTGCGGAATTAGTTAATCTCAAAGGATCTAAAAGCTCAACAATAATAAGTTAATATGTTAGATGGTTAGATAGTTAGTTGCGGAAATATAAAGAAACATAAATGACAGTAGGTGATATATCAAGTAGACACATAAATTGATTCATAACATGGAATGCATTCAAACCAAGTTAGTAAGTGAGATCAATCTTAGTGATAGAGTCACAAGTGACTTGCTCCGAAGAGAGGTATTAAGTAGTTGTGATCGAGAGGATTTCAGAGAGTAAGAAAGATATGAGAGAACTAGGAGATAATTAAGATCTAAAGATGAGTAAAAAGTGATGTGTATTGATTGATAAAAATGTAGTCTCTATTTATAGAGACTGGAGAGATACAATAGATTGACTCTCTAAGAGTTGCCATGCAAGGCATACTGGACAATAGAGAGTATTAAGAAAATAAACTAAGTACATAAAGATAGACTGCGGTAGCTTGAAGACTTCGGATGTGATCGCTGAAGAGCTTGACTGCGGTGAGCTATAGACTGCGGTAGCTGAAAATAAGAGGGTCACTTCATATATCAACAATTTCCCCCTAAGTGACCTCTAATTTTCTTCACTTATCAAGCTTAAGGAATTTGATCAGGATCCACTAAAATTTCCTGACATTGTCCAACCAGGTGATCCTCCTTAAAATCTCGAACTTGACTTTGGCAGTTGTATGCTTTGATTTTTCCACTGCTGATCGACAGATTTCAAGTTGTTTATTCGTGAGGCAGTTCATGGAGGACATGGAGATGAAGTACTTGACTTGATCAATCTTTCTTTTGAAGATGACTCCAAGTTCAGGAAAATTTGTAGCACCAAGGTTTCTTTCCTCATAGCCTTCGGTTGGCATCGGTGTGGGATTAGGAGGAGGTAGATCAAACTTTTTGGCAAGGATTGGGTGGAACTACGCATCGATCTTAGCAAAGTCACACACAGTTTCTTTCATAAAATTACTTGCTCTTTCAAACGCTATTTTCATCTTCGGATAATTTTCACACTTATTTTGGAACACCTTTGCTATCAGGAAGATTTCTTCTGGGTTCATGCAGGGGAAGTCAGCTTGGGTGCGGACATAGTCCTGATTCCTTCTTGTGAGTGTGTATTGCACAAAATCAGCCTTCATAAACTTGCGCGGTTTGAAGTTCTTGACTGCTGAAGGTCTGTCGTTGGACCAGATCTTCTCAATGGAGGATGCATGCTTGGCATAAAATCGTTAAGTCTTTCGAACTCCATTGGCAGTCTCTTGTGATCAGGAAGGTTGCGGTCGAACTGCTCAAATACAATGAAGTATTTAGCGTTTGGGGACATAGGGACATCCCAGTATCCATCCGAATGAGGTTCAACATATGTAAGATAGGGTGTTTAGTCGTCATCAAGGAGTCTGCGGTGGGGATTGATCCAGGAGTTTATTAAGGATTCATCCATCACAGTGTCAAAACCGCATTCTCTCCAAATGAGCTCTGCAAGTTTAGCTGCTTTCTAGTCAGATTTCTTTTGCTTCGTTACAGGAGAGTCATTTGATCTTGGAGGGGACATGTACTCCGCAAGATTCTGGAAGTGTGGGGGAGTTTCCGGTCTTTTAGGGGAAGGGATGATTTTGTGTTGCAGTAGTGGAGAGTGGTGTTGCGGTGAAGGGACTTTTGGAGAAGCGGTGTTGGAATGATGTTCTTCTTCATATTCTTCTTCTCGATGGTCTTCTTCTTCACTTCCCCCTCTTGAGGAGTTCAGACCCGGAGACTCCTCAAGCCATTGCTTAAGGCCATCGACTTTAGCACAAACCTCCTGGAAGTGAGCTTTAAGAACTTCAGCCAGCTGTTGGTTATCAGGAATGGAGGTATTGAACAGAGTCGGTGAATCTCCTTTGCGAGATGGAGAATTTTGGGGCCATGGAGGTTGGATGATAATGAGGGTTGAATTTTGTTGACGGTTGCATGGAGAACTGAAATAGAGGACTCATAAGCAGTGTGAGTCTCATCTATCAGTTTCTGAGACCAAGAAGATTGATCTGTAATGGCTGCCTGCAGGTTGTCCTTTATCGCGGATACCTCAGATATAAGGCGCTTCGCATCAGCCATAAACTCCTTGTGATCCACTTGATGATTGTTGTCAAGGGACCTTATTCCTATTTCAACTCTTAGAGAGATTCTCTCAGCAGCCATTCTTTCCCTTGCTTCTAGTCGTTCAATTATGTCAATTAAGGACCGTGACACAGGATTGTCATCAGACTGCGGTTGAGTAGATTTGACTGCGACTAGGATTTGATCAACCTTGGATTGGAGATTGAGGAATTCTTTTCGGGAGACGGCCATCTTCTTCTTCTTTTTCTTCTCTTTTGGCTTGGAGGTGGAGTGCTGAGAACCACTTGATTCTTCTTCTTCAACATACATCATTAGGTCATCATCCGAAGGGCTTGGTTCATTGACCTCTTGAAGATCAACATCGTCAAAACCGAAGGTAGGAGCAGAACTAACTTCGATTTCGGTACCTGCATCTCGGGAGTCTTGAGCAGTTGGAGATGGAGGAGGCTTTGATGGGGTTTGATCAACAATTGCCTCTTGAGCCTTATGGATGGTATCAACCATGTTGTCCATCATGGCATGAACTTTGAAGAAGGTAGCTACGGTATTGGCATTGTTAATTGCGTCTGCCCAATACTTAGCCACAAAAAGAATTTCTTGTTGTTTTTGCTGAAGCTGCTTGGTTTGTCTTGCTTTTCGTGCTTGGAATACCCTACGGAAAGCGGCATATTTCTTGGGTTTGGCTTCGTTGGAGGGTTGGTACTTACTCCATGAGTCATTTAAATCAATATCGTCAATTCCTTGAAAGCGCACCGAGGTGTCCCTCGGGTTCATGGATCCTTGCACATTTGTGCTCATCATGCCTAAACCACCTGTTACTGATGTAAGTAGAGTAGGATTTCCTGAGCTTCCTCGGTCTCCTTGGCCTAAAGTCAAGTCTAGCCTCGGCTTAGTTCTGGCAAAGGTTGAAGAATCGCCTTGCGGTTGGGATGGTGTTTGAAGTGTTTGGGTGATAGACAAAAGGATGGAGTGCAACTCCTCAGAGGTAATTAAATGACGATGGAAAGCCCTGGAGACTTTAGGGCGGGAGCCTGAGCCATCCTCTTGGGATTGACCTAGGAGGAGTCTCCTCGTTGCGGTGAATCAGACGCACTGCTTGCGTCTGAGTGGTATAGGATGGTGGTTTCGAATGGATGTGCGGCCATCCCAAGGACTACCGAAGCCTGTTGAGAGGCTGAGGTATCAGTCCGGTCACGCATATGGCTAGTGGGATCGGTTTTGCGTTCCTTGAGGATTGCAATGGGTTGATCATCCTCATCAGAGTCACTGCTGGAGATATGTCTACTTGGTTCGACGATAGTGATTACTGGTGGAGTTTTTCTTTTCTTGGAGGGCTTGGAAGAATGGGAAGCATCCTTTTTAGGAGTTCCTTGTTTCTTGGTGTTGCAGGAGCCATGATAAGCAAAAACTTTAAGCTTGTGTCTTTGGGATAGAGAAACGTTGGAGAGAGTTGTGGAGGATGGGACTGTAGTACTAGTGGGATCAAGAACTGCGGTTTGGGTTGGAGGAGACGAGGTAGGAAGGTATGGGTCAATACCTTCCGTAGCCTCAATGTGATCCGAGACATCAGAAGTCTCAAGACCGAGGGTAGAAAGAATGTGGTTTAGCAGTCTTTTTATTGGTCCAAAAATAGTTTGATCAGATGAGGGATTGTACCTTTTAAGATCCTTGGTGATAAAGAAGTTGATGTCATTACCCATGTTGATCCCTGCATCCGCATGGAGGTCGGAGATGTAGAGAGATCAAAACCATGCAAAGGTGAGTTCGGTAGGGTTCTCTCATGGGCTTTCTTTTGGGATGTACTGCAGAAAATCGTCCCATAGTATCTGTCCGTAGTTGACATCATGTCCTGTGAAGATGCTCCATACAATCTCTATGAGTTTTAGTCCCATGTTGGCTGTGCCTCCGGTTCTGCCGGATAGACTGCGGATGATGAAGTGACAGACAAATTGTCAGACTGTAGGCAATTGATTTTTCTTGAATTCCCCAATTCCATTGATCTTCTTCTGGTATCCCATTTGGTATAGTGCATATAGTATATCCGTCATTGATGGAGTGAAAACCTTGATGGATGGATGAACAAGAAGATTTATTGTAGTAAGAAAATTTTCTTTGGTCAAGATGACCAGAGAATCGTCGACAAGATTGAGATGCACTTCCTGAAGGTTTTCGAGCGGATGATAGGCTGAAAAGGCACACTTGAAGAGGGTTGAGAGAGGAACAACATCAGTGAACAAATCAAATGGTCCAAACAGTGGGTGATTGGACAAAAACTTAATCATCAGTTTTGTGGGGGCATTGTAGAAAGAGTGTTCTTCAAACACGACTCTGAAATTGCTTGAAGCAATTGTTGGTGTGGGATGTTTTGATGCATAGCCTGAACCAGCGGGATTCACTGATCCATATGCCTTTGAAGGTTTCTTGGATACACCAGATTTCACCATTGTTGTGATTTTAAAGAAGCTTTGAAGAAGGAAGGTAGAATGCAAGAGAAAGGTTTATGGTTTAGAGAGCGTAAACTGTTCTTTGTGGAGAAGAAAGGGTTTTATAGTGGCTAAAGGGAGCGAGAAACGTTTTTGCCCTAAGTGAATTTGGGTAAAAACATTTGGGGTTTATTTTGAATTAAGATAATTAATCTTAGCCATAGATTAAGAAAAGAGAGATTAAATATGAATTTGGGGTTTACCACAAAAAGGTTTGCATTTAATGAAATGTCAGATTTGTGACCACGTGGTCCATGTCTGGTGAACGTGTGGTGAGGGTGAGATCAATCCATTGGGTAAAGGGAAGTTGTAATGGATTTGATGGTTTAGGGTAATAGGAAGAGACAACTTTAAAAAGGATTTGATTTGGAAAATCTTTCTTTTTGTCATCATACCTAAAATAGGTCTGAAATGAGGTTTATTCAAAAGAATAATGCATGCAGATGCACAAAGAATGTTTTTCTTTAATGTTTTCTCTATTTAATGAAGTATCATTAAATAGAACACCATGTTTCTTTTTGTTTTTCAAAAGAATGAAACATTCTGAAAATCAATTAATGTGACTGCGAATGGACACATCATTGCGGATGGATCATATGACGTCGGATGAATGACTGCGGTAGATGAATTGAGATGAACACTTAGAGCCAAGATTAGTAATAACAAATAATAAGGACCATTGAAGTATAATTATGATATATGGTTGTGGTACATAGGATATACCAAAACCATTTATCATAAGTAACTTCAATTAGAACCGCAACGGAGACCAAGGATGGTCTGTAGTACCTATCAATTCAAAAAGAATTGTGGGTTCGGATTCATCATTCCTAACATTTGTAAGAACATGTTGAGTTTTGTAGAGTCAAGTGCCTTGGTAAATACATCAGCAATCTCTTCATGAGAATGGACAAAAATTAGTTCAATGTTACCTTTCAGAATGTGGTATTTGATGAAGTGATACCACAGTTCAATATGTTTGGTCTTGGAGTGCTGAATAGGATTATGAGAAAATCGGTATGGCACTTTCAGAGTCACAATAGATTGGTATCCGCAGCATTTTGTATGCGTAGTCTAGCAGTTGTGTTTTCATCCATAAGACTTGAGAGCAACAGCTGGCTGCGGCCACATATTCAGCTTCTGCGGTAGACAATGATACACATTTTTGTTTCCTTGAGGACCAGCTGACTAATCTTCCACCCAAAAATTGACATCCACCTGAGGTGCTTTTGCGATCCAGTTTGCATCCGGCATGATCCGCATCGGTAAATGCTTGAAGACTGAAATCATTTCCTACGGGGTACCATAATCCAAGAGTTTTGCTTCCTTTTAAGTACCGTAGGATTTGTTTGGCTGCGTTCATATGAGACACTTTTGGGTCAGCTTGGTACCTTGCGTATACACCCGTTGCAAAAATATATCCGGTCGGCTAGCAGTGAGGTACATCAGAGAGCCAATGATACCTCTATAAGACTTGTTATCAACAGATTCACTTGAGGGATCAGTAGAAACCTTATAACCGAAGGCCATGGGGACCTTAGCCGAAGAACAATTATCCATTGAGTACTTCTTTAATAGTTCTGAGGTGTATTTTTCTTGATTAATGAATATCCCTTGAGGGACTTGTTTCACTTGAAGTCCTAGAAAGAAGTTAATCTCTCTATTCATGCTCATTTGGAACTTGTTGGTCATGAGCTTAGCAAATTCATCCACCATTTTCTGATCAGTTAAGCCAAAAATGATATCATCCACATATATTCGTACAAGCATTAGATGGTTACCATTTGCTTTTCGAAATAATGTGGGATGAATCACTCCTCTTTTGTAACCTGATGAGACAAGAAATTCAGATAAAGTCTCATACCAAGCTCTAGGGGCTTTTTTTAGACCGTAGACTGCCTTTTCAAGCTTGTAGCAGTGGTCTGGGAATTCAACGCTTTTGAAACCCGGAGGTTGATGAAGATAAACCTCTTCTTTTAATTCCCCATTGAGAAAAGAACTTTTTACATCCATTTGATGAACCTTGATGTTTTTGTGTGCTGCGTATGCTAAGAAGATCCGGATGGCTTCCATTCGTGCTATCGGAGCATACTTTTCATCATAGTCAATGCCTTCAAGTTGAGTATAACCCTTGGCAACAAGCCTTGCCTTATTTCTGATGACCACACCAGATTCATCTAGCTTATTCTTGAACACCCATCTTGTGCCAACAACGGTGTGGCCTTGCAGTTTTAGAACGAGTTGCCATACCTTGTTCCTTTTGAATTCTTCCAGCTCTTCTTGCATTGCGGAGATCCAGTCTGGTTCGAGTAACGCTTCTTTGATCGATCGAGGTTCAACTGCGGACATGAACGCTGTGTATTGGCAGTGATCGGATAAGTCCTTGGATGACCGAGTCTGGATTCCTGCGGATGGGTTGCCAATAATTTGACCTGGTGGGTGGTCTCTCGTCCATACATGTAGACGAGGTATCAGATGATCAGCAGCTGCGGTGGATGGAATGTCTTCAATATCATAAGACTCTTCATTTGGACAGGGCAGTTCCCCCTGGACTTGAGAACATCCTGCTGATGTGTCTTGAACTAGGAAGGCGGGATTAGATTTATCTTGGGCAGATGACGAAGGTTCCCCCTGGAGTGTACAAGGGAGTTCGCTTTGAACCTGCGAAGGTTCCCCCTGGATTGCGGATGGGATTGTGATAATCCTTGAATCCGTTCTTGTGTTAATGTTTTCATCATCCGAATCCGAAGAAACATTTGATGGTTGAAACTCTCTGCGGATTGGAGCGTCATCTTCTGGTACTGGAACCTCGATGGTTGTTGTTTAGTCCGGAATGGAGTTTCCCCCCTCAACCGGCAAGGTGGAAGTATTTAGCGATACTTCTTCGAACGTTATAGGACCAGATACATTTGCATATTGTTGCTGAGCTTCTAGAGACACGCGAACTTCGGCTAGCTTGGCTGTATCAACAGGATAAAAGAGATCATCATAGTTTATTTCAACTATATTTAATGGACCTGAAGAGGCAGTATATCACTTTCAAGGATTGTGGTGGTTTCAGTTGACGGAGCGGAGTTGCGGATGTGACAATCATCAAACCTTACGTCAAAGCTTTCAATGATCAACCTTGTGCGTCTAATGAGAACTCGATGCAACCTTGTTAGTGGAGTAGCCAAGGAAGATGCCTTCATCAGACTGCGGTGCGAATTTATTGAGGTGATCTCTATTTTTTATTATGAAACATCTACACCCAAAGATATGAAAGAATCGAACATTTGGCTTGCGGTTGTTGAGACCTTCATATGGTGTTTTGTTGAGGCGTTTGCATACAATACTTCGATTTTGAACAAAATAGGTTGTGGCCACTGCTTCGGCCCAGAATTAGAGAGGAAGATTTGCAAAATCGAGCATAGATCTAGCAGCTTCTACTAGAGTGTGATTCCTTCGTTTTACTAGAGTGTGATTCCTTCGTTCTACTACGCCATTCTGTTGTGGTGTGTAAGGAGCTGAGAAGTTGTGTGAAATCCCTTTGGAGACCAAGAAACTATTCAGAAGATGATTAGTAAACTCGGTTCCATTGTCAATTCGGATACGTCTGACTGGTAACTTGATTTGAAGTTCTATTTCCTTGATGAAGTTGATCAACACCTGCGGTGTTTCTAACTTGAGTCGAAGAAAGAAGACCCATGTGAAACGAGTGAAGTCATTCACAATAACCAATATGTATGTTTTGTGGTGAAGACTGGCTACGGTAGATGGACCGCAGAGATCAATGTGTAAAAGTTCCAGTGGTTCAAAGATTGAGGAATCAATCACGGTGGGATTGCTTGCCTTGAATCGCTTTCAACATTCACATGCAGGATATAGGGTATCATTGCTGAACTTGAGGATTGGAAGATCTTTGACTAGTTCTCCTGTGACCAAGTTGTTAATGTATCTGAAGTTATGATGAGCGAGCTTGCGGTGCCATAGCCAGCTGACTTTGGATATAGCTTTGGATAAGAAGCATAATTGTGGTTTGCCTATGATAAAGGATACATCCAGAGGGTACATAGTACCTTCAGATCTGGACTTGATCAGACAAGTGCTTCTATCGCTTGTCATTACATAGCAAAACTGGTCATCAAATTCAACATGATGGCCTGCTTTACATAGTTGACCAACACTAATGAGATTGTGTTTAAGGCCTTCTACATAAGCAACCTTTTGAATAGAGAAGTTTCCCGTAGTGAGGACACCATAACCTCGGATTATCCCATTGGCATTGTTCCCAAAAGTGACATTTCCACCGTTGCAAATTGTCCTGAAATCTTGAAGGTATTCTAACCTTCCCGTCATGTGCAAGGAGCAGACACTATCAATTAACCATTCTTCTTCTTGTTCCTCCTTGCACAAGACCTGAAAATTACACGGTTAGTTTAGGCATCCAAACTAGTTTGGAGCCTGGGACAATAGATGAGCTTCTGATTGATGCATGAACAGAGGTTGCAGGGACTGGTTTCGTGTCAACTTTTAATTATAGTCCTGGGTGTTTGTGTGTTTTTGGAGCGTAGTGCCTTTTTGAAAAGTTACGAAGTTTCTAAAAAAGGTCAGTTTTGACATGAGAAAACTTTTTCTGACAACTTCATTGACACTGACATGCTGAAATTTTGTCTTTTGTTTTGGCTCTTTGTTTGGTCAGCGGTCTAAAAGGTGTGGTTGATTTGTGACTGGTCCGAGGTTGGTAAGATTTGACACGAGGGCTATTGGATTTAGAAAAAGTTTATCTTGAAGAAGGTTTTGCACGTGTAGACACTTTGGACCTATTCTTGGGATTTGGTAAAATGCCTTTCCATTTGTTGAAACTTTGAGGTGGTTTTAAAAGTGTTGGAGTGGGTAAGATACCCTTCCATTTTGGATCATCTAAGGAATAGATTTGAAAACCATTGTTTTGAAAATACCTTACTTTCTTTTGGGTTTTATAAGATGAATTAGGAATGGATGTTGAAACTGCACATTCCTTTTTGCATGGTTTCTTGATGGGAGAGTTTTTTTTTTGAAAGATAGTGATCAAAATCAAACTTTTCTGGACTCTTAGATTTTGGAAATCTGATATGTTTTTTGTTTTTAGAAAAGATTTGTCGATTTGTGCCTCGAGATCGAATATCCTCTTTGAAAGTCTTCTTTACCAAAGTCCTCAATCAAAAGTTCAGTGACTCTTCAACCAATTCACCATGAGCTACCCATAGAAAATTTTGAAGTAGGTCAATGTTCTCAAAATCCTGAATTTTCAAGTTCTGATGAGTCAAGCCCTCGGTGTCAAAATTTTTCAAAGGATTCCACGAAATGGCAGTTAAACACCAATGACTGCGGATCTCCAAAAACTTTAGCAAAGATGGTTAGATAGTTAGTTGCGGAAATATAAAGAAACATAAATGACAACAGGTGATATATTAAGTAGACACATAAATTGATTCATAACATGGAATGCATTCAAACCAAGTCAGTAAGTGAGATCAATCTTAGTGATAGAGTCATAAGTGACTTGCTCCGAAGAGAGGTATTAAGCAGTTGTGATCGAGAGGATTTCAGAGAGTAAGAAAGATATGAGAGAACTAGGAGATAATTAAGATCTAAAGATGAGTAAAAAGTGATGTGTATTGATTGATAAAAACGTAGTCTCTATTTATAGAGACTGAAGAGATACAATAGATTGACTCTCTAAGAGTTGCCATGCAAGACATACTGGACAATAGAGAGTATTACGAAAATAAACTAAGTACAGAAAGATAGACTGCGGTAGCTTGATGACTTCTGATGTGATCGCTGAAGGAGCTTGACTGCGGTGAGCTATAGACCGCGGTAGCTGAAAATAAGAGGGTCACTTCATGTATCAAGAACGACATTTCCACTATGGTCCAATCTTGCAATCTCTTCAACTTCAGGGGGTCAAAATGCAATATTATTCAAATATAGGGTCAAAATTAGAAGTACCTCATCATGGGGATGTTACAGACATATGTCCTTAAGCACCATACCTCAAGAAGTCAAATCATGATCTATTTTATGACATGAATTAGATGTTATAAGTAAGACCACAAGCAAACTCTTCCCTCCCCATAAAGTCTATGACTTTAAGGGGGGGGGGGGGAGGTGATAGGAGTGTTTGTGTGATCTTCACTCAACCTCTAACTAACTAGTTTCATATACTAACTAGATGGTTGCTCAAAGTGCCCATTTAATTTGTATATGACTTATATATTCATGCCTTATGAATATAATTAGTTAATGTTCTCTTTTATTATTATTTCCTAGAAACAATAAGTCACAATATGATGGTAAAATATTATTTTCATAAAATAATGATTTTCCAATTAAATACAAGTGTTGATTTTATTTATTAATAATCAAATTACGTTAATAAATAATTAATTAGTAGTAACTTGATGTAAGGTGTGATCCTATATGATCTTATTTCATTAGCAAATATCATTCTATAATGACTATTGGATATAAACATCTTTCAATCTCTCACTTGCATAAAACTTATCATAGATTGATATAGACAGTGACGAAGGTCTAACAACATTTCACTGCCCCCAATAAAACACGACGAAGAATACCATTCATCAACATCCAATTCCCAAAAGCTAAAAGTTGCATTTGATGTATAAGTTAAGTTTATCAATTATTCCCTTGTTACAGACATCATGTTTAACATGAGACTTGTTTTATTTGTTGTTTAACTTTGGGTAATGTGTGTTGGATGTCTAGCTCTCAACACATAAGAGGAACAAATCACATCTTGACTGCATAAGCCTCTTGCACAGTTCATACCACACATGATAATAACATTTATAACTGTTTGTTTAAAGATCAACATTTGACCACATCAAAATATAGCATTCTCTATACTTAAGTCTCAATATGTGTCTTAGGTATTAAGGATACGAAGATAGTACATTTTATCATACATCTCTCATGATAGTTACCCATGATTTGATCTTGCTATGGTTCATGTTCAATACTTATTATTTGGTAAGTACCAATGAATCTTAGTTACAATCTATTGACTATTTTCATCTCATGAGAGTCAATCAATTCAATTCGTATTCCCTATATTTAAGTCCCATTATGTATCACATTGACCATTTATGTGATTTTGTCTAAACTAAAAGATTGTAAGAATATGAGTGTTTTTTTAAATGAAAAGTATAAATAAATTTAATAAGTAAAAAATGGTCCAAAAAGAAAATTCAACATATAAGATATTTTAGAATATTAACTTTTTAAGAAATGAAAAGTGGTTAAGATTTATGATGAGGCGATCAACTTTCTCCATAACCATGATAAGTGATATCTAACCAAATAAATTTTCATCGTCCACGTGTATTATAATAAAAAACTCAGCTGAATAAATTCAAAAATTGTCGTTACTTTACCAAAAAGATAATAATACAAAAAACAATAAAAGATATCTAAATTGTTTGGCCAGAAGGTATGATAGGCCATATCTATTAGGTGGTATAATCAATATCACAGCTGTATATACACACATGTTTTTTTCAGTGTACAATTAGAGATAAATAAAGTACAAATCACTAATGTCCAAACCAACAAAACACCTACAACGAAGTCTAAAACCATATATGCTTATACACGAAGGTCAAACATATGCATTCATTATCATATCACATTCCATTGATATGAACAAAATTAAAAATGAAACAACTACGTGACCTTAAGATATGATTCGTTTATACGTGATCTTAATATTAGTTTGTGGCTTTAGCCAACGTTTTTTTAATATTATTATACAAATAGCCATAGGGCGTCCCTGTTTGTGGCAATGTATGTATCCAGCTCTTTATAAAAAATAGTTTAATAACAAATGGTATATAAATATTTATGAAAATATAAATACATATATCTTATTAAAAATTTATTCTATAGTTTGCTCTCATATCTGTCAAAGTTATTTGCATATTTGGGGTCTGTTTTGTATAATAAAATATAATAGCTAAGTTATAAAATGAATGAATTAATATTACAATCTTATTAATTCGAATGAATAAAAATGAGTCATTTAAATTGTTATTTGTTATGTATAAATAGAAAAATGATAAACCATACTATTTGTTATGTATAAATAAAAAAAATGGTAAACCTTATTATCTGAATAACTCATGATAAGAAGTCAATCACGAAATACTAGCGATATTTTGACATATTAAGAATTAAACATTGGACTTCTTATGTATAAATAGAAAACTAAATAAACTTAATTGATAAATGAATTTGTTTATTTATAAAAATAGGTTTTAACTAAATAAAAATATAATATTAAATAAATTATATATATTGTTTATAATATATGTTAACTGTATATAAGTAGTTAAAAGCAATATATATATAATCTAAAAAATTGTTAATTTAAAATAATACTATGAGATATTAAAAATAAAATTATAATGAAAAATAACTTTTAGTTAATTTGAAAACTAAAATATATTAACTTTATCAAATTTTGTTTTTTTAATAAGATTAGTATTATTAGAGATAATAAAGGCATGCTTAGGAGAGCTTTAAATCTATTTATTAGAAAACAAAAATTCATGGGTTTTTTGAAAAACCATTTAAGCCTAATTTTGTTTAGAAATTTAGTATTTACCAAACATTTTTATTTAACTTATTAGCTTTTTAAAAAGTCAATAAGTTAATAAATTATTTTAAAAAACATTCTCAAACACCCACTAAATAAAATAATTTATAACTATAAAAAACATTACACTCCATTAAAAAAAATTCCCATTACTTTACGAAAATGACTCACACTATGCATCACATACTTCATGAGTTCATTCTATTTTTTTAACAATCACAAATTGTTTTTTAGTGTCTTGTTATTCATATATAGGCCTTATGTCTCATAGTTTATATATAACTAGGGGTGAGCTCATGGTGAACCACAAGTCACCCTTGTAGTTGTTTTTATACGTTTATTGAATTCAATATTACAGAAATACGTCTTGTTTTATTCAACATGTTTATTACAAAGACAGAGTATTATATAGCTGGACGTATTTGTACAATGCTGACACAAAGCTACCACAACAGACGTGTCTCAGTTGGCCCCACAAAGGATAGCGATGACAGCCGATGACAAAACGAAGCCCAAAACGGAAGTATAAAAAAAATTGAAACTCCATTAGCTAGGCAGCGAAAATGCATTTTGAATTTTCAAAATTACCATTAATCTAAAATACTTTTTATAATACTTTTTACATGTCAAAACAATCACCTCTTTTGTGTTGAGAGTTCTCAAAGGACGAAATGCATGTTGAGCAGGTGCAACCAGATTCTTCAAAACCTGCCAAGAAGAACAAAAAAACAATAAGAAAATATTAATATAATAATAATGCATTGGTATGAAGATACTTTATTAAATTAGTATAATATTATTACTATGGAATGAAGGTAAAGCTAACCATCTTACTTTACAAAATGAATCGGGTCTCATCTGTTTTTCTAACATTTGGAGAACTGCAACCTGTACGAAGGAAGCAATTGTCAAAGGTAAGACTATTAATTTTTAAATTGGAAAAAATATAAACTGTTACATATTGTTTCTTTTTCTTTCCCATTAAAAGTATATGGGTGAATTGTGTAAATGGACAATCATGTATGCTTAAGGACAGGTTTTTTCTAAACCAAATAAACCATCTGAATGATATCAAAAGACCATTTTACCCATACATCCCAAAACAAATTTTACAATATTCATCATTTCTAAGAATAAAACCTCAAATTCAGGTCAAATTGTAACACTCGGAAATTTGAGGAGCAACTTTGGGTATAAATCACATTTTGAGGCTTGGAAATGACGTGTTGGAGGCACTAACACGTCATGTCAAGAAAAGAAGAGTCGCAGGTTTTATTATGGGAAACACGGCTTGTTGCCTTCTGGAACACGGCGTGTAGATGGCTGGAATGAAACTCTAATCTTTCAGGTTTTTGCTCCCTATTTAAAGGAATGAGGAGGCTAGGGTTTGTTCATCCTCAGCCCCCATCAACCTCTCAAGTCTTGAAAGAAACCCTAATCATCTTTCCCTCCCTGAAACATCGCAAAAATACAAGTCAAAAATTTTGTTTTTAAAATCATTTAACAAACATAATGTTATCACGATAAGATAAAATCATCAAGCATGTATCTCAAAATCTCATAAAATCTGTCAACATATAAGTGTCTCATATAAAATATCAAAGTAAGCTCCCAGACTAATAAATTGTGGTATGTGTCATGCCATCAACTTGATCCCTGCCATTTGCTAGCTAAAGTACCTGAAACCAAAACTGAAACTGTAAGCACGAAGCTTAGTGAGCCCTCCAAACTACTACATAACATACAAAGCACATATAACAAACAACATAACTCTGGGACTACTCCCACTGCATCGGGACGAATCCCGACATCGGCTTACCCAACATCGGACTCCTGTCCGACATCGGGCTCACCCTGGCATCCGACCGCATCGGGCATCGGCCTCACCCCGACATCGGGCTTACCCCGGCACATACACAGCATGACATATATCATAAACACATAACATAATCACATAATCTGCATCGGGCTTGCCCCGACATCGAACCGAAGCCCGGAACAAATACATATAACACATAAACTAACATACATCGGGCTTACACCGAAATACATAATACATGGCATATTGACTAACTTACATCGGGCTTGCCCAGACATTGGGCTTACCCCGGAACACATAACATATAAGATAATCACATATACTGCATCAGGCTTGCTCGGCATCGGACCGAAGTCCGGAACATATAACACGTAACACATAAACATGCATGAATCACAAAGACATCAAGCATTTATAACTACTTCTCGGGACCGCCTTGCTATCGGACCGAAGTCCGGAAACATATAAACTGCATCGGGCTTACCCCGACATACTCTACTACTTAAACAGGTCGATATTGGTGCCTTTGACCCGTTCCTACTGAAGGGAAACTCATCTCACATTGTTGAAGTCTTGCTGACAAAACCCTAGCTGTTGGATGACAGATTCCCAAATCTGTCAACATCAAAATAACACCCAATTAATAATTGGGTTCCATCACATATACTCATATGTCCATGCTTGGGGTAAAAGACTGTTTTACCCCAATCTTAGCTTGATTTAACTCAAGGCCTAATCCAAAGGCCCAAAAGTCTAATAATAAACCAAGGCCCACTATGGCCCATCTTTGGCCCAATTTTCCAAATTGGGCCTAAACCTTTACATGGTCTGATCAAAGGCCCAACCATTTAGTCCATTCCAACATTTTACATTCTAATGACCCAATATCATATAATCATTAAGGCCCACACTATGGACCATCTATGGCCCAATTTTCCAAATTGGGTCCAAACCCTCACATATGGTCCTTACCATAAAGCCCATATAAATGTTCTAGTCCATTTGCTTGCTCTTGGATGGTCCATTATTATCCCAATCACCAAGGCCCAATAGGAAGGCCCAACTCAAAGTCCAATTGAAATTAGGGTTTCACATAAAATGACAATTAGGGTTCAGTGTTTCTCACTTAACTCATTAAGGACTTAATCCATTAAATCCTTTACTCTACTAGATAAATGATATGGAATAATTTGGGCTTAACACACAATCCAATCCCAATGGCCCAAAGGTGGGTCCCAATAAGTCCAAGGCCCAAATACTCACAATTAGGGTTTTGTAAACCCTAATTAGGGTTTCCACCCAAACATGGCCCAATTGGCCCAAAATTAATCTTTAAGTCCATTAGGGTTTTGCTAGTGGGGCACCACCCACTACCACCTTATGTAGTGGTGGTCAACAGCGGCTCACGGCGGCGGCTACCACCTTACGGTGGTGGTTATGGTTCTTTTCATTACATCTTCTACTAATTACAATTACAAGCTTTCAATCCACAAATAAACACACACACTAACTACTCTAACACACACACAACCACTCTAGTGGTGGCCGGCTGCGGTACAAGGCTGCAGCCACCACCTCACGGTAGTGGCAGTGGCTTTCTTGATCTATCCGACCAACAAACCCAATCATACATCAGTGAAATAACACACATACGCCCTAATTGATTACCAAACGGCCCTAGCCACCCACCTGGTGGCACACAATGATGGCAGCCACCACCTCACGGTGGTGGCAGTGGTATCTTTTGGCTTCCAATCACATAGCAACACAACACACAAACTTGAAGCAGAAAAGCACACCACACATATTCACAACCACCTCCCATGGTGGCTAGTGGTGACGAGATAAGGCAGCGACGACAGCAGCAACACCATCGGTAACAGCAGCGACACAGCGGAGAGAAAGTACGACAGAAACGGCGGAAAGAGGCACTCTGACCTTGTCTTCAGCAGCGACAACTATTTGCGGCCTCGTCTTCTCGTCGGAAAGACCGCAGCGACAACAGCGAGGCAGCAAGCGGCGTTAGAGGTTGCTTGGCAGGTGGCTCGCGACTCCGACCTTGGCTAGGGGGTAGTTGATCGATCTTCAGCATGCCTCGAGTTTGTCGGTACTCGTCGAGGGGAACATCTCGGGTGACACACGACTCCGACGACGGAAGGTGTAGCGGCTCCGGCTAAAGGGGTTATAAGGGTGGCGACTGGTGAAGAAACGATTAGGGTTAGGGTTTGATCGGTGTTGACGGGTTATAAACTCAGCCTCAAGAAACTTCCGCCCATAATGACAGAATTGGCCCATCATTCTCTAATTTCTTTCAAATTTAATCCATATTTACCCTTTAGCCCTTGATCTCATTATTTTCTTTCATAATAAGTCCTGAAATTACCAACCAGCCCCCTAGGCCTTCAAATCTTTTCAATTTAAGTCCATTAATTACCAAATGCACCCTGACTTTTGAAATCTTTTTCAACTTAAATCCCGAACTTACACTTTTAACCCCCAACTTCTTCAAAATGTTCATTTAATCCGAATATGTATTCTATTAAAATATGCATTTTAAACTCTTTGTTCACATTCATTCCTACAATATATATATATATATATATATATATATATATATGTGTATATATATATATATATATATATATATATATATATATGTGTATATATATATATATATATATATATATATATATATATATATATATTTTCAGGTTTATTTGACACCATGTTAATTTTAAGAGTTCGTGAGACCAAATCTAAAAATAATTTTAAAACGCAAAATAAAAGAAAAAAAATCCAAAAATTCTTTTTGGAACTTTAATTACTTAAAAAAGATAAAAATAAATAAAAATTAAAATTACCGTTCTTTTTTGAAGAATACATCAAATATTCTAATAGAATATTACATTGTAAATATTCTAATGTGATTTTTAGAACATTAAAATATTATATACTAGATTTCTCAGATATGTAGAATATTCTAATTATTCTACTAGAATATGTAAAAAAAATGTGTTTTTTATTATTTTTTTATATATTTTTTTTGGAAAATATAAATTCCGAAAATAATATTTGAAATTTTTTTTTCGAAAACTTTCAATTATTTTGCATTTTAAAAATGTTTTTTGTTTTATCTACCAAATGAATGGCTAAGATTGCGTCTCACGGTCTAACGAAATTAGATCGTATCAAATGAAACTAACCCTATATATATATATATATATATATATGTAATCCTTCCCTTTCTTACGTAGCAATTAAATGCAATTGAATAAATAAAATATTATATTTATACAGGTGTATATATATATATATATATATATATATATATATATATATATATATATATATATATATATATATATTCAGGTTCATTTGAAACCATTCTAATTTTGTGAGACCGTGAGACCAAATTTAAAAATAATTTTAAAATGCAAAATAAATGGAAAAATCCAAAAATTCTTTTTTTAAATATTATTTTTGGAACTTCAATTAACTAAAAAAACTAAAAAAAATAAAAAAATTTCCGTTTTTTTTGAAAAATACGTGAAATATTCTAATAGAATATTACACTGACATATTCTAAAAAATAATTTTAAAATGCAGAATAAATGGAAAAATCTAAAAATTCTTTTTTTAAATATTATTTTCGGAACTTGAATTAACTAAATAAAAATAAAAATAAATAAAAATAAATTTCATTTTTTTTTAAAAATACGTGAAATATTCTAATAGAATATTACACTGACATATTCTAAAAAATAATTTTAAAATGCAGAATAAATTGAAAAATCTAAAAATTCTTTTTTTAAATATTATTTTCGGAACTTGAATTAACTAAAAAAAATAAAAATAAATAAAAATAAATTCCATTTTTTTTGAAAAATACGTGAAATATTCTAATAGAATATTACACTGTATATATTGTAAAAAATAATTTTAAAATGCAAAATAAATGGAAAAATCCAAAAATTATTTTTTTAAATATTATTTTCGGAACTTGAATTAACAAAAAAAATTAAAAAAAATTAAAAAATGCGTCTCACGGCCTCACAAAATATAGGTGGTCTCAAACGAATATATATATATATATATATATATATATATATATATATATATATATATATATATATATATATATATATATATATATATATATATATATATATATATATATATGAATGAGTTCTATGGAAAACAAATAACTAGGGCAACATCTACCGGAACCAATAATCAAATGACAGGTGTCCATTTCTTTCTTCACAAGTAATGTATTGTGGAAGTTATTGTGGAAGTGATGTGATGTGTTGTAATGTTTTTATTGGTTCAAATATGTGTTGCCTAATCATTCATTTTCCATATAACTCTACTATATATATATATATATATATATATATATATATATATATATATATATATATATATATATATATATATATATATATATATATATATATATAATCCTTCCCTTTCTTTACCACGTAACAATTTAATGCAATTGAATAAATAAAATATTATATTTATACAGCTAAAGGTATAGAAATTGATTACATGGTGTATATTTAATATCACCATTTTTTTTATCTGGTCAAAGTATCCGATCCATGTGTCTTTTTTCGATTATCCCTAGATACCCAACGAAGCTACAAACGAAAATCACGAAGCATTGCAAGTTAAAAATCGCATCCAACTGAAATGACAATCAAAGGTTATAAAGTTCAAAAAAGTACTCCTACGAATTTTTAGAAATTCAAAAGCAAAAGATGCCTCTATCTTCCATGGCCATAAACCACTAACGAATACACAGTCTCCACCGCCAGTTCTCTTTTATTAGAATTTAGATGACTGTATGCAACGTCATTTGGCTAAAGATGTTGAAGCATATCACTTTACAACTTTATTTGTTTGTATCAGTTTTGGAATCTCGACTTATGTGTTTCATATCCTTACCATATATACCCCGTACTTTTTCTTGTTACTAATCAAAATCATGTTGTGCACTATAGTAAAATGATTGTAAATGTTAAAGATCGTGTCGAATATATTCTGTGTTTGTAGTGAAACCAACTTACTATCTTGGATTTGGTTACTGTGATTAGTGAATGTTTACTGATTTATGGTCTTAAACCATATTAGAAGTACACAATAGTCATAATCCATTTTCTTTTTTGTGAATATTTGTAGTAACAAATGACATAACAATCAATATATTTTGGTTATTTCTTTTTTACGAAAAACATTTTGAAACAACTTATTACAATTAAATTATCAAACTTTAACAACTTTTGCTAGAACCGACTATTATAACCTTCTATTGTTCGTTAAACCAATTTGTTTTGCTTATAGATGTTTTTTTTATTAGTCGGTAGATTATTCAATATTCAATAATATTTCATATTAGAGGGTGTTTGGGATTACTTTTTTAGCTTAAAAATTCATTTTGTAAAAGTTCTTTTTAAGTTTAGTTTTGAAGAAAAAAGCCAAAAGTTGTTTTTAAAAAATGTTTGGGTTATATTTCTTGACTTTTGAGTATAATTTAGCTTTAAAAGACTAAAAAGTCACAAAAAATTATATTTTCCTTACTTTTGAAAACCTACATTTTTATTTTTACAAAATTTATTTTGAAAAGAACTTCTGGATCTCACAAGCATCTTTTTGACTTTTTAGAAATGTTAAAAGCTAAAATTCATTTCAAAAATAAACAAAAAAACAATTTTTGGAGTTCCATTCTATAAAAGGTCCAAAAATAAACAAAAACAATCTATAAAAATACAATATCATTTTTTTTTAAATTTTTGGAGAACACCCTCTAGGTCTCCTTTTCTGTCTTCTCTGCGTGAGGAGATAACATTGTAATCGTTGGAGTTCCTTGTCAAATATGAATAGTGTAGTTTGCAATAGGTGGGAGCTCTCAGTTGTCATTCGACAAACAAATCTAAGTGTTCAATCGAGCTATAAAATCTAATTTTGAAAATTGTTAAAGAAAAAACCATAAATGGAAAAAATGTGTTTTTTTCTGAACAAAGAAATTGAAGGTGTAACCCGGAAGTTGTTTTTTTTAGAAAAAACCGAACATGTTTTCTTCCATAAAACCGAACCTATACAAAATGTTGTTAAAACTGAATCTATTTTTTTCCAAAAAAAAAAAAAAAAAAAAAGAAACTTAACCGGTAAAAGCCGTTGTTAAAACTGAAGACGTTTTTTTAGAAAACTAAAGCCGTAAAAAATGAAGTCGTTATTAACAAAATCACTCTAAATGTCACTTTTCTTTTTAATTTTTTTAAGCTATAAAGACAATTGTTATAAAAGCCCGCAAATTTACAACTTTTTATCCGTTTAATTACTCTAAATCATTTTTATGTTCACTAATGTCTCATATTTGCACTAATTTTTTTTTTCATTTAAACATTTTAATTGGTTTTGGTCTCAATAACCGATTACCATGAATAAGTTGGAAACCAGGTAAGCATTTTTCCCCTGCATCTCCTTTATAAGCCTTTGTCCCCCATACAAGAGCTCTGAAATCAAAACACCAAAAGAATCACATCCATTTTAGAAGAGATGAAAAGATCTATTTTAGGAGTGATCAAACCATTTCCAATGTATTATGGTGGCCTATAATCGTATGTTCTAACCACATGCCATGTCAATTGAAGTTTTCCATCTTCATTGTCATCTACACTTCATGCAAGACCAAAATTTGTAGTCTTTTCTCTCATGTTACTATCTGATAATATGTTGTTGCATTTCAAGTTCTTGTAAATGTAACCCAAAGTGATCTGTAGCACCTGGTTCCTGGTACGTAAATCTTATTTGAGTATTCTCTTTCTTTTTGCCTTGGACTCAGCGAGTCATAGGTCAGACTCGCCGAGTAAGGACGGGACTTGGGACACATTTAAGTTGGCGACTCGGCGAGTCCATATTCTGGACTCGGCGAGTCACCACTGTTGGATGAAACCCTAAGTTTCAGGGGTTTGCACCCTATTTAAACAGCACATCCGCCCCAGGCCAGTCCCCATTCACCCCCCAGAGCTCCCAACCCTCGTTTAAGCTTGTTCTTTGAAGAGTTGAAGCATTTGTTGTGTGCTCTTGAAGGTTTTGAAGAAGAAGGGAAGTAGATCCAGAAGAAGGGAAGCCATCCAAGCATCATTGTGTTCTTTCAACAGTTCCATTGAGGTGTATCCCATTTTTCCTCTGTTTCTATGCTTAAGGCTTTATTTAAGACATTCTTGAGCCATTCCCTAAGCTTGTATGTGCATAATATTTCGTAATAGGCTGATTGGCCCTTAGATCTAGGCATGGTTGAGCTCCAGGAGCTCAGATCTGTTGCCTTTATGGACCGGAATCGAGCAAATCTGTGTATTTAGTGGGTGCATGGCAACGACTCGGCGAGTCGTTCATGTGACTCGGCGAGTCTGCTCGCGAGTCTCCGGGTTTGTCCCCTTTTTGTAGTATCGAGTGTGCAGTGAGTCACGGGGTGTGACTCAGTGAGTTGGCAGCTGAACTCATCTATGGAGGAACTCGGCGAGTCGATGCCCTGACTCGGCGAGTTCAAGGCAATCTCCTTAGACCAAGAACAGACTCGGCGAGTTGTTCATACAACTCGGCGAGTCTTAGCATAAGTGTTCTTCGGATGAAGATGAACTCGATGAGTTGTTCATACAACTTGGCGAGTAAGATGAAGGACTTGAATATTCAGTTTGGAAGGAGAACTCGTCGAGTCAACGCCTAAATTGACGAGTAGAATCGGGACCTAGGTCAGTCGATTGGACAAGGACTCAGCGAGTTGGCAGGCCAACTCGGCGAGTCGGGTCAGCTGGAAGTTGACTCTGACTTTGGCTTATGGCATGATTAGGGGTAAAATGGTCATTTTACCCAAAAGGTCGGTTAGCAGTGTTTGACTTAGTATGTTGTGGGAATTACAGCCGGAGGATTTTCGGAGCAGCAGCAGCAGTAGTAGGTGATCAATTCCCACACAGACCAGCAGCTATTTCGAGGTGAGTTTCCTGTTAGTAGGAACGGGTCTAAGGCACCAAGGCCGACCCGTGTAGACGAGATGCTAGTACTAGAGTGTGGGCCGAGCCCGTATCTCTGGATTCAGTCAAGTATGATGTATGTGTTAATATGATAGAGTTGCTTATACTTGTTGTCTGTGTGATACTTGTATGTTGTGGGTTGGCGGTTGAGTGTGGGCAGGGCCCGTATCTCTCCGAGAGTGGAGTGTGGGCTAGGCCCGTATCTCCCAGATAGTAGAGTGTGGGCGAGCCCCGTACCTCCTGGTCAGCGAAGTGTGGGCAGGGCCCGTATCTTCGCAAGTGTGGGCGAGGCCCGTATCACCCGGCTAGCGAAGTGTGGGCAGGGCCCGCATCTTCCTGAGTGTGGGCGAGGCCCGTAACTCCTAGCTGAATGTTGTTTGCTATATGCTTGCATGGTATGAGGTATTATGGGGGAAAACTCACTAAGCTTTGTGCTTACGTTTTATAGTTTTGGTTTCAGGTACCTCTTCATCGAAGGGGAAGGAGCTGGCGCGGTAGCGGCACATCATGCACACACTCTGGTTTCCGTATTTACTAGATTTTCTGGGATTGTACTCTGATATTTTGATGGGTCGTATGATTTGACTTTTAAACATGGTCTGTGTTGTGTTATGGTTTGATCCAACTATGTTTTTAACTGTTGATGTTTACTAAAGTAATGTTTTTAAAACGAAATTTTTGGATGTAAAAATTGGGTCGTTACAAGTTGGTATCAGAGCCCTGGTTTGAGGGATTCGGACTCACCTTCGGTTGGTGTCTGAACTCAAATCGAGGGATTAAAAGATTTCTAAAAGAAAATGTTTCCTAAAATTGAGAAAAGAGCTTAAGAAAGAACGAAGTGTGTGATGTGCGCGACCGGCTGAGCTCAAGTAAGTATTCCCCAAAGTACCCATACAAGTTTATGTTATGTTTATCAGCTTCTGTAGAACAGCATGCTAGAATAGGACTAAGGATCTAGGAGTGATGCCTTATGTGCCTACTTTATGTGTTTCAGTTGTATGAGAATTGCATGCTAGAATCGAGTAGACAGCAGTAGGATAACCTGTTAGGTTATGCCTGATAGTATTAGTTTAGCTCTGTATGCTAGAACAGTTTTTCCTATGAGAGCGGATTTGCTGGGGATTGTTCCCTTAGTTCGAATGTTGCTTGCTTTGTGCTTTGTGGGACTCTGAGTGGTGGGAGTTAGCCATTAGGTGAATATGTCATGTCACATGTGATCAGGGTTGAATAATCTTAGAGTGCTGGATTTGGCCCTATTGCGCAGCTCTCGTTTGAGTCTAACCGTGGTAGGGATGAGCCTGTTACTCGAAGGATTATCCGAGCCTCACCACATGTGATGGTGTTCAGGTAATGGCTAATTGGCATTACAAGGAGGCCCGCGGCAGCTGAGAACTGGGTAGAATAGAGTCAGAGATTTCCCTAGGGCAAGCCTAGGGTGAGTATAGTAGTGATGAGCAATAGTGAAAAGGATCTGGTGGAGTCAAGGCATACCTTGAAGAAGGTACGGATAGATGTGGAAGGTAGTATGGGCCCGTACTACTGAAAGCAGAGGATCCGTACCCGAACCAAGGGAGGCCAAGATGAGACCAGGAAACTTGTGGTAGATATGATCCCTCAAGGAGTATCAGTATCACTAATGATTGTTATTTATGTATTGCAGAATGGTGGTACTGCGTTCGAGGCCGATAGATGGCGGTTCAGGAGAGGGGTCAGGTTCGGGATCAGGTTCCGAGCCAGTAGATGAGGGACTATGCGAGTTCATCGCGTCAGAGATCACCAGGGGTATCCTTGAGTCGACTCCCATTATCTTCGGGTCGATCAAGGAAGGGATCATCGAGTTGATGGAGGATCGCCTCAGGGCGTTCAGGAGCGACATGGCATCTGACTATTCGGGATCTCGCACACTGTCCTTTAAGGACTTCAGGGGCAGTGGTGCGCCGGATTTCCACAGGGTGAAAGACCCCATTGCCGCCAGACGATGGATTGCAGACATCAAGTCTACACAGTTGACTAGCTTCTGCCCCGAAGGGTCGAATGTGAGGTATGCGGCAGGGTGTTTATGGGACCGAGCCCGGGATTGGTGGGAGTCAGTGGGTGACTCGTTGGGAGCCTAAGCTATCGAGGCTATGACCTGGTCGGACTTCGTGACCAGGTTCAGGGAAGAGTTTGCGCCGGCTGTCGAGCTTCAGCAGCTGGCCAGAGAGTTTTTGGATATGAGGCAGACGACGGAGACTGTGGCGGAGATCACCACCAAGTTCCGGGAGAGGGCTTTGTTGGTGCCCCAGTATGCAGGTGATGAGGATATGAGGAGGACCCGTTATCATGATATGCTTTGGGCTGACATCCGGGAGCATGTTAGCTTTTCTGCTTGTCCTACCCTGGAGTCCATGATCGCCAGGGCGAGGGAAAGGGAGATTGACTTAGAGCACATTCGGAAAAGGAAAGAAGAGGCGGGGCAGGTGGTTGGGGCTTTGGGGAAGAAGTCCTGGGGATCAGATGGTCGGCCGAAAGGCCAAGGGGGGCCTGGCCGCTGTGGGAAATGCGGCAGGACGCATGAGGGAGCATGTAGGATGGGATCAGCATGCTGCTACAAGTGCGGCAAGGCAGGGCACTTTAGCAGGGATTGTACTACTCCAGTTTCAGCTATTCATACATCGGAGTTGCTGTGTTTTCACTGCAACCAGAGGGGCCACAAGAAGGCCAATTTCCCCCATTTGACAGTTTCAGCGTCAGTGAAGGCGCCAGCTCCAGCGACCCTGCGGATCACGGATGGCCGGCAGGGCAAGGCAGAGGCTCCAGTGGTGAGGAGCCGGACATTTCAGCTGACTACCGAGGAGGCACGCGCCGCACCCGATGTGGTGACGGGTATGATTCTTTCCCCTCTATCTTTTTTTTATGATATTATGATATTGATATGTGCTCCGTATGTATGTGTATGCATTAGGATCGTTCCATGTGAACGACATCCGGTTCAGTTATTGTTCGACTTGGGTGCATCCCGATCGTTTGTTTCTCTTGCGCTTAGCAAGAGGTTTCATGAGACTTCAGGCGAGTTAGATTGCCCTTTAGAGGTAGAGATTGTTGATGATCGATCGGTGCGAGCATCGATGGTGTTTCGAGATTGCGTTCTGCGTTTGTTTGAGGAGCGTTACCTGGTAGACTTGGTTCCCATTCCGTTGCGTGGGAACAAGGTGATTATTGGCATGGATTGGTTGAGCCCTAATGGGGCGGTGATAGACTGTGCGCAGCAGCTAGTGCGGGTCAGGACCCCAAGCGGGGGAGAGTTAGTGATTCATGGCGAGAGGCTGCAGTGTGGACCCGCTGTATGTTCAGCAGCGAGGGCTAGGCGCTATCTTCAGCAGGGAGGCCCAGGATATGTCGCGTATGTGATGGATACCCGGGAGGCGGGTAAGGCGACAGTGAGCGAGGTTCCGGTGGTTCGAGATTTTGCAGATGTTTTCCCGGAGGAGCTGCCTGGGATACCTCCGGAGCTTCAGGTGGAGTTCAGGATTGACCTTATTCCTGGTGTGTGACAACCCGATATTTTGAGACAATAAAATGTAACACCTGTCAAATATAGGCCAAAATATAACATTCCTAAAAATCTTAATTGGGTTAAATAAAGTAGTAGAAATCGTATCAAGGTTTTCGTGCATATAAAGAACACTAAAATCCGAGTTATAACGAAGAAGTTATGACCAATCTAAGATTCGCGGCGAAAGCCGGCAACGCTGATAGACATAAAACGCAAAGTTTCGATACAATAATTTTTAGCCTTAGGTATCTAAATGAAAGCCGTAGATTACGTTAAACCGTGATCATGCATAAAAAGAACGCCCAAATCTGACTTCGTATGAGGAAGTTATGATTTTTCGAAGTTTCTAACCTAGCAGTAGACAGCTAAAAACTCGAAATAGAGATCGAGCGATCTTTAGCCGACACAACCTAAAAAAAAGTTGGAGAGCCCGACAATAGGAGTATAACAATAAAAAGTCTGACGAAAACGGACGTCGGATGAAGAAATTATGGATTTTTAACGAGGATATCGTGTCCCGACCTATTAATTAAAATATAATTAAAAATAAATTCAAAATTAGCCGACGGAGTCTAAATGAAAGTTGTAGAGTATTTTCTCACCTTCGCGTGGATATAAAGAACGTCAAAAACGGAGCTCGTATGCGAAAGTTACGCATTTTAGAAGTTCTTGGCACGCACTTCAAAGTCTTATCCGAAGGAGTACGCCCTGCGTACCCTCGTACGCCCAGCGTACTCGGATACTAGGCTCCGGATCGCGCACGTCGACCAGACACTTCGCCCGAGGATGCGGTAAGCAGTGATGCAAGCGAACGCCCTGCGTACCTTCGGAGTACGCCTCGCGTACGAGGAACGCCCCGCGTAAGTCCGAAGTACGCCCTACGTACCGAGGACCTCCAGCTCCTATAAATAGATTGCGAGGGTGCCGGCTGTTTTCACAAAAATACTTCATTTCTCTCACATTTTCGCCTAGTTTTTCGTGCCGACAACATCCCGACTTCCCGGTTTCATATCCAAGCCCCGACGAAGGTCCGAAGCCCAGAGATTCCCGAGAATCTCGTCACTTTCCGGTTGAGGTGCCGCACGGAAAAATCTCGTTTTCTTCAAATCACGCACTTTCTTCGGTGAGTTCATACCCCTATAAACTACATTTTTAAATGTGTTATCAATACTTTTTATATACACTTTCAAGGGGGGGATACAAGTAAACACACGATTTTTATCGTGTGTAACCCAAGATTTCACTAAATACTCATTTTTATCAAGAAAATCATATGTGATTCATAACCACTATATGGAATCCTTCGTACGAAAAATATATCACGATATCATCTTATATGTTGAAATTAAATATGTTGTTATATACGAATCAAACACTTTATTTATACTTTGAGTATATGTGTTCATGTCACCACAAAAAGTCACACATTACATAACAAGTGAGCATCACACTAGGGTTTACTATACAAATGAAACAAACTTTTGGAAAAACTATAATAGGTTACGACAAACATTTTTACATGTTAAAAACTCTTTATCAAACTGTCTTACATACTTTATGTTTCCTTTCAAACGCTGTTAGAATCGTATTTCAAACAAAGGTCTTCTTATACTAAAAATTGTTCTTATCAAACAAACTACTTTCAAATCGTTTTATAAACTGACATCTAATCATCATTTCTTATTTATTGAACTTCTCAAAGGTTATACAAAAACTTCTTTTATATTTTTATTGTCAAATGCACGCCTATACATGCGTAGTTATATATATATATATATATATATATATATATATGTGTGTGTGTGTGTATATATATATATATATATATGTATATATATCATGTATACAGATATAAACATAAAAGTTTTCCATCAGTTGGTTCAGTACCTTTGGGTAGCAAAGACATATTTAGGTTATACACATACACTCCTAGTAACTATAATAGGTATAGTTAGGAAATACTACTTACTATTCCAAGTACGAGGAATCACACAAGAGTCAGTTTATACTAAGACATTACATACTATATATGGAGATACAATTATATACAATTACAAGGCATACAAATTTCAAGACATACAATTACAAGAGATACGATTACATAAGATAGTGTAATAGATATTCATGAAATTTTACATACTACAAGTACCATATCAAAGAGATATTTTCATATACAAGAACAAATGGAAATTTTCATACGTAAATCTGTTTTATACTAGGTTGTGAGACTTTTCACGTACTTTCGACTATGCATTATTAAGTCCTGTATTATATACCATAATCCCTTGTAGGGGGAGCGTGATACTTGTGTATAGATCTATACGGGATTGACAATCCCGCACCTAAACTGTTAGCTACAGTTAGACCGGCAGGTCTAGGGTGACAAATGTCATAACATTCCAACGCCTGAAGAACGTTGTTACAGGCAGTCTGGGTCATTCGCATGGTTATAAAACTCACATGGAGTATTAAAAACACGTTGATTTACGGAGTTTTCATATATCTTAGCGATTATAACTGTACACAAATCTACTATTTTATGAGATGAAAAACATCATGGTAGTTCATTTTGGGACTTTTAATCTACCATCCACTTATAAGCAAATATTGGATTTCTGAAGCAAACATTCAAAACAGTCGAGTCTTGGTAGAAGGCTACATTTTATACTAGTAGAAAATATGGGATTTTCTAGGATTTTCAAACGTTTACAATTACTTACAAACATGTTCGTTGGTACAAACTTTCCTTCATACATTTACAGGTCTTTCTTTACAGCTTTACAAAATCAAAGTCACATAAATACTTATGAATTCACCAGCATTATTGCTGATACTCGCTTTCAAAGTAACTTGTATTCCCAGGATACATGTCTGCATTCATACTAAAATCAGTGTCACTAAGACAGAACAAAAATATTACGATTGTTGGGCTGCACAAGTAGACTTAGAGACATATAGTCAAAACCGGGATGATATAGCCTGATCAACTATATTTTCCAAGGGTTGACTAGCATGTGCCTAAGTGTGGTTGTGAGTTGCAACAAGTCTAAAAACTTACCCACAATACCACAATGGGAACAATAGAATGTAAACCTAAAATACTATAGGAGTATTTTGTGTATCCTATAAACTACTTATGTGTTAGATTCTTATACCCCAAATTATCGCTTAGATAACATAGTTGGACCCCATCCCCACGACGACCCGTACTACCCGAACAAAGGCAATGCTGGGATGGTTCAGAGAAGAACCAGAGAATGATCATCTAATCCCTTTTGAATGATCACCATACTGAAGACCTTTCGGATGATGATAACTTTGAACTCGAGGGTGAGAACCTGCCCCCGGTAGCTCCGAATTCAAACCCTAACCCCCGTCTAGCTCTTCATGACTCGACGCCTCCTTGAGTAGTATGCCTAGAAACATGGAGCACAGAACAAGATCAATTTATGTCATCAAAAGGAGACCGAAGCTACTACAACTTAAGCAAAGGGAGCTCAGCAGACAAAGTTCTAACAATCCTGATCCGCAGAGTTGGTCGAAACGAAATTCAAGGCAAGACGACTCTCCATTGTATCAAAGAGGTTAAATAAAAAACGCAAGAATGCACCATCTACACCAATCATTTTGAAAACACTCGTGAGAGATCTAAGAGAGACCATGAGACCCTGCTGCAAGCACTAGCTAAAACACGAGCTGAAGTCATAGAGAAACGAGTACGCCAGAGAGTGTACGAAGGACACCTTCTTAATAATGGAACGTTAATTGGCTAAACTGAGAGTTCACCAGAAGGATGACCTCCGCCAGAAAGAAAGGCTTTATTTCCCTACCTTGTTTAAAGGAATTATTTTTCTGTCTATGCCCGATGCAGCATTTTCTAAGAAACTATCTTGTACTGTAAGTACTGTTAGTCGGGCCTTTATGCGGCCAAAATCTTTCTACTCTAGATATGATGTAAGACCTTCTTCAAAGACAAATTTTCCTAAAACTTATTACATCTCAAAACATCGATGATAATGACAGTCGGCTGATTTCCGTGTCACTCTTTGTTCAAAAACCCTCAACATACCTTCGTTGGAGTCTATCTGAAACATGATTCAGTCAAGTCATTGGACGATAGTAATTTAACTCCGGAGACATTTCAAAGTCTCTTCTAGTGGTTGGATCATGTTATTCACCAACCAACAATACCTCGGCTTGAACGACAAACGTCTTAAAAGACCATTCTACAAGCATACTTCTACTCTATACTATGATTGCATCATAGGGATGTAGGTCAAACCTTCGAGAACATACTTTTACCCTTTACTTAAAACAATCGAAGTACATCTAGAGTCAACCAGAATCGCTCACAAAAATCTTTATCTTTCATGTTACAGAATCATGTCGTCATCCGGAAACGATCAGCCGAGCAACGAAAACCCTATCCTCCATATCGACGCCGCTTCATTACAAGCTGCAGTAGCCGCTGCGGTGACAACTTTCCTTACACACATCAACTCAGGCAACACAAGCAAGACCGACAAAGGAGTCGAGAGTTCCGATGGTAATACCAAACCAGGAAAGCGACAAATGGCAACAGTCATAGACTCGCGAAGCCGTAAGACCGAAAGGAAGAGGCGATATCATCAAGCCCTAAAGGAGCGCAAGAGATCCCAAAGACTTGACATGCCACAGCAACAAATGGCAACTCCTGCAGAACGCTTTAGAAAGCAGTTTCCAAGGTGGTGTAATGAGGAAGGCACTCGTGTCCACATAACACTGGCTAAACACCTCACTCCCGCCACCAAGGCTAGTACTAGCCAGTCATGCCACCAATGCGGGGAGATAGGGCACCTCAAGAAGGATTGTCCTATAACAAAGAACTCTGGCACAGACGGTAGGATTCTCAGGATCACAGCTGCAGGAGAACCTACTACGAACCCACGTTAATGTGATATTAGGCGTTTCATTGTAACAGACTTATAAACCATCCAAATCTAGCGCAATCAGAGTCTTATCTTTTGCGGGATCCCGTCGGTTTAGGGATGCTCGTGCTGCGTATATTTGCCTTTCGTAGTGTACCTTATTTGCAGCAATAGTCTTGTAGTAGTTTAAAGTACTGTAACTCTGTTGATGGTTGTACGGTTGTGCTTTGTCTGTAAACGCTTTACATTCAAATCTAATGTCCTTAAGTTTCTTTATGATTCCGACATTATCATGCGACTTGATTCAATTTGATCCTTACAAAGGCAACTTCATACGTACATCCTTTTCTTCGAAATCGAAGTCGTCATTCCAGAATACCAAAGTACCCATGTATAGAGTACCTCATAGTTCTTTTTCTTCCCAAAGAAATCCCCAAAGTACCGCTTGTAAAGTACGTCAAGTTCAAATCCAAAGGTCCTTACGGTTGATCTGTCGCTGATGAATATATACATAGGGGTGATATATAATCAAGGTTCTACAGGTTTGGAATTGACAATTCCACTTTAACTTCTTTTTCCTCGATGGGATGAGAGCTTAAAAGAAGAATCATTTAGTCAACTACCTTCTCAACCTTAATTATATATTACTCGTATACCCGAGACTGTGATAGATGAACCAGGTATGAGTTCTACTATGAACTTCAGGACGAAGACTGCCCAAGACTGCGAATGATCGTGCTTCCGTGAGAATAAACTTAGAAATACCTATCCTTTTCCCAAATTCATGAGTAGTCATACTATATTTTAGACCTTCACGACAGCTAATCCACCCCCAGGTTTTGACATCATAATCAGTAGGAGTTGATTCAGTCTACATCGAGCCAACATCAGGTGCTTTGATAAAGCAGTTCGTCCTAACCTCCCTAAACAACGAAGCCCTAGTTATTTACAGCCACGAACCGAGGACGAACCCTCTCATCATTTCTTGTATGCAAGCCCAAAAATGCTTACAAAAGGAATATCATGTATTCCTTGCACACATCGCCGAGACGTGCCGAGAAGTGAAGGACATTCAGAACATCCAAGAAGTACGCGGCTTTTCCCGACACCTTTCCGGAAGGACAACCGAGACTACCAACACGGCGTCAAGTCAAATTCAGAATCGACTTAGTTCCAGTAGCCAAATCACCTTATTGTCTAGCTCCAACCGAGGTGCGAGAACTTCCTAGCGAGCTTAACAAACTCCTCAGAAGGGGATTCTTTAGGACAAGTTTCTCACTTGGAAGAGCACCGGATTTGTCTGTAAACAAGAAAGAGCGTTCCAAATGCTAAAGTAAGTCTGATGCATCGCACCAATATTATCCCTCCCAAAAGGGGATAGAATATTGCATGGTGTAATGCGATACATCCAACCAAGGGCTTGGCTGCGTTCTTAAGCAAGAGGAAATGTCACTACCCATACCGCAAGACAGTCTAAGACACAGGGTGTTAACTATTCAACACATGATCTTGAACCATGAGCAGCAGTAATTGCTCCAAAAAGATCTGGAGACACTACTTGTAGGGGACAAGGTGTAATACTCTCACAAACCGCAAAAATACTCAACACACAAAGAAAAGTTATCATACCAGTGAAGTCAAACGAAAGAGGCAAGGTCGTATCCCGATAGTGAAAGGTTCGCTGGAACGCCAGACGAAGACCAATGCTTACTTAAGAACACGAGTGGCAAATAAGCCCTCTGTCCGTAGCATGATTATTAACTCTGCTTAAACTCGAATTTCGAGACGAAATTCCCTCTAACAGGGGGATGATGTGACAACCCGATATTTTGAGACAATAAAATGTAACACCTGTCAAATATAGGCCAAAGTATAACATTCCTAAAAATCTTAATTGGGTTAAATAAAGTAGTAGAAATCGTATCAAGGTTTTCGTGCATATAAAGAACACTAAAATCTGAGTTATAACGAAGAAGTTATGACCAATCTAAGATTCGCGGCGAAAGCCGGCAACGCTGATAGACGTAAAACGCAAAGTTTCGATACAATAATTTTTAGCCTTAGGTATCTAAATGAAAGCCGTAGATTACGTTAAACCGTGATCATGCATAAAAAGAACGCCCAAATCTGACTTCGTATGACGAAGTTATAATTTTTCGAAGTTTCTAACCTAGTAGTAGACAACTAAAAACTCAAAATAAAGATCGAGCGATCTTTAGCCGACACAACCTAAAAAAAAGTTGGAGAGCCCGACAATAGGAGTATAACAATAAAAAGTCTGACGAAAACGGACGTCGGATGAAGAAATTATGGATTTTTAACGAGGATATCGTGTCCCGACCTATTAATTAAAATATAATTAAAAATAAAGTCAAAATTAGCCGACGGAGTCTAAATGAAAGTTGTAGAGTATTTTCTCACCTTCGCGTGGATATAAAGAACGTCAAAAACGGAGCTCGTATGCGAATGTTACGCATTTTAGAAGTTCTTGGCACGCACTTCAAAGTCTTATCCGAAGGAGTACGCCCTGCGTACCCTCGTACGCCCAGCGTACTCGGATACTAGGCTCCGGATCGCCCACATCGACCAGACACTTTGCCCGAGGATGCGGTAAGCAGTGATGCAAGCGAACGCCCCGCGTACCTTCGGAGTACGCCTCGCGTACGAGGAACGCCCCGCGTAAGTCCGAAGTACGCCCTACGTACCGAGGACCTCAAGCTCCTATAAATAGATTGCGAGGGTGTCGGCTGTTTTCACAAAAATACTTCATTTCTCTCACATTGTCGCCTCGTTTTTCGTGCCGACGACATTCCGAATTCCCGGTTTCATATCCAAGCCCCGATGAAGGTCCGAAGCCCCGAGATTCCCGAGAATCTCGTCACTTTCCGGTCGAGGTGCCGCACGGAAAAATCTCGTTTTCTTCAAATCACGCACTTTCTTCGGTGAGTTCATACCCCTATAAACTATATTTTTAAATGTGTTATCAATACTTTTTATATACACTTTCAAGGGGGGGATACAAGTAAACACACGATTTTTATCGTGTGTAACCCAAGATTTCACTAAATACTCATTTTTATCAAGAAAATCATATGTGATTCATAACCACTATATGGAATCCTTCGTACGAAAAATATATCACAATATCATCTTATATGTTGAAATTAAATATGTTGTTATATACGAATCAAACACTTTATTTATACTTTGAGTATATGTGTTCATGTCACCACAAAAAGTCACACATTACATAACAAGTGAGCATCACACTAGGGTTTACTATACAAATGAAACAAACTTTTGGAAAAACTATAATAGGTTACGACAAACATTTTTACATGTTAAAAACTCTTTATCAAACTGTCTTACATACTTTATGTTTCCTTTCAAACGCTGTTAGAATCGTATTTCAAACAAAGGTCTTCTTATACTAAAAATTGTTCTTATCAAACAAACTACTTTCAAATCGTTTTATAAACTGACATCCAATCATCATTTCTTATTTATTGAACTTCTCAAAGGTTATACAAAAACTTCTTATATATTTTTATTGTCAAATGCATGCCTGTACATGTGTAGTTATATATATGTGTATATATATATATATATATATATATATATATATATATATATATATATCATGTATACAGATATAAACATAAAAGTTTTCCATCAGTTGGTTCAGTACCTTTGGGTAGCAAAGATATATTTCGGTTATACACATACACTCCTAGTAACTATAATAGGTATAGTTAGGAAATACTACTTACCATTCCAAGTACGAGGAATCACACAAGAGTCAGTTTATACTAATACATTACATACTATATAAGGAGATATGATTATATACAATTACAAGGCATAGAAATTTCAAGACATACAATTACAAGAGATACGATTACATAAGATAGTGTAATAGATATTCATGAAATTTTACATACTACAAGTACCATATCAAAGAGATATTTTCATATACAAGAACAAATGGACATTTTCATACGTAAATCTGTTTTATACTAGGTTGTGAGACTTTTCACGTACTTTCAATTATGCATTATTAAGTCCTGTATTATATACCATAATCCCTTGTAGGGGGAGCATGATACTTGTGTATAGATCTATACGGGATTGACAATCCCGCACCTAAACTGTTAGCTACAGTTAGACTGGCAGGTCTGGGGTGACAAATGTCATAACATTCCAACGCCTGAAGAACGTTGTTACAGGCAGTCTAGGTCATTAGCATGGTTATAAAACTCACATAGAGTATTAAAAGCACGTTGATATACGGAGTTTTCATATATCTTAGGGATTATAACTGTACACAAATCTACTATTTTATGACATGAAAAACATCATGGTAGTTCATTTTGGGACTTTTAATCTACCATCCACTTATAAGCAAATATTGGATTTCTGAAGCAAACATTCAAAACAGTCGAGTCTTGGTAGAAGGCTACATTTTATACTAGTAGAAAGTATGGGATTTTCTAGGATTTTCAAACGTTTACAATTACTTACATACATGTTCGTTGGTACAAACTTTCCTTCATACATTTACAGGTCTTTCTTTACAACTTTACAAATCAAAGTCACATAAATACTTATGAATTCACCAACATTATTGCTGATACTCGCTTTCAAAATAACTTGTATTCCCAGGATACGGATAGACATGTACGACTACCAGGTTCTGTGAAGACGGAGCGATCAAGACTCGTCTTTTATTTTTGAATATTCATTTTTATAGAATTATACTATGAAAGAATTCAAATGTAATTAAAATTATACTATTAATGCAATGGATGATGTTGTTACTTGTTTACTACTTTGCATTGTTGTGATACATTACATGACGTCCTCCGCCCTAGAACGTTTCCGCCGTTCTCGGTTTTGGGGTGGGACATGGTGCGGCTCCGATAGCCAAAGCACGGTATCGGTTGGCTCCTCCCGAGATGCAGGAGTTGTCTACACAGCTGCAGGAGCTGCTAGACAAGGGAATTATTCGTCCGAGCAGTTCGCCTTGAGGAGCCCCGATTCTATTTGTGAAGAAGAAGGATGGGTGACATCGGATGTGTATAGATTACCGGGAGCTGAAAAAAGTAACGGTGAAGAACCGTTACCCACTCCCGAGGATTGATGACCTCTTTGACCAGCTTCAGGGAGCATCTTGGTTCTCCAAGATTGACTTGCGTTCGGGTTATCATCAGATGAGGGTCGGGGAGGAGGATACGCAGAAGACCGCATTTCGGACATGCTATGGCCATTATGAGTTTGTGGTGATGCCGTTCGGGCTCACCAATGCTCCTGCCGCGTTCATGGACCTCATGAACCGCGTTTGCAGACCGATGTTGGATCGGTCTGTGATAGTCTTTATCGATGACATCTTGGTTTATTCCAAGACTCAGGAGGAGCATGAGGAGCATCTGAGAGAGGTGTTAGAGGCCCCGAGGAGGGAGAGCTTGTACGCCAAGTTCTCCAAGTGTGAGTTCTGGTTGCGCGAGGTGCAATTTCTTGGACACCTCGTCAACCAGAACGGGATTCTGGTCGATCCGGCCAAGGTCGAGGCCGTGATGAAATGGGAGGTTCCAAAGTCTCCATCCGAGATTCGGAGTTTCCTGGGATAGCGGGCTACTATCGGAGTTTTATCCAGGATTTCTCCAAGATAGTCGTACCCCTGACGCAACTGACGAAGAAAGCCGTGGTCTTTCGGTGGGGACCCGAGCAGCAGGCTGCATTTGAGACGCTGAGACAGAGATTGTGCGAGGCGCCGATCTTAGCCCTGCCAGAGGGCGTAGAGGATTTTGTGGTTTATTGTGATGCATCCATTTCAGGGTTGGGCGCGGTATTGATGTAGAGGGGGCATGTCATTGCCTACGCCTCGAGGCAGCTCAAGCCTCATGAGGCGAACTACCCGACGCATGATTTGGAGTTGGGGGCGGTGGTTTTTGCCCTCAAGATTTGGCGACATTACCTCTACGGAGTTCGATGTACCATTTACACGGACCACAAGAGTTTGAGGTACCTCATGGATCAGCCGAATCTGAACATGAGGCAGCGTCGGTGGTTGGACGTGGTGAAGGATTATGATTGCGAGATCCTCTACCACCCGGGGAAGGCCAATGTGGTGGCCGATGCGCTTAGCCGCAAGGCGTCGCCGATTAGGGACGTATGTATGAGGATGACCATGGTGACTCCCCTGTTAGAGCGAATTCGGGAGGCTCAACAGGAGGCTATCAAGGAGGAGCATCGGAAGAGCGAGCGTGTGGTGGGTCAGGTTTCGTCCTTTGATTATGACAGCCGAGGACTATTGACACTACACCGTAGGGTGTGGGTGCCGTATCACGGAGGCGTGCGCCAGATTTTGATGGAGGAGGCGCACAAATCCCGATTCTCTATTCATCCCGGGGCAACGAAGATGTATAGGGATCTTCGTCTAGATTATTGGTGGCCCTGCATGAAGCAGGATGTGGCATGGTACGTTGAGCGGTGTTTGACCTGCAGGAAGGTCAAGGCCGAACATCAGAGACCGCATGGTAAGATGCAGCCATTGGACATTCCACTGTGGAAGTGGGAAGATATCACGATGGATTTTATTGCAAAGCTTCCCAGGACCGCGCGTGGAGTGGATTCGATTTGGGTCATCGTGGATCGATTGACCAAGAGTGCTCACTTTATTCTGATTCGGGAGAGCATATCAGCCGAGAAATTGGCCGACATCTATATCAGGGAGATCATGGCGCGGCACGGGGTGCCGGTATCGGTGATCTCGGATAGGGATGTGCGTTTTACTTCCAGATTTTAGAAGAGATTTCATGACGAGTTGGGCACTCGTTTGCATTTTAGAACCGCCTTTCACCCGCAGACGGATGGCCAGAGCGAGCGGACCATCCAAACTCTGGAGGATATGTTGCTGGCATGGGTGCTAGATTTCGGTGGTAGTTGGGATACCTATCTTCCCCTGGCCGAGTTCTCATACAACAACAGCTATCACGTGAGTATTGACCGTCCCCCATTTGAGCTGTTGTACGGACGAAGGTGCAGGACTCCGATATGTTGGGGTGAAGTCGGCCAGAGAGTCATGGGGAGCACCGAAGTGGTGCTCAAGACGACCGACAGGATCCAGCAGGTCCGGAGCAGGCTTCAGACTGATCAGAGTCGGCAGAAAAGTTATGCCGACAAGCGTCCATCCGGCTTGGAGTTCCAAGTCGGGGATATGGTTCTCCTAAAGGTGTCGCCTTGGAAAGGCGTCATTCGATTCAGGAAGCAGGGCAAGTTGGGCCTGAGATTCATCGGACCGTTCAGGGTTGTAGCCCGGGTGGGCAAGGTGGCGTATAGGCTGGATCTGCCAGCCGACCTCAGCCAGATCCATAGCACTTTCCATGTTTCTCAGCTGCGGAAGTGCCTAGTGGACGATTCAGCGGTGGTGCCGTTAAAGGATATTCAGGTTGATGACAACCTGAATTACATTGAGCGCCCAGTCGCAATCCTCGACAGGAAGTCGAACGATTTGAGGAACAAGAGGGTGGGGCTAGTGAAGGTGCAATGGCAACACCGCAGGGGTTCGGAATGGACTTGGGAGCCGGTGGATGAGATGATGGAGCATTACCCCGGGCTGTTTCAGGATCGAGCAGCAGACTTTGAGGACGAAGTCTAAAATAAGTGGGGGAGATTTGTAGCACCTGGTTCCTGGTACGTAAATCTTATTTGAGTATTCTCTTTCTTTTTGCCTTGGACTCGGCGAGTCATAGGTCAGACTCGCCGAGTAAGGACGGGACTCGGGACACGTTTAAGTTGGCGACTCGGTGAGTCCATATTCTGGACTCGGCGAGTCACCACTGTTGGATGAAACCCTAAGTTTCAGGGGTTTGCACCCTATTTAAACAGCACACCCGCCCCAGGCCAGCCCCCATTCACCCCCAGAGCTCCCAACCCTCGTTTAAGCTTGTTCTTTGAAGAGTTGAAGCATTTGTTGTGTGCTCTTGAAGGTTTTGAAGAAGAAGGGAAGTAGATCCAGAAGAAGGGAAGCCATTTAAGCATCATTGTGTTCTTTCAGCAGTTCCATTGAGGTATATGCCATTTTCCCCCTGTTTCTATGCTTAAGGCTTTATTTAAGACATTCTTCAGCCATTCCCCAAGCTTGTATGTGCATAATATTTCGTAATAGGCTGATTGGCCCTTAGATCTAGGCATGGTTGAGCTCCAGGAGCTCAGATCTGTTGCCTTTATGGACTGGAATTGAGCAAATCTGTGTATTTAGTGGGTGCATGGCAAGGACTCAGCGAGTCGTTCATGTGACTCGGCGAGTCGTTCATGTGACTCGGCGAGTCTGCTCGTGAGTCTCCGAGTTTGTCCCCTTTTCGTAGTATCGAGTGTGCAGTGAGTCACGGGGTGCGACTCAGTGAGTTGGCAGCTGAACTCATCTATGGAGGAACTCGGCGAGTCGATGCCCTGACTCGGCGAGTTCAAGGCAATCTCCTTAGACCAAGAACAGACTCGGCGAGTTGTTCATACAACTCGGTGAGTCTTAGCATAAGTGTTCTTCGGGTGAAGATGAACTCGACGAGTTGTTCATACAACTTGGCGAGTAAGATGAAGGACTTGAATATTCAGTTTGGAAGGAGAACTCGTCGAGTCAACACCTAACTCGACGAGTAGAATCGGGACCCAGGTCAGTCGATTGGACAAGGACTCGGTGAGTTGGCAGGCCAACTCGGCGAGTCGGGTCAGCTGGAAGTTGACTCTGACTTTGGCTTATGGCATGATTAGGGGTAAAATGGTCATTTTACCCAAAAGGTCGGTTAGCAGTGTTTGACTTAGTATGTTGTGGGAATTACAGCCGGAGGATTTCCGGAGCAGCAGCAGTAGTAGTAGGTGATCAATTCCCACACAGACCAACAGCTATTTCGAGGTGAGTTTCCTGTTAGTAGGAACGGGTCTAAGGCATCAAGGTCGACCCGTATAGACGAGATGCTAGTACTAGAGTGTGGGCCGAGCCCGTATCTCTGGATTCAGTCAGGTATGATGTATGTGTTAATATGATAGAGTTGCTTATACTTGTTATGTGTGTGATACTTGTATGTTGTGGGTTGTCGGTTGAGTGTGGGCAGGGCCCGTATCTCTCCGAGAGTGGAGTGTGGGCTAGGCCCGTATCTCCCAGATAGTAGAGTGTGGGCGAGGCTCGTACCTCCTGGTCAGCGAAGTGTGGGCAGGGCCCGTATCTTCGCAAGTGTGGGCGAGGCCCGTATCACCCGGCTAGCGAAGTGTGGGCAGGGCCCGTATCTTCCCGAGTATGGGCGAGGCCCGTAACTCCTAGCTGAATGTTGTTTGCTATATGCTTGCATGGTATGAGGTATTATGGGGGAAAACTCACTAAGCTTTGTGCTTACGTTTTATAGTTTTGGTTTCAGGTACCTCTTCATCGAAGGGGAAGGAGCTGGCGCGGTAGCGGCACATCATGCACACACTCTGGTTTCCGTATTTACTAGATTTTCTGGGATTGTACTCTGATATTTTGATGGGTCGTATGATTTGACTTTTAAACATGGTCTGTGTTGTGTTATGGTTTGATCCAACTATGTTTTTAACTGTTGATGTTTACTAAAGTAATGTTTTTAAAACGAAATTTTTGGATGTAAAAATTGGGTCGTTACAAGTTGGTATCAGAGCCCTGGTTTGAGGGATTCGGACTCACCTTCGGTTGGTGTCTGAACTCAAATCGAGGGATTAAAAGATTTCTAAAAGAAAATGTTTCCTAAAATTGAGAAAAGAGCTTAAGAAAGAACGAAGTGTGTGATGTGCGCGACCGGCCGAGCTCAAGTAAGTATTCCCCAAAGTACCCATACAAGTTTATGTTATGTTTATCAGCTTCTGTAGAACAGCATGCTAGAATAGGACTAAGGATCTAGGAGTGATGCCTTATGTGCCTACTTTATGTGTTTCAGTTGTATGAGAATTGCATGCTAGAATCGAGTAGACAGCAGTAGGATAACCTGTTAGGTTATGCCTGATAGTATTAGTTTAGCTCTGTATGCTAGAACAATTTTTCCTATGAGAGCGGATTTGCTGGGGATTGTTCCCTTAGTTCGAATGTTGCTTGCTTTGTGCTTTGTGGGACTCTGAGTGGTGGGAGTTAGCCATTAGGTGAATACGTCACGTCACATGTGATCAGGGTTGAATAATCTTAGAGTGCTGGATTTGGCCCTATTGCGCAGCTCTCGTTTGAGTCTAACCGTGGTAGGGATGAGCCTGTTACTCGAAGGATTATCCGAGCCTCACCACATGTGATGGTGTTCAGGTAATGGCTAATTGGCATTACAAGGAGGCCCGCGGCAGCTGAGAACTGGGTAGAATAGAGTCAGAGATTTCCCTAGGGCAAGCCTAGGGTCAGTATAGCAGTGATGAGCAATAGTGAAAAGGATCTGGTGGAGTCAAGGCATACCTTGAAGAAGGTACGGATAGATGTGGAAGGTAGTATGGGCCCGTACTACTGAAAGCAGAGGATCCGTACCCGAACCAAGGGAGGCCAAGATGAGACCAGGAAACTTGTGGTAGATATGATCCCTCAAGGAGTATCAGTATCACTAATGATTGTTATTTATGTATTGCAGAATGGTGGTACTGCGTTCGAGGCCGATAGATGGCGGTTCAGGAGAGGGGTCAGGTTCGGGATCAGGTTCCGAGCCAGTAGATGAGGGACTATGCGAGTTCATCGCGTCAGAGATCACCAGGGGTATCCTTGAGTCGACTCCCATTATCTTCGGGTCGATCAAGGAAGGGATCATCGAGTTGATGGAGGATCGCCTCAGGGCGTTCAGGAGCGACATGGCATCTGCCTATTCGGGATCTCGCACACTGTCCTTTAAGGACTTCAGGGGCAGTGGTGCGCCGGATTTCCACGGGGTGAAAGACCCCATTGCCGCCAGACGATGGATTGCAGACATCAAGTCTACACAGTTGACTAGCTTCTGCCCCGAAGGGTCGAATGTGAGGTATGCGGCAGGGTGTTTATGGGACCGAGCCCGGGATTGGTGGGAGTCAGTGGGTGACTCGTTGGGAGCCTAAGCTATCGAGGCTATGACCTGGTCGGACTTCGTGACCAGGTTCAGGGAAGAGTTTGCGCCGGCTGTCGAGCTTCAGCAGCTGGCCAGAGAGTTTTTGGATATGAGGCAGACGACGGAGACTGTGGCGGAGATCACCGCCAAGTTCCGGGAGAGGGCTTTGTTGGTGCCCCAGTATGCAGGTGATGAGGATATGAGGAGGACCCGTTATCATGATATGCTTTGGGCTGACATCCGGGAGCATGTTAGCTTTTCTGCTTGTCCTACCCTGGAGTCCATGATCGCCAGGGCGAGGGAAAGGGAGATTGACTTAGAGCACATTCGGAAGAGGAAAGAAGAGGCGGGGCAGGTGGTTGGGGCTTTGGGGAAGAAGTCCTGGGGATCAGATGGTCGGCCGAAAGGCCAAGGGGGGCTTGGCCGCTGTGGGAAATGCGGCAGGACGCATGAGGGAGCATGTAGGATGGGATCAACATGCTGCTACAAGTGCGGCAAGGCAGGGCACTTTAGCAGGGATTGTACTACTCCAGTTTCAGCTATTCATACATCGGAGTTGCTGTGTTTTCACTGCAACCAGAGGGGCCACAAGAAGGCCAATTTCCCCCATTTGACAGTTTCAGCGTCAGTGAAGGCGCCAGCTCCAGCGACCCTGCGGATCACGGATGGCCGGCAGGGCAAGGCAGAGGCTCCAGTGGTGAGGAGCCGGACATTTCAGCTGACTACCGAGGAGGCACGCGCCGCACCCGATGTGGTGACGGGTATGATTCTTTCCCCTCTATCTTTTTTTTATGATATTATGATATTGATATGTGCTCCGTATGTATGTGTATGCATTAGGATCGTTCCATGTGAACGACATCCGGTTCAGTTATTGTTCGACTCGGGTGCATCCCGATCGTTTGTTTCTCTTGCGCTTAGCAAGAGGTTTCATGAGACTTCAGGCGAGTTAGATTGCCCTTTAGAGGTAGAGATTGTTGATGATCGATCGGTGCGAGCATCGATGGTGTTTCGAGATTGCGTTCTGCGTTTGTTTGAGGAGCGTTACCTGGTAGACTTGGTTCCCATTCCGTTGCGTGGGAACAAGGTGATTATTGGCATGGATTGGTTGAGCCCTAATGGGGCGGTGATAGACTGTGCGCAGCAGCTAGTGCGGGTCAGGACCCCAAGCGGGGGAGAGTTAGTGATTCATGGCGAGAGGCTGCAGTGTGGACCCGCTGTATGTTCAGCAGCGAGGGCTAGGCGCTATCTTCAGCAGGGATGCCCAGGATATGTCGCGTATGTGATGGATACCCGGGAGGCGGGTAAGGCGACAGTGAGCGAGGTTCCGGTGGTTCGAGATTTTGCAGATGTTTTCCCGGAGGAGCTGCCTGGGATACCTCCGGAGCTTCAGGTGGAGTTCAGGATTGACCTTATTCCTAGTGTGTGACAACCCGATATTTTGAGACAATAAAATGTAACACCTGTCAAATATAGGCCAAAATATAACATTCCTAAAAATCTTAATTGGGTTAAATAAAGTAGTAGAAATCGTATCAAGGTTTTCGTGCATATAAAGAACACTAAAATCCGAGTTATAACGAAGAAGTTATGACCAATCTAAGATTCGCGGCGAAAGCCGGCAACGCTGATAGACATAAAACGCAAAGTTTCGATACAGTAATTTTTAGCCTTAGGTATCTAAATGAAAGCCGTAGATTACGTTAAACCGTGATCATGCATAAAAAGAACGCCCAAATCTGACTTCGTATGAGGAAGTTATGATTTTTCGAAGTTTCTAACCTAGCAGTAGACAGCTAAAAACTCGAAATAGAGATCGAGCGATCTTTAGCCGACACAACCTAAAAAAAAGTTGGAGAGCCCGACAATAGGAGTATAACAATAAAAAGTCTGACGAAAACGGACGTCGGATGAAGAAATTATGGATTTTTAACGAGGATATCGTGTCCCGACCTATTAATTAAAATATAATTAAAAATAAATTCAAAATTAGCCGACGGAGTCTAAACGAAAGTTGTAGAGTATTTTCTCACCTTCGCGTGGATATAAAGAACATCAAAAACGGAGCTCGTATGCGAAAGTTACGCATTTTAGAAGTTCTTGGCATGCACTTCAAAGTCTTATCCGAAGGAGTACGCCCTGCGTACCCTCGTACGCCCAGCGTACTCGGATACTAGGCTCCGAATCGCGCACGTCGACCAGACACTTCACCCGAGGATGCGGTAAGCAGTGATGCAAGCGAACGCCCCGCGTACCTTCGGAGTACGCCTCGCGTACGAGGAACGCCCCGCGTAAGTCCGAAGTACGCCCTACGTACCGAGGACCTCAAGCTCCTATAAATAGATTGCGAGGGTGTCGGCTGTTTTCACAAAAATACTTCATTTCTCTCACATTGTCGCCTCGTTTTTCGTGCCGACGACATTCCGAATTCTCGGTTTCATATCCAAGCCCCGATGAAGGTCCGAAGCCCCGAGATTCCCGAGAATCTCGTCACTTTCCGGTCGAGGTGCCGCACGGAAAAATCTCGTTTTCTTCAAATCACGCACTTTCTTCGGTGAGTTCATACCCCTATAAACTACATTTTTAAATGTGTTATCAATACTTTTTATATACACTTTCAAGGGGGGGGGGGATACAAGTAAACACACGATTTTTATCGTGTGTAACCCAAGATTTCACTAAATACTCATTTTTATCAAGAAAATCATATGTGATTCATAACCACTATATGGAATCCTTCGTACGAAAAATATATCACAATATCATCTTATATGTTGAAATTAAATATGTTGTTATATACGAATCAAACACTTTATTTATACTTTGAGTATATGTGTTCATGTCACCACAAAAAGTCACACATTACATAACAAGTGAGCATCACACTAGGGTTTACTATACAAATGAAACAAACTTTTGGAAAAACTATAATAGGTTACGACAAACATTTTTACATGTTAAAAACTCTTTATCAAACTGTCTTACATACTTTATGTTTCCTTTCAAACGCTGTTAGAATCGTATTTCAAACAAAGGTCTTCTTATACTAAAAATTGTTCTTATCAAACAAACTACTTTCAAATCGTTTTATAAACTGACATCCAATTATCATTTCTTATTTATTGAACTTCTCAAAGGTTATACAAAAACTTCTTATATATTTTTATTGTCAAATGCATGCCTGTACATGTGTAGTTATATATATATATATATATATATATATATCATGTATACAGATATAAACATAAAAGTTTTCCATCAGTTGGTTCAGTACCTTTGGGTAGCAAAGATATATTTCGGTTATACACATACACTCCTAGTAACTATAATAGGTATAGTTAGGAAATACTACTTACCATTCCAAGTACGAGGAATCACACAAGAGTCAGTTTATACTAATACATTACATACTATATAAGGAGATACGATTATATACAATTACAAGGCATAGAAATTTCAAGACATACAATTACAAGAGATACGATTACATAAGATAGTGTAATAGATATTCATGAAATTTTACATACTACAAGTACCATATCAAAGAGATATTTTCATATACAAGAACAAATGGACATTTTCATACGTAAATCTGTTTTATACTAGGTTGTGAGACTTTTCACGTACTTTCGATTATGCATTATTAAGTCCTGTATTATATACCATAATCCCTTGTAGGGGGAGCATGATACTTGTGTATAGATCTATACGGGATTGACAATCCCGCACCTAAACTGTTAGCTACAGTTAGACTGGCAGGTCTGGGGTGACAAATGTCATAACATTCCAACGCCTGAAGAACGTTGTTACAGGCAGTCTAGGTCATTAGCATGGTTATAAAACTCACATGGAGTATTAAAACCACGTTGATATACGGAGTTTTCATATATCTTAGGGATTATAACTGTACACAAATCTACTATTTTATGACATGAAAAACATCATGGTAGTTCATTTTGGGACTTTTAATCTACCATCCACTTATAAGCAAATATTGGATTTCTGAAGCAAACATTCAAAACAGTCGAGTCTTGGTAGAAGGCTACATTTTATACTAGTAGAAAATATGGGATTTTCTAGGATTTTCAAACGTTTACAATTACTTACATACATGTTCGTTGGTACAAACTTTCCTTCATACATTTACAGGTCTTTCTTTACAACTTTACAAATCAAAGTCACATAAATACTTATGAATTCACCAACATTATTGCTGATACTCGCTTTCAAAATAACTTGTATTCCCAGGATACGGATAGACATGTACGACTACCAGGTTCTGTGAAGACGGAGCGATCAAGACTCGTCTTTTATTTTTGAATATTCATTTTTATAGAATTATACTATGAAAGAATTCAAATGTAATTAAAATTATACTATTAATGCAATGGATGATGTTGTTACTTGTTTACTACTTTGCATTGTTGTGATACATTACATGACGTCCTCCGCCCTAGAACGTTTCCGCCGTTCTCGGTTTTGGGGTGGGACATGGTGCGGCTCCGATAGCCAAAGCACGGTATCGGTTGGCTCCTCCCGAGATGCAGGAGTTGTCTACACAGCTGCAGGAGCTGCTAGACAAGGGATTTATTCGTCCGAGCAGTTCGCCTTAAGGAGCCCCGATTCTATTTGTGAAGAAGAAGGATGGGTCACATCGGATGTGTATAGATTACCGGGAGCTGAAAAAAGTAACGGTGAAGAACCGTTACCCACTCCCGAGGATTGATGACCTCTTTGACCAGCTTCAGGGAGCATCTTGGTTCTCCAAGATTGACTTGCGTTCGGGTTATCATCAGATGAGGGTCAGGGAGGAGGATACGCAGAAGACCGCATTTCGGACATGCTATGGCCATTATGAGTTTGTGGTGATGCCGTTCGGGCTCACCAATGCTCCTGCCGCGTTCATGGACCTCATGAACCGCGTTTGCAGACCGATGTTGGATCGGTCTGTGATAGTCTTTATCGATGACATCTTGGTTTATTCCAAGACTCAGGAGGAGCATGAGGAGCATCTGAGAGAGGTGTTGGAGGCCCCGAGGAGGGAGAGCTTGTACGCCAAGTTCTCCAAGTGTGAGTTCTGGTTGCGCGAGGTGCAATTTCTTGGACACCTCGTCAACCAGAACGGGATTCTGGTCGATCCGGCCAAGGTCGAGGCCGTGATGAAATGGGAGGTTCCAAAGTCTCCATCCGAGATTCGGAGTTTCCTAGGATAGCGGGCTACTATCGGAGTTTTATCCAGGATTTCTCCAAGATAGTCGTACCCCTGACGCAACTGACGAAGAAAGCCGTGGTCTTTCGGTGGGGACCCGAGCAGCAGGCTGCATTTGAGACGCTGAGACAGAGATTGTGCGAGGCGCCGATCTTAGCCCTGCCAGAGGGCGTAGAGGATTTTGTGGTTTATTGTGATGCATCCATTTCAGGGTTGGGCGCGGTATTGATGTAGAGGGGGCATGTCATTGCCTACGCCTCGAGGCAGCTCAAGCCTCATGAGGCGAACTACCCGACGCATGATTTGGAGTTGGGGGCGGTGGTTTTTGCCCTCAAGATTTGGCGACATTACCTCTACGGAGTTCGATGTACCATTTACACAGACCACAAGAGTTTGAGGTACCTCATGGATCAGCCGAATCTGAACATGAGGCAGCGTCGGTGGTTGGACGTGGTGAAGGATTATGATTGCGAGATCCTCTACCACCCGGGGAAGGCCAATATGGTGGCCGATGCGCTTAGCCGCAAGGCGGCGCCGATTAGGGACGTATGTATGAGGATGACCATGGTGACTCCCCTGTTAGAGCGAATTCGGGAGGCTCAACAGGAGGCTATCAAGGAGGAGCATCGGAAGAGCGAGCGTGTGGTGGGTCAGGTTTCGTCCTTTGATTATGACAGCCGAGGACTATTGACACTACACCGTAGGGTGTGGGTGCCGTATCACGGAGGCGTGCGCCAGATTTTGATGGAGGAGGCGCACAAATCCCGATTCTCTATTCATCCCGGGGCAACGAAGATGTATAGGGATCTTCGTCTAGATTATTGGTGGCCCTGCATGAAGCAGGATGTGGCATGGTACGTTGAGCGGTGTTTGACCTGCAGGAAGGTCAAGGCCGAACATCAGAGACCGCATGGTAAGATGCAGCCATTGGACATTCCACTGTGGAAGTGGGAAGATATCACGATGGATTTTATTGCAAAGCTTCCCAGGACCGCGCGTGGAGTGGATTCGATTTGGGTCATCGTGGATCGATTGACCAAGAGTGCTCACTTTATTCTGATTCGGGAGAGCATATCAGCCGAGAAATTGGCCGACATCTATATCAGGGAGATCATGGCGCGGCACGGGGTGCCGGTATCGGTGATCTCTGATAGGGATGTGCGTTTTACTTCCAGATTTTAGAAGAGATTTCATGACGAGTTGGGCACTCGTTTGCATTTTAGAACCGCCTTTCACCCGCAGACGGATGGCCAGAGCGAGCGGACCATCCAAACTCTGGAGGATATGTTGCTGGCATGGGTGCTAGATTTCGGTGGTAGTTGGGATACCTATCTTCCCCTGGCCGAGTTCTCATACAACAACAGCTATCACGTGAGTATTGACCGTCCCCCATTTGAGCTGTTGTACGGACGAAGGTGCAGGACTCCGATATGTTGGGGTGAAGTCGGCCAGAGAGTCATGGGGAGCACCGAAGTGGTGCTCAAGACGACCGAGAGGATCCAGCAGGTCCGGAGCAGGCTTCAGACTGATCAGAGTCGGCAGAAAAGTTACGCCGACAAGCGTCCATCCGGCTTGGAGTTCCAAGTCGGGGATATGGTTCTCCTAAAGGTGTCGCCTTGGAAAGGCGTCATTCGATTCAGGAAGCAGGGCAAGTTGGGCCTGAGATTCATCGGACCGTTCAGGGTTGTAGCCCGGGTGGGCAAGGTGGCGTATAGGCTGGATCTGCCAGCCGACCTCAGCCAGATCCATAGCACTTTCCATGTTTCTCAGCTGCGGAAGTGCCTAGTGGACGATTCAGCGGTGGTGCCGTTAAAGGATATTCAGGTTGATGACAACCTGAATTACATTGAGCGCCCAGTCGCAATCCTCGACAGGAAGTCGAACGATTTGAGGAACAAGAGGGTGGGGCTAGTGAAGGTGCAATGGCAACACCGCAGGGGTTCGGAATGGACTTGGGAGCCGGTGGATGAGATGATGGAGCATTACCCCGGGCTGTTTCAGGATCGAGCAGCAGACTTCGAGGACGAAGTCTAAAATAAGTGGGGGAGATTTGTAGCACCTGGTTCCTGGTACGTAAATCTTATTTGAGTATTCTCTTTCTTTTTGCCTTGGACTCGGCGAGTCATAGGTCAGACTCGCCGAGTAAGGACGGGACTCGGGACACGTTTAAGTTGGCGACTCGGTGAGTCCATATTTTGGACTCGGCGAGTCACCACTGTTGGATGAAACCCTAAGTTTCAGGGGTTTGCACCCTATTTAAACAGCACACCCGCCCCAGGCCAGCCCCCATTCACCCCCAGAGCTCCCAACCCTCGTTTAAGCTTGTTCTTTGAAGAGTTGAAGCATTTGTTGTGTGCTCTTGAAGGTTTTGAAGAAGAAGGGAAGTAGATCCAGAAGAAGGGAAGCCATTTAAGCATCATTGTGTTCTTTCAGTAGTTCCATTGAGGTATATGCCATTTTTCCCCTGTTTCTATGCTTAAGGCTTTATTTAAGACATTCTTGAGCCATTCCCCAAGCTTGTATGTGCATAATATTTCGTAATAGGCTGATTGGCCCTTAGATCTAGGCATGGTTGAGCTCCAGGAGCTCAGATCTGTTGCCTTTATGGACTGGAATTGAGCAAATCTGTGTATTTAGTGGGTGCATGGCAAGGACTCAGCGAGTCGTTCATGTGACTCGGCGAGTCTGCTCGTGAGTCTCCGAGTTTGTCCCCTTTTCGTAGTATCGAGTGTGCAGTGAGTCACGGGGTGCGACTCAGTGAGTTGGCAGCTGAACTCATCTATGGAGGAACTCGGCGAGTCGATGCCTTGACTCGGCGAGTTCAAGGCAATCTCCTTAGACCAAGAACAGACTCGGCGAGTTGTTCATACAACTCGGTGAGTCTTAGCATAAGTGTTCTTCGGATGAAGATGAACTCGACGAGTTGTTCATACAACTTGGCGAGTAAGATGAAGGACTTGAATATTCAGTTTGGAAGGAGAACTCGTCGAGTCAACGCCTAACTCGACGAGTAGAATCGGGACCCAGGTCAGTCAATTGGACAAGGACTCGGTGAGTTGGCAGGCCAACTCGGCGAGTCGGGTCAGCTGGAAGTTGACTCTGACTTTGGCTTATGGCATGATTAGGGGTAAAATGGTCATTTTACCCAAAAGGTCGGTTAGCAGTGTTTGACTTAGTATGTTGTGGGAATTACAGCCGGAGGATTTCCGGAGCAGCAGCAGCAGTAGTAGGTGATCAATTCCCACACAGACCAACAGCTATTTCGAGGTGAGTTTCCTGTTAGTAGGAACGGGTCTAAGGCATCAAGGTCGACCCGTATAGACGAGATGCTAGTACTAGAGTGTGGGCCGAGCCCGTATCTCTGGATTCAGTCAGGTATGATGTATGTGTTAATATGATAGAGTTGCTTATACTTGTTATGTGTGTGATACTTGTATGTTGTGGGTTGTCGGTTGAGTGTGGGCAGGGCCCGTATCTCTCCGAGAGTGGAGTGTGGGCTAGGCCCGTATCTCCCAGATAGTAGAGTGTGGGCGAGGCCCGTACCTCCTGGTCAGCGAAGTGTGGGCAGGGCCCGTATCTTCGCAAGTGTGGGCGAGGCCCGTATCACCCGGCTAGCGAAGTGTGGGCAGGGCCCGTATCTTCCCGAGTATGGGCGAGGCCCGTAACTCCTAGCTGAATGTTGTTTGCTATATGCTTGCATGGTATGAGGTATTATGGGGGAAAACTCACTAAGCTTTGTGCTTACGTTTTATAGTTTTGGTTTCAGGTACCTCTTCATCGAAGGGGAAGGAGCTGGCACGGTAGCGGCACATCATGCACACACTCTGGTTTCCATATTTACTAGATTTTCTGGGATTGTACTCTAATATTTTGATGGGTCGTATGATTTGACTTTTAAACATGGTCTGTGTTGTGTTATGGTTTGATCCAACTATGTTTTGAACTGTTGATGTTTACTAAAGTAATGTTTTTAAAACGAAATTTTTGGACGTAAAAATTGGGTAGTTACATGATCAAATTGTGTAGGTAATTCAATGCATCTACTATAACTTGCACAATTTGAACTCTCTATTTCCATCCTAAAACTAAATCATTGATGTTCTTCGTGTTCTTTGTGGAGTGAATCCAATCACCAAGTGATCCATTTTCGGTGAATTTATGTAACATCTGGATTCTCAGGTATTTTATTTTAACCTTTTATTTTGAGTTAAAGAGAGGGACTTGACGGGTTGACGCCTAGACTCGTCGATTAGGATCGTGATTCGCTAACTGGATTAATGAATGGAATCGATTAGTCGGCTAGGTGACTCGATGAGTCTGTGCTGGCGGCAGAAACCCTAAATCTTTGGGCATGTGCCCTATTTAAAGACCTTTATGGCCTTCATTTGCGGCCACTACACCCCTGAGAAACCCTAGAGAGCAGAGAGAAAGCTTGTAGAGCAAGAGGAGGCTAATTCATCATTCTTTGGTGTGTTTAAGCAAAGGGAAGGAAGGATTTCGAGCTAGGCTGACTTGTGGGACTCAAATCTTCCATCATTTCGTTCAGAGCTGCTGTGGGAGGTAAGGATTCATGTCTATCTTCATTTGAGTAATAGATTTCATGAATCTAGGGTTTCTTCTCTTCACTTTTGGTAAGAGATCTAGTATGTGTGATGTCCCCTTGTGACAATATTATTAGATCTTGATCTTGAGGGGTCCAGAGAGTCCCTATTCTTCAGCTTTATGCAATCCTTTATGAGTTTTGGGGCCTAGGTTATCATATTAAAGGTTATTTTGACATATAGAGATGATAGTGTGATGCATGGGCCTAAAGTTCCAACCTTTACGTGACTTTTGAGTGCTAGAAGGTTAGATCTACTAGTTGGAGAAGCATATCTGACCTCAGAAGGTCGTTTGAGTGTTGCCATGGAAGGAACTCGCCGAGTCCATAAGGGGACTCGACGAGTCGAGTCGGGTTGCCCCGCGATTCATGACCAGTGGTAACCCGTCGATTGGAAGGTTCGCTCGACGAGTCGAGTGAGGTTTAGATAGGCCCAGAGGACACGCTTGGACTCACCGAGTCACTTATGTGCACTCCACGAGTCTGGTCAAAGTTGACCGTTGACTTTTAGGGTCTAGTCAATGTTTGGACTTTTGAGCCATTGTAGGGGTAAAATGGTCTTTTACCCTCCTGAGAGAATTTAGAGATGGAATAGCCTGGCCTTTGAGAGTCGTATTGATTAGAGTAATTATTTATGTGATTAGGCGGAGGCTAGATCAGTATTTCCGAGTTCGAGATTTACCGAGTTACCCGAGGTGAGTCTTCTCACTATACTTTACCTAGAGTGGTAATTAGAGTATGTTGTATGCTAATATATGATGTGATATCTATGTGATTTTGTGCTATATGACAGAGTTAGGACCAGAAGGTCCACAAAGTTAGGGCCAGAGGGTCCACAGAGTTATGGGACTGGAGGGTCCCACTGAGACACTTTGACCAGAGGGTCATACAGAGTTATAGCCTCGAGTGGCTAATATGTGTTGTATGTGGTATTTTGGGGAACTCACTAAGCATTAATGCTTACAGTGTTATGTGTTATCTGTTTCAGGTACTAGTGACGATCGCGGGAAGGCGCCGACATGATTCGTACACACAGACCGAGGATTTTATTTATGATCTTGGGATATGTTTTATTTGATGACAATTGTTGAACATGAGATTTGAGAATGTTTAAATGATAATTATGTTGTTTGAAAAATGAAAAATTGTTTTGAAAATTTACGTCGTTACAATTTATAAACGAGATATGTGTTGCCTTGATGTAAGCAGAAGCCAGAGAGTACAATTATGTTCAATTGACTGATTTGTTTGAGTATATTAATCCTACCAGAAACAACATATGACTAACAGACAGAAAGAAATAAAACGATTTTCTACAAACCTAATTAATCAGAATTTACCAGTCGCCCCATCCAACCGGAATTAAGGACAGAATCCGCACATCGAGGAAAAGTTAAACCATAGTTCCAAGTACGGGTTCATTTAATGTGATGAGTGGATTTCCATATATATCTCCCTGCTCAACCTATCCGAGCGTCCTATTGTCAGGCTGAACGGATCTAACTAGGTCAAGATTTGTGAAGACTAAGAAATTCTTAAGTTTAACTCTGCCTAGTCAAGTCCATTTAGAATCTTTCGTGCCTATCGACGCATCAAACCAGAGCATAGACCCTTCAACTTTGGGTACATTACGCAAACTCAGGTTGCCTGTTATCACTTGATAATATCACTTCCCAAAACATCTCCCTCAAGCACATTTCATTTACACCACACACACACACACACACACACACATATATATATATATATATATATATATATATATATATATATATATTTAATTTTCTAATTTTTGATTTGTTTTTATTTCTCCCCCTAAATTTGTGCATAGGAGAGAAACGAAAATAAATGTGCAAATTTAAACTATCCTAAAACAAAAATTAGTCTTTAAAGCGAATCAGCTTAAGAAAAATGCAGGAGTATAGAGAAGAAAACGCAAACCGTAATTCACCGATTGAATCTGCCTTCAGAAGGTCTGAGAACAGCAAGCATAATCTCAGAACAGATCCGAAAATTCTTCATATAATTAAGCACTAGCCTCATGAGTGATCCCTTCCTTTCTTCCCTTCCCGCAAAGGACACATACTCTCAAATAATGTTCTGAGTGTTGTACAGTTGAGAGATGTCCCCAATCATATGCCAGGAGCAGCCACTACCAACAAACCGAAGTCTGATGATATGCCTCCAAAGCTGTTCCAGCACAGAGCGGGATTAGTTGGTCTTTGGAACCCAGTCCATTTTGAAACTGGGTCGACCTTTGTCATCCTTGCACGGTACTCTCTCCCATGACATGTCCTGCTTATCACAAACAGAAGATGTAGAAATATTAGAGTCGTTAGTTGATTTGGGAGTTTGAGCCTTTCGGAACCCATTTGTAGTTGGGTTTAACCCATTTCTTTTTTGATTTGATGGGTGGCTCAGTACTTGCTTTTGATCTTGATGTCGGCCGTTGAGATGACTTTGATTTTGGCTGCACGGGAACATCTCTTGAATTGGACTTCTTGGCCGACATTCCCTTCTTGCCCTTGGGATTTAGATTCTTGGCCTTGTGGGGTTGATTCTTAGCCTTCTGCACATTCCAGTCACCATTGTCTGAGCGTGACCTGGAAGGGTTTCTTTTGAAGTATCTCCCACTTGGCGCGTTTTCCATCCTTGTGCGTAGTAGGGAACATACGCGCGATTAGGACAGTTTCGGGCAATGTGACCAGGTGTTCCACAGTGAAAACAAGTCTTTTTCTTCACTGGGAAATTGTTTCTTCCTGCCCCTGGTGGCATAGCCTTGCCTTGTCTCTTGTTGTTCCCACATGCACACTTGCCACAAGAACTCTATTGTGTTGGAATTGGTGCCCTGTATTTCTCAACAGAAGGTTGATTCAGAAGCAGTTGAGTTCGAAACAACAGATTCAGAGTTCAAGGAGTCATTGGTTTGTTCAGCAGTGCTCTCCTTGTTCTCATCTTCTGCTACTTTACCTGCACATGAAGTAGAAACATTAGTATTTTCAACATTAATAACTCCTCCTGACACAAATCCAGCTCGTTTGCCATATCGAAGATGTGGCTCCCTGTCAGTTTCGTCCTGTGTCATAGGGATGGATGTGTAGTTATGATTATAAGGAGGAGGTACACTATCATACCCTAGACCTTTTTTTTATTTTCTTTGAATTTTAATTGGGTTTCACATAAGGACTCGACTGTCTGACTTGACGCAGTATAATTTTTGAAACTAACATCAGTTTTTCCACACTTAATTTTTAAAGCGTCAAGTTCTTCAGTTACAGCAGCAAGTTGTCACTTAACATAATCATAATTTTCACACTTGTTGCTATACTCTTCCTGAAGTTTCCTAAAGTCCTTGGTTTTTGCTTCTAACTCAGCCTTCAGGGGTTTCTGTCGTTTCCTGAGTTGATATCTTTCATATCTCAGGTCCTCAACTTCTCTTTTTAATAAATCAATTTGTTCCCGAAGAAATTTAATCGTATCTTCACTAGATAGTGTACATGAAACTTCACATGATTGAGAACATGAAACTTCATTGACCGGAAGGTTTACAAAACTCATTGTATTTCCACACTTCAGAGCATCAAGTTCTTCAATTACATCAGCAAGACTAAGATGATTGAGATCTTTTGTCTTCTTGATGATAGCCACGTTCATATCCCACGATTTCGGAAGTGAATTTAGCAGCTTTTTGTTTATCTCGGACTTAGTCAAGAAGATCCCAGCTATATTCATCTCAGTAGTAAGTGTAGTAAATCGCTGCAACTGAGTTTTGAGGGTTTCTCCAGGGATATAATCGAACATGTTGAAGTTTTGTCTTAACATATCCTGACGACTCTCTTTCATGTTTTCAACTCCCTCGTAGACCTTAAAATCAATTAAAAAGCACAACTAAAAACCAAAATCAAACTTAAAAGTCAAACCCTTTGATTATAAACCTCAAAAGTCAACCTTAAAAGTCAAATTTAAAAAGTTAAACTCAAAAGTCAAACTTGAAAAGTCAAACTTAAAAGTGAAATTTAAAAAGTTAAACTCAAAAGTCAAACTTAAAAGTGAAATTTAAAAAGTTAAACTCAAAAGTCAAACCGAAAAGCTAAATTTGAAAATTTAAAAGTTAAACGAAAAAGTCAAAGTTTAAAGTCAAAGATCAAACTTGGAAGTCAAAGTCAAAATTTAAGGTCAAAAGTTAAAAAAATAAAAGAGCAAAAAATTAAAATGTAATTTTATTTATTAATTTTAATTTAATTAATATTTATTTATTTATTATTATTATTTTTATTATTTTGGATGAAAAAAAATTTAGAATTAAAAGGAATTGAATTTTGGGCTGAAAGTGTAAAAAATGTGAAACTTGAAGCGAAAAAGACGGTTTATAGTTTAAATTTCGAAGGGAAGACACAAAGAATCTGTTAGCCGAATTGGGTAAGAACGCAAACGTATTACCTTGAGGTCGCGGGTTCGAAACCCCGCACCCTCGAAATCGCGTCCAATTTTTTTAAATGCTAAGCGAGGCTGCTGCTTGCGAAGACTCCTTCTGGCCGCGAACCGAGGACCGAGGTGCGAGGCCGTAAACCACCGAGGCCGAGGCCGCAAACTCCAAGCCGTGAACCTCGGGCCGCAAGCTCCGGACCGTATACTCCGATTCCGGCCGTAAGCTCCTCGGAAACCCTAGCTGCCGCCGCCACCCCTCGCTGGTTACGACTAAAAACACTGTTTTTTGCCCTTTTTTGCTCCAAAACTCGATCAAAAACCATTTTTTATGAAAAACACGAAGAACAAACCCCCATTATTTTTCAGAGATCTATCCAAAAACACAAGAATATTTCGAAAATAAAATCAAATAATGCCCCAAATCTGACAAAATTGACTAATACAACTTGGCTCTGATACCAATTGTAAGTCCATAATCTGCCTGTGTATCAATCAGATCCGTTTGATGGTGCGGAATCTCAATCAAACGGGTGATGTCAGATCAAATAGAAGAGAAGAAGAATAAGTAGACGATGAATCTCAATGTATTAATGAATAGAATGATGATCCGGATACAAGAGATTCACACACACACTAACAGACAATAGTTCTTCTGTCTCTCTGGTCGTAAGCTCTCTAGGGTTCATCAAATAGTTCCTCACACCCTAGCACCTATATTTATACTTGTGAGTATGGGCTAACTGAACATGGGCCGTAAATGGGTTTACGGCCGTAAACTCAACCGTAAACTCCAAAAATATTACAGAAAAATATAATTGCCCAGAAAAGCAAAGTATAAACCATATTTTTGACCCAACACCACCACAACCACTGAAGTTCATACCAACGTATCTGATACGGGGGTTCGGTCTTCAATCCCTGAAACATCTAAACTGCTATCTCCCACACCTTCAACCGAAACCAATACTGTCCTTGGTAGTGAAGAAATGGATTTTGATTCTTTCTACTATAGTCCCTACCGGGTTCAGAGTGATGAAGATGATGATGCTCAACCAAAAAGCACATCAACGAGCTGAATGACAAAATCGACAATCTCATGGCCTCTTCCTCCTCTTACCATCCCTACTCTGAAGCTGTTATTCAAAGCATGGTTGACACTTTTGTCAAAGCTCATGAAGCATCAATTTCCAAAGCCACAGATGCAATTGCATCCTCAACCAAAGTCTGCACAGATGCGACCGAAAAAGTCGATAAACTAATTCACAACGCTAATATTTTTCTTGAGTCTTTATAGGCAGCAACTGAGTTAAACGCTTCTAAAGTGAACAACTCCATTGCCAAACTTGAAGAATTCTTTGCTGCTGAGAAGCAACACTTTGCCTCCCTTTTCCAGAACATTCAAAAGGATAATGATGCCCTTCTGTCCTCTCTCAATGAGCGTCTCACAAAGCTCCAAGCTGATATGGCCATGGAAAGCTCGATCATGGATGAACTCGCTTTTAAGACTACTCAGCTGAAAACCAAAAATATCCAACTTTCTCATGTTAACAAGGAGGTAGATCACCTTCTCTTTGAAAGGGCTATCGTCAAGAGCTTTGTCTCAGACGTACACATTATTTTATCGAACGTTGTGGAGGCTCACGAACCTATCTTGACCATATCAGTTAGACGACATCTTGCTGAAAAATTTTGTCTTGCGCTTGGGATGTTGAGTCGCATCAAAGGTGTTTCAGAGACTGTGGTACCTCCAAAACAAGTGGGAGAAGAACTAACATCTTCGTCTCAACCTCCTCCTACTACCCAGCCGGAACAACAGAAGACTGAGCATGCTTCGGGTTCGGGCTTTAAGGATAAAGGCAAAGGTACTGTGGATGACAGTGATGAGGAAGAGGAGACAGTAGCTGATGCTATGAAGCGAAAGGGAACACGATCTCAATGCCAAGATTGTAAAGGAAGCTAAAGACAATGAAAGAAGTTTAAAGGAGGCTCATGATCTCCTAGAAAGCAAGAAAACCCTCTTTCCCCTCTGGACTCTGGAGAAGATTATCAAAGAAGCCATCGAATCCCCTAGCACTCAATTGACTTGAGTCAGTAGTATCTTTGGATTGTGAAAATACAAGGGAATCTCAGTTCGCTACGCCAATCACCCGGAAGGCGTTTGTTTTTCACCGCTTTCTTCCTATCGCAGAAGTACCTCATCCAGACCTGAAGGTTGATCGTGAGCTAATCGACTAATATTTGGAGTTCTCTCAACCTCAATATCTTATTTGGAGTGCTCAGAAAATTATCACAGTTTGGGTCCTTAAGCCTCACGTAGTAGGGAAATTCATTAATGTCAAAATCAAGGTTACCAGAGGTCTGGCCAAGTCTGAGCATACCTTCTCCCTTGTTGATCTACCTAATCACAATCCTCATGATTGGATTGTTCTGCACAACATTCTTCTCTCCAACCCAGTCGAGTATGAGCCAATCATTGATCATTTGAAAAGAATGTTAGTCTGCTACATTCTGGAGGTAGCCAAGATGGATCAAGAGATCGCTTCAGTTCTTAGAAAGAAGCCTACCATTTTGCCTGTTGGTTCTGCAAGCGATGTCAACAAGATGAAAATGGGAAAGATTGACCCGAAGTTTAACTCGGTGATGTTTACCAAGCAAGAAGGTAAGAAATGCATGTTCGCTCTTACTGATAAATATCTCTTTGTTACTTCGTGCTTGGAGTATGTTCTGGGAATCATTCATAGATGTAAGCAAAACAGTGAAAGCGATAAGAAGTACTTCACATATATGATAAGATGGTATATCGACTTTCGCTAAGTTCTCCTTGCTGTAATTCCAAGCTTGTTCAAGGTAGTCAAGCGAGCAGCTGTTAATCAACCGAAGTAAAGGTCTCGCCCCAATTGACGCAAAGGGGGAGATTGTTGAGTTTTGAATGTTGCGTCTTTGGGCTCGGTTATAGTTAGCCCAGTTTTGTAACTGGTTTGGGCCTATCCAACCGTGCTTTGTTTTATTCTAGGGTTTTAGAATTTAAGGTGCATGCATGCATCCTTAGTAATTACGGCTTTTATTATATTTCATCATCGTATTGTAAACCCTAGCTCGCCTCTACAGTGGAAGTTCTTAATAGAGCACTGCTGAGGCGTGACTACATTTGAATCATTCAGTATTATCTTGATTCCATATTGTGTTCATTCTTTTTATTATAATTGTTTGTTCTTCATTGTTTAACCTGTAAAAGATCTAAACGATCTTAGAGTTTTTATCTCATCAAACATGATGAGTTATTTGTTAAGATCTTCCTAGTTCTAGAGTTTGTGTACATTTTGGTCCCATAGTCTTGGTCTAGTGGGGTATGAACTACTCTAGGTCCTTTAGGTGTTGTTTTATATAGTATTGAGCTCATGGATTCATAAAAATAAGAGATTGGTCACTCTCATTAAGCCATGCATGAGTTTTGGAGCCTTGCATGACTTTTGGACCTGAGGTTTGAATTTATACCTTTTTATATGCATGCAAATGGATAAAGTCAGAGACTTTATCCATTGAGACGTCCCTTGTTCCCTAGATATGAATTTTAATGTGTTGGCTTTTTGCATTAAGGACTTAACAAGAGGTATTGAGTTCAACACTAGTATGTTGGGTGTACATGGTGGTATGTTGTGCATACCAGGTTGGAGCCCCGTAACCAGGAAACGTCGAGCGTAGTGACTGAGTATGCAGGGCGTACTCAATATGTATTGACCCTTTGACTTTTTGACTTTTACTTTGACCAAGGATTTGACTATGTTTGACTTAGGGGCATTTTGGGTAATTTGAGTAGTAGTTTGAGATTAGGTCCATGTTTTTCATATAGGTGATCTATATATTCAATATTTGGAACAACCTTCATTTTCAGCTATCTTTCAGACTATGAGGTGAGTTTTCATCACTGTACTTGTGGGTCGAAAGCAACAATGTTGGCCCATGAGATTATGTATCCTGGTATATTGGATGATGTTATGCAGCTTATATGATAAATTGGTAGATCTATATGATTACATGTGTTCACTGGATATGTGTTAGACTGGTAGATCTGTATGATTACCTGTACTTGCTGGTTATTGATTGTTATTATATATGTCAACATGTTGTGGCTTATTGGGTTGAAGTAGTCACGCTTTGTGTTGAATTCCAAGATACCTGGGGCGGTCCGGATAGGCTATAGGCCTTATGAGGTAGTCCAGTCAGGCCAAAGACCTAAAGGGCGGTTCAGATAGGTTGTGGGGCCTATGAGGCAGTCCAGTCAAGACGAAGGCCCAGAGAACGGTCCATATGATATGTAGGCCCTGCTACGCAATCCAGTCATGTTGAAGGCTCATGTATACATTATTTTATCTATTTGTTGAGTGTGGTACCTTAGTGAAACTCACTAAGCTTTGGCTTGCATTTTATTTTTATGGTTTCATGTACTTCAGAGGATATGATCATGGAGAAGGCATGATCGTACACCTCCTTCAGTGATATGTTTTGGAGATTTTATGATACTCTGATTTTGGGATAATTGTATATGATACTTGATTTTATATCTTCGGTTGTGATTGATTCAATGATTTTACTTTAATTGAAAAATGAAAATTTTATCGTGATTTTTGGGATGTTACGGTATCTATCTACATATATAGAATTTATTAGAGGATCTTTGTTTACGAATATGAATTTATTCGTTAATAATTACATTTTTTTCCTATGGTTTAGGCTTCTATTGTTCGCAGACACAAATATATTTGGTTACGACCTTGATTCAAAAACCCCACATCTTATTATTAATCATCTGATATTGACTTTTCTTATCCTTGTAGTTTGTCCTTGCCATTAGCATAAGAAGAGTTTAGTTTATATTGTTGCTATAGGCTATATCCTGATTAAACATTCCTAAAGTTTTCCTAGGGTTTTTGAAAATAATTTTGTATAGTTATTTGATAAGATACTAGAATAGTATTATCATTGTTCTTTAGATCAATTTTTTATTCTTAGTATGCTAGTATGATAACTTCTCTTTTAAATTAGTATAGCACCAAGTTCAAGGTAAGCATCACTTATGAGTTGTCAATTTAAGTCTTAAAGAATGAATTTTGTTGGCCACGACGTGAGCTTGTTGTTGGAATAGTGTCTAAGGCTGCAACTATATTAGGCAAGTATTTGACCCGGTTGTGCATGGTCCTTTTGGGTTGCCTTCACCATAGTAACTTGATAGGATGATTTATTAAGAGAGAGTAAATATTATTAATATATTATGAGAATAATATAAAGAATAATATATTGTTATTTGATTAATATAAGTCATAGAATTAATTGCAATTAATTTGGTGACTTAAAAAGATTAATTAAATAAGAGGGTATAAACTATCAATTGTTTGATAGTTAAGCTTTAGACTGTAAATCCATATAGATATACAAGGGACGGATTCTAGAAGCTAGGATAGCTTCAAAATCGTCCAAGACTTATCTATGGAAAGGATTTGGATAGCCTTAAGAGAAGATTATCCAATTAGGGTTTAGGTTGTAACCCTTAAGGAGTCTACAAGTATAAATAGACCCCATGGCTAAAGGAAATCGGCACTTCATTTATAGCATAGAAACCCTGGCCGATTTCCTCCCCTCTCCTCTCTCCCAAATCATCTTCCTTGCTATTGGTGTTTGTAAGCCATTAGAGGAGTGACAATTGTGACTCTAGAAGCTCCAAGACAACAAGGTCATCAAGGACTTCAAAGGTATGATTCTAGATCTGTTTCAATATTGTTATTACACCTATATAGTCATTAGAAGTCTTGGATTCAAAGCATGTTTAATTAGAAAGCCTAGATCCAAGCATTAGGGTTTTGCATGCGCACATAGGAAAGTTCTTATGGCTAAAACCCATCACTTGTGAGCGTCACAACGTGGCGGCGCCCAAGAAAAACATGCATCTCATTTGATGTCACGACGTGACAACATATTGGTCACAACATGAGAGCCCTTACATATAAAACCCTAATTCTAGGGTTTGTTCCCCTATTTAAGGGAAATGGGGGATAGGGTTTGCACACCCTCAACCTCCATCACCTCCTTTACACCCTGAACATAAACCCTAGCCTCCATTTTGTCATTTAAGAGCTTTTTGTGATGTTTTTGGTGTGTTGTAGAAGAAGAAGGATCTCTTAGAGCATAGATCTAGCAAGTTAACCTCATCACCTCATCCTTGCTTATATTTTGGACTTTTGTAAGTCCTCAAGTTCCAATCTTTATATTTAGTGCTTCTAGATCTAGGTTTGTTGTCTATTTTTTCAATGATTATGAGTGTTTTAATGGTTAGGTTCCATAAAGATGGCAACTTTATGGAACCTTGGGGTCCCTTTGGAGTTATGTTTTCCAGATCAAGATTTCTATGGTGTATTTGGTCTCATGTACAAGTTTGAGTTCATTTCTTCCATGTTTTTTAAACTATAATTGAAAATACATGCATTTGACATGCATGTACATAAAGCACCAATTTTTATAATGAATTGGGATGAGGAAAGCCTTTTGGAAAGTATGGATGAGTGGCCTTAGCGATTAAGTGCTTAATAAATTAAGAAGGATAAAGCAGTTCTCACGACGTGAAGGATTGGCCTTCACGATGTGAGAAAAGGAGGGTGGTTGTAAGACTTTTGATTGTTGACTTTGACTTTTACCATTGACTTTTTGATCAAGTTTGACTTTAGGTCAATTTGAGGGTTTTAGGCTATAGTTTGAGGATTGGTCCCTGATTAGTATTTAGGTGACCTGTAGTACTACTTTTTGTGCGAGAGCTATGTTTTTATTTGCTAGATTGCAAAGTGAGATTTCTCACTATACTTTGTACTGCAGTATGTATCCTCATATGTAGGATGTTGGTATAATCTAGTGATTTGTGATGTAAGTTTTCTCCCTAACTATGTTTGTTGGTTATTGTTTATTTGTTTGCATATGACGACATATTATGGTTGGTTAGGTTGAGGTTGTCCTTTGTGTTGTAGGCTAAGATACCCGGGCGATCTAGTGTATTGTAGGCCTTACAAGGCGGTCCAGTCAGACTATTGGCCTAAGGGAGCGGTCCAAATATTGTAGGCCTTGCGAGGCGGGCCAGTAGACTGTAGGATCATTAGAATAGTCCAGGCATCATGTTCGCCTTGTGAGGCAGTGTAAAACCCGATCTTAAGTATCAATTGTATTCACTAGAATTGGTGAGGAATCCTAATTCAATGATTTATGCAAAACGGTTATATCGAATTAAGAACACAGTTAACGAATCTTCAATGCACACTATATTGAATAATAGTTTAGTACATAAGATTCTCAATTACTCTCGGTTCTCTCTATTTCTCTAAAACTCGATCTCAGCTTCTTAGAATCACCAACCCTTTACATGGCTGAAAACAATACTATATATACCTAGACCTAATTACAAATGCCCAACCCAAAACCCAACCAAAATCCTCATTAAGCCCACTGAAATCACATGGTGATTTCGGTCCAAACACCACCGAAAACAAGGTGTTTTTGGTCCTAGACCGAGAACTCTAAAAGTCATCAAAAGTAACGTATGAACCATAAAGCATGTCCAAACAATCTCCCCCATGGTTTATAGCTTTCTTCTCTTTTCAATCTTCTCTTTGTTCTTGACCTTCAGCTTTTATCTTCGATATCTTCACAACTTCAAGGTGAACATATGAATTTCAACATGAATGACTTCATCTTGAATAGTTGGACTTCCTTTAAAATTTGAGTTTAAACGCACATTGGGTATAGAGGCTTCTTGTATAGGTTCTTGTAAATCAGCACTTTTAGCTTTAAGAAACTTCAGAGATAATTACAAAGAGACCGATTCTTCTGGATCACTTCAGCAAATTCATAGATAACAACAAATTGATTGAGGAGGCTTCAATGCAATTTGACACATAACTTCAAATACAGATGCAGCTTGCTTCTAGGGATGAAAGTTTGTTTGTTGAAAAATAATCTTCACTTCTTGTTCCTTCGAATGAAAATTCTTAATCGATCACAGATGCGTCTTAAAAGGTAACTATGACTAAAAAGTCCTCGTGGATCACAGAATCATAAAGATCCTTCTCACCACAGTTGTTCAAGGTCCCAACCTTGGCTCAGATGGAGACTACTCCCAATATTTGTGTGAACACAGAGGAACGCACTTCAATTTGTTGAGTATCGGAGAAATACTCGTGGCTATTTTTGATGTTATCCCCTGCATATCCTCGATCAAAGATCTCAATACATTTTTTCAAGTTAACAAGTTAACTTGGCCCTTGGCGAGACGTTCAATGGTTTCAGAATCTCAGCTGAGTGTACCATTCTAGTGCCGGTGAGAGTTAATTAGGAATAAATCACAAAACCATCATGTGAAAAAATATCCGAAGACATATTTCCATAGTTTAGCATGACACAAGGTCAAGGCCCATTGGCAGGACATTCAGCGATAATCATGCCTTGCGAGGTGTATCGCCCTAGTGCCAATAACCGTTAATTCCTTACCTGCAAAGAATGTATCCGAGAATACATTTGAGTCTCCGTAGTTTTGCATGACAAAAAGAATGTCAAGACCCTAGGAGGGATGTCCAACGATATTTATTCCCCGGTTGGGTGAATCGCCCTGGTGCCATGACAGTTCTTAGGTAACGATAACTGACAATACCAATTTTGACAATTTGTATAGTTTCAAACTTTCAATTCCTTAAATACAATAGTTTTTAGAAAGAAACTGCCTAACTGATAGTTTGTACAGTTTCATGCCTTCAATTCCGTAAATGCGACAGTTCTTAGAGAGAAACTGCCTAACTGACAATTTGTACGGTTTCATGCCTTCAATTCCTTGTGAAAGTAAGTATAAGTCCGTCAATTCCTTTCAAGATTTCTTTTTGCATAGAAAATTCCGACACAGTCTCCTTGAGTCTCTTCTTCTTTTGAATTCGTGTTTGAAGACAAATGAAAATTTTGAGATAAAAAAAATAAAAATAAAATAAACTTAGCACACAATAAAAATAACTAAGAATAAAAAATAAAAAGTAAAACACGTTCAAAAATAGTATATATATATATATATATATATATATATATATATATATATATATATATTGAATTTTTTATTTTTCTGAAAAAGAAATAAAACATAAATAAAATAAACATATTCTTGAATTTTTGAATTTTATGATTTTTGTTTGGTTTTAATTCTCCTCCTAAATTTGTGCATAGAGGAGAAAGAATGAAAAAAATATGAATAAATTTAAATAAAACAAAAATAAAATACAAAATGTACAAAAAAACTTTAGTCTTCAAAATGAATCATTTTAAGAAAACTGACAAGCACATCAAAAAACAAATCGGCCACATTATTATCAATGTGGATTTGTTCTAAATGAATGATTTTACGCTCAAAGGAGTCTCGTATAAAATGAACTTTAATTTCTATGTGCTTGGTTTAAGAATGTTGAACTGGATTTTTAACAATTTGAATAGCAGCATCATTATCACAGAAGATAGGAGTGTCAAGAAAATTCCAACCATAATCTTGCAGTTGATATTGCATCCAAATGACCTGAGAACAGCAAGCAGATGAAACAATGTATTCAACCTCGGCTGTTGAAGTGGACATAGTTTGTTGTTTCTTGCACTGCCACGAGATCATTCAGTCTCCCAAAAATTAACAACCAGCACTTGTAGATTTCCTGTCAATATCACAACCTCCATAGTTGCTGTCAGTAAAAGCGTAAAGATCAAATTAATGATTTTTAGGATACCAGAGACCCAATTTAGGTGTCATTTTAAGGTACCTAAAAATTCGTTTGATAGCAATTAAATGAGAAGGCTTAGGATTAGCCTAATGGCGCGCGCACTGACAGGCTGCAAAGAGTATATCTAGTCTGCTAGCGGACATATACATCAGAGAACCGATCATGGATCGATATAGAGTTTTATCAATCGATTCTCCATCCGGATCTGACGTCAAAAGTGGTCGTTCAACCATGGGAGTAAAAGCAATTTTAGCATCCTTGAACCTGAATTTCTCCAACATGTCATCAACATATTTTCCTTGATGCAGTAGAATACCAAAAGAATCCTGACGCACTTGCAATCCTAGAAACATCGTCATGTCACCTAGAGAACTTATCTCAAACCTCATCTTCATGACCTTTTCAAAATCTTTGCATAATTTATCATTTGTTGACCCAAAAACGATATCATCCATATAGATTTGGACAACAATAAGGTCCTCCTTCACTCTTTTGATGAACAGTGTCTGATCGATCGTGCCTATTGTGTACCCATGAGTTAAAAGATGCTCTGTCAAAGTGGCATACCAAGCTCGAGGGGCTTGATGAAGACCATAAAGTGCCTTGACAAGCTTGTACACTTGCTTTGGAAATTTTGAGTTGACAAAACCTAGTGGTTGATCAACGTACATTTCCACCTTTACTTATCTGCACAAGAGGGCGGTTTTAACATCCATTTGATATACAGTAAAACCCATGTAGGAGGCATATGCTAAGAAGATACGAATTGCTTCCAGTCGAGCCACAGGAGCATATACCTCTGTGTAATCAAAACCTTCTATTTTCCTGAAACCACGAACACCTAAACGCGCCTTGTTTCGCACAATCACCCCGATGTCATCTTTCTTATTGAGAAAAACCCATCTTGTGTCAAGGTACTTCTTTCCTTCAGGAAGTTCTACCAATTGCCAAACCTTCAGCTTCTTAAATTGATTCATCTCTTCATGCATTGCATCCGCCCAACTTGGTTTATTAAGAGTCATCTCAACGTTCTTTGGCTTGATTTGGGATATGAAGCATGAATATAGAATTTTGTTAACATATCTACTCTGGCTTCTGGTTTTGACTCCATCTTCCAGGGAAACTATACCATTTTCGATGGGATGGTTATGCTGAACCCTTGAATAAATTTCATGATCCACTGCTTGTGAAGAGACTGGAAGATTCGTGATGTTCTCTACCCTGTCTGTGGGCGAATCAGTTCTATCAGATGATTGGAAGTCGTATGAAGTACTTGCCACATACTCATCAGGAATTCTCTCAGGAAAGTGAAAATTCATAAAAAGTAGGATCAAAAGTTTCTGTAGAGTTAGAGGTGACATTTTCAGTAAAGGCGACATTTTCTTCAAGAACCGATGAATCGTCAGCCTTTTCTAGAGATTCAGCAGGTGTATCATCATTTACTGGTATTGGATCCAGAGTCCCATCATTCAAGCTTGGATTTTCATCCTGCAATATCAATGGCTTGATGGTCTTTGCAATGATCACTTTTCATTGTAGAAAGAGAAGTGTTGTATGAGTCCATTGTAAACCGAAAAGTATATATGACCAACCGAAAACAACTAGGTTTGACCGAAAAGTCGAAAGTCCAAATTGTTGACCAAATTCCCGTTGACTAAAAACGTTGACCGAGTCATTGAACCAAAAACCCTGTTTGATAGAGATTGTTGACCGAACACAAAGTTTGACCGAAAACTAGACAATTGACCTAGTTGCTGACCGAGAACACTGGTAGCCTTCGAAATCACTAAAACCTAACCGAGAGCTTGAGGATAACCGTCGAAAACGTCCAGACTTAATTAAAAAATTCCTAAAAATACCGAAAACATGAAATTGGTATCTTAACAAAAATAATTTGATCAAAGTCTCCAATAAAGTGAAGAACACGAAGAACAGCAACAACAATTTTTCGTCAAAAGGACTTAAAAACACCAAAAATACCAAAACAAATCCAAGAAACGTTTAATGTTTAGCCCAATTCGATTGATACCACTCCTTGCTCTGATACCAATTGTAAAACCCGATCTTAAGTATCAATCGAAGTCACTAGAATTGGTTCGGAATCCCAATTCAATGATTTATGCAAAACGGGTATATCGAATTAAGAACACAGTTAACGAATCTTCAATGCACACTATATTGAATAATAGTCTAGTACATAAGATTCTTAATTACTCTTGGTTTTCTCTATCTCTCTAAAACTCGATCTTAGCTTCTTAGAATCACCAACCCTTTACACGGCTAAAAACAATACTATATATACCTAGACCAAATTACAAAGGCTCAGCCCAAAACGCAACCAAAATACTCATTAAGCCCACCGAAATCACATGGTGATTTCAGTCCAAATACCACTGAAAACATGGTGTTTTAGGTCCTAGACCGAGAACTCTAAAAGTCATCAAAAGTAAAGTATAAACCATAAATCATGTCCTAACAGGCGGTCCAAGTAGACTGTAGGCTTATGTGTGCATGTGTTGTATGTGTATTGTTGTGTGGGGTATTTTGAGGTAACTTACTAAGCTTTGGCTTATAGTTATGGATTTAAATGTTTTCAAGTACTTCAGATGATCAGGGCAAGGTGAAGGCGTGAACATACACATCATCCTACTGATTTATGTTTTAGGAGATGATTTTGATACTTTGATTTCGACTGTTTTGTCTTGGAAACATTGCTTTATTATTCTATGGGTTTCATGAAAATGTCTTTTAAAAAAATGAAAAATTTTATCGTGGTTTTTGGGACGTTACAAGTTGGTATCATAGCCCTGGTTTGAGGGATTTTTATGAACACTTGTGTGATTCCAGACTGAAACTATGGATCTACAAAAGTTTTTTCATAAATAATTTCTAAATAACTAAAAGAGAGGATGTGATGTGTACAATCTGCCGGGGCTTAAGGAAAAAGTTATTCCCCAAGATATCGACATTTATTATATGTGTATTGGTGATATGTTAGCAATGCATGCTAGTTTTTTTTTTTTGAATAGAGGAATGCATGCTAGTTTGTTGGCAAGGGTTCTTCAAAAATTGCATGATAGGATATGGAATTCCTTGATATGTTATACGAAACATACATTATTACTGTAGTGGTTTAGTGTATGCGTCATGATTATACATAAATAAGTTTGTATAGCCTAAGAATGCTTCATTTAGCCTTATTTCATGTTTCATGTCTGGTTGTGGGCTTAGGGTAGAATCAATTATTCAGATCTCTATCGAATCCAAAGTTATATATGATTAGCATACACAAGGAGACTGTAGAGTTAGTGGAGGTTTCAGGAGTTGAGTGTGGTTGTTAGTGACCTAGTAAAGTATGGAACGGATAGCTATTCTTTAGAGAGTGCATATGGGATGTATGTGTTTCCTACTTGCACGGAGCCTAGTGGCTAGGAAATTCATGGCGATCCTCCGAGACAAATATGGGTATATGTGGAAGGTAGTATGGGCATGTACTACTGGAAGCATAAGACCCGTACACGTATCAAGGAAGTCATGAGTTCCGAGGAATAAGTGATCGAGTAGTGATGTGTTAAGTATATACAAGGAGATTTTTCAGCGTGGTGACAATGAGAGGTTCAAGATCAGGTGTTGATGGCCCGGAAAGGCTAGGTTTGGGTGACGATGAGATCCGTGAGTTAATCACTACTCAGGTGACTATGGCAGTCATGGAGGTGATCCCAGAGGTGTCTGATGGGTTTTGAGCATAACAACATTCTTATGTGTTCCTGCAACTGTAATTGCTTTGGATCTAAGTTTTTCTATAGTTATACATGAAAATAGAAATTTCAAAGCAACAAACCTAATACTAGCGTAAAATTTTCGAGATTTATATGAAAACTAGGGTTAGAATGTTACCTTGCTTGTTATCTCATAATAACAGGTATTCCTTGGATGATCTTGACTCTCGAAAGCTCTAGTGTCTCAAGTGTTGCACCTCTAATGGAGTCACAAACACCAATAACAAAGGATGAGTGAGAGAGAGAGAGAGAGAGAGGGTAGAACACTATGAAAATTGGCTAGAGTTTCTCTTGGAAGCATAGGGTCGAAAATTACATGCCAAGGGGGTCTTTATATAGTTGAGGTTGCTAGGGTTTTCAAGTGGAAACCCTAATTTGTTTGCTTAGGCCTTAAGCAGTCCATGGACCTCCTATCTAGAAGCCATGGACGAAATCCTATAGGGCCTCCTATAGATTTCCTCCACTCCCTTCTAAACGAGTCCATCAGCCCAACTTTGCAACTATCATTGATTTGCAAAACCAGTCCCCGTACTTTCAATCAGTTCCTTTAATCCCAAAATTAATGCCAAATTAATTTCCAGTTAAATACTAATTGAATAATATGATTTCTAATTAATATATAATTCTTATAATATATTAATAAATCACTTATTAACCTCTTTCTTCAAAAGTCATCATGCCAAGTCGCTATGGTGAAGGCAACCCAAAAGGGTCATGCTACTATCAAATCAAGTACACGATGGAATATGAGCATAACATCATTCCTATGGTGTACATCCAACCCTAAATGATTTGATCTAGGTTTTTCTAATATGAACATACTACATTAAATACAAAAACATAAACCCTAAAACTAGCATACCAAATTCGAAAATCACATATGATTAGGGTTTAGATCTTACCTCTCTTATTATGTAGTAATAACAAGATTAATCCTTTTTGATCTTGACTTCTGAAAGCCTAGTGCCCCCAGGTGTTGCACCTCTAAGGAGTCACAAACACTCAATGCAACAAGATGACTTCGGAGAGAGGAGGAAATCGGCCAAGGTTTCCCAAAAACTCATAGGGCGAAATATCCTAGCTTAGAGGTCTATTTATAGTTGAGGCTATTAGGGTTTTAAGGTGGAAACCCTAACTTCCTTGCTTAGGCCTTAAGCAATCAATGGAGCCCATCTAGAAAGCCCTTGGACGAAATCTTCTTGGACTCTCCATAGATTTCTTCCAATCCCTTTCTATAAGAAATCCATAGCCCAACTAGCAACTAACAGTTAATTGCAATATCAGTCCTCTTTATTTAATCAGTCTTTTTTGATCACCAAATTAATTCCAAATTAATTTCTGATCAATACTAGTTAAATAATATGATTTCCAAATAATATATTAATCTTGTAATATATTAATAAAACCATTTTGAGTATGAATTTATTATTCATATAATAAATTCTACTCTCTCTCCTCTTGTCATCCTATCAAGTTGCATGAGTGAAGGCAACCCAAAAGGACCATGCTCATAATCGTGTCAAGTACATACCAAAATAGTTATGGGCTTAGACACCTAATCCGACAGTCTCCCACTTGGATAAGTCTAATAACTATTTTGCAAGTACGAATTCAGAACCTGATTAGCAATCGTAGCTTTCAAAAGCTGTTATCGAACTCTGATCTTATCAGCAACGTGTCCTATAGATAAGGGATCAGATATTCATCCATTCTAGATATCGTATGAACTGAGACATGGATTATAATCATTCTCTCTATTCTTGTGTTGTTATTGATTTCCGATTTATGACGACTGGCAACAGACTACAATTGATTACATAAACTTAGTCCGGGCTTGGCGAAGTGCTTAGGGTGTCATCACTAAATCATCGAGGGGCCCACAAATATCATTTTTATCCCTTTTAGGGTAAAAGGAACGGATAAACTTTGACTAAAATACTCGCTTTTACTTACTCATCAAATCACGCACAACAATATGTTTTATAACACGAAGTTGCTGGTGCGTTTACATATGTCAATGTGCAACTGACTTGCAAACTACAACTCACATGTCTCTGTTTCAAGAATATAAGATACTATTATCTCACTAATCACTCGTGATAAAATCCATGAAGTGATTCAAGTGATTGTGGGTTTAATCCAATACTCAAATCTTATTTCAGGAGCACTCACGAACACTACAGCAGACTTTTGCTATGTCTAAAACACTTTAGGCAATCTACAGTCCGATTCATGACAATCTTACCTCATTACCTACTTCCAATATGCTCTCAAAACTTTTGAGTATAAATAAAACACCTTTTATTTAATCACCATATCGATTACACATTTTTCATTGTATAATGTTTCGGATAATCAACGTAACCCTTGAATTGAAACCATAGTTATCCCATGCTCCAAGCATGCACACTATGTTTATCTATGGTCCTTACTCCTTACTTTGTGAAATAGATCAATTGAACACATTTCCAATGATGTCCATTTCACAATTACTAATCCTTATCACAAGTGTAAGAATATCAAATTCTTGCCACTATTGGAATATGTTAGATTCTAACATTTCATGCAATGACCCTTTTGTAATGTCACATCACAAAAGTCACAAAGAATTTGCCAATGATATTACAAAGTACATATTCAAAAGTACATTCCTTTGAACATCCTTTTTGCATAAAAGTTTCTAATCTACATAGATTCTTAATATCCAACTCCCATTATGGAAACATTTCCATATTTGCCATATGAAAACTCATTCTAGACAGCATCCTATATGTTCATAATAATGTCGATATGTTCCATCCAATACTATACTTCCAACTGCCCACAAGTGACCATTCCTTGGCGAACCTTAAATTGTCCTTGACAGTTGTTTAACTACTTTAGTCATATCCAGTTCTGGTCCTTTTCCCTCTTAATGCCCTAGCAGAACGGTCGAATATTACAGCATATGTAATCGATCCTATACCTGAAGCATATGGGATACGATTCATAACGTCTTACATAAGAACATGATACTTTACCAGTCTCTTGCTATAATATTTCCATATATAGAATTTCCTTATGTTGAATCTTTTCAACTTAACATTCATATATGTCCTTTGACTAAATTTGATTAAAATTTCTCGATCTAAGCTTTTAGATTTTAAATGAAGTATAAATTTCTCTCCCTTAATTATAGCAAAACAATTTTTCAACCTCTGCAACTCTGCGAATTGAAAATTTTGTATTTCCATAATTAATATTGCTAGCTTGCAACACTTAACATAATAATCATGCTCCCACTAACATGATAATTATTTCCTTACCAGCATAACACTTATGCTCCCACTAGATTTGACATGTATTCATAAATCAGTTGGACTTCTAGAAATCAATACTTATTGACTTTCTTACCAAAGTTCATATTTCTGATACGTGATGCTTTGATAAGACTTTATCTAAGCTTCTCAAACTCATAAACCTTTCCTTAGATAACTTATATGTGTGTCTAAACAATTCTAGAACTTACAACAATATGTCTTAAATGTTTTAACTATTTGCCTTTTCTCACAATTAGAACTGTGAAGAGGGATGTCGTACTCATAATCAAATTTTAGAATTCAATTCACACAATCACTATCTCAGTGAAAGCGTTTCTTCACAATCATTTTCATAAAGTGGAGAGAAACCTTATCACTTATATTTTATGGTGTATATGTTTTTATCAACGTGAATTTGTCATAACCATAATCATAAGACAATGTTTGTGACAAATCCAAACTCATATGGACTGAACTTGTTCAATCTTAATTTCTTGTCATCTGGCAGCACAAGGGCCTACCATGTCTTCCAAGTAGTCACGCAGCTTACCCATACAGATAAATGAACTTTCAATAATCAAGGTGCTTTGCCTTATGCAATCAAATGAGAAATCAGAGAACTCACATGCATAGTCAACCCAACTGGAATGGCACAGAAACAAGAATATGTCAACAAACCTTAATTTGTGCTCTAGTGTTTATCAATATGTTTACTCTTGATTAGTTCTTGAAACTTTTCAAGATCATTTAGACTCCCACTGACCACTTGACATATAAGATTCTCTTGTCAAGAAACATTCCTTGACAAACAAATACTCAAGAGTTAGTGCGGGTTCTTATCAATATAAACACTTCACACAATTGGTCATGATTGGTCTTTGCCTTATCCAAGACATCACATATTACCAATTTCAAATGTGGAGGAGTAAGAAACTTTTCTACTCTACATTTTATAAGTGTTATAAACCTTCTTAAGATGTTTCACTCAAGGTACAATCTTGGAGTATGACTCCAAGACTCGATTTTGGAACAAAGTATGATTCACCTTTTGATTTAACCATTTCAACAATTTACGGTTCTTTTTCTTTGCCATAATAGTGCACTAAGGTGTCCCTAGAGGATCAATTGTGACATGGTTTCAAAATCACTAAGTTAATCATAAAACAAGACACTCAAGTACTCTCCCTTTTTTCAGATTGGATAAACTTTATCTTTCTGCCTAATTTGATTCTTCGTATTCGTTCTGCCATACATTGAAACTTTTCCAATGGTTTAGAATTATACTTAATCTTGTAAGCATAACCATATTTACTAAACTTTAGTAAATCATAACAAATAGTCTTATCGTTCTTTGTGTTGGACTTCATCAGCGCACAACCAAGTGCACCCGATCCCATAGTCCTTCACTTGACTCACATACTTTTGTGTACAAGGAATTAGTCTTAATTTCCTAAATACGAAGGTTCTCATTTATCATACAATATCAGTAGCATGATTCCATGTTTCTGTCCAATTGAAACTTAGGTGATGAGAATGATTTCTTATTTGGAAATTTCTGACACTACCACAAATAACATAACTAAAAATCACATACTTTTCAATATTGCTATCAATAGAAACATATATATACATCAATTTTCACAAATTTCATTGCATGGATATATAAATAAGACAAAAAATTATTTTATTTATAAAAGTGCGGAAAAACTTGTCCTTACAATGCAATTTAAAATGAAAAATATGTTACAAAACATTTCTAAGCAATCTATCCTAACTCTTAAACAACGGCTCAAAAATCCGATCTTCGAACAATGCGATCGAAATCCATTTCTTCGTGATCAAACTCGGCTCACTTTTCTTTTAAGTTTTCTTTCTTTTTTTTTCAATCCTACAAAACATCAAAATGTAATCTTATCACATCATGTATTAAGAATCTACAAATAGGAAATTAATAGAGTTAGATAGTAGATTTTACCTGAAGCAGTGTCATACATCTTGACTCTCCCATCTTCATTATCCTTCAGGTAGATATGACAACTTCGTATCCAATGCCCCTTCTCTTGGCAGTAGAAACAAACGGACTCATCGGAATAGCACATGGGACAATCTCAGATTCAACCTTTCTCTTTACCATCCGGTCAAACGGTTTGACCTTGGCCGATTCCTTTCCATTGGGAAGAGAAGACTTTTCTATACTTCCAATGTTGCCATTATCAATGTCCATGGAGGTTTGGGAGGTTGATCTACGAGTCAAATTTGCTTTACCAGTGCTCCAAATCATTGCAGATTCAACAGCAATAAGCAAATAGGCAAGATCAATGAGGGTCACATCGTGGTCCATCATATAGTAATTTTTAATGAACTCACTATATGAGTCAGGAAGTGATTGAAGAACCAAGTCAACAGCGAACTTCCTTGAGACATTGACACCCAACATTCCCAACTTGTCAATATGCAACTTCATGTCCAAGACGTGAGAACATACGGACTTTCCATCTTCGTGTTTTCTAGCCAATAGGGCTTGAGCGACCTTAAAATTTTCAAGTCGACGAACACGCGAGTCAGGGATAATAATTGGAAGGGGTGGAGGAAGTGAAGCATGATTTCCATTTCCATGATCCAATCGTGGAACATCATCTTCATATGGAAAACTTTTTCCAAAGGATTCAGAAAGACCATAGTTGTTAGATTTTGACATCTACAAAACAGGAGAAATTCAAGTTATTTGATTCAATCCTTAATATAACACCCAAATAAAATATTAAGGCTAGGACCCAACACAATATTCTACAACTCGGAAGAGGGATGCCGTAATCCAGTTGCAGAATATTTGAAAGTAGGTAAATGACGATTTACCAATTTCCACCATGAAAAACGAAAATGAAAATTAGGTTTTTAAATGAATTGAAACTCCTAGATCTTTTGAGATTAATTGAAATTTTCAATGGCTTGTTTAATCTCGATTATGCCCTTCATGTTTGTGACTGAGATGTCGAGGATCACAAACAAGGTGTGGATAACCATGCAAATTAGCTTGGTACTCTCGAAGACGTATATCACCTAATCAATGTGCCGGTTAACCACACACACTTCATTGATCTATGATAATCTACGAGCTACCCATTGCCATCCTTCATTGGTCCCATATTAGTGTGTTGGTTAACCATACACGCTCCACTAACGACCACCAATGTGTAATGTGCAATTTCATGGATTAGCACAAAATCCACATTTTTCCTAAAGTAACTAAGATTTGCGAATTTATAAAAGTGTTTAGTTACTTCGTATTTCATTATAATTATAATGAAAGGGTGTGTCCTATCCTACCAGTTCAGCTAACGACCATCCACTATTCAAGGTTGCGGTGGGTAAGAGTGGATACCTAATGACGGTCATTATACAGACCGCTTCCTTAAACACCCTTATAGACGAGCTTCATGAATGAGACCTACTAACGGTAAGACTAATAGTTACTTATACATATATAATATTAAACTTTTAATTCTATATAGTATAGGGTTGTATTTTATACTTTTAAAATACTAGGTGGTTTAATATATTAACAAATTATACTTTTAATTTGATTAACCTTTAAACCATATTATTATGGATTTATTAATTCTCTCTTTTAATTAAACTCTTAATTAATTTAATTAAATCCATAAGGGTGTAATTTGAACTATTCAAAATACTAGGGTTCTAGAATTTAATATTTCAAAATTAATACCTTTTAATTAAATTTTAAATTCCAAAACTTGGGGACAAATTATGAAACCTTTCAGAATATTAGGGTTCAACTGTTTAAATTTCAAAAACTAAAACTTTTAAGTTTAAATTCAAACTATAAAACCTAAAGGGTGTAAATTGAAACTTTTCAAACTTACTTGGTCAAATATTTGAATCATAATAATCCTATATTATCCATATTTAACCAAATCTATTAATTTTGATAAGGATAACCATACCAATCATAAAAAATTGGTTTTAGGCAAGAAAAACGAATTTTTGGTAGTTATCTTCATCAAAATCTGGCCAGGAAATTGAAATTCCCAGCAACAAAACCCTGGACTCGCCGATTCGGACCTGTCAGACAACAAATTTCGACTTTTTGATCATTTGGCAGTTCACTTTTGCATCTATTCAACTAGAAAACCGACCTAGGCTCTGATACTACTGATGGAATATGAGCATAACATCATTCATATGGTGTACATGCAACCTAATTGATTTGATCTCGGTTTTTCTAATTTGAACATACAACATTGAATACAAAAACATAAACCCTAAAACTAGCATACCAAATCCAAAAATCACATATTATTAGGGTTTAAATTTACCTCTCTTGTTATGTAATAATAACAAGATTGTAACAACGTAAATTTCAAAACAATTTTTCACGTTTTAATAATGTAATTTCATTCATAAAAAATCTCAATTCTCAATGTATCACATAACAAATCCATAAAATCACATCCCAAGATCAAATGTATGAAACTCCGATAGTGTGTGCTGGTCATTCCGGCGCCTTCCCACGATCCTCACGGGTACCTAAAACACATCACACAAACACTGTAAGCACAAAGGTTTAGTGACTTCCCCAAAATACCATATACAACACATACGCCACTCGAGGCTACAGTACGACCCTCCGGTTGATGTGTCTCAGCGGGACCCTCCAGTCTCGTGGCTCATTCGACCCTCTAGTCCGGTCATAGCTCGTTGGACCCTTCGGTCCAGTCTGTATCGCTGGACCCTTCGGTCTGGTCTATAGCGTTGGACCCTCCGGTCTAGTCTATACAACATAACGCATACGTACAACCAAAATGCACATAATCTCAGACATACAAATAGCATACAAGACCCTTCGGTCTACACATAATACCACTCTAGGTAATGCATAGTGAGAATACTCACCGCGGGTATCTCGGATAATCTCGCACGCTAACACACTGGTCTAGGCCCCGCCTAAACACATTAACAACACTCTCAAATAAATAATGGCTCTCAAAGGCTAGATTAAATCCACTCCTACAATTCCACAGAAGGGTAAAAGACCATTTTATCCCTCCCTGACTCAAAAGTCCATAGGTTGACCAAAAGCCTAAAAGTCAACGGAAGTCAACCCCTTACGCGGGGCGTATGCCGACGAACCACAATCGGGGTCTCAACCCCTTACGCTGCACGTACTGAGAGTTACGCCCAGCGTAAGTCTCAGTTTCATCCTTTCCTTGAATTTTGGTCTTAAACGGTTAAGACACTCATTCAACTTTCAGATCTGACTTTCCCTAAGCCTCTTATCCCATAAAGTCGAAACCTTTAACCCTTTGCATGGCTGTAAAGGCCCCTAATCACTCTAACACCTTTCCTTCCTCCTCAAAAGGTCTAGATCTAATGCATGGCTCAATATTCACGTCCAAGATTGCATTTTTATGAACATGCAACTCTTATAATCCTGAAATATGGTAGATCTAGGTCAATGGAGACCATTTTCTCATAAAGTCTCCACCTTGGGATCAAAACCCCTAGAAATTTGGTCCAAGAAGCACAAATCACAAATGACAAAGAAAATTTTGAGCTTTATACATCAGAAAGAAGCTCCAACCTCTGAAAAACTCGAATCTGCTCTTGTCCACCAACTTCTAGCTCCCAAAATGGCCTCCTCTTCTCTTTCACCACCTTGAAATGGCACTTTGAAGCTTTGAACACAAGCACACAAGCTAGAAACGAAGGGTGACTCTCTATTAGGGTTTCACTCTCTGAAATGGTGGCTGAGGATAAGGCCTTAGCATTCCTTTAATAGTGCACAAGCCACAGATTAGGGTTTACATATGGGCTCGCTATGCCCAGCGTAACCCTGGGTGCACCCAGCGTACCTAGGCAAGTCTGTGTCCAAATTAAGCGCGCGAGTACGCGTCGCGTACTTTTCAGTACGCCCAGCGTACTCATTTGCCTTAACATTTGAATTTTGGGAATAACTTGACAACTTGGGAAAAGGAGAAGGGTTTAAGAGACACACCTGAATTCGGGATGTTACAATTTTGCCCCACTAGAACCAGACTTCGCCCTCGAAATCTCATGCCGAAAACAACTCCAGATGCTGCTCTCGCATCTCTGACTCTGACTTCCAAGTCAGCTCGGACCCTCTCCGATATTGACACTGGACCTGAACCAGAGGCACCTCCTTGTTCCTCAGAACCTTGATCTTCCGATACAAGATCGCGATCAGTCTCTCAACATAATTTAGGATCGCATCCACCTGAATATCCTCAAGCAGTACCACTGCCGAATCGTCGGCTATACACTTCCTCAGCGGAGACACGTGGAAGGTATCATGAATCTGGCTTAACTCCGCAGGTAGCTCCAAACGATATACTACCTTGCCCACCCTCACAGACACTCTGAATGGATCGATGTACCGGGGCCCCAACTTGCCCCTCTTCCTGAATCGGATCACTCCTTTCCAAGGAGACACCTTCAGGAATACAAAATCTCCGACCTGAAACTCGAGCTCGGATTATCGCTTATCTGCGTAACTCTTCTGGTGACTCTGAGCTGTCAATAACCTCTGCCTGACCTGTTGTATTTGCTCTATCGTCTGAAGCAAAAAACTCAGTGCTACCCAGCACTCGCTGCCCGACCTCTCCCCAGCAGATGGAAGTCTGACACCTACTCCCAAACAACAACTCAAAGGGAGGCATACCGATACTCGAATGGTGGTTGTTTTTATAGGAAAACTCAGTCAACGGCAAGTGCGTGTCCCAACTTCCTCCGAAGTCCAACACACATGCTCAGAGCATGTCCTCGAGCGTCTGGATCGTCCGCTCACTCTGCCCGTCCGTATGTGGGTGGTAGGCAGTACTAAAATGTAGCCTCGTGCCCAACTCCTCATGGAACTTCTTCCAGAATCTGGAAGTCAAACGTACATCCCGATCTGACACAATCGAGATCGGTACTCCATGTCATGATACCACCTCCCTCACATACAACTCTGTCAGCCTCTCTGCAGGAGAGCTCTCACTGATAGCAAGAAAGTGAGCGCTCTTTGTCAGCCGGTCGACGATCACCCAAATTGCATCCACACCCTTCGCGGTCCTCGACAATTTGGTGATGAAATCCATAGAAATCTGGTCCCACTTCCATTGGGGAACCTCAAGTGGCTGCAACTTGCCATGCGGACGCTGGTGCTCGGCCTTAATCCTGCGACAGGTCAAGCACCTCTCAACAAACCATGCTACATCCCTCTTCATACAGAGCCACCAATAATCTTTCCTCAGATCTAAAAACATCTTAGTGGCCTCAGGATGAATCGAGAATCTCGATCTATGTGCCTCCTCCATCAATGTGGTGTGTGCCCCGCCTGCATACGACACCTAAATCCGACCCTGAAAGGTCATAAGCCCGCGGCTATCGGTAACGAATTCAGGTACTGCCCAACCACCCTCTCTCTCTCTCACGGTTCTCCGGTCTCATGGCCTCTGCCTGGGCCTCCCAAATGGTGTCCAACACCGGATTCATCACTGTCAACCGCATATAGATGTCTCGAATCGGGGCACTCTCCGCCCTACGGCTCAGGGCATCAGCTACAACATTAGCCTTGCCCGGGTGGTACAGTATCTCACAATCGTAATCCTTTACCACGTCCAACCATCTCCTCTGGCACATATTCAGATTGGGCTGATCCATCAAATACTTCAAGCTCATGTGGTCTGTGTAGATGGTACACCGAACCCCATATAAATAGTGACGCTAGATCTTGAGGGCGAACACTACTGCCCCTAACTCCAGATCGTGGGTGGGATACCTCGTCTCATGAGGCTTTAGCTGCCTCAATCCATATGTTATCACATGCCCCCTATACATAAGTACTGCACCCAATCCCGATATCGATGCGTCACAGTACACCACAAAATCCTCCATCCCTTCTGGGAGGGCTAACACCGGGGCTTCGCATAATCTCTGACGAAGTTTCTCAAACGAGGTCTTCTGCTCTGGACCCCATGAAAAAGCAAAACCCTTCCGGGTCAATCGGGTGAGTGGCATGACGATCTTGGAAAATCCCTGATAAATCTCCGATAATAGCCAGCCAACCCTAGGAAACTCCTGATCTCGGTGGGTGATCTCGGCACCTCCCACCTCATAACCGCCTCAATCTTGGCCGAATCGACCAAAATCTCATTCTGGTTGACGAGATACCCCAAGAACTGGACCTCCCGTAACCAGAACTCGCACTTGGAGAATTTGTCATAAAGCCTCCCTGATCTCAGAACTCCGACGATTTCCCTCAAATGCTCCTCATGTTGCTCTCTGGATATCGAATACACCAATATATCATCAATGAACACGATCACCGAACGATCCAATATCATCCTGCACACCCTGTTCATGAGATCCATGAACGCCGCCGGTGCATTGGTGAACCCGAAAGGCATCACCACGAACTCGTAATGCCCATAATGAGTTCTGAACGCCATCTTCTGGGTATCCTCATCCCGCACTCTCATATGATGATATCCCGACCTCAGATCAATCTTGGAGAACCAAGACGATCCCTGCAACTGATCGAACAAATCGTCGATCCTCGGTAATGGGTAACGATTCTTGACCGTCAACTTGTTTAACTCCCGGTAATCAATGCACATCCGGTGTGAACCATCCTTTTTCTTGACAAAAAGGATCGGTGCTCCCCACAGTGAGCTACTCGCTCTAATAAACCCCTTCCCCAGAAGCATCAGAGGCTACGAGGATAACTCCTGCATCTCTGGCGGCGCAAGGCGATAAGGCGCCTTGGCGATAGGCGCTGCCCCCGGAACCAAAACGATGTGGAACTCAACCTGCCTTTCGGGAGGCACACCCGGAAAGTCCTCGGGAAAAACATCAGGGAACTCGAGCACTATCGAAACATCATCAATCGAACTCAACCTCTCAGCGGCCACTCGCGTATCCATCACATAGGCTACAAACCCACTGCAGCCCTGCTGTAGACTCTGCCTTGCTCTGGCAGCCGAACAAAATACTGACTCAGAACGGGTACCCTCGCCATAAATGGTAAGAAATCCCCCACTAGGGTCTTGTATGTTCACCATCTGTCGCTCGCAGTCGATAACTGCTCCAAACCTACTCAACTAGTCCATGCCCACGATGACACATACATCTCCTATCGCAATCGGGACCAAATCAATCAGAAACTCAATGTCGAAAATCTCGAGCACACATCCTCGAATCACATCAGTGGCATACACCGCTCACTCGTCAGCTATGGAAACTCGTAGAGGTCGACTTAATGCCTCCCGCTGGGTACTGATGTGCTGACTAAATGCTAAAGACACAAATGACCGACTCGCACCCGAGTCAAATAACACCAAAGCAGGTACATAACTCACAAGAAAAGTACCTACGCATATCGTAATATAAGCACAACACCTCAAACTCAACATCAAAAAAAATGAAAGAATACATACCAGCCACGACATCGGGCGATGCACGGACCTCCTCTGCTGTCAACTGGAAGGCTTTCCCACGAGCCTTCTGTGCCTCGGCCTTCACCGACCGAACACAGTAGCTCGGGCAGCAGGTGCAGATCCCTGTGTCGATCCCTGCCGCAACTGTGGGCACTCGGCCTTCCGGTGGCCGGTCTGGTTGCAATGGAAGCAAACCATGATACCCTGGGGACAATCCCTTGCATAGTGCCCCTCCTTCCCACACTTGTAACATACCCCAGCTCTGCACACTCCCTCATGGCTCTTGTCGCACTTCCCGCAAGTGCGACCCTTTGGACCCCCAGATCTCGAATCAGCGGGCTTTGCCCACTTGGCTACTGGTTGCGCCTGTGCCGGTCGCATGTCCCTCCTCTGAGACTCGGCCTCCTCCCTGACCTGAGTCTCCAGCTCAATCTCTCTCTTCCGGGCATTTTCCTGGAGCTCAAAAAATGTATGGTATGTCGAGTTCGCCATGAACTCATGGATATCCCTCCTCAATATGCTCAAGTACTGACTCATACGTGCCTACTTAGTCGACACATGCTCAGTGAAAAACAGCGCCCTCTCATGAAACATCCTCATAATAACTGTAATAGACTCAGTTCCCTGCTTGAGGGACAAGAACTCCTGGGCTAGACGTTCCCTCTCCACAGGGGGAACATACTCATCTCGAAACATCATGGTGAACCTCTCCTAGGTCACCGCAGTAAGCTCTGCCGTAGTGAAGTCTGCCATCACAAACTTCCACTAGTCCTTCGCCCCCAAGCGAAGCTGGTTCAGTGCAAACCGAACTCTCAAATGCTTCGGACACGAGCATGTATAGAAACATCCCTTAATATCAGAAATCCATCTCATCGCAGCGATCGGATCCTGCGTCCCGTCGAACTCTGGTGGCTTCGAGTTGTTGAACTCTCGGTACAGCAACGAGTCACCCCCTTGCGGCCTCGCAGCAGCAACAGCTACGGTGGCCGCAACAACAGCAACATCAGTAAGAGCAGCGTAATGCTCGTCAAAAGTCTTGATCAGAGTGGTCTTGATAGACCTAAACATCTCCGGTATCCCGGTTCGGATGACAGCAGCCACCTCCTCATGAATCAACCTGCGGATCTCCCATCACTAACGCCACTGCTCTCAGGTGTGTCGCGTGTCCCAACCATGATATCTCTCTGAAATACAACATAAACTATCAGATATCAACTCAAGCATACTCGCACTCGATAACTCAACCCTACTTGTTCCCTAGTACCCTAAGGATTCTTACTTGGACTGCGCACTGATACGATGTCTTCGGTAGTATGGGCCCTTTATACTACCGTCCACACCGCATTAGTATTCACCCCAAGTCCTCCGCCTTGGATCCCAGATCACAAGTACTCTGCATCTCGCTAGCAAAGGCCACCCTTCGGTAGACCTCTCATAAGCTCCTCACTGCTACCTACTCACTCTCAAGCATCTAATAGCAGCAAAATCTTCTTAGGCTAAGGCATCACTAATCAGGCCACTCTAGTCCTAATATGAATACCTAGCCTACTCTAACATGCATATCATATCATAACATATCTCATAACACATAATGCAAGGGTATTTTGGGAAATCACCATTCGGGCGCTGGCTGACCGTACACACTGCTTCCTCCTGTTTTTCTCAAACTCTTTCACTTACTTAGAAAAATTGTTTATTTTATGAAAAACTTCCTCAAATTCACAGTTTGAGTTCAAACACGCCCGAAGGTGCATCCGAATCCCTCAAACCAAGGCTCTGATACCAACTTGTAACAACGGAAGTCAACAGGAGGCAGTACATGGCGCGTAGCTTCTTTGTACGCGGGGCGTATGCCGGCGAACCATAATCGGGGTCTCAACCCCTTACGCTGCGCGTACTGAGAGTTACGCCCAGCGTAAGTCTCAGTTTCAGCCTTTCCTTGGATTTTGGTCTTAAACGGTTAAGACACTCATTCAACTTTCAGATCTGACATTCCCTAAGCTTGTAATCCCATAAATTCGGAACCTTTAAGCCTTTGCATGGATGCAAAGGCCCCTAATCACTCTAACACCTTTCCTTCCTCCTCAAAATGTCTAGATCTCATGCATAGCTCAATATTCACATCCAAGATTGCATTTTTATGAACGTACAACTCTTATAATCCTGAAATATGGTAGTTCTAGGAGACCATTTGCTCATAAAGTCTCCACCTTGGGACCAAAAACCCTAGAAATTTGGTCCAAGAAGCACAAATCACAAATGATAAAGAAAGTTTTGAGCTTTATACCTCATAAAGAAGCTCCAACCTCTGAAAAACTTAGATCTACTCTTGTCCACCAACTTCTAGCTCCCAAAATGGCCTCCTCTTCTTTTTCACCACCTTGAAATGGCACTTTGAAGCTTTAACACAAGCACACAAGCTAGAAACGAAGGATGACTCTCTATTAGGGTTTCACTATGAAATTGTGGTTGAGGATAAAGCCATAGCATTCCTTTTATAGTGCACAAGTCACAGATTAGGGTTTACATCTGGGCTCGCTACGCCCAGCATAACCCTGGGTACGCCCAGTGTACCTAGGCGAGTATGCGTCCAAATTAAGTGTGCGAGTACGCAGCGTCCTTTTCAGTACGTCCAGCATACTTATTTGCCTTAACATTTCATTTTAGGGCTGAACTTGACAAATTGGGAAAAGGAGAAGGGTTTAAGAGACACACTTGAATTCGGGATGTTACAAAGACTAATCCTTCTTGATCTTGACTTCCGAAAGCCTAGTGCCCCAAGTGTTGCACCTCTAATGGAGTCACAAATACTCAATGCAACAAGATGACTTAGGAGAGAGGAGGAAATCGGCTAGGGTTTCCCAGAAACTCATAGGGGCGAAATCTCCTAGCTTAGAGGTTTATTTATAGTTGAGGCTATTAGGTTTTTAGGGTGGAAACCCTAACTTCCTTGCTTAGGCCTTAAGCAATCCGTGGAGCCCATCTAGAAATCCCTTGGACAAAATCTTCTTGGACTCTCCATAGATTTCGTCTTATCCCTTTCTATTAGGAATCCATAGCCCAACTAGCAACTAACAGTTAACTGCAATATCAGTCCTCTTTATTTAATCAGTCTCTTTTGATCACCAAATTAATTTCTGATCAATACTAATTAAATAATATGATTTCCAAATAATATATTAATCTTGTAATATATTAATAAAACCATTTTGAGTACGAATTTAATATTCATATACTAAATTATACTCTCTCTCCTCTTGTCATCCTATCAAGTTGCATGAGTGAAGGCAACTAAAAGGACCATGCTCATAATCGGGTCAAGTACATACCAAAATAGTTATGGGCTTAGACACCTAATCCCACAGTACATACCAATTATAGTTATGGGTTAGACACCTAATCCAACATTTGTGTCTATCAAGACCACTTTGAATTAGATGTGCGATGTTCATTAAGTTGTCGTCACCGAGGCTGTTGCTAGTACAGCCACTAAAGCCATCATAGTTGCAAGACTTCAGGGAGGAGGGTCAATGCAGTACTGGGAGTTCAACAATATGAAGCGCTTGGAGTTTGATGGGGTCAAGGACCCGATTTTTTCTATGAGATGTATATCCGATGTTAATGGATGTTTTTATACATTTTCCTGTCAGGAGAATCAAAAGGTGAAGTTTGCATTGAACCTTCTTTGCCTGAGAGTGAAGGATTGGTGGAAGTTTTCCACTCAGGGTCTTTCTGTTGCGGAGTAGGTCGCGGTGACATGAGAGAAGTTCACTAAGATGTTTAATGTTGAGTATGTTCCACTAGTTAAAAAGGAGAGGTTAGCCCAGTATTATCTGTCGCTGGAGTAGATGACAAAATCGGTGACAAAGATCACCAAGATGTTTACTGAGAGAGCCTTTTTCTGCCCCAATATGTTGTTTCAGACCAGGTTCAGATTTCACGATACTTGAGTATGCTCAAGATTGAGATTTGAGAGTTCGTGTCGACTCAAAAGTATCATTCCCTTTCACAGCTGCAGTCATTTCCCTGGAGGAGAGAGATTGAGATTGAGTTAAGGGTAAAGGAGAAGAGGTAGGCCCCAGTTCAGACTTAGCCAGTAGCCAAACGGTTCAATCCCGCATATTCTTGATCCAGATGATAGAGAGGCAACACTTATGGAAAGTGCGGGAATATACATGATGGAGTTTGACGTTAATTGACTGGATGCCTCAAATGTGGCAATGAGGGCCATTTCGCCAAAGATTGTCGACAACAACATCCCCTACAGCAGGACACCCGAGTTTGTTATCACTGTGATCAGTTTGTCCATGTGAATTCCAACTATCCATTACTTATTCCTTGGCCCATGCAAGAACTGGCTCCTACCACTCTTTGGATCACGGATGGTCGTTAGGGGAGGGCTGAGGCCCCGAAAGTTAGGGATCGTGTATTCCATCTGACTCTAAAGGAGGCCAGGGCAGAGCCTGATGTTGTTACTGGTATGTATTCTTTTATAATTTGTTCAAGTTAAATAATTGTATGCTTGTATTTATGTTCCTCATAGGTACCTTCTTAGTGAAGTCATTGTCTGCTCTTGTGCTTTTCGACTTGGGCGTGAGTCGATCCTTTGTGTCTCAATATTTCAGTAGGGATTTTGATATAACCCTTGGAGATTTGGAGTGTCTGTTGTGAGATTCCATTTCTAATGAGTACAAGGTCTCTGCTTCGAGCATTTTCCGTGGCTGTACATTGGAGGTATTCAGGGTGCCCTACACGACTGACCTGATTCCCATCCCTATGGGGGATGTGTGCGTGATAGTGGGGGTGGACTGTATGAGTAGATTTGGAGCCATGATTGATTACGAGAGGCATCTTGTGGTAGTTCTAACCTCAAGTGGGGGATAACTAACCCTTTATGGAGAGGGTACCAGGGTTAGTTCAGATTTTTGTTCGGCTACCAAGGCTAGGCAGTATCTACAGCATGGATGTTCAAGTTATCTCGCAAATGTGGTTGACACTCGAGTTGAGGGGAAGAAGTCAGTTTTAGATGTGTCAGTGGTTATGGGGTTTCCATATGTCTTTGCATACGAATTAACTGGTGTGCCTCCCATGAGGCAGGTGGGGCTTAGGATCGATTTGATCCCCAGTAAGACACTAATTTCTAAGGTGTCGTATTGCCTCGCACCACTAGATATGCATGAGTTCTCCTCTCATCTCCAAGAGTTGTTGGACAAGAAGTTTATCCGGCAGATCAATTCACCCTGGGGAGCACCGATCTTATTAGTGAAGAAGAATGATGGTTCATATCGAATGTGCATAGACTATCGGGGGTTGAATAAGTTGACCGTGAAGAACCATTATCCACTTTCAAGGATTGATGATCGTTTCGATAAGTTGTAGGGTGCATCTTGGTTTTCCTATATCGATTTGAGGTCGGGATACCACCAGATGAGAGTCTGAGAGGAGGGCGTGGAGAAGAGAACATTACTAGATCGATAAGGTGATTATGAGTTTATGGTGATGTTATATGGGCTCACTAATACACCGCAACATTTATGGATTTGATGGATCGACTATGCAGGTTGATGCTAGATCAAACGGTTATTGTTTTCATTGATGATATTTTGGCCCACTCCAAGACCATGGAACAACATGGGAAGCACATACGAGAGTTGATGGGCGTTGAAGAAGGCTAGGTTATATTCCAAGTGCTACAATGTGAGTTATGGTTGCACAAGGTCTAGTTGTTTGTGAACCTCGTCAATCATATAGAGATTTTCGTCAATCCAGCCAAGACAACTGAAGCCTCATGAGGTTAGGTATCGGATGCATGAATTAGAGTTGGGGGCAGTGGTTTTGCCCTCAAGATTTGGCGACACCATCCTATGGGGTCCGTTGTACCATCTACATAGATCACTAGAGCCTAAGATATCATATGGATCAGCCGAACCTGAATATATGCTAGCGTAGATGGCTTAACATGGTCAAGGATTACGATTGCGAGATTATTTATCATCTAGGGAAGGTCAATGTGGCCATCGATGCTTTTAGTTGCAAGAATGTTAGTTCCCTTATTCTAGGATTTTGTTTGAGGATGACCATCATTTCACCGCTTCTAGATTTGATCATGGAGGCTCAGGCCGAGGTAATAAAGAGAGAGAACTGGTAGAAAGAGAGGATCAGAGGCCAGATTGATAGATTGATCATAGATAGTCGGGGAATATTGACTCAATGTGGGGGAGTTTGGGTTCCAGTTTTCGGTGGAATCCATAAGACATTGCTTGAGGAGGCGCATAAGTCCAGTTTCTCGATCCACCCTAGAGCCATGAAGATGTATCAAGACTTAAGACTTAGTTATTGGTGGCCTTTCATGAAGAGAGAGATAGCTTGGTATATGGAGACATTTTTGACATGTTCGATGGTCATGGCCGAGCACCAGAGACCGCATGACAAGTTGCAACCCTTGGAGATTCCAATATAGAAATTGGGAGCAGATCACCATGTATTTCATCACAAATTTTTCGAGGACAGTTAAGGGATTTGATTCCATTTAGGTGATTGTTGACATCCTGACCAAGAGTGACCATTTTCTTGCTATTCAGGAGAGTTCTTTGGCAGAGAAATTGGTCGGTGTTTATGTGCACGAAATTATTGGTCAACACGGTGTTTAAGTTTCCATTGTATCTAATTGATATTTTCGATCGGTTTTAGTAGAGGTTTCATTAGTATTTAGGTACTAGATTGCACTTCCACGCTACTTATCAACCATAGACAAATGAGCAGAGTGAGTGGAATATCCAGACGCTTGAGGATATGTTGAGGGCTTACATTATTGGTTTTGGTGGGAGTTGGGACTCCTACCTCCATTTGGCTGAGATTTCATACAAAAAACAGTAATCCTTATAGTATTGGTGCACCTCCCTGTGAGCTTCTATGTGAGAGGAATTTTTGGACTCCAGTTTGTTGGGGAGAGGTTGGACAAAGATTCATGGGGAGTACTAAGGTGTTGCTCTAAACGAGATAGCTTATCCAATAAATTAGGCATAGGTTGCAGATAGCACAAAGCCAATAGAAGTGTTATGCTGATAAGCGACGGTCCGAGTTGGAGTTTCAGGTTCGGGATATGGTTCTACTAAAGGTATCACCATGTAAGGGTGTTATATGATTTAGGAAGTGGGGCAAGTTAAGTCCCCAATTTATCGGAAATTTTCAAGTAGCAACTAGGGTGGGCAAGGTGGCCTACCGGTTGGATCTGGCCGGGGAGCTTAGCCAGATTCATAGCACCTTTCATGTTTGTCAGCTTCGAAGTGCTTGGTTGATGATACATAGGTGGTTTTGTTACACGATATTTAGGTTAAGTGACGCCTAAATTATGTGGAGAGGTCAATGATGATTTTGGATACGAAGATGAAGGCCTTGCACAACAAGATGGTGACCTTAGTCAAGATTTAGTGGCAGCATCGGAAGGGTTCCGAGTAGACTTAGGTGCTCGAGACGGAGATGCACGAGCACTACCCATATCTATATATAGTTGAGGATTTTGAGGATGAAATATAGTTCAAGTAGGGGAGAACTGTAAAAACCAAGTTCCAGGTAAGAATCACTTTTGATTTGTCAATTTATGTCTTTAATAATAAATTTTGTTAGCCACGACGTGAGCATGTGAATATCAAGACGTGGAGGTGCCCAAAAAAATACGCATCTCATTTGATGTCATGATGTGAAAACATATTGGTCACGACCTGACAGCCCCAACATGCAAAACCTTAATTCTTGGATTTATGCCACTATTTAAGAGAAGTAAGGGATAGGGTTTGCACACCCTCAGCCTCTATCAGCTCCCTTACACCCTCAACATAAACCCTAGGCTCCATGTTGTCATTTAAGACCTTTTAGTGGTGTTTTTGGTGTGTTGAAGAAGAAGAAGGAGCTATTGGAGTATAGATTTCGCAAGATAACCTCAAAACCTCATCCTTGCTTATATTATGGACTTTTGTAAGTCGTCAATTTCCGAGCTTAATGTTTAGTGCTTCTTGATCTAGGTTTCTTTTCCTTTTTCTGCATGATTGTGAGAGTTTAAGAGGTTAGGTTCCATAAAGTTGGCAAGTTTATGGATCCTTATGGTGCCTTTGGAGTTATATGTTCCAGATCCAGATTTATATGGTGTATTTGGTCTCATGTACAAGTTTGAGTTCATTTTTTTCCATGTTTTTGACTTAGAATGGAAGAGACATGCATTAGACATGAATTTCCATAAACCATTGATTTTTATGGTGCATTGAGAATAGGAAAGCCTTTAGGAAAGTATAGATGAGTGGCTTTAGTGATTAAGATCTTAATGCATTAAAAAGCCAGAGCAGTTCTCGCGGCGTGAAAGATTGGCCATCACGATGTAAGAAAAGGGAGTCTTCAAAACTGTTTTGTCTCGAGGCTACCACAACATGACAAAAGCTTGGTCACGATATGGCGGACAGCTATTAGACTTTTGACTGTTGACTTTGACTTTGACCGTTGACTTATTGACCAAGTTTTACTTTAGGTCAATTTGAGGGTTTTGGGTTGTAGTTTAAGGATTGGTCCCTGATTGTTGTTTAGGTGACATGTAGTACCCATTTTTGGATTTGTGAGAGTTGTGTTGTTATCTGCTACACTATGAGGTGAGTTTTCTCATTATAATTTATATTACAGTACGTATCCTTCTATGTATGTTGGTTATTGTTTATTCTTTTGCATATGTTAACATATTATGCTTGGTTAGGTTGAGGCGGTCATGCTTTGTGTTGTAGGCCAGGATACCCGGGGGGTCCAGTATATTGTAGGCCTTGAGAGGCGATCCAGTCAAACTATAGGCTTAGGAGCGGTCCAAGTACTATAGGCCTTGCGAGGCAGGCCAGTAGATTGTAGGCTTTGTAGAGTAGTCCAGGCATCATGTAGGCCTTACGAGGCGGTCCAGGCAGATTGTAGGCTCATGCATTCATGTATTGTATGTGTATTGTTTTGTGGGGTATTTTGGGGGAACTCTCTAAACTTTGGCTCATAGTTATGGATTTAAATGTTTTCAAGTACTTCAGATGATCAGGGCTAGGCGAAGGCATGATTGTACACATCCTCTTGTTGATTTATGTTTTGAGAGATGATTTTGATACTCTGATTTCAATGGTTTTGTCTTGGAAATAATTCTTGATTAATCTATGGGTTTTATTAAAATATCTTCTAAAAATGAAAAAATTTATTGTGATTTTTGGCTGAACAATGCTACATTGAGTTCCTATAATTTAGCTTTCAACTTGATATTTTCCCCACATGAAACTTCATCGGACGTCATAAAATATTTTATAAATTTATGCATGTTGTGTATTAACCATCAAGGTTGTAGCTAGCAACTATAGGTGGGGGCACCAGCCCCGTATAGATCTATATATATATATATATATATATATATATATATATATATATCTTTCCCGATCACTTAAGATTTAACGATTATAGGTCAAGGTTAGGTGAAAACTACTCAACTAAAGGATGAATATTATCTTTCTCATTTGGCATCTGTTTTGTTTAGCTGTATTGTATACTTCTTGTTTTTCGATCTTGTTATCATCATTTTAATTTCCTCTATTTTGATTTCTTTCTATAATTGTACTGATATATACACTTTACACATATATATATATATATATATATATATATATATATATATATATAATAGTTTAGTTATCTTGATAGGATATTTGGGTAGAGTAACGACTAGGTATAATATTATCCTTTAAATTTAACCAAAATAATGACTAGGTACTATGTTACTCTAGAAAATTGGCTAGAGTAACAACTAGGTATAATATTATCATAAGATTTGGGCAGAGTATCTACTAAACATAATATTATCCTAAGGCTTTGTGCAACATAACTACTAGACATATTGTTCCTAAATATTGGCAGGGTAACTACTAGACATAATATCATTATAACGTTGCATGCGTTTTATAAATTACTGATATAATGTGAATATTAATATCTTACAAAATCAATAATATATTAATCTAACATGTATCCCCTCTCCCGTAAAACTTTTGAAAATCATAAAAGTGAGGTCGTGAACTCACCCTTTTCGCGCGCTTTAACTAACCTGGGGCTTTGCATTAAGAGGCTCAATCTAATTGGGAGGATGAACACTCTCCACATTGATTATAAGAGAGGAGAGATTATTTTGGGGTATGAAAAATGAATATATATGGACTTATTTATAATGGTTGTTTGATGGCACGTGCAACCCACCTTCATGTGTGTGCCGCACACACGCGCGTTGACTCCACCTAGAACTCAACGCATATCACTCCCCCATTCATTCACATCTCCCATATCTTAGTGAATCTGATCGTCAGAACCAGCTCCCACGCGTGGCGAGCATAACACTCGCACGAGATAATGTTTTTATATAATTCGTATATCCTTTATATGAACTCCGTTTTCGACATTCTCTATATATACGTGTAGCTATCATTGAGTACTACAACTTTCCTCTGGGTCGCATCAGATGATTCAAACTTTATTTTTAATCCATATTTTTATACGCCTAAATGATTTTACAAAAATCTTATCTTTATCGTAGGGACTCTGTTTTTGAATTTCTTTGTCTCATCAGTCTTATAACGAGGAGTACTTCGATTCTCTTTTATATAATTTTGGCAAAAACTCAACCGATTTTCTTTTGAATTTTTATAACACACATCCCTCGTGCACGGTTGATTTTTAAGGTTTAGAAAAATCATAACTTCTCCATATGAAGTTGGATCTTCACTAAACTTATATTTTTCGGATCGTTTCGATGCGTACTTTCGGGACGTATTACTTTTCATTCAAAATAACACAACTTTTTATGCACTTATGTTTAAGTTTTTGCATGGTTTTAACTGGTTTTTCTTTTGTATTGGAACCCGAACTTTTGTATTTTCAGTGTAGATTGATAAACATCACCTTTTAGGACTTTTATACTTAGTATTCTGTAACACCCATTTTCCAAAAAGGATTTGTGGATGTTATAAAGGAGTCAGGGGCATGGTTTTTGAGGAAAACCATATGGCATGACATCACATGAATGGTGTCACTACATGACATCCAAAATGAAGAACACATATCCGGGATGGCTGTCATGACGTGATGAAAGGAAAGTCACAACGTGACAGCAACTGCAGCCCAAGCCCATGATTTTTAGGGTTTTTCCATACTTAAGCACCTTAACTTCATGTTAGGGCATCCTTCTCAGCCTCAAAACTCTCCATTTTGAAAACCGTAGACCCTTTTGAGTGTTATTGGTATTCTTGGCCATTTGAAGACTCATTTCTCATACTTTGGTATGGTGCTTGAAGACCAAGTCTCATGCAAAATGTTTTAGTGAAGTGCTAAAGTGTATATCTAGCAAAGGGACTTCATTTCTAGAAAAATGTAAGTAAAGAGCTTTCATCTTGATCTTTAGTTTGCTAGATCTTGTACTTTGATCATATATGTCCCTTTTAGTCCTTGTGAGCTTGTGCTTTGGAGTTGAGTGAACTCCAACACCTCTTCAGCTTATTTTATCATCTCATAATCTTATGGGATTGGGAAAGTTTGCCTCTTCATCTTGTTCTTGAAACCATGCATCTTTTGGAAATTTTTTATGCTATTATGGATTTAGGATTGTAGATCTAGCTTTAGGATGGAGTCCTAATGGATAAAGTTCGAAAATTTATCCATTAAGTTACTAAAAACAACTAGATTTGAAGTTATGGGCCCTGATCTGAAGGAATTACGCCCTTAATGGAGATTTTGGCGTTCTGCCAAAAGCCACATTGTAGCCTAGGGTTTGCCATGATGTGGCGATGCTCAGAATCGCGACTGTTTTGTCCTTGCTCTCTCACAATGTGGCACATGGATTGTCACGACGTGGCGTTGAACTTGACTTTTTTTTATTGTTGAGTTTTGACCAGTTTGACTTTGGGGTCAGACTTGGAGGATTTGGTTTTTTGATTATGGATTTATCTCTTTTGGTATTAGTCAGCTCATCGGATTTAGCAGTGCAAGGTGCGAGAGTGTTGTTGTGCTTCCATGGTTCTTCTGCTCAAGTGAGTTTCTCATTATGCCACGTATCCCAATGTATATCCTTTATATAGTAGGATAGAGTTATTTTTAGAGTGCAGGTATGTTAGTGGCTAGGATAACTCCTATGTTAAGTATATGCAGTTTAGGACACTTGGGGTCTTGGTATGCTAGACTGGCAGGGTCTTACCTGTTGATCATATGATACTATTAGGAATTATAGTTGGTTAGGGTAACTGAGGTAGACCATTTATCAGGATTGTGTATGACTGGACAATGATGGACTTAGTTGAAAAATGGTTAATGGTAGGGTAACTAAGGAATGCTAGTTGCTTAGGGCATGTATATGTTAGTATTTGTTATGTATGGTTAAGTGATAAGGATATCTTGAGTTTTATGTAGTTTAAGTTGGATAGGGTGAGAACTCTTGGTCTAATGCCTGATTGTGATGTTCTTGTCTAATTGTTCGCTCTTGGGTGGGTAATCTATTTGACTGGCTATCTAATCCCTGAATGCATATAACTTCATGTATGTCATGCACGACCAGGATATGGCTCTTGACAATTATATGAGAGACCAGGATGTCGCCCCTGACAATTATATGAAAAACAAAGATCTGTCCCTTGGTAGTTGTATGGAAGACCAAGATGTGGCCCCTAGTAATTATATGAAAGACCACGATCTGGCCCCTGACAGTCATATGTAATTCTTGGATTTCGCCCTCGACATTGCAAGTAAAGACCATGATTTGGCCCATGGCAAAATGTAACAATATGATCTAGTCCATATCATTCACCTAGGGTTGGAGCAGACCCATTAGTTTATGTATGTTTGTTGTGTATGTTTATGTGGATAGGATATTGGTTGTTTGACACTAGAGTCGAACATTTGTGTGGATGCATTGTATGTATGATGGAATATGTGATATATTGGGGAACTCATTAAGCTTTATGCTTACAGTTGTGGATTAAACATTTTTCAGGTCGTACGTGAGAAGAGCTTAGTGGGATTGTACAGACGCACCGAAGATGTTCGTTTCTATGATTTTGTAAATTTAACTATGATAATGTATGGTTTCAATCAATCGAATGTTACTTAATGATTTATTAAATAAAGATTTTAATTTGTTAACTTATTTTGAAAATAAAAAATCTCTTTGTAATATTTGGGACGTTACAAGTTCGATACGTTTCGTGATTAGTGTTTGGTGTTAATTTTTGCAGTTGTCACATATCTGGGGTTGCTTATTGGTGCTATGATTGTGAGGGTGGATAGTTGGAAATAGGGGATTCAAAGATTTCAAAAGCAGATGACTCCGTGGAAGGTTAATAAGTGTTAAAACAAAGTTCTTTTAGGATCGTATGATTCTAAGCAGGATATTAAATAAGAACGTAACAAAGAACACAAGTATGGCATTGAATATGTCGTATGATTAATGTGATAACACCATAGAAGAGCTCGATAAAAAACTTCAATCTGTAGAGGTGTTTAGGGTTACAAGAATCTACGTAATTAACCACTGTTATCAATATACGCATACATGCATGCATATATATATATATATATATATATATATATATATATATATATATATATATATACTATAACCCTAACAGCTAATCTAGATAACAACGAAACTAATCTAGATAGACACGGATGGACAGGCCCAATCCGGATACAAAATATATGGCCCAAGACGCAACAAAAATAGACTTAACAATCTCCCCTTTGCGTCCTTGGAGCCGAAACCACATTCCTTTTTAACAGCTGGAGGCTTCTTCATAGTTTTGAACACCTTCGGTATAATGGCTATCATATGATGGCGAAAAGTAATATACCAACAAAGCATGTCAGTAAAGTTCTTCTTATCAGCTGTTGAGTTCTGTTTGCATCGGTGTATGATATTGATGATATGCTCCAAACAGTCTGTTGAAAACAGATGCTTATCAGCCATAGCAAACATAAACTTGAGTCCTTCTCCTTTCGTGAACATCACAGTTAGATTTGTTGAATCTATCTATCCCAATTTCATCATGTTTACATCACCAGGTTTAGGCGTCGGCTTCACAGTCGGCTTTTTATTCATTACCTTTGCTATTTCCTGATCCATAGTTGCAAGCTCATGGATATAGGAAGCCAACATTCTCTTAAGATGATCTAAAATCGGCTCATACTCCCGAGGCTCAGAGAGCAGAATGTTGTATAGCAGAATCCAGTCATGAGGATTGAGGTTAGGAAGATCTACTAGAGAGATTATAGATACCGTGTTTGTTGAACCACGGGTGATTTTGAAATTGACATTTACGAATCTCCCAGCAGGTGAAGGTTTCAGTACCTTAACTTTTTTAATCTTCTGTGCACTCCAAGTTAAGTACTGCGGTTGACCATACTTCAAGTAAAAATCAATCAATTCCCTGTCAACCTTCGGATGTGGATGTGGAAACTCAACAGTCGCCTCAAAGCAGTGAAATGTAAAAGCTTTTCTGGTAATAGGCATATCAAATTGCGAGTCTTTAGAGTTATCACAATCAAACGAAGCAACTGGTTCCAACCAATAAACAGAAGGAAATTCAAACGCTTGATTGATAAGTGTGTCTCTGTTCCACTCAGGAAACAAAGCCTTCTTGCATTGCAAAACATCCTCTTCTTCCTTATTTCTCTTTTCCTGCTCCTCTGCTTCACTAACCACTTTCATCGTTTCATCAAGCTCTCTGTTTCTTTTCTTTCGTATTAGAGCATCGGCTATAGTTTCTTCAATATCACTCTCAATGTCATCATTAATCCCTTTCTGCTTTGATTGAGAACCAGAACCCGAAACGAAATTAACCTTCGGTTCTGTTGTGACTTTCGGTTGTTCATCTTCTGTCTTCACAATCGGTCTCGGTTTAACAAAATAACGAGCGCGACTCTCTCCCCCTTGTTTTGGAGGTACAAACCCCTCCGAAACACCTTTCATTTCACTTAAAATGGTGATAGCAAGAAGGAGTTTGGATTGAAGATGATTCCGAATAGTCAGAGTTAAGATCGGATCATGCGCTTCAAGCAAATTAGTCAGCAAATCTTTCACATCTCCTGCACAACTTTTATAAACAGCCCTCTGAGTTTTCAACAAGGAAATTTCTTTCTCCGCCTGGGCCAGCTACACTTTCTGAACATCAATTGTTGCTTGCTTTTTAGCCAAATCCTCCTTCAAGGCACTCTCTGTTGCAAGATTAGCAGCCAGAGCATCAAAACGAGAATCCGCTGAGTTTAAGAAAGAAGTGGTTTATGTTTTAAGCTCAGAGCGTACAGCCTCAAACTTAGTAGTTTCATCGTGAAGGGACTTAGAAAAGGAGTCCACAGAGGATTGATAGTGTGCTGCATGGGTGTTAGCATGAGACTTTAACGACTCAAGAAAAATCTGAGTTGTATGAACAATCTCAGAAACGTCTTTGGTGGCCTGCTTACAGGTGGAGGTAGACTCATTAACTGCCTTCGTAGAATTGTCAATTGCCAGAGTATACTACTCAATGGCTGTCTCCAGAAATGCTTTAAGAACAACACCACCATAACCTTTGCTGTCGGCAAGCAAACGATCCAACTTCTCATGAATGCCCTATATTTGTTGACTTGTGACAGGAGCATCAGTATCATCATTGGTTTGAAGTTGGTAAGGACTGTAGTAGATCGAGTCAAATTCCTCATCGTCTCCCCCAAGAGTAGCACCAGAATTAGAGGATGGGGTTGGTGAAGGTAGTTTGGTAGCGATTGGAGTTTTAGTCACAGTAGTAGTCCCTGTATCAGATACATTGACTTCCATGGTGGACTTGGGAATGGCAGTGGTTGTTGATTCGGTTATAAGTGAAGAAGATAAGGGTATAGTAGAAATAGGAACATAAGTAATTGGTGGTGGGGTTGTCAAAGTTGTTGCTTGAGTGGTAAGAGGTGTAGTAACAGTGGGAACAGAAAGTGGAACAGTCTGTTTCGGCGATGGGGTTGGAGTTGGAACTCTGTTGTGATTTGGAGATTCTGGTGGAGTAGGAGATTGTGAAGGAGTGATCTCTCGGGGTGAGACATGACAAACCTCTTCTTCCCCACTTTGCTCATCTGCATGATCTGTGCTTGGAGGAGTGTTCCCTCTAGGTCTGCGAGCCATCTTCTTTATCTTCTTCGGTTTCGGTTGAGAAGTATCGCCTTCACCAGACTTGCGTTTAGAGGACTTGGACTTACGTTCCTCAGGATCCTCTTTCTTTGAAACCCTCTTTCCTTTGTTGGTAGGCTTTTCTAGTGCATCCAAAGCTGCTTGCTGCTCTGGAGACAGAACTCTCGGTACGATAGGAGGAAGTTTCCTATAGTGAGCCAAGACATTGCTCTTTTCTGTAACGCCACGATACATAGTTTCAGGAATCATTCCATAATGAGGAAACCTGAGCGGATCAGAGAGAATTATCTTCTTTGTAAGGAATATGGCAATAGAAGCAAGTAGAGCATCCTGGATGATCGGAATCTTTAAAGAATTAATTGCCTTCCTTGTAATCAGGGTCCAAAAACGCCCACATGAAACTTCAGAATGCCGTGTCGATGTATTGAGACTCTGCACCACCTGAGAACAGATTATAGAGCCATAATCAAGATTGATCCCGTTGTAGAGGACGTAAAGAATGGCGAGAAAACCCTTGCTTGTAGTATCGGAACCACCACATCGTTCTGCTAAACCCTTAATCAGTAGAGTGAGCAAGTCATTCCACTGAGAGGGTAAAGAAGATTTCTTCACTTTGGTAATGATTGTTAGCACATCGATATACCCCATCTCGTACATCATTGAAAATAGTTGAGATGTGGTGATGAAGTCTGGCGAGATGACAGAAGAATCTACTTCAAGATTCAAAATCGAACAGAACTTCACCTTTGACACGGAAGCCTTCTTGTCGTGGATGGTAAAATAGATACGATCTTTGTTTTTGTCATAAGTCGCCGTGGAATAAACCTGTGATAACAGCGACATTGGGACTGCTTCAACCTGGGTTAGGGCTAAAACCAGGGGGAAGATTTTAAACATTCCACAACCTGCAGCATATATGAGTCATATAAGAACGGACTAAGTTCAATGATCATATTTTGGTTAGGTTTAATGGTAAGCAAGGATTATGATGCCGTGTGTTCATGTACTGAAGAGGAAGTCGCCATTGATGAATGAAGAAGATGATGAACACTGTTTACTCGTCGTTTGAGAGACTTGAATGCTGGTAAGTTTGAGAGAATTGAATGCTGGTAAAAGACAAATAAGATGTTCAACCCTTTATATACCATTGCCTAGAGAGAGAAAACCGTGATGATTATGAAGAGATCACTAAACGTTGCCTGAAAAAACACGATGTGACAGGGTGGTTACTCCCAGATATACGTCAGCACACATGGCTTTAGAAACCATTCAAATTCACGCGCCTAAATCTTATCTTCAAACGGCATTTAAAATTCCACAATAGCCCCTCGTTTGGTTACAATTAATAACCCAAAATTCAAACCAAACAGTAACCAGAATGTTGGAAAGTAAAAATTTTCGTGCATAAGTGTGACAAAGATAAAGAAACAAATCAAATGTGTATGGGATGTCAGTGATGTCTTATAATTAGACAGAAAGCAGAGGATTCCGGGCAAAAATCACTTCCTTCAAAGTCAAGAGAGACTTGAAGTGCTTGTGTGCTTTCCCGAAAAATACGATCAACTGTTTGCTAATAAACATTGAAAGGCTTCTTTTAATCATAGGCTTAGGGTAGCTTATCTTCAACCGAACTTCGAGTTTCAACATAAAACCGAATGTTGGAAGAAGTACATGTGAGACCGATGTGGTCTGTAGAACAGGTAGGTGGGTTTTATTGTTTTAGTGACTATAGAGAAATCAGAAATCTAAAAAAAAAATAAACTGGATCTCTTTGGGAAGAAATGCCTTGGTAGTAGACAATTTCATAAAAGATCACACAAAAACAAAAAGAGAGATTTCCTCAGGAGACCAGTAAGTTCTTGAATATATAATTCACCGTCAATTCATTTTTGGTGTTGGATATTGGGTTTCACTCAGCACGTGATATGCGTATCTAAGATCACAAACACATATGTTGTGTAACCATAAACCTCAGTGGTAAAGACCGAGAGTCTCAAGGGTTATGTTGGTGAACCGAAAGTAGATGGAGAATATAAGGAGGTGGCTAAAGAACCGAATGTACCTTCTGCTAGATAATCCTGACAAAGCAGAGAAACTCTTTACTCATATGAGAAGAGTAAGGTAGCTCTAGACCGAGTAATATAAATTAGCCTGATTTAGAAGAAACGATGGGTGTTAATCGAATCATTAAGGCCTGCTCAAGATCGTAGAGGCTTAAGACAACATGCAGCAGCATGCTTCTAGGGACCCTTAACTAGTTCATTTTGAAATTGAATCTTACCTTCCTTAGATCCACAGTCGATTAAATGAGTATTTATATCACCTATGAAAAGTAAAGAAACACACCAAACAAGACAAATAGACAAACATACGAGACAAATAAAAAAAATAAAACTGAAAGATAAAATATTTTTGGAATTTTGAAATTTTCTGAAAAAGAATAAAAATAGATTGCTAAAATATTTTTGGAATTTTGAAATTTTCTGAAAAAGAATAAAAATAGAAAGATAAAATATTTTTGGAATTTTTGAAATTTTTTGAAAAAGAATAAAAACAGAAAGATAAAATATTTTTGGATTTTTTTTTTTTAAATTTTTTGAAAAAGAATAAAAACAGAAAGATAAAATAATTAAGTTCAAATCAAAAGAGAGATATGTACAGAATATACAACCGAAACCTTATTTCAAATGAGTGAAGCGAAATAGACCGAGCGTTCGGTTCATTTCGGTTCCAGAAAATTACGGAGCCGAGATAGACCGAGCGGTCTGTCCATTTCGGTTGTCTAATTTTAATAAGAGTTTTGAGGATTCGGTACCGACTCTCCTTCCATCATGCCCAAGCCTTGTAATATTTTGTTAAAGGTTGCTTCTGGTAAGGCTTTAGTAAAGATGTCAGCCAGTTGATCAGCAGATCGTACAAAGTGTACTTCCACGTTCCCATCTTCTACATGATCCTTGATGAAATGATACCGAAGTGCAATATGCTTGGTTTTTGAGTGTTGCACAGGATTATGACAAATCCTAATTGCACTTTCAGAATCGCAATAGAGAGGAATCTTCTTCATACTTAGCCCATAATCTCTTAGTTGACTTTGAATCCAAACCACTTTAGAGGTGCAGGATGCTGCAGCAATATATTCAGCTTCGGCTGTGGATAATGAAACACAGGTTTGTTTCTTGGACTGCCAACTAACAAGTTTCCCGTCAAGAAATTGGCATCCACCTTTAGTACTCTTTCTGTCCAGTCCACATCCTCCTAGATCAGCATCAGAGAAGGCTTGGATGAAGAATCCAGATCTTGCAGGATACCAGAGACCGAGAGATGAAGTTTTCTTCAGATATCGAAAAACGTTCTTCACAACAAGCATGTGAGGTTCTCTTGGATTGGCTTGAAACCTGGCACAGTAACAAACAGAAAACATAATATCTGGTCTACTATTTGCTAGATACATAAGGGACCCGATCATTTGACGATAAAGTGTTATATCCACAGCAGGTTTCTCCAAAGATGGGGTTAGCTTAGTGCCAAATGCCATAGGAACCTTCACTTTTGAGTCACCCTTCATTCCAAATTTTTTCAGTAAGTTCTTGGTGTATGCTTCCTGGTTTATAAAGATACCTTCTGGTCCCTGTCTAATATTCAAAGCAAGGAAAAAGTTAATTGGACCCATTGTGCTCATTTCAAATTTAGTCTCCATCAACTTCCTGAAATCAGCTGTTAAGCTAGGATTCGTGGAGCCGAAGATGATATCATCAACATAAATCTGAACAATCATCAAATGTTCGCCTTCCTTCTTACGAAAGAAGGTTGGGTCAACCGAACCTTGTTTAAATTTTGACATTTTCAAGAAGCGAGTTAGCGTTTCATACCAGGCTCTCGGTGCTTGTTTTATCCCATAGACAGCTTTATCCAGCACATAGCAATGATCAGGGTATTTTTCATTCACAAAACCAGGTGGTTGCTCAACATAAATGGTTTCTTCTAATTCTCCATTCAAGAAAGTACATTTTACATCCATTTGGAAAACTTCGAAGTTCTTGTGAGCAGCATATGCAAGAAAGATTCTGACAGTTTCTAACCTTGCTACTGGAGCAAAGGTTTCTTCATAATTTATCCCTTCTTCTTGACAATAACCTTTTACAACCAACCGAGCCTTGTTACGAATGACATTCCCTTCTTTGTCCAACTTATTTCTAAACACCCATTTCAGGCCGACAACAGAAGCATCTTTCGGTGTAGGAATCAACCTCCAAACTCTATTGCGTTCGAACTCATGGAGCTCATCCTGCATTGCTTGAACCCATTCTAAATGATCAAGTGCAGCATTTACAGTTTTCGGTTCAATTTTGGAAATAAACGAATTGAAAATACAAAATTCCACTTTAGAGAATAATGCAGTTTGTTTCGCCTTCAGTTGAGATCAAGTAAGAACACTTTCTGAGGTTTCACCAATAATTTGTTCTTTGGGATGGTCTTTTCTCCATTTCACTAATGGAGGATAGCTTGGATCATATTCTGGATTCAATTCAGCTTCTACTTCTATTTCAACATCTGACAGATCACCCTCACCTTCGTCAGTAGAACTATCACTTTCTTTGTCCTTCTCCCCCTCAACTGGCGAAGTGAAATCTCTGTCAGCATCAGAGTCTGCATTTCTTGTGGAAGTTGGTTTCTCCCCCTCGATTTGACTATCACTTGGTTGTTTTGGATCAGTGTTTGCCCTATCATCTGAACCTTTAGATGTAGGATATGAACTTGGATTCTCCCCCTCAACAGAAGCTCCGCTTGTCTGTGAGGTTGTAGAGCTCTCCCCCTGGAACGTTGAATCTTTGTTTGGAGAGCCTGTTGATGAGTTAGTACTTGGTGGTTCACTTTCCATCTCTTTAGTAGCTTCATCTATGATCTTCTTGAGATTATCGAGTTTGTTATCTGCTGCCGTTGCCTCTGAATGAATTGCTTTTTCTGGTTCATCGAATAGCCAAATGTATTCCTCAAACAGGTTGGATATTGGAACCGAGACCTGTCCAGATTCTGGGAATATGTCTCCTAAGGCACTTTCAGTCCTTTGAACCTTCTGCATATAATTGTCATCAAAGGTGACATAATAAGTCTCTTCAATTGTTTTGGAACGCTTATTCAACACCCTGTATGCTTTTGATGACAGAGAGTAACCCAGAAATATGCCCTCATCGGCTTTAACATCAAACTTATTTCGTTTCTCTTTAGAATTAAAAATAAAGCACCTTGAACCGAAGATATGGAAAAATTTGACATTCGGCTTCCTATTGTCGATGATCTCATAAGGAGTTATGGAGAATCTCTTGTTGAGCAAGGACCAATTCTGAGTATAGCATGCAGCGGCAATTGCATCAGCCCAGAAGTATAAAGGTAGGGAAGTGAAACTTAACATGGTTATGGCTACTTCGCATAACGAGCGGTTTCGTCTTTCAACAATCCTATTCTGCTGTGGTGTATAAGGGGCCGAAAAATTGTGATTTATCCCCTTATCAGCCAGAAAGTCCTCAAAATCCTTGTTCTTGAATTCCAGACCATTGTCACTTCTGATGTTTCTGACCGTTTTCTTTAGTTGTACTTCTATTTGCTTGATGAATGCCTTCAGCTTGGGAGTAGCATCTAATTTCTGCTTAAGAAAGAAAACCCAAGTGAAGCATGAAAAATCATCTACAATAACAAGAATGTACTTACTTCTACCGATACTCTCTATAGCAGAAGGTCCACATAAATCAATGTGTAACAGTTCAAGTGCTTCCACTATCTTAGTATTGATGCGTGTAGGGTGGCTTCTTCTGCTCTGTTTACCCATCTCACATGCTGCACATAAATGCTCCTTTTCAAACATGAGAAGAGGAAGGCCTCGAACGTGATCACCAATCACTAATTTGTTGATGTCTTTGAAATTTAGGTGTGATAGACGTCGATGCCATAACCAGCTTTCATCGGTGTTTGCCTTTGACAACAGACAGATAGCTGGTGTCCCTCGAATTGGGTTAAGATTCAGAGGGTATATCTCTCCCTTTCGTGCAGATTTCAGCAGTACCTTCTTGGATTGTTTTTCCACTATCTCAGACCCCTCATCATCGAATGATACCTTCAAACTCGTGCCTACAACTAATTGTGACACGCTGATGAGATTGTGTTGCAATCCTTCTACATAAGCCACCTTTCTGATCGAGAAGTCTCCATTTGTTATCATGTCGTATCCTTTGATTGTTCCATAGGATTGTTTCCAAACTTCACAGACCCACCATCTTTCAGGGACCGAAACTCTCTTAGCTCCTCCTTCCTCCCTGTCATGTGACGCGAGCAGCCACTGTCTATATACCATTCGTCGTCAAACTGCTCGTCACTGATTACCTACAAATTCAAGTAGATTTAGGAACCCAAAGTTTCTTGGGTCCTGCTGAGTTTTTCACAGAGAAAGGAATAACTGCAGAAACATCAACTAAAAAGGTTCGTTTAATGAGAGTGGTTTGATCTTTTCTTTTAATGGTATACACCTTGATTTTTGTTTTATCTTCTTTAAATTTTAGTGTATCAGTTGGGGTTGTTTTTGATGGTTTAAGATTTGTCGTTTGATTCCTAGGTTTAGTAGAGGATTTCTTATTTTCCTTCACAGAGTCTGATACCAGCTTTCCTTTTCCTTTGATGTCCTTTAAAGAATTTGTTTCAACTTGGGACTTGGAGGATCCATTACTAGGATTGGGACCGAATATGGGTTGAGGACTAAATCTAGGTCGAGGACCGAGTCTAGGTCGAGGACCAAAAGTGGGTTCAGGACCGAGACATGACTTTCGGTTCTGGGATTTGGAATAGTAGGAATTTGGGCTGAAATTTTCCTTCAACTTTTCCTTTCCCTTGTCCATGGATCCTTTCCTGAGAGGCTCATAGTTGGGTTTTTGAGAATTCCAATGCTTTTTCCTTTCATTCAGATTCGTGGCATATCTCTGATTTCTCAAGCGTTTCTGTTCAGCTAGCTCCTTCTGAGATTTGTGAATATTGAAGCTGGACTTTGGTTTCTCCTTCTGAATTGCAGTTGTCTTACCTTTAATTTTACATTCTGTGCTCTTCTTAGTTTGAACCTTCGGTTCTTCCCTCTTGATTGGAACATCAGGTTCAACCATTGGTTCCTCAGGAACATCTTTGGTTCCACTTGAGCATGGAATATTGAAACTGGGGGGTTTGTTGATGGGCTCTGGTATGTATCTACCTTTGACTCTCCATGTGGTTTTCTCAGATAGTCCCACAGTCTCATCTGCGTTGTCAATAGGAGCAGACCAGAAATAGTCTTCGCATCCTTTAGCGTTATCTTCGTCAACTATGATTCTTAAATCTGCCGTTTGCCTTTGAGTGACCCCAGTCACAGCATAAACCTAATTTGGCACGGTCTAAACCTTTTGATAGACCAAGGCCTTTTCCTTGAGTTTTGGTTTCTGTTCTTTTGACAGATGAGCAAACTCAACGGAGTTTTCTGATATAAGAGGTTTTTCATTCTCGGTTTCATGTTTCATAAACTTCGAGCAATCAACTTCATCCTCTACTGAGATTTCACTCATCTCGCTTTCCGCATCAAATTCAGACGAATTATCTAAGTTTATTTTATTATCTTGAACAATTTTGGTATTTGACAGATTGAATGTTTGTATAGTTTCAGTTTTAATCTTTTGCCTTTCATTTTCATCTAAGATATCTTTTAACATACTCTTATGTTCCTTAGAATCGATGAAGGTTTCTATCTTATCCAAACCTAGCCTATACGAGCTTAATGTCTCTTCAGAGGACACCTATGATTCACATTCTGCTATAACTTCATCTTCCTTAAATTCAAGAAAGAGCAAAATCATTTTATGAATTTTCTTTCCAATTTCACAGCTTAAATGTAATTGAGCAATATTAGTATAAAGAAGCTTCACAATTAAACAGAAAACATTTCTTTGTTTTACTAACTTTAAATTGTCTCTTTGCAAATAAATACATTCATCCCTATTTCTAACTAACTCCGCTTCCTTCAGCTCAATCCACATTCTCCTTTCCTCATTTTTTGAAGACACCCTGCCGAGTTGGTCAGTTAGGTTAGAATTTGCTAAGCGGGTTTGCATGAGGCTACTACTTAGTTTAGAAAATTTAAATTTTAATTCATTTAGTTCTTCTTGATAATTAGTTTTTGAGATTTTAAGAGACTCAAGAATAGAATGTACCTTTTTGATCAATCGATCGCAGTCGTTGATCTTCTCACTCACTGGCTTGGCCGCAAAGCACTTGTTTTCTGTCAGGTTCGGTTCCGTATATGCACTTTCTGTTGATGGACCAACAGTGACAATAAAGCACTTTCCACCCGAACCTTCATTCTTTGCCACATATGCCTTTCCATGAGTGGGCCTTCTTACCTCTTCGTCTTCAGAGTCGGTTGACCAGACTTCTACGCCACCAAACTCATCTTCCCCATCATTCTCCTGTACGATTAAGGCATTCATTGAGCTGTTGGACGCCTTTTCTTCTTTACTTCTTCTAATTTTCGCATATAATACGCCTCATCATCTTCACCCTCTTTTTTCTCAGCCATCTTTCTCAACATGCAATCTTTGGCAAAATGGTTCTTGCCGTGACAATAGTTGCAGTCGTATCCAGAGTCTCCCGCAAGCTTGCTCTCCTTTTTCTCCTCATCCTTTTGAGAGGAGACTTTCGGTTCATCCTTTAGTTTTTCAGAACTATAACTTCCCTGCCATTTTTGGTTCTTGCTGATGGGAAATTTTCTCCTTGCAAATTTCTTTGGATTTGTGACCATCAAGGCATATTCCTCACTTGTAAGGTCGCATTATGACATGGCTGACTCTTCTTCTTCTTCTGCAGTACTTTTTCATTTAGAAACAAGAGCCAACGATCCCACACTAGAGATCACTTTCGCTTCCTTGGTTACAACACTTTCATGAGACTTTAGTATACCTACTAGTTTCGCCGGCGAGTATGATTTGAACAGTTCATGCGCCTTCACAGTGGAAACCACAGCCATCCATTCTGGTCTCAGCTCGTTCATGAACGTTACTTTCTGCTCGATCAACTTTCTCTCTATCCCATGCTTGATCATCTTACTGAGGAGATGATTGAACCGGTCAAAGGTATGTACAAGCTTCTCTTCAGGTTTCTGTTCGAAAACTCCAAATTCTGACAGCAACAGAGTTTGAATGGAGTGTTCCATGTCTTCATCAGTTGAGTAAAGTTCCTTCAACCTATCCCAGATCTCTTTAGCAGTTGTGCATGAACCTACTAGCCGAAAGGTGTCAGATTGCAGGGCGAATCTTATCATTTGCATGGCTTTAACGTCACACAAGAGCTTGTCCTTCTCATCCTGTGGCATCTTCTCAACATCCGTCACTAGCTTGTTGTAATCCATTTGCGACTTAACAGTCGTGTTTGTTCCCGAATGTACAAACGGTCCACGAGTGATAGCTTCCCAGATGAGATAGCCATTGTCTTCAGATCCAACCACGTAATCTTCAAAGTGATGAGCCCATACTTCGTAGTCTTGAGTACAGAGTATGGGTACTCTGGTTATTGATCTGATGTTGTTTGAGATGTTTATGGGGTTTGTATGCGAATCATCGTGAGACATGGTGAGCTGCTAGAATCAAACCTGTAAACTTGAGATTAGGGTTTTATCAAAAATAGAGTTGTCGTCGATATGAAGACGACGGCTTCTATTTATACGATAAAAGCGGAAACCCTAAAGTATTATGAATACATAAGTAATGTGTATTGATCACACAATCTCCTGCTCTGATACCAATTGTTAAAACAAAGTTATTTTAGGATTGTATGATTCTAAGCAGGATATTAAATAAGAACGTAACAAAGAACACAAGTATGGCACTGAATATGTCGTATGATTAATGTGATAACACCTCAGAAGAGCTCGATAAAGAACTTCAATCTGTAGAGGTGTTTAGGGTTACAAGAATCTACGTAATTAACCACTGTTATCAATATACGCATACATGCATGCATATATATACTATAACCCTAACAACGAAACTAATCTAGATAGACACGGATGGACAAGCCCAATCCGGATACAAAATATATGGCCTAAAACGCAAAACAAATAGACTCAACAATAAGATTTCCGTTGGAGGACGACTAATATTAATTAAAGTTGTCATTGGTTTGTTGGGAATTTACTATGTGTGTGTGTGTGTGTGTATATATATATATATATATATATATATATGTCTTCAACGTTATAGATATGGTTTGTCTTGAGTTGGAATCCTTGTGGTCTCGGTTCTTTTGGTTTCATGAGGAGGTAAAAATATTAGTAGTAAAAGGTGATATATTCAAAGAAATTGAGGTTTGGGAATAGGTTGCTTGTACGCCTTTAATCGGGATTTGTTACCAAAATGGAAGTCACAATTTTTAAACAATAGAAATGATAATTCGGTCAAAGTTAACAATATTATTCATGAGGCGTCAGGGTGGCTCGCTACAGACCATGAAAAAACAAAGGTGAGTAGGGGTTGGACAACCATTGTGTCATCAGTTCAGGATATGCATGAAAAAGGGTTCCATTCCCAACCACGCCTTTAGGAAGTTGGTGGGAAACTGAACTAACACTTAGTTTTGGGAGGAAACATGGGTTGGTAAAAGATCAATTTCACATACTTTATGCCTTGGAAGTGCTTAAAGAATGTTGAATTTCTATGCAACGTCCCAAAAATACGATCCGAAAATTTCATTTTTAATTTAATATAACAGTATTCCAAAACATTATCCATATAACCCAAATGAAAATAAGTGTATCAAACATCATATCAATCAGAGTAATATCTCAAAAGCGGAAACCACGTGGTGTGTGCGATGCAGTCATCCCGAGCTTTTCCCCTTGGAACCGAAAGTACCTGAAATATAAACTGAAAACCGTAAGCACAAAACTTAGTGAGTTCCCCAAGATACCGCATACTAAACATAAAACACATGACGGGTCCCACCTAAAGAGTATAACGGGTCCTGCCCTAACTTGCAAAACGGCCCCCGCCCAATGAAAATAATGGGCCCCGCCCTAACTCGCATAACGGACCCCGCCCAAAAAGTATAACGGGCCCCTCCCTAACTCATATAACGGTCCCCACCCACATATAATTCATACTACATATCAAGTAATAACATACATGATAATCATCGGGCCCCGCCTAGTAAGCATACAAGCACATATATATACTAGTGTCACATTGATAATGAGTATTCTAACATATCAGATCATGGGTCAGCATTGGTGCCTTCGACCCGCTATACATGGTGAGGAAACTCACCTATAAATTTGATCGATAGCTGAATAGGTCCCGACTCTGAATATCAGCTCTACCCAACACCTAAACAGTAACCAATCCTTAGATACAACTCAAAATACCTCAGAAACCCCCACCCCCCTCTTTAGGTCAAACTTGGTCAAAGACAGAAGTCAAGGTCAAGGTTAATAGTCCATGTTGACCTAATACGCCGTGTTTTGCCATCATCCAAATAGTCAGGGAAAACCCCAGCCAACACACTGTGTTGACTTGCAAACACGCCATGTTTTCCTGAGTTCCAACAACTTAACACATTAAGCTGTCCTCTTTGACTCCAAGAGCTACAAAGCTCAGATCTAGACCAAAATGAGATTTAGAATGGTAAAGTTTCCAACTTTACCCATATGGACTACCAAAAAGGGTCCAAAACCCAACCATAAGGCTTGATAGTGCCAGGTCTTAACCACTAAGCACTTAATCCTTGAAGACATATCCTCAAAACATAGATCTCAGTTCCTAGCTGGAAAACCACATAAAGTTGCCAACTTTACGTTCATTCATGCCTAAATGAAGCTCTTAAGATTAAAATGGACTTAATAAGTGACTTAATGCATGCATGAAACCAATTATCTCATAAAGCTTGCACCTTAATGCTCAAGGAGTCCAAAACAAACTCAGATCTAGAATAACAAGTCCTTAAAATGACTTTACTCTCTCAAAAACCCGAAAAGGGACCAAAAGCATAAACCATAATATGAGGAGATCTAAGCGTCTATAAGTCAAGGTTCAAACTTGATACCTTAGGAAACTTGCACAAAAGAAGATGATTCTGGATCCAAAGCCTTTACACCAAGCAAGGCAACTTCAAGATCTCCTCTTCCTTCACAAAGGCCAAAAATGAGCACCAAGAACTTCTTATTAGCTCAAGAACACCACCAACAGACTTAAGGATCGATTTTAGGGTTTTAGTGGCAATGAAGGCTGGTAAAGAGGCCAGCCATGAGGACTTAAGGACTTTATATAGGGTGCAACACCCTAAAACTTAGGGTTTCTCCACCAGCCGCCACCATGCCGTGTAATGATACAAACACGTCGTGTTGGTCCAATAAATTTTGTGGCCCAAAGGCCTATCGACACGCCATGTTGAGGCTTTACCATACCTTGTTCAAAGAGAATCATGAAGACATTGGAATTAGTTCATACCTAGAACTGAGTGTTACATTCTGACCGTTGGGAGCTCAATTGTTGGGTGTGGAATTTGCGAAGGGAGATCAAGGGAGGTATTAAAATAAAGCAGTTGGAAGATATGTTATTAATGTTTGTTGAAATCAATACTTCAATCAATTTGGATAGATGGACGTGTGATCTTGATTCACATGGTGTGTTCTTTGTTAGTAATGCTCACTTTTTATACATTAGGCTACCTTACAGTTAGGAGATGTTGAAACTAGGTGGAATATATACATATTTATTAAAGTCGGTGTGGTTTGCTAATTTAGTGTGCCTTGTTGGATAGGATTCCTACCAGGAAGAATTTAGTGGACCTTGGCATTGATCGTCCGTCTCTTTTATGCATGTTTTGTGATTCTTGTATAGAAGATACAAATCATGTGCTCCTTGTGTGTGATGTAGCAACTAATTCTAGGTGAGGGTGGCCAAATGGGTTGATATTCCTTTTTCCTCCTACAGTCGACTATGTTGAATTCTTGTCTTGTGTTGATATAGTTGTTGTCTCGAGCATGAAGAGGAAGACTTTAGAGGTGATAGTATGCATCAGGATGTGAGTGTTGTGGAGCTTTCGAAACAACGCGGTCTATCAAAATATCGTTTTTCCGAAAATTGGTATTTTTGATAATATCAGTTTTCATGTTTTTAATTGGTTTGATAATAGGAACTCGAAATGTGAGACAATATGTACCACTTAGTTACATAATTCGATCCTTAACATTCCTATTTTCTAGCTAGTTTTTTGCTAATTTTTTATAATTAACATTTGGTTGTTTAAAAAATACTTATATTTTGGGTGTATAATATAATAAATGTATATCAATTTCATTAATAAACTTTCCTTCTAATTTCAAAAATTATTAAATTAAAGATTCATTAATTTTTTTATTTATTTATCTAAATTATTTGTTTAAATTTAAAAAAGAAAAAAAACACACTTTAATTTTTATAATTCAATATTTTCTCACGTTTCTTATAAATTTATACTCTTAAATGTTTAAAATTTTATATTTAATTTTTTATAAAAATAAACTCATGTAATACATGAGTCTCACACTTAGTTTTGTAATATATTTTGATCTACTGGATTCAATATCGAAATGCATTTTCACCAAAAATGAATTTATCCTTACTGTAAATGTAAGGACGCTCATTCGCATATCACTCAAGTTAACGAAATATGTTTACACGAAAACTAGTGAAAAATGTCTATCAACTTGAATAGAGAAATTAAATATCCTCCTACAATTTCTTTCTACCATCTTCTTATCCATGTCAAACGATGACATGTGTCATATTTAATTTTTCTTAATACTATTTTAATCCATTTGTCATCATTTTATATGGGTAGGAAGATAAGTAGGAGTAAATTATAGGAGGATATTTAATTTCTCACCGGAATAAATTGTCACTTGTAAGTGATGCATCGTGGTGCCCAAATGATTCGGTTCAAATGTTAATTGTCAAAACATATTCTTTGAATTGCATGTCAAAATGTTAAAAGTTCAAGAAAAAGGGCTTAGAAATGAGAAAGATTGATAACATATCGGAGGAAATGAATACGATAAGATTTAAGTCGTTGTCAAGAGTCAAACAAAAGTATAATATGTGGATAGCGTTTTCTTTTTATAATGGGATAATGACTTAGGAGGGTAATAACGTTTCCTGTTTGTCCATTTTAGGTCCCTAACGTATTTTTGTGAGTATTACACCATTAAGGTTATTATAACTGTTTACAGATAGTCCTTTTAACAGGAAGAAACCAGTAAAAGGGATTATTTCTAAATAGTTATAACAACCTTAATTGTGTAATACACATAAAAAATACGTTAAGGACCTAATATGGACAAACGAGAAATGTTATTACCCTCCTAAGTCATTATCCCCGTATGAAACTATAAACCCCTATAGTAAATTTTTACTTTTTAAATAAGAAACTTGTAGGTCTTGGGGTTGGTAGTTTGGATGCTTTTAACCTCGGTCTTCTTTATAAATGAAAGTGGTGGTTTCTTAATGACAAGGAAGCTCTTTGGGTTAAAATTGTCAAATTTTGTCATGGGGAAGGTGGTGGTTTTTCGGATGATTCGAGAATAGGAACTGGAGGGGGTGTTTGGCAAAAGATTGTAGGATCCATTAATTATCTCCATGAGAATGGTTGTATTCCTTTTAATTCCATGTATAGAGTGGTGGGGGATGGGACTCAAACGAGGTTCTAGAAGGATGTTTGGTGCTTGGATATTTCTCTTAGGGAGTGGGAGGCTCTTTGCTTTGGCCTTTAATTAAGATGCTCGAGTAAGTGAATAATGGGATTCGGGGGGATGGAATTTTCATTGGCATCGGGGGATTAGAGGAGGGGCTGAATCGACCCAATTTGATTATCTTGTGGAGATATTAAATCCTATTCGCATAGGGGAAATGTCGGATAAGTGGTCTTGGGAGCTTGAATCGTCGGGTGTCTTTACTGTTAAATCAGCACGAAATTGGGTTAATGATATGACACTTCCTATTAGTAGTATGCCTACTAGGTGGAACCGTTTTGTCCATATTAAAATTAACATTTTTTATGGTGTGTGCTTTTGGATCGCATTCCGGTAAGAGCTAAACTGGTGGAAAGGGAGGTGGTGATAGATTTCTTATTGTGTCATGTGTGTCATAATTCCCAAGAAAGTGTTAAGCATTTGTTGCTATAGTTTTCGGTTGCTGATCAGGTTTGGAGTCGGGTTGGGCATTGGCTTCATTTGGACCTTTCCGTGTTTTCATCTAGCCGTGATGTGGTTATAAAATCCAATCCGGCCTTAATTTATTCTTCTCTCTAGCTCCTTGCTAGAGGTTAACTGGATGATGTGGCTACAAAATAAAATCCAATCCAATCCAAACCTTTCTACTTTTTATTCTTTTTAATTTCAACAACTTTATATGAAACACCATATAAAATAAATACTAAAAATCTTAAAAATATATATTCAAAATAATAAATACTAAAAATCTTAAGAGGGTAATAACGTTTCCTGTTTGTCCATTTTATGTCCCTACATATTTTTTATGTGTATTACACCATTAAGGTTATTCTAACCATTTACAAATAGTCCTTTTAACAGGAAGAAACCGGTAAAAGGGATTATTTCTAAACAGTTATAACAACCTTAATGGTGTAATACACCCAAAAAATACATTAGGGACCTAATATGGACAAACAGGAAATGTTATTACCCTCCTAAGTCATTATCCCTTTTATAATTACTGTATACTTATTTAAGTATTTTTAATTAGTTTGATATTCGAGTTGTTGTCAATTGTGTACTATTCAGTTCTTTATAATTTCAAATTGATAATCATTAAAACTTTATAGTACGGAAAAAGATAAAACATTTTCTTTCTTAATCCTTCTTATTTTTAAATAGGCATATTGATTATAAATATTATATAGAATGGTTACTTACATAGAATAGCCAATATTACTTCATGTTTCAAGTTTAAAACTATTTTTTCAATGTTTTTCAACCAAAAAAATCAAACTTAAAGAGAGGGTGCCTTTTTGGTTTGTCGAATTGAGTTCGATTAACTTTTGGTTTGATTTTTTCACAAAAACATTTATATTCTATGATGATTTGATGATGAGTTTATGGTAATGATGATTCTTATGATGCATTGGTGATAAGTTTATGGTATATGAGTGATAAGCAAGCCGATTGCAACATCTTACGCATGAGGTTCATGAGTGAGACGATTTTGTGTAGTCCAAACAATTTACTAGGTTTTCGAGGTCCATCACTCATGCACTTTGTATGTTTTTGGGATCGTTTCATTCCTAACGGCCTTTACATGCATGTCCATGGGTTTGTTTGTATGGTCCGGACACTAGACTTATGGTACATGAAGGTTGAAGTAGACCCTTGGGCATACACATATCTTAGGGATGAAGTGCACTCATGTTACACTAGTGATGAAGAAATCCCATTGCAACTATTGATTTGATTTGTGTATGTGGATACTTCGAATGATCCATGCATAAATATACATATTATGTGTTGTATGGTGCTATGTTTTATCATTCATACCATTTGCATGTCATTTTCTGAGTTTCATCCCTCATATGTTTGAATGTCTGTGGACATGTTTCATCCTCATATACTACATGCAAAGGGAAAGGGGGTGTAACATGCCAACATTGTAATACCTGTTTTCTAGGATGGATCGATTGAGGACTTAAAAGGATCAAATGTAAAGTTTTTGGAAAAAAAACATGTGCCATGATGTGGTGAATGAAACATCAAGGCTTGGAGTTCAAATGGCTCGAAACGTGCATCTGATGGCTGCCACGACGTGACAAGAGGAATGCCAGAACATGGAAGCTGCTACGGCCCAAACCCATGATTTTTAGGGTTTCTTCCATATTTAAGCACTTAAACTCAAGGACTAGGGCATCATCTTCATCCTCCAACCCTTCAACACGAAACCATAGCCTCCATGTATGTTTGAGAGCCTATTTTCTTTAATTAGAGCTTATTCCTTGAATTTTTGTGAAGCTTCAGGAAGAAGGAAGTCCACATTGGTGCAAGGAAGCAAGGAGCTGGTTTGAATCCATCATTCTCTTTTGATTTTTGAGCTATTTGAGGTATAAAGTTCATACCTTGGCAGATTCAAGTTTCATATCATTTTGGGTAGTTTTGGTCCCTTTCATGGATGCTCTTTGAGTTTGAGGAACTCCAAAGATTGTTATGGTCTTCTTATGACCTCTAAGTTTCTGATTATTGAGAAAAGAGCCATGTTTGGAGTCATCTTATGTCCATGCACAAGTTTAGGTCACATTAGGGACTTCTTGGACTTGGAATTGTAGATCTTGCCTTATAATGGAGTCCTAATGGATAAAGTTGTATCCATTAGGTAATTGAAATGGACCAGATATGAAGTTATGGGTGTAACATCCCGATGATGATGTATTTTCAATTCTAACCCTAGTATGAAGAAATACTGCATTTTGGTCCTTGTGCATGATAAAGTTTGCAAAATGGCCCATAGTGGAATTTTTGTAATTATTTGGGGCGGACTCACGTACGTTGGGCGTACTCCTAGAGTACATGGGGTGTACGCGGGTGAGCCACAAACCCTAATTTTTAGGGTTTGGACCCTATTTAATCATCTTTATGTCCTCCAAGCCTCTTCTCTTATCAGCCTCCATCACCCCCATTCGACCTTACCAAACCCTAGTTCCTTGTTTGGGCATTCTTGACCTTTGATGTTTATTTCGTGGCTTTGAAGAAGAATGAAGGAAATGAAACTACGTTGGAAGCTTGAAGAAGCTTTGGATCTAAAATCTTCATGTCTTTAGTAACCTCCAAGAGGTATAAAGTTTCAAACTTGGCTTGTATTTCCTTAAGATCTTGCTAAGTTCTTGATTTATGAGCATTTTGTCCCAAGTCTTGACCTTTTTGGAGTATTTCATTCTTTATCCCATTCCTTTTGTCCTTTCAGACGTTTTGAGGTGCTTAGAGGCATAAAAATGTGGACTTGATCAATTATTCCCTTCCATGCATGTGCTACAAGGTCTTAATAGGTTAAGTAGATACGACTTTTAGTATTAAGCACTTTTTGGCCATGAAAGACCATAAAGTTGGAAACTTTATGGTCAAGGACGTTATTTGGGGCTTGGATCTGACCTTGAACATAAGCACTTGATGTATTAAGCTCTTAATGAGAAAAGGGGGTGATCAGGTGCATACACTAGGCGTACCAAGTGGTACGCTGCGTGTACGGGGTCAGAGCCCCGTCGTCTGGTCAACAAGCGAGTACACCCCACGTATAGAGGAGTACGCCCAACGTACTCGGTTGGGTTGACTCGATTGAGTTGACTCAGTTGGGTTGACTCGAATGAGTTGACTCGGTTGGGTGTTGACTTGACCTTTGACCTTTGACTAAGTTTGACCAAGGGTATTTTGGGAAAATTATTATTAATCTAGAATGGGAATTTTTTGATTATTAGGAGTTGAGTAGAGTCGGTTGTCGGAGAAGAGATTCATTCAGACTGTATTCGGATTGAGAGGTGAGTTTTCCCCACTGTACTTATGGGTCAAAGGCACCAAGGTTGACCCATTGGATTAGATATTCTGGTTCACTGTATGTTGTTATATTGAAGTAATCCGTTAGATCTGTATCTTGGTATATAGGATGTTGTTATGTTGTATTGATCTATTATATATGTACCTTGGTATGTAGGATGTTGCTATGTTGTGGTGATATGTTAGATCTGTATGACTACCTGTATTTGCTAGCTATTGATTGTTATGGTGTATGTTGATATGTTATGGTTTACTGGGTTGAGGAGGACCAGCTGAAACCAAAGGCCAAGACACCTAGGGCGGTTCGGATAAACTGAAGGCCTGCGAGGCGGTCCAGTTAGGCCGAAGGCCCAGAGAGCGGTCCAGATAGGCTGAAGGCCTGGTGAAGCGATCCAGTCATGATGAAGGCTTTGTATACATGTTGTTGTTGTTATGTTATGTGGTGATACTTTGGGGGAACTCACTAAGCGTTGGTTTACAGTTTTAGTTTTGTTTTAGGTACTTCTGAGGATCGTGGCAAGGTGAAGGCATGATCGTGCATATCCTTCGGTTTTATGTTATCTGCATTTTTGGGACACTCTGATTTCTGAGAAATACTTTTGAAACAATGGTTTTGTAAACATTATGGATTGAATGACTGATTTTGAAAAGTTTAGATTTGTTTTGATTTTTGAGACGTAACAATGGGTTTAGATCAATTAGGATTAAGATCTTAATTAAGAGTATATCATTATGTCAGAAACCACAGCATGGTGAAGGGATTGCTACGATGTGGCAGGGTCCTGCATGTCGACTGTTTTGTCCTGACATGCCCATAACGTGGCCAAGAGGTCTCCACGTAGTGGTGAGCGTTGACTTGGTTGACCATTGACTTTTGTTGGCAGTTGACCATTTACTTTTTCCGAGTTCGACTTTGGGTCAAACTTGAAGGACTTGGGTTATTGATTAAGGATTTATTTTTGTTTGGTGTTATTCGGTTCGCACGAGTAATCGATACAGGGAGTGAGGGCGTTGTTTTGTTTTGTTGGGTATTTGTTTCAGGTGAGTTTCCTCACTATACTATGCGTTATAGTGTATATCTTTATGTGTCAAGATATATGAGTAGTATTATATTGGTTAAAGTACCAGTAGGTTGGTAATCATCTAGTAGAGTGCCCTAAGGGTTGTATGTAGTCAGAACTCTTGGTCTAAGCTTTCTTACATGTTCCTAGTTTAGTTGTGGCTTTAGAGTGGGATCACCTGTTCGAAGGTCTATCTCACCTCCGCTTACATATATTCATGCCTTCCTTGGAGATCTGGCGGTTGTGGCATAATGTATTGTATGATACCTTGTATGTGGTAAGGGTTGTTAGACAGGTAGACTAGTGTATATGGTTACATGTGTTATATGTATTTTTGTTTGCTTATTTGATATATATGTCCACATATTGGGTGGTGGGTTAAGGTGGTCCCGTTGTGTGCACTAGGCCAAGATACCCAGGTAGGCCATCAGAGTGTTGTAGGCTAGGTGTAGATCAACTATATTGTAACGTACCAAAAATAATAAGTAAAAATTTTCATTTTAGACCACCAAAAACCATACAATCATTTGTTTAAAGCCACTCAATATATCAAACATCAGAGTAAATCAATAGATATTGTGAAATGAATATTCGGGGGGATGTTGTGCGATCAAGTCAGACCCTTACTTTTCAAACCAAAAGTACCTGAAACATTTTAAACATAAAACCGTAAGCACAAAGCTTAGTGAGTTCCCCAAAATACCATATACCATACATAGCATCGGGCCCCGCCCATACGACTAATGGGCCCTGCCCACATAACGAGTCCCAACAATATAACGGTCCCTGCCAAAATAACGGGCCCCGCCTAACACACATGCAATAGTTACAAAGTCAATATAACATCCAACATAGTATAGTGAGCAAACTCATCTCACCCTCGAATCGGATCAACAACAACTCAAACTGACAAAAAAATGGTGCTACAACCGACCTATCGAAATAATCAAGGTTAACCCTTAGTCTATACTCTAAGCTAGCCATTTGACCAAAAGTCAAACAAGTTAAAAAGTCAATGGTCAAAGTCTCCACGTCATGACCACCCATTGTCCACGTCATGGAAGCTTCACGATAAAGCAATCGCAGCCAGACCAGCTGTTGGGGTACAAAGTTATTCATTCATGACTTTGTAAATGTTTGACTTGTGTAGACCCACTTGCATGTGGAGTATTAGCCTTGTGACACATGAGAGATAGAGAGTGAGAGAGAGACATGTAAACACCTTTATAAATAGTGGGTTCATACCACTTGTAGAAGTGTGCTTGAGAGATGTAGAAGTGAGTGTGTAAGTGTGTGTTAATTATGTAGTCTAGATCTAGATCCTTTTTGTGTAACACCATATACATTCAATATATCTCTTAAACACCAAAATCACCATGTTCAATTGTGCAAGATTTAATTCCGCATGCCAAACCATGTTCTTTGTCACTACAATTGGTATCAGAGCGGGTCTTCAAGATCAAGGTGATTTTTGAAAAACGATTCTCGGTTTGGTAATTTTTGTCGCAATTTGATCAATTTTGGTGAGTCTCTCTCTATGATCTCTCTTAATTTCATTTGAATCGTGCGTTGCGTTCTTGATTTTTGATTGTTTGATTCGTTGGATCAAATTTTTCCTTGAAAAAACTCATCGATGATCCAATAATTTTTTTTAAGATCAAATCCAACCAAAAATAATCAATTACTGTTCGTATTTCATTTTTGAGCCCATAATCCATTTTAATCCAAATTCTCGATGTATTGTTAAGGTTCATTGCTTCAATAACTAAGTCCAAAAGAATTAAATCTATTGAAAATCATTCAAAGCCCAATTCTAAAGATCAATCACTGTTCATTTAAAATTGATTGAGCCCAATCAGTTTATATGCTTACTGTTCATGATCACGATTGAAGCCCTTGTTTAGATATCATATTTGGTTGCATCTGATTCAATCTTTTATCTATGAGATTCGTATCAATTTTAGTTTCCAAATCATCGATTGACTTCATTCCTTTGATAAAATCGGACATCTACGATTTCACTTTACATCAAAACGATTCAAAGCACTCATGTCGATTTTGGTTCAAGATCGTTGTCGTTTTTTTTTATCAAATCGATTCAAAGTATTTTTCTTTGTACTTTGAAAAATTTCTGGATAAATTTAATCGATTTCACTATCTGTTGATGTAAGGATAAATCCATAATCAATTAAGTTCAAGTTCAGTTAGCATTTGTGAATGAACTGAAGAAAATTGAATTGAGTTGACCTTTTGAAGTCAAAACTGTATTCGATTGGTTACATATCTACAAGGATGATCGAATGGTCAAGAATTGAATGTCATTTGTTCATATTAGTCAAGAATACTTGTAGCGATAGCGAAGGCTGATTTGATTTCAGTTTGAATTCAATCTTGATTCACAACTTTGATGATTGGTTGTTGATCTTGATTTTGGAAGTCGAACAGGATACGATCTGGAAAATTGGAAGATTTGCGAACAAGTGGTTGAATGAAATGCGAAGTGTGATGTTTTTGTTTCAATTTTGATTCCTAAAAATCGATATTGAGTTTGGATGATTTTGGAGTTACGAATTCGATTTTGGTGTCATTTAATCGAAGTCTTTGGTGTGATGATAGCATCCATTCGCATCTGGTTTTTAAATTTGGGTTCGCATATAAATCTTGTTTTGAATTGAAGGTTTGTTTTGATGAACGAAACTTGGATTATGAATGATATGCGAACAATTGATGGGTATAAGGATGTAATGTGATTCGCAATTTGGAAGTCAAATAGGATGTTCATTCGCATTCTGTTATGGTTTGGAGATATTCGCATCTGGGTCTCAATTAATTTCGCATTTGGTTAATTGGATTAAAAAGCGAAGGTGATTAAAGTTGAGATTGTGTTCGCATATTTTGTTATATTGGGTGAAAGATGCGAAGGGTGTGCGAATGAAAATGCGAAGTCTTTTTCTGTATAACGTGAGTTGGGGAAGAAAGTAAATAGTTACGCATTTGACCCCTGATCTTTTCATGAAATAATACAAATGGTCCAACTTCGCAAAATGGGGTTATAAAATGACAAAAACGCATAATTTTCATTTCGCATCCCTGCAGTCTTCGCAAGATGGCAAATTTTACTCAGTTTCGCATTTGGGGTAAAAATTTTGAGAAATTGGAATATTTTCAAATCTGGTCCATGCAGTTTGTGCGAATTTACGCTTTATGCCCGGTTTCGCAAATGGGCTAGAGTTTCGCATATTTGACTGTTTTTGGCGCAACGGGTCACTGCAGAATTTTGAAATTGACAATTTCTACCCATTTTTGAGAAATTATGTCAAAGGCAATCCGTGAACGACAATAAAAATTGATTATTTTTTGGATTTTCCGGATTGAAGCACAAAGTTTATGCCACATGTTAAGGGGGAGTTTTGACACGAAAAATTCCGAATAGAGCACGTTCTTTTTCCTTGGGAGTTTTATAATCAAATTTCGATTATAAAAAGGGGGAGAAGTTTTATATGGAAATTCGAACTTGAATTTTTCATGTTACGCGGATTTGAAGACCGAAGTGATCTTGAAGTTTTGAAGCCACAAGATGATGCAATTGGAAGTTCGGAAGTGATGTATTCGAAATGGGTTTGGAATTATTGAAGATTTTTAGGGTGTGTTTTTATGCGCAACTTTTGGGTGATTATTTAGAGTTTGGAATACTCTTGATCATTCGTTGCTTCTTGGTTTGTATGGTCTCACATCCTAGAGCCCAAATTGAAGAATCATGGAAGAATTGAAGATTGAAGTTCGTTTCGACATGTGTCACCTTTGAGGCTCGAACCGCATAGTGCTTGATTTTGGAAGATTTGAAGTGGGTCATTCATTCCTAACTTTGAGGGGGAGAATGTTGGGGTGCAAGGTTATTCATTCATGACTTTGTAAATGTTTGACTTGTGTAGACCCACTTGCATGTGGAGTATTAGCCTTGTGACACATGAGAGATAGAGAGTGAGAGAGAGACATATAAACACCTCTATAAATAGTGGGTTCATACCACTTGTAGAGGTGTGCTTGAGAGATGTATAAGTGAGTGTGTAAGTGTGTGTTAATTATGTAGTCTAGATCTAGATCCTTTTTGTGTAACACCATATACATTCAATATATCTCTTAAACACCCAAATCACCATGTTCAATTGTGCAAACTTTAATTCCGCATGTCAAACCATGTTCTTTGTCACTACAACAGCCACCACGTCGTGGAAAGCATGCCACCATGTCGTGGCAACTGAATAGAAACAACTTAATGGATCAAGCTTTTACCCCTTTATCCCAAGAGTTCCAAAGCTCATATCTGAACCTCCTCAAGGCCTTGATGGATAAAGTTTCCAACTTTATCCATTAGGTCATCTCAAATCCTAAGCTCTTAATGGTTGCACCAAATGCATGTACACCAAACTAAGTCATGCAATACCACTTTCCAACCAACACCATGGTTTAGAAGCTAAATAATGTACTCAAAGGCTCTACAGTTCACTCAAATTCCAAGGACAAGAAGATTGGGATCAAAAAGCTCATAAATGACCTAGAACAAGATCTAGAAATGTAATGAGCAAGGTCGAGACTTTATATATCTATAAGGTCTAAAATGAGATGCATATGATGGGTCTAAGCTAGAACCAAGCTTACAAACCACAAGATGAACTCCTTCTTCCTTCAAGCTTCATAAAAATGGCTTCACACACTCAACAGACACACAAATAGGCTAGGCTTTGGGTGGGGTCGATTTCAAAAGATGTAGGTTGCCAAATGAGGTAGTCCTAGGAGTTAGTGTCTTTTAAATAGGGTACTAATTCTAGGATCTAGGGTTTTGAACTCTATTGTCACCCATTGTGGAGTATGGTATTTTGGATGAACTCACTAAACTTTGACTTATAGTTGTTGATTAGATGTTTTTCTGATACAATTGATGATCGTGGGAAGACGAATGTGTAACTGTATACATTCATCAACAACATTGAATATTCCATATTTTTTATATATTACTCTAGTTTTTAAATAATTGTATTTTTGAACAAATGAGTTTTATTGACTAGAGTTTTTATGAAAATATTGTTTTACCTTAATTATAAAAATAAAAAATTTATTTATAAAAATGATACATTACATACAATAACTCAAAGTATCATATCTAAACATACATCATTCCAAATATTTACGTACACAAACTTGATTTTATTGTTGCGATGAACCTACTTCATCACCCATCCACAATAAACTCATCATACTATGTTTGAATATAAAAGTCCAAGAAAATAACTAAATTTATCAAACCGAAGTTCTCTTAAAAAATTTACAAATTTAAATTTAAATCAAAAGATTAAATGTTATATCTTTTGTGCAGTTAGCCTTATACATAATTATAAAAAAACCCAAATAAAACATAATAAGTTTATAAGGGTTGGCATGAGTGGTAGTACTAAAGATCAAGAAAGTACTTATCATATAGAAGATTCTCTTAAAAAACTAGTAACGAAAGAAAGAGAACAAGATGACATGGCGCCACATGTTCCAACAAAGCTAAACCACGGTATTCTCTTGGTCAGATAGGAGCTGACTCATACACACGTTTTCTTCTACTATCTTTTATGACTTTTGTTTTGTTCCATAACTATTTCCACACCATTTAAAGTTCTGAATACACTTTTCGTAATTACAGTTTTCATCCCTATAATATACATATTTCTATATGTTTAGTCTCAATTTTGAAAATTTAAAGAGAGGGATGGCAAACTAGCTAGTACCTAATTTGGAATTGTTGACTGGGATTGGCAAACTAGTACCTAATTTGGAATTGTTGACTCATTATTGATAAGTTTGTTGTTGTTTTGCAAATGCTTATATACAAGATGCTTTTTCTGTGACTTTTGATCTTAACAAATATTTTGTTGATTTGAAAACCTTTTTAATGAATTTAACTTGGATTTTTTTTTTGAACAACTAAAAATTTATATATTCAAAGGAATCTAACAAGAAATTAGAATAAAAAAAACCAAGGAATCAACTAACATTCATTTTGGAAGATCTACTATTTACCAAATTAAAAGAATTTAAAACTATGAAATCTAAAATAGTGTTTCTACGAATCAAATTGTTATTAAACAAGACCGAATTCCTATGTATCCATAACATCCAAATTGTTGTCAAAATAATCACCTCTAAACATTGTTTTCCCACCACTGTTCTCTGGGCATCATCCACCCAAGAAAGACATTCCAATATCAGGGACGTAGCTATTCACACTTAAGGTATGTCCTAGGACCTACCTTTTTTCTTTTTTAATACAACAATTCTATATAAAAAAACATAAGGAACTACCTTATTTTTGCCAAAAGACCTATATTTTCATATTTTTTTTTCCATTTCATTTATATAAGGAACCACGTTGATTTTGGTTCTAGATTCGTCACTGTCCGATATAGACCCAAACAACGGAAACACCACATTACGCCATCGAGCCACCAACTTCAAAACTTCTTCCTCTACTTCACATAGAAAAAACCAATGACATGTTTTTAAAAAAATCGATGACATGTTGTTTCAGTAACACATTCACACATCGGACACATTAGTGAAAATATTCACTAGGTTTTTCAAATCTAAAATTTATATTTTGATATGTATTCAGATTGGAATACTTGGTTGAAGACCAACATATATTTTAGTATTTTGAAATTTATAAGATGATGTAAATAAGATGAAAAATGTATGTAAGCTTATTTACTTTATTGTTGTCTATAATTATTTTTTTGCATCATAATATGTCCGGACAAATTAAAATATTTTTAACTCTTAAGGACATGACCTTTTGGGACTTTCTTCCGCATGATCTTTCTTTAAATGATATTATTTTACAAAATAATACTATGAAACGTTTATTTTCAAAGACTTTTTCAAACATCTCATGAGTTTCTTCTAAAAAGATAAAAAGAAAATATAAAAATGTTTCGGATGAGGGGCACGCGAAGCCAAACCGGATTAACATGGATAACGTTTGTGATAAAAACGGTCGATGCAAGAAATTGAAACCATAATGATGGAACTTGCTTTTTGAAATATACTTGTTTTTTGAAATATGGGCCTGAAATGTGATTTGAAAAATAATAGAGGGATCATTTCTGTAATTTATACACATTTTTATGTGGTCGACGCTCGCTATATTGAAAGAAATTCTTAAAAAAATCTATTATCCTGAACTTGATATCTTAATCCATTTGGATTATACAAAACCAAAAGTTAAAATCTCCGACCATCCACATTCAACAGCTATAAATAAACCCTTAATTCATCATCTGTTTCCCCTCTCTTCATTTTTCAGTTACTTTCCCTGAAAACCCCTTTCAGTTTTCCCCAAATCTCAATCAAATCCAGAGAAGAAAACCATTCCCAAATTCTTTGAGGTTCGTGTTGTTCCTATGGGATCTGGTTTTTCGTCTTTTCTTGTTTTGTCCAGCGCACCCTCTGCTCCGGCGGTGCCGCCGGAAACCAACCTCGGCGATTTGCCGGAGAGTGTGGTGGGTTCTGTTCTTGTACACTTAAACCCACAAGAAATCTGCAGACTCGCCGCCCTTAATCGTGCGTTTCGTGGCGCCTCGTCGGCTGATTTCGTGTGGGAATCGAAATTGCCAGAGAATTATGATTCTATTGTATCCAGGGTATTTGGTGATGGTAATGAATTCCCTTCAAATTTGTGCAAAAGGGATATTTACGCCAGATTATCTCGACCTAATTCCATTGATGGAGGCACAAAGGTAAGGGATCAATACGTTTGTTTGCAATTAGAAATGAATAAACATCAAATTCTAACTGATAATCTTTTCAATCAAATATTTAATCATCTAAATAAAATTCTTTTTTCTTGGTTTATGATCAACAAAATGTTTTGACCTAAAAAGAAGATAACCAGGAGTTATTTTAAATAGAATTCTTTGTGTTGTTGTTTTATGAAATCTGGTACTTAGTATGAAATCTTGAACATGATAGAAGATGTTATATACTTATATGCTTTCTACTGATTTGGGTTTTTGAGGAACAAAGAGTTTCCACTTTTCACATAAAAAGACTCAAAGTTTGATAATTTATTTAAATTTTTGCAGAAAGTTTGGTTACACAAAGGAACAGGAAGACCTTCTCTTTCAATATCATTCAACGGGTTATCAATCACCGGCATTGATGATCGCCGATACTGGAGTCGAATTTCCACCGATGAATCCAGGTAAAACATTGCACCCCTTTCATTAAGAACAATTCATGATGGATAAAGTACAAACAACTCTTGCATTACACAAAACTTACACTTCTTTGTTGTTTTCTTGGATTCAGATTCAAATCTGTCGCATATCTGCAACAAATTTGGTGGTTTGAAGTCGACGGAGAGGTTGAGTTCCCATTCCCGGCGGGCACCTATAACCTCTACTTCCGCCTCCAACTCGGGCGGTCAGGCAGGCGGTTCGGGCAGCGGGTGTGTGACTGTGAACAGATTCACGGGTGGGAGAAAAAGCCGGTGAGATTCCAGCTCTCCACTTCCGATGGTCAAAACGCGATGAATGAATGCTATCTGACGTCACCTGGGAATTGGAAGTTTTATCATGTTGGTAGTTTTGTTGTTGCGGAGGATTCCAAGGTTGCAATGAAGGTGAAGTTTTCTATGATGCAGATTGATTGTACACACACTAAAGGTGGACTATGTGTGGATTCTGTGCTCATTTCTCCTAAGTGAATAAAAAGTTTTTTTTTTTTTTTATTGAGTTGAGAGGTTAGAGCAGTTTTTTTTGATGTTCAAATGACCTAATTGTGTAGAGAGAGGGTAATGCAGTTGTTATGCATATCGACTAGATTTAGGGCAGTTGTAAGATGTAGTTTTTGTTTGTGTAGCATGAAGTTACTTAAAAGTAACATGACGCTTTTAAAAAGTGTAAACTTTCTTAAAAAACTAACTCTTATTTTCGTAGACTTTTTATTATTATTATTTAATTTGTGTTTTTATTTCAAAGTTCTAAAAGTTTTCAAAAACTTGATGTCGAGCACACGGTAATCTTTTTGTGTACATATTGAGAATTTGAGTTAGTACACAAGGGTGAGGTTTGAATATTGTTGTTAAAAGCATAACATGTGAAAAATTCACATATGATATTATTATTATTTTATTTAACATATATTGAGCGTATCAAATTCATTGATTCGTGCCGTTTAAATAATCATGAGAAAGTCGTATGTGAAATGAGAGATGTGATAGTGCAAATGTATTATTACATTATGTTTAGTTATCATATTATGTTTGGTTATCATGTTTGATGTATATATACGGATGTTTGATGTATATATACGGATGAATAGGAAGATATTTAATTTTTCTTTTTTAAATCTCTATTATTTAGCATGATAAAAAATATTGAATTTTTATGTAAAGAAAGACATATTAGAAAATAGAAACTTCTTGGAATCTTAAGATAACATGGGAGGAGTGGTATTTTCCAATAATTGTTTTTGATTTATCTGTTTAAAAATAAACGACCAACTTTTATGTATTAATTTAACTGAAAAAAATACCCACGATAAAATTATAAAAATCAAAACAATTTTTTAATTGGATATCAGAAACACAAATGGAAAAAATACATGCAATTATTGTCACAAAATCCCATTTTCAATCCTTTTTGTCAGGGCTCTGCATAGCTTAAGGGGTTTGGGAAGACGTGAGTATTGTATGTCTACCACCAATGTTGTATGTGCATCACCATGGTTAGTGTTGAATTCGAAACCATTATGCAAGTAACAAGCTTTCTTCAAGATTAGGGTTTTTTGAAAACAAAAACCGTATAAAATTAAACACAAATGTATCTTAATCGATGTTTTGGAAGCTTGTCATCGTGATCAACTTCGTTTTCTGCTAAAAGGTTGATCACCACCTTCACTGAAAAAAATGAAACACAAGACGCAGTTGCTGGAAGGAAGTATTACACATATGATATCCGACTAATAAAAAGTTACATTTGTCGAAACCGACAGGATTTAATAAAAAAGATTGATTGTAGTAAAAAAGAAAATGCTCATTGACCAAGTGTGAAAAAATAATGAGACTAAGAAAAGTTACATTTGCCGAAACCGACAGGATTTGATAAAAAAATATTGATTGTGGTAAAAAAAAGTTACAATTCCGACTAATAAAAAGTTACATTTGCCGAAACCGACAGGATTTAATAAAAAAGATTGATTGTGGTAAAAAAAAATGTTCATTGTAAGTGTGAAAAAATAATGAGACTACTAAGATAATCGTTTTATGTATTTTTTTTTTCCAACTGTTTGGTAATTCCTATTTCCTTTTATACGCAAAGACTCCTGTAAGGTTTTGGTCGAGTCCAATTAGATAATGGGTTTTCTCTTTTGTAATAGTTGGGTTTTCTTATATATAAATGCAAAAGTATCAAATCGGAAAAGTGTACTCAAAGCCCATTATAAGGGGCTAATAAACTGTAACATAATAAAGCCCATCCGATCTACCCGTACGTTTGAAGTCTAAATCAAATGAATTGAAACCATTCAATCCATCGAATAAGATCAGATCATATAAATAAACAAATATGGATTATAAATCATCAAAGTAACGATGTGTAAAAACATTAAGAGATAAGTGTAACAAAAAATACACTTGGTTTTAAGTAGGGATTGTAATGTGTCAAAATTAGATTGAGTTCGGTTTTAAGTAGGGATTGTAATGTGTCAAAATTAGATTGAGTTCGACTTCAACCCTTGTTAAAAAAGTTTAACATGTTTAATTATAATTATTGCAATTTTTCTCAATCCCACCTAAAATTTTATAATCAATGGATTGACATGAATCCAACCACTTTTAACACATGATTAAAACTCAAGTTTACTCATTTTAATTAAGAACTAGGAGATTAGCCCCGTAAAGGTGAAGTTTTATCATGTTAGTAGTTTTGTTGTTGCTGAGGATTCCAAGGTTGCAATGAAGGTGAAGTTTTCTATGATGCAAATTGATTGTACACACACTAAAGCTGGACTATGTATGGATTCTGTGTTCATTTGTCCCAAGTGAATAAGAGTTTTTTGATTGAATTGAAAGGTTGGAAGAGTTTTTTGATGTTCAAATGACATATTGTGTAGAGAGAGGGTAATGTAATTTTATGTATATTGGTTAGATTTAGGGTAGCTGACATTATAATTGTGGCTTTTATTTATGTAAGAGTGTTTAGCAAAGTAGTTTGAAATAAAATTACTTAAAAACTAAAAGTTAATAGCTTGGAAAAATTAAAATCAAATATTACTTGAAGTAAGATTTTTTATTATAAGTTTATTATTTAGAATAAGAGTTAAGCTCATACTTGTGAATAAAGTTTTTTACTTTAGTGTTTTTTTTTCTATTAAGAAAAATCTTTTAAAAGTTTTCAAAAAAATATTTATATATACATTTGGAATTTGTGATTGATACACAAAGGTGATGTTTGAATATTGTTGCTAAAAGAATAACATGTGAAATATATATATATATATATATATATATATATATATATATATATATATATATATATATATATATATATAGGGAGAGTTCATGCGAAAATGCAAATAATTTGCGAAAACGCGAAAACAAGAAAAACCTATGATATTGCGTCACCTCAACATTATATTTTGGAAAATAATTCATCCAAACTTTAAAATACATGATGATAATCAATGATAGATGAAAAATTGTTTCATATTAGCAAAGTATGATTTTTTAACATTTTTATTATAAAAATATGAATTTAAAAATGATTAAAGACGTGAAAAAAAAAATTATTAAAACTGTCTTTAAATCTATATTATTATAACATCATCCAATGTAAACTTACTATCTTTAATTTATTACTAATAAATTTATTTTTTTATAGTACATGTGTTTGATTTTCATAAGATAAAATTTGTTTTTGCGTTTTCGCAAGATATTTATATTTTCGCATGTATATATATATATATATATATATATATATATATATATATATATATATATATATTATCAAAATCATTTTAATTCGTGACGCTCATATCTCCTCCCACCATGATGTTTTGTTTATATATATATATATATATATATATATATATATATATATATATATATATATATATATAGGGTAAAGTGAATATACTTAACAACCTTATATAAGTTTAGGTACCTAACCTCATCAAACTACGTCATTTTGCATTAAATTTTCATTGCAATCATCCAAGGTTCTTAAACTTCATCCCTAAAGTTGATTTACTTCAAAAAAAATTGGAAATTCATCATTATATTTCTCCTACATCCTTTCATTTGTAGCGGTAGGATATGAAGCCCATCAGGTGGTATTCGATAGAAAGACGTGATGTAAAAGAAAGATATTGGTGAAAGTCCAAAGATTTTGGAAGTAATCAAGTTATGGGGTTGAAGTTTAAGAACATTAGGCAATTACAATGTAAATATGATACAAACCGATGTAGTATTATGGAGTTAGGTACCTAAGCTTATATAAGGTTGTTAGGTATATTCACTTTACCCATCTCTATATATATATATATATATATATATATATATATATATATATATATATTGTTTTTTTTGTTTTTAATATCTTTAATAAATACATATCGTATTCGTCAGACTTTTTTTGTGTTATGGTTTTCATTAGTATTATATTTATTTTTTCGTTTGGACTATCCATGACTATCCATGTATTATTCTTTTGTTCAGATTATCCTTATGTTATTATTTTCGTTCCGACTATCTTTGCGTTGATTTTTTTGGTTGGGTTATCCAATGTTATTTTGTTCGTTCAGATTATTCATTTATTACTTTTTCCGTATGGACTAATTTTGTGTTATTTATTATTATATTTGTTCTGACTATCCCTGTGCTATTTTTTCGTTTGGACTATTCACATGTTATTATTATTATTATTATTATTATTTCATTCAGACTATTATTGTGTTATTTTTTCATTATGATTATTATTGTGTTATTTTTGTTCCGGCTATCATTGCGTAGTTTTTTTTTCGGTTGGATTATCCCCATTAGAGATGCACAAAGGCTGAATCTGATCTGATCCGGTTTTGCCGGCGTCACAATCAATCTAGTTTGATCGTAATCTGTACCGGTTTCAAACCGATTTTGACCGGATTTGAAGATGCTCGATCCGAATCGTTTTAATCCGATCCGAAATTTGATTTTTTTTAACAAAAAAAACATTTTTAAACACTCAAATTCAATACAAAATGCAATATAGGTTCATTAAAATACTTAAAACATACATCAAACATCGAAATATAAAGAGTTATGATACTAATATCAAACTAATTAACTAATAGTAATAATAGAGTTGCGTTATAACATTTTTGTCAAATAGTCTTCAATTTTTGTGGTCTTCTATTTCGTGTCGTCTTCACTAAATTGTTTTTCAACCGCCATGCAAATGGATAAGGGTCTCATCAATACCGTCTTCTTCATCTTCGTCTTCGTCTTCATCATTATCGTCTTTGTTTAGTTCTGGAGGCGTTGATAAGGTTTGTTCATATTCTTGTTCCATTATGTAACACCGTAAATTTTCAAACAAAATTTTCATTTTAATAATCATGTAATTCTCATAATATAGTTCACAAAACCCCCCAAGTGACAATGTTTTCAAAAACACATATTCAGAAAATGTTTTAAACACAATCCAGGATCCTCAAAATGTAACTCCACCTCGTGTGTACAATCAAGCCGGTGCCTTCCCGTAATCCTGAGAAGTACCTGAAACACATAACACATAACATGGTAATCACGAAGCTTAGTGAGATCCCCAAAATACTACACATAACTTATTAGCCTCTCATGACTATACTCAAATAAGACCCTCCGGTTAATGTGTCTCAATGGAACCCTCCGGTCCCACAACTCGGGTGGACCCTCCAATCCTAACTCAGTAAGCTTAGAATAATACACAACATAAATCATAAAGACATAATTCAGGATATCACAATACTCGATATAAGCACATAAGACCCTCTGGTTACACGAAGATTACCACTCTAGGTAAGTATAGTGAGAAGACTCACCTTATAAGCAAGCAAGGAAACTAACTACCCCTCGAACAGTCTAATCCTCGCCTACATGTAATAAGCATCTCTAATTAACACTTAAAGATCACAACTCTAAATAAACTCATGATAGTCCCTCTCTAACTCTTGGGATGGGTAAAAGACCATTTTACCCCTCCATGACCTCTATCCCTCAAGTTTGACCAAACCCTAAAGTCAACAGAAGTCAACACTCGAGTCAACAGTCCATGTTGACCCAACTCGTCGAGTGCATCTATGCGACTCGTCGAGTTCCTTTGGTTCCTCAGAACCCTCATGAAAGTCCAACTCAACTCGCCGAGTTACGACGTGTTCAGAATCATCGGGACAAACTCCAACCGACTTGTCGGGTCAGCTCATCGACTCGTCGAGTCCCTTAAGTCGAATTCTCATTCAGACATTTTAAGGCATAACTGATACCCCATACTCCGGATCTATCTTCTTAAGGCTCGAATATCACGTAAAGCTCCAAGCTTTACGTGCATGCATGGCATATTAGGCTCATAATGCCAATATAAGCTCCAACAAGGGTTAGATGCACAAGAGCTTGCCTCCAGCTCAATAAAGCTCAATTCTTTGGACTCACAAGGCTCTATATAGTCCAGATCTGAGGTTTCAACCTCAAGCCATGCTCAAATGACTTAATGACACAAGATGCATGGGAGAAACCCCTAAAACTCCCTGAACCACGATCTCATAAGGAAATGATCAAGTTAGCATCTTTTTACCTCCAACTAAAGCAAATCTTTGATGAATCTCTGGATCAAAAAGCCTCATCTTGATCCAAGCTTTGATGCTCTCCACTTCTCCTCCAAAAGATCACAAAAATGCCCAATATTAACTCTCTTTTCTCTATTAGCTCACTCTAGGTGATTAGGGTTTCACACAAGGGAGTTGGGTGGTTGGTGAGGAAGAAATGAGGGCTTAAAGCCCTTTAAATAGGACACAAACCTAGAGATTTAGGGTTTCCTCACACAGCGCCAACTCGGCGAGTCCACTCTCTGACTCGTTGAGTTGGTCATTAAACTCACGTGACCAATCCGACTTTACTTGACGAGTCGGGCATACAACTCGTCGGGTCACTCATTCAATCCCAAATATATATATATATATATATATATATATATATATATATATTATACATGAGAGTCAGTATGTTACACATTATCTCTAGTTCGACATTATCCGCTAGTTAGCCTTCTGGTGATGCCAAGTGTTGTGTACGTTCCACCAAATCCAAGTAATCCTTCAAGAAAACATAAACTTCCACCGTAACCGAGGTAAGATTCATTCTCAGCTTTGATAAAACCCTACCACTAAAAGAAAAATGGATTTCGATGCTACTGTGGAAGCTTGGACGGTTAGTAAATTGCGGGCCAAGACGAAGAGAATAGGAAGTTTTGCTTACTTTTCTCTGCACCAAGCCAAAAGATCCAAAATTTAAATTGTGGTGCACTCATGAATTTTAAAAAGTTTGAGCCAATATAAATTCCAAATTCCCTACTAGGTGTTAATGTGTGTGCTTGTTTGTTTTGTTCCTCCAAAAGGTAGCTATAGAGGTCGATATGAAAATCCATTTGACCTCCACTACTACCCGATGCACCACTAGTAGCTTCGGATATACTGGTAAAAAAGTGTGACATTTCACCATATTTTCTTGCATAAATGTCAAACAAAGTAATAAAAATATTATTGAAATCGTTGATTTGGTTACGAATGTAGTTAGAATCATCTTTTTACAAATTTAAAGAGATGAAAATTTTGGTAAGTAAAGCCTCTACGTCCGTAACATTGTTACATGGGTTTAAAGTCGCGACGCACGTAACAAGTGGTGACATCTCTTTAAAATATTTGACTAATTTTACTCTCATTGGTTTTGTAACAAAAAAAATATTTCACTTCTTTGTTCAAAACGTTCCAATTGTGCGGACATCAACCATAACTCATTTAGTAACAAAGGACTTGTAGGATAATATACGCTTGATAAAAAAGTTGTTGATTGTTTAAAAACTTTTAACATGTCCACAAACTCTTCCATCAAATCCCAATTAAAATCCGAAACCAGTTTTTTCTTTTGAAATTGTATCGTAAAATATTTGTAAAGAGATTCTTTGATGTGTCAAACTTTCAAACATCATGCATGTCAAACTCCATCTAGTGTCAACATCCCAATGAGGACTATATGGAGTTACGTTGATGGAAAGTGCAAAACATTGATATTTTTCCATTCTCGCTTTGTTTATTCCATAAACTCTTGTTAACACATTTTTGAATTTTTCAATCGCAGAATCTATCATTCTTAAATCATCTTGTACCACAAGATTAATTATGTGACAAACACATCGAGTATGAAAAAACGAGTCATCCAAAATAGGTTTATATTTTGCAATTAATCTTTTTGTGGCGGCGGTAATGTTACTTGTATTGTCAAACGAAATAGAGAAGACTTTGTCGCTTAAATTATAAGTCTTTATAATGCTTACTAAAATTGCAAATAATCGTGCCCCCGTATGAGGATGCGCAAAAAATTACAAAATAATAACTCATTTGTTCGTTACCCAAGTAGATGGATCTATCCAATGTCCCGTGACAACAAGATAACTTTTGGGATAACTTCCGGTGGAGGACCAAACATCACATGTTAAAGAAACACCAGATTTTATATTTAAAAATCCCAATTGCATATCTTTTTTTTTGCTATACCTCAATACTTTATAGCATCACGTCTAAGAGTAGTGCGACTTACTTGCCGGTATTAAGGTTGCATTTTTTCCGCAAAATCCTTGTCAACTGTGGGTTTTCGAAGTGGTTGAAAGGTAATCCCTCGTGAATCATGAACTTGCAAAAGCTTTTACGAATATCATCATTGTTATACATAAAAATCGCCCCGCCGAGAGTAATATTCGATTGATCCAAATCGCCTTGACCTTTTACAACCGGACAAGTTTTAGTTGCATGACTCTTCAAGGTACTATTACCATCTTTACCCATTAACAACCCACACTTCTTGCATCGAGCTTTTTCCTTCCCGTTCGACAATAGCATCATATCAAAATGTTCCCACACTTCTTTATTCCAACCGGTTGGTAAGATTTTCACCACCGTTACATCCGACTCTTGACCACGGCGGTAGAATTTCTCAATCTTATTTTTTGGAGTGTTAAGAAACTAGAAGTCTACAAGTAGTGAAATTTTGTTTAACATTGAAATCTAGCAAATGTCATCTATTTATATGTGTTAAGAGGGTTAAAAAGTCAGAAATAGTCAAGCTAGCCGTTTTTTGGAGCCTTCTAATGCTTAGAATTTTTTTTTGATTTTTTCGAAAATTCCTGTTTATTAATGGTCATAAAAAAACTGGTTTAAGATTCAGTTTTCAATGAATCCAGTTTACGATCTGGGGTTCAATCCGATTCTGCGTTCGAATCTCCAAACCGGTTTCGATTCGGTCACCAATTTAATTCGATCCGGTTCGGTCAAAACTGGTTTTGACCAAATCCGGTTTTTGGATCAGATCAAATCTTGAGGGTGAATCAGGTTTTCGTGTGCATCTCTAATCTCCATGTTATTTTTTCATTCGGACTATCTCTGTGTTATATTTTTGTTCTGATTATCTGTTATTTTTCCATTTGGTCTGATGCGAAAAAGAATAACTTATATGAAAGTAGGATTCTCGTAATACTAAAAGAACCTATGTGTTTTTTATCTGATGCAAAAATGGTCGAAAAATACGTCTAAATCGACAAGAAATAACAATGAACTTTAAAAAACAACCGATATATAACAATGTACTTTCAAAACTCTCAAGAGTGTAAATTACAGAATGGTAAAAATTATAAAAATATTAGTCAGGTCAGATGCAAAAAAGAATTTTTTTTATATGAAAGTTAGGATGCTAATAATGCTAAAATTGGTCAAATAATGCAAAATTTGCTTCAGTTGGTCTATGCTTGATAGTCGGAGGTACATGCTATTCTCTTTTGACAAATTTCATTCCTTCCAAAAACATTCAATTCCATTCCTTACAATTGACACTTCTTTCTGTTAACCTTTTATGATCGTTTGGTGTTGTATTCAAGTATCTTCTCAGTAGGTGATTTTCATCTTAAATCGTTTAATAGATCCCCTATTCGTCAAATTGTAGGTTATCGACACCTCCATCATTTTAACATTCTCATCAATTCGGTCATGTTTTATTAATCTCTATTTGAAAATTTTATTTTTTTTGATCTTTTTAGGGTTGTCCGTTGAACCCATTGAGATGGTGATGAAGGAATTCGAGCTTTTAATTGCATGTCTTGATAATCTCTCTACCTTATCACATGCTATGTAGTCAATAGTGGCGCTATAGAGGTGCTATAGCGGTTAGCGGAGGTAAGAAAACGCTATTTCAAAATAGCGGTGACGCTATTAGCGTCACGATTTACCGCTATTTACCGCGATTCTGGTCACCGCTATAGCGGCGCTATAACCGCTATTTGAATAGATTTCATTTTTGGGCTATTTTACATAAAAAAACATTTTTTTTGTGTCATTTCATTAAATAAAATTGTTTTTTCGTAGCCAAAACCAAAACTTTTGTGTCATTCTATTGAATAAAATTGTAATTTTGTGACTGTCATGACTTCCATTGAAACCATGTATGTGTTGTCTTGTTAATTGTGTTGAAAACTTGAAGTACTACATTATGATTAACTATCAAATTACTTAATCATTTCATTTGATAAATGTAATTTTGTTTGATAACTGTGATTGTGTTAAAGTATGATAAAATAGTAAGTATTGCATATGTTTTCTTGTTGACCGTGTTAAAATATGATTAATTGGGGCATTAGTAACCGGTTTGTGAAGTATGATTAACTAATTATGATATGTGAAATATGATTAACTAAATATGATATGTGGATTATGATTTACTGATTAACTAATTAACTTGATTGGGTTGAACTTTAAAGTATGATTTACTGATGAATACTTTAATATATATAAATTCGAAATAATATAAAAAACGCTATATCACCGCTATATTGCGCGAGAACCACGATTTCATATAGCGGTCGGTGACCGCTATTATATTTTTTACCGCGATAACTGCTTAGATCACATGTTTAATAAATAGAGCCTTAATTTACCAATTTCCTTAATGGGTTATCCCTAATTAAATTACGGTTAGCTACTTTTGTACTAAATTGGTATATAATGAAAATTAAGTTTTTTTTTTCTTTTATCTGTTTAGCATCGGAGCAATAAGAAAACATTGTTTTTTAAATTTATCTTGAGTAACCATTTAATAGCTATATGTAAAAGATATGAATACTCCGTAGTTAAGACCACAAACCTTACTCAAACGTTTGCAAATGTCCTGAAGTAAACATTCATTTTTCCATTATTTTATCATTATCATAAAATAAAAAAAAGACATCCTCATGTGTTTAAATTATTTAATCTGTCTCATAATAACAAAAAAGTTGTGTGCAAATTTTGTCTTTTGACATTTTCAACGAGTCACAGATAATATTTAAATCGAGCAAACATAGTTGTTTTTATATTTATTTGTTATAGTTTCTTTATATTTAATATTGTGGGGGTTTATATGGTTCATTTTGAAGGAACGTAAATAATTTGATATTTTTTAAAATAAACACTTCTATTTCCTAATATAACCATAAAATAACAATGTATTTTGAAAGTAAATTGTCAAATGTTGGATTATACTTGTCTATACTCGTTTTCACATATGGTCAGTTATATGTAGTTGTTTCCGATGTCACAAGTAAAAAATGTTTGAAGGTACTCATATGTGACGAAGAAGGTCGTTCAACTAATAAAACAAAAAATATTGTCTACAAAGAGGGCTTTCAACGACTATACATATTTACCGATTTCAGTATATTTTCCACATATTTTAATAATACCAATAGCCCTAATTTTTTATAATTATTTTGCAATATCTATATACATTTGTATTTTATTTATATGGATCATAATCTGGTTCATTAAGGAAACAGAAGAAAATGCTATGAGCTATCGTTATCTCTTTTCATACATACTTATAAAGCTAACATTTTTTCTTGAATCTCATGCATTTGAAACCCCCATAAAATTTTGCCAACACCTCATGCATTTGAAACCCCCACACCCTTTCACCTTTAAAGTAATTAATCACACATAATCTTATTAAAAGAAAATCACACACTCTATAACTTCAACACCTCATGCATTTCAAACCCCCACACCATGTCACCTTCATTATATATGTAGTTATATTAGTATATTTTTCTTACAAAAAGTCGTCATTTGGTTGAAGATATTATGATTCAAAAGTTTTCATATAGTTGAAGCATTCACGATCCAAATATGATGATTTGAAGAAATGTGTTATGTCTCATCGATGGTAATTGTAATATGATTTTTTCTTTCAACCAAAACAAATGAAGTTTTTCTATTCTTTCTTTATATTCAATTTCTCATTTGACCTTTATATGTGATTTGTATGTATTACTCAATCTTAAGTATGACTCTCCAAATATCAATGTTTTTCTTGGAATATCTTTCTCATTCTTCTTTTTCAAGAAAAAAATTTTGATTGCAGGTCAGTGAAGAATTGTCATCAAGTTTTTATAGTTGAATGGTGTTCAATAAAGAAAGAAGATTCAGAAAACGGATATAAGTTTTTTTTGTTTGAGCAAAGTAGACGAATGTTAGTTTTTTCTTTTAATTTAAACGTATATTTATGTAACATTTTTATTTATATATTCAACCACCCAATGTTATTATTTATTTGATTGTAGTTTTTCTATTTTGATTATATTTATTTTCTATTATTTTTTTGTTGGGTTATCCTACACAACATATTTACAAGACAATATTTAAAGGATAACATAATTTTTAACATTTGATATGTTATTCTAATGACTTATCATGATATGTTATTCATATGAAAGTAATTTATCCATATTACTACGACAATAATTACATATGTTATTTACGAAAAATATATATTATATGTGATTTGTTTAAGATATATATGCACCTATGTATGCTATAAATTTATAATTAAATATATTTATGTTTAATAATTAAAGGGATTAAAATGATGCATCAAAACCAATTATTTAGACTAATATAATAATAATAATAATAATAATAATAATAATAATAATAATAATAAATACACATTTCCAAGTACTATATTCATTTGAAACTCACACTACAACTCAAGAGTTTTCTAATTTATGTATATTTATTAGTTACAACTCAAGAGTTTTTAACTTATGATTATTAATTAGTAATCACTAATAACATTTTATTTTCTTTTCTTTTATAAGGTTGTAAAGTTTTGCTCCTTAAAAACATTAATGTATTTGAAGAGTTTTGTCATTTAAATATGAAAAGTTAATATAAATGTTATACTAAATGTTTTAGTGTTTTTATGTTATTAAAAATTGCAGTGTTTATTTTTTATATTTTTTTATTATTCGTTGTATATATATCTTTTTTAATACAAATGTTATAATAGATGTTTTTGTATTTTTATGTTACTAAAAGTTGTAGTTCATATTTTTGTTCATACATTTTGTTACCCATTATATATGGATTCTCAGACGTTTGATATATAATTTACACAATTTTAAACAGTTTATAAAAGACAAAATTGCAAAAATGGTCCCCGTGGTTTCTTATTTTTTGTGGTTATGGTCCAAACGTTTGAAAAGTTGCAGATTTGGTCCTTTTCAACAAGTTTTATTGTGGTTTTGGTCTCTCATCCGTTAAGTTTAACTGGTTGACTGTTAATTTTTTTAAAATGACAATTTTACCCTCAGGGACCATTTTCGCGGTTTTGTCTTTTACCATACCATAAGGACCATTTTTGCATACATTCCTTTTTATTTTATTGAAGTATTATATATTAATAAAATATTATTTTTAATATATACTATTATATATTAATAAATATTGTTTTATTGGATTATTAATTTATTATAGTTGATTTTAATTTTTTTTGTTAGAGTAATTCTTTTTATTGAGTTACTCCTTCCGTCCCATAATAATTGTCCACTTTTGACTTTTGAAGTCTTTATTCATCAACTTTGACCTTAAATATTGTTATTTGTGTTATGTATTACTCATTGAAACTTATAGCAATGAAAAAACATTTAAAATACAATCCATTTATAAATTTTTCATTAAGTTTTATATATCAAGGACAAAAATATTTAAGGTCAAAGTTGAAGAATAAAGACTTCAAAAGTCAAAAGTGGACAATAAATATGGGACGGAGGTAGTATTATATATCAATACATATAGTTTTTAATATATAATATTTATATCATAATAAATATTATATTATTGGATTATTAATTTCTTTTAGTTAATATTTTTAATTCTTTTTTTAAAAATTATTTTTATTGGATTATTTCTTTTATTTCTTTTAATTTATTATTTTCTTCATATACTAAATATTGTTTTATTGGATTATTAATTTATTTTAGTTAATTCTTTTTAAAAAAATGTCGAAGTAATTATTTTTTATTGAATTATTATATATCAATACATATAGTTTTTAATATATAATATTTATATCATAATAAGTGTTATATTATTGGATTATTATTATCTTTTAGTTAATTTTTGTAATTTTTTTAAAACTATTTTTTCTTAGATTATTACTTTTAATTTATTATTTTCTTCATATACTAAATATTATTTTATCGGATTATAATAATAGTTCTTGTTAATTTTATTGGTTCCACCACAAAGTCATGGGATACACAAAATCGTCGTCTCTCATCATCGAAATCGTTAGGATCGCTGCCAAACACTTTCATTTCATCTAGCTTATAATGAGAAATCATTGGGAAAATACCACCACCATCACTCGGTCACCACCACCACTTATAAATGTTATCGGAGTTTGTTGCACATTATGTGGGATATGAAGGATTCCAGTGGATTATGAAGAGTTTATCGCAGGTGGCTACCAACAACGCTGGGTGGAATAGGGTATGGTATCTATTGAACCTCCGATGAAGGTGTTTGGAGGTGATCCTACTAATTTTTGACGATGATAAGCGTCACTTTTACATATTTCGGCGACTTTGTGGTGAAACTAATAAAATTAAAAACAATTAATAGTATACATTCAAAATAAAATAATAATCCAATAATATTTATTATATTAAAAAAATAATAAATTAAAAGCAATATTTCAATAAAGTAATAATTAAAAAAACAAGTTACAAAAATTAATAATCGAATAATGTATTATTTATTATGATGTAATTATTATATATTAAAAATAATATTTGTTGATATATAATAATCTAATAAAAAAGAATTTCTCCAACAAAAAGAAATTATAAAAAGAATCAACTATAAGAAATTAATAATCCAATAAAATAATGTTTCGTAATATGTAATAATAATCTAATAATATAATATTTATTATGATATAAATATTATATATTAAAAACTATATGTACTGATATATAATAATTCAATAAAAAAGAATTACTTCGAAATTTTTTAAAAAAAATAATTAACTAAAATAAATTAATAATCCAATAAAACAACATTTAGTATATGAAGAAAATAATAAATTAAAAGTAATAATACAATAAAAAATAATTAAAAATTACAAAAATTAACTTAAAAAATTAATAATCCAATAATATAATATTTACTATGATATAAATATTATATATTAAAAACTATATGTATTGATATATAATAATTTAATAAAAAAAATTACTCCAACAATTTTTTTTTAAAATCAACTAAAATAAATTAATAATCCAATAAAAAATATTTATTAATATATAATATTATATATTAAAAACAATATCTATTAATATATAATACTTCATTAAAATAAAAAAGAATGTATATAAAATTGGTCCTTATAGTATAGTAAAAGACAAAACTATGAAAATGGTCCCTGGGGGTAAAATTGTCATTTTAAGAAACTTAACGGATGAGGGACCAAAACCACAACAAAACTTTTTGAAAAGGACCAAATCTGCAATTTTTCAAATGTTTGGACCGTAACCACATAAAATGAGAAACCACAAGGACCATTTTTGCAGTTTTGTCGTTTATAAAATTATCAAATAATTGTATATATCACAATGAATTAAAAATTAAAATTATAATCATCATCATACTTTATTATAAATGAAACATTTTTTTCTTTCACCACATTCATTTGAAACCCCAATTTTTCATATTTCCATACAATATACTTAATTTATTAACTTAAATATGCTTTTAGTTGTAAACATTATCATAAATGGAAGAATTTGTGACTTATCAATATGATATACTTATTTGTTAACTTCAATATATAGTTAAATAAATAACCTACATTAATATATTAAATAAGCTTAAAATTTTAGTGTAAAATTTAAAACCTAAAGTAAAATATCAAATAATGTTTAAAAACAATTCAATATATATTTTTTAACATAGTTAAACGGAAAACATTAAATATAATAATAATAAAAGATCCTAGATTGATGAATCGAATTAACTAAAAGGTGTCTGAAAACTATATTCTAACAATAATTTTTAATCTGCGTCGCGCAACGCGCGTGAATTCGTCTAGTTATATTAATAAAAGAGTAGATATTTTGCCATGTGTCATCATATTAGACCTCCTACTTATTAATTTTCCATTTTAAATTTATTAGACTTCCTAATTAATGTGATGCTATTTGTCAATCTAGTTATTCTCCATTTTAAATTTAGATTTTATATTATTGTTTTCATTAAGAGAAATTAAATATCCTTCTATTTTTTGTTCCTGCAGCTACAAATCTTCCTACCCAATTAAATAATGAAATATGTAATATTTAATGCTTATTTAATAAAATTTAATGATATTTTAGTATACTATATATGTCATCATTTAATTGGATAGAAGAATTTGTAGGAATAAAATTAAAATAATATTTAATTTCTTTTTCATTAATTCATTGATAAAAATTATCTAATATATATTAAAAATTAAATTTATTTATTTATTTGAATCAATGATTTTAATTTTACATAACTAATAAAATTATTTCTTAATTAATAATTTATTTAAAATAATTGATTAATAATTTTAAATTTTTAGTATAAAAATTAAATTAATTTTGTGACTGCGTTACCACGTCTTATAAACTAAACTAGTTTTTTAACAAATCAAACACAATATGCAATTTGGTCAATAACAAATTAATTGTCAGTAAGAGTGGTTTTATTAAAAAAATAAATTCAGGCTTTTTAAAGTAATAAAAGGTTAAAATATGCTGTTTTTTTTGTCATTTTCCTTTAAAAATATATTACTTTGTGTTTGGATTTGGGGACTGTGTTGGCCGATTTATACAAGCGCTCGACTCCTCGTAAACTCAGTCCCATCAGTGTGTGTTTCTGCGTGAGAGAGAAAGCAGAGAACCATGGAAATGGAATCAATGGCGTCGGCGATCGGAGTATCAGTACCGGTACTCCGATTCCTTCTCTGCTTCGTTGCAACTATTCCTGTCAGCTTCTTTCACCGCCTTGTCCCCGGCGGCCCCACCGCCCGACACCTTTACGCCGCCTTGACGGGCGCCCTGCTCTCCTACATTTCCTTTGGATTCTCTTCGAATCTGCACTTCCTCGTGCCTATGCTGATTAGTTATGCGTCAATGATCATCTATAGGAAACGATGCGGCGTAATTTCCTTCTTGTCAGCCATGGGTTACCTCATTGGATGGTACAGTATTTACATTAGATCGTAAATTTTGAAATTTCACTTTCATTTGAATCGTATTGAGAAATTAGGGTTCATCTTCGTCAAATTCGTATGCTTTAAGTGCTTAGCATGCATTACTTTGTCTAGTTAACACAACTAATTCGATCACGGGGTTTATTATTATTATTATTATTTTTCTGCATGAATTTGATAAAACAAACAGTTTTTCAATCTCAAATAAAGGTCATTATTATGTGAATGCAGTGTGATACATTTCCCCCTCTTCCATTACAAGTACTAATTTATAAAATTGTCAGATTCAGAAGAACAAATTAATTGCTAACCAAGCTTGTAGAATTTCAACGTCATTTGAATTTAATGGTCAACTGAACCATATCAAGGACTGATAATTCATCCTACTGCATGTCTATTTGGAACGAGAAATCAAAACATATGATATCAAAAGTAGAAGTATACATTTTTAAGATAATGAGCATTTTCCCTGTTCTTGAGAAAGTAACAACTGTTTCCAGGATTTGAAAGTTTTTAGTTTTTACTAAAAACAAAAGGCTAAGATTTTATAATGTATGCATTCTTTTCTTTATAATCAAGGAATTAAATGGTCAACTTAACCTATTTATCTTCCTTGTGTTTGTTAATACCAAATAAATTCAGACTATTCCTTTAAGATATATTACATTCAATAGCCTGAAAATCAAAGGATTAATCATTGTTAACCATTGGAAAACATGTAGCCATGTGTACTACATGAGTGGAGATGCATGGAAGGAAGGAGGCATTGATGCCACAGGTAAACACACACTCTATATTTCATCCCAAAATTAAATGGCTTTGAGCTGAAAACATTAAATTTAATCCATCTCTTGTACCTTTTTATGTAGGATCTCTCATGGTGATAACATTAAAAGTGATTTCATGTGCAATTAATTACAACGATGGATTATTAAAAGAAGAAGATCTTCGTGAATCCCAAAGGAAAAACCGATTGCTCAAATTACCAAATTTAATCGAATACATCGGATACTGCCTCTGTTGTGGAAGCCACTTTGCAGGACCAGTTTATGAAGTCAAAGATTACCTTGACTGGACTGAAAGAAAAGGGGTAAAATCGTAATTTCAACTTTCAAAATTTCGTTTTTTTCTCATTTCTTTAATCTTCCCTCATTTGAATTCTACTTTCTATACAGATTTGGACAAAATCTGATAAAGGCACACCATCACCATTCTTGGCAACATTAAAAGCTCTTCTTCAAGCTGGTTTTTGCATGGGATTATATTTATATCTTGTCCCAAGTCATCCATTATCAAGATTCAGTGAGCCAATTTATCAAGAATGGGGATTTGTGCAACGTTTGAGCTACCAATACATGTCGGGCTTTACAGCCCGTTGGAAATATTATTTCATTTGGTCAATTTCAGAAGCTTCTCTTATCATTTCGGGCCTTGGTTTTAGTGGTTGGACGAATTCGCCCTCACCTAAACCCCTTTGGGATCGTGCCAAAAATGTTGATGTTTTGGGTGTTGAGTTTGCCAAAAGTTCAGTTGAGTTGCCACTTGTGTGGAACATCCAAGTCAGCACATGGCTTCGTCATTGTAAGTCTTACTCTTTTCCTTCCAAATTCTCCGTTTAAGGGTAGAATGGTCATTTAGTCTCATTCATGTTAAAATTTGACCAATCTTGTTTTTTGGAATGTAAGGGTAGAATGGTCATTTAGTCTCATTCATGTTAAAATTTGATCAATCTTGTTTTTTGGAATGTAAGGGTAAAATGGTCATTTGGTCTCATTCATGTTAAAATTTGATCAATCTTGCTTTTTGGAATGTAAGCGAAAAATGGTCATTTAGTCTCATTCATGTTAAAATTTGACCAATCTTGTTTTTTTGGAATGTAAGGGTAAAATGGTCATTTAGTCTCATTCATGTTAAAATTTGACCAATCTTGTTTTTTTCTGGAATGTAAGGGTAAAATGGTCATTTAGTCTCCCATTAAGACGGATTATTTAATCTAATATTTGTTTTTGTGTTATCAGATGTTTATGACAGACTTGTTCAGAAGGGAAAGAAGGCTGGGTTTTTGCAATTGTTAGCAACACAGACTGTTAGTGCTGTATGGCATGTAAGTTTAATTTTTTTACTTTTATTCTTTTTAGTTTATTTTTTAGAAAAAAATTATTACAAATTAAAAGTATATATATTCATGTTTGTGATAATGACAGGGATTATATCCTGGGTACATGATATTCTTTGTTCAATCTGCTTTGATGATTGCTGGTTCAAGAGGTAAAGAATCTTTGATCATGAGTTGAAATTTTAGTGTCTGTTTGGTCTGATGGAATGGAATCACAAAGGATGGAATAGATCATTCCATTCCATTGTCATAAAATTGCTAATTACTTTTTTTTTTCTTATTTGTGTATGAGCAGCCATTTACAGATGGCAACAATCGGTCCCACCAAATATCAAGAAGATATTTATGCTCATGAATTTCGCTTACACCCTTCTTGTCCTAAACTACTCATGTGTTGGTTTCATGGTTAGTTTCAATTTTATTTCTTATTATTAAACTTAAAAAAACGGATGTTAATTTTATTATCATATTAATTAATTTGTGTTCACAGGTGTTAAATTTCAATGAAACACTGGCTGCATATGGGAGCGTGTACTACATTGGAACTATCATCCCAGTTGTTCTAATCCTCCTTGGTAACATTATAAAGCCAAAACCCATCAGATCCAAAATTCAAAAACAAAAGTAACGTTTTTCATATTTTTCTCTCCCTTAATTCCAAATGAAAAAGCAAAACATTTGCCATGCAAAAATCATTTCTTAGCTAGCCTAGGATTCCCTTTAATTAATGTAGTAAAACTAATTTATTTTGGTGCATGTTTTCACAATCTTGTATCATTTAAGATATTTAATATCAGATCTGTCACGTCTCTTGCTTTATTTTGACATGTTTTTGTTTTCCCTTTGAATGTGGGTTGGGTTGGGGTGGGGTGGGGTGGGGTGGGGTGGTGGTGGCGGGGGGTGTCAACGGCCCTTATGTATAGGTGATGGTCTGACTGAAAGCACATTCCCGAAATGGAAGGCAATTGGTTTGAAAACTTGTAGGGTCTAATATTCGTTTGCACTTATTGGTCTTCAAGAAGGCAGCTGGAATACTGCTTATTTGTAGCTAAATTATTTCCTTGAGCTATAAAAAAATGATTTAGTTTTTGGATATATGAAATAGGAACTTTATCTCCAATAATTGGATTGATCTGTTGCCAACTTTTGCGAAAAATGGGATACTATTAAATTACACAAGTTAATAGAGAAATTGGAAGTCTTTTGTAAAAAAAAAAAAAAACTATCGGAATTAGACTGAAAAATAAGAAACCGTTTTAGCCAAAGCTTGGATATGCACAAACGGGAAATATATTTTGGGAAACTATTTGAAACCTCATCCATAACCAAATGGAGCAAGTGCGTAAATTATGTCAAAAAATGGCGCTATATGAAATTAAAAATAACTGAATTTAACAGAATTCACAACAAGCTCAAGAACATACAAAGCTGGGGTTAACGATTTTGACGTCTTCGCTGTATCAATCAGACAATGTCAAAAAATGTAATCAACCCATGAAAATTTTCTAAATGCTTGGTATGAGCTGAAGAAATGTTGAAAATGACTTCTTAATGAAGATTCAGTCTCTTTAGTTTCGAAGCGTTCAGGGAAATCCAAATCACATATCCACTCACAACAATCGGACGAGAGGACATTTATCGACATCAATGATGGGCTAGATGAGTTTGAAGCGGAATAACCTCTACATCGGCCCATCGGAAGGAATAAAGTGAAGATATTGATTTCTAGTTTGAGTTCAAAAATTCCAAAGCAAAGCGATATCGATCATTTTAAAGATAAATTTAATCTGTATGTTTAACTCCAAGAGCAGAATGTTCAGATCATAACCAAAAAAGAATATAAAGAAAAGCAACTTGGAAAAAAAAGAACCATTTAGAAATTTTGAAGATGAAAATTGAAGATTACACTAAGAGTCAAAGAAGCATCCAAGAAATATATAAGAGTGTAATGTCTAAGTTATTTTACAACGTTCCGTATTTTTTTTCTATGTTTTTGTTTATTTTTATTATTATAAATTTTAATCAATGCAATGTGTTAATTTTAATAAAAATCTAGTATTTTTATTTAGTTTAGTAAATTAAAAAAAATATAATTTAGTTAATTAAACAATTGAAAAGTATATTATTTTGATGATATTTTGTGTTGGGTATAGCAAGTTAAATGGGGTGTTATTGTGGTGATGAGATGATAATAATAAGAGTATTTTTTATATCGTCATGTAGTAAATATATCCTTGGGTCATGACCTAAGATGCAGTATATTTACATCTATGTAAAAGTTATCGAAACATACATATATTTTATATGGATGAATCATTATTTTAAGTCAAGAATCATCATTCTTTTACACAATAAATTGATTTTTAGCAATTTTGACAACTCACCTTTTTAATCATCTTTTTAACCGATCACTAAGTTATGAACTTGGCCATAAGTGTTTGTTAGGGCTAAGTGGAACCACCTCCCAAAGCTGTTATTTATCTCAGCATGGGTCGGAAAACCTGGTTCAAATGGTAACATCGGTTACCTATTTTTATGAGAAAAAAAATATTTATTAAAATTGTTTTTTATTGGTCATAATTAAGGTTGTAGTGTAAAGTGGAATGTATGGTCCCCAAGAGTGTAGTAAAGCCTACAACCAAGTGTTAACTCACATGCTGTGTTCCTATTTAGTCGTTACTCCATTTATTTATCTACCGCTTTCTTCATCGCTAGTCACACTCATAACTACATAATTCATATACATCGAATCGAATACAATTTCTGAATAATTGACCATTTTTACAGAAAATAATTATTAACTATGTATTAGTTACATGATTCTCATCTAATTTTTTTATCAAATAAACCATTATATCTTGGAGAAAACAAGTTTTAAGTATATGTGAGTTTACTCAAAAGTAATCATATTTGTAGCACGAGGAAAAGAAAACAATATTATAATAAATGCAATAATTTCAATATGAGAAAAGAGGACTAATGATTTAATACCGCATAAAGATAAACGATCACATGAAGTCACGCGAGAATTCGTTGGACGTTCGTAGGACATTTCAATCAAGCATGCTTTAAAGGATTTCCTTTATCATAATGATTATAAGCCGCATCAAATATTTTCTCTTATGTACTCATTTGGAGGTTTGATTCAATATATGTACTTTAAGTCTACAATTTGTAGTTGACAACACAGAGTATTTTTCAATAAAAATTGGGCTGCATCAAGACTTCTTGTGAGATTCATGAAGAAGCACCATGTTCTATGTTTTTGATGACAAGTAGGTTTGAGTTGAAAGCAAAAACGAAAGATGATACAAATAAATACAATCAATACATAATATAGTGGTGCAACTTAAGTGAAAAACCAAAAACGAAAAACAATTATTTAAATTTTGCAAACCCCAAAGCAGATTAATTTAGACTCAAATAACAAACTAATACAACCATAAAGTGTTTTGGATTATACATTTGATGTATAATGTTTAAGGTACTTTGGTGTAAGCAGACTTATTTAGACTCAAATAACAGTTATTTAAATTTTGCAAACCCCAAAGCTGACAATCTTGATTGATTGCCATTATACGTATCATGCAAGTAGATCCGAACAAATTTTGGACTTTCAACCGATCAAACTTGTTTTATCTTTCTTTGCTTTTAAAACGTACATAATAAAGTGAGCCCAATCCAAAATTAATTATCTTAATTGTTATAAAATATTATCAAATAACAAGATAAATTATAGAGTAAAAAAAAACATAAGAGTGAATGAAACTTTTATTCCAATACTTGTGATGAAATCATCAACCTTCTAATACATATGATTTATTATTTATACTACCAAAATAAGATGAAATATGACTTATAATATGGATGCACATTATGATGGTGCATTATTACATTCATAAAACACATTGAAATAGTTGTTACTGGTGCTAAATAATGATGAGGAGTAATGAGAGAAATGAGAAATCCAATGGTCATTCACAAACTAATATTTCATAACACTTCCCTTGAATAACGATTGTATCATGTCTCGTTAAAACCTTAATAGGTAAAACCTCATGGGAAAAACTCTTTATTAAGGAAAAAGAGTATATGATTAATTATAGATATTGTGAATAATTGCCTTGTTAAAAACACTGCTAAGAAAACTCAGTGGAAAAAATATAGCTAAGTAAAAGGGTACAATATGTTTCCAACTCCCCCTGATCATCACATCACTTGATTTCCTTAAAGCACCACATGCCAATGTTTCGTACCATGTTTTCAAATTTGGATGTAGGAAGCATTTTAAGAACAAATCAGCCAAATTGTTACTTGATTGAGTTTTTTGGATGTTGATGCCACTCTTTTTGAAGATCATGAGTGAAAAAAAAGCACTTTGGTGATATATGATTGGTTCTATATTCTTTGATAAACCCTTCCTTGAATTGGGCTATACAAGTCGCATTATCTTCATATAGTATGGTTGGAACGTCCCTATTAGAAGTTAGACTACAATTCTCACGAATATGATGAGTTAAATTTCTTAACAAAATACATTCACGGCTTGCCTCATGAATTGCTATTATCTTTGCATGTTTAGAAGAAGGAGCAACTAAGGTTTGTTTAACAGAACGCCAAGAAATTGTGGTACCTCCACAAGTGAATAAATAACCTGTTTAGGATCGAGCTTTGTGTGGTTCATATAAATATCCGGTATCTGCATAACCAATTAACTTCGTATTTGATAAATCTGATTAGTATAAGCCCATGTTTATTGTACCTCCAAGATACCAAAGAATGTGTTTGACTCCATTCTAGTGTATTCTTGTTGGAAAAGAACTATATATTGCTAATAAGTTTACAACAAAATATATATCAGGTCTTGTATTAATAGTAAGATATATTAGTGCACCAATAGCACTAAGATATGGGACTTAGGGACCAAGAAGTTTTTCATGTTTTTTTTACAAGGCCGAAATTGGTCCTTTTTGGCATCTAATTGCCTTACCACCATCGGGTTACTCATTGATGTGAGTTATTCATATAAAACCTTTTAAACACATTTTTTGGATAACCGAATTGATGTACAACAACTCCATTTTTGGTGTGCTCAATTTGAAGACCCAAACAAAATTTCGTTTTACCAAGATCTTTCATTTCAAAATTTTCTTTCAAACAAGAAGTGACATTTTTCAGTTCTCTAGGAGTTCCAATTATGTTCAAATCATCTACATAAACATCTTTTATGACAAATTATGACCCAGATCATTTTATGAATACACATGGGCTTATTGGATCATTTTTGTAGCCCTCTTTCCACGAAAATGTACTTAAACAATTGAACCACATACGGCCAAATTGTTTCAATCTATACAAAGATTTATTTAATTTTACCAAATATACTTCTCGAAAATTAGAAGTTTTTGCTTCCGGCACCTTAAACCCTTATGGGATTTTCATATAAATAAATATCATTCTCATGTGAACCATATAAAGAGGAGGTAACTACATCCATTAGATGCATCTCCAGTTTTGCATGTATTGCTAGACTTATTAGAAAACATAAGGTAACTGCATCAACTAAAGGAGTGTACATTTCTTCATAATCAATTTTAGGCCTTTGGTTAAAACCTTGTGCAAAGAGTCTTGCTTTATATCTCACAATATCATTTTTATCGTTTCTTTTAAGCACACATACAATTTGTGTCCCACTGGTTTTACTTCGTTTAGTGTACCAAAAACTTTTCATTGAGTAAGACAATTAAACTCTTTAATGATTTCATCTTTCCATTTTGGCAAAACTTTTCTATTTTTACATTCCTCTATAGATTCAAGTTCAAGATCCTCATTTTCTTCCATAATCTTGTGCGCAACATGAGATGAAAAATGATCATAGACGTCTGTCTTATTTCGGTTCCATTATATTTTGGAAATGATAGTTTATCAGAACAAGTCTCAAAATAAGCCTTCCTATTTCCCTTGGCGTTTGGGGCCCGATTAGCTGTATCACCACAAATCTTATAGACAACTGGCTTTCTTTCTTTTTGACAATTTTATTCATGATAGTGAATGTTAGAATATTTGAAGTTTGGATTTTCTATGATTGGCTATGTTAGTCCTAAAGGGTCTCTACATCCATTCAACTCCTTAATGGACATTTTTTACTTGTTCATATCAAAATTAGGATGAACCGATTATATGTTCTTGGTTAGCTTAGTTGATAACCATAGTCAACTTCTAACCAAATGAGATTCCATTTCACTTCAATATGTTAATTTGGTAATTATTCTTAACAATTTTGGAATGTAGTGGTTAAGGAGAAACCTTAGGAAGAGCTTTATCTAAGGCATGATCTTTCTATTCATAAATGAGAACTATTCCAAAAAAACGAATTTGATCATCCTTCCAAATACTCCTTTTGAGAGGTTTAATAGCAGTAAATTTTAGTGGATTATCTAATAGACATCATTAAATTTTAATTCCATTCTTATTTGTTTTATTTGATCCTTTAAATAATTCTTTCAAACCTAATTTATTATTTACTAAGGATAGGATCCATATTTGGCTTTGTGATGTGAAGAGATGTCGTCAACACACCACAAAGTTATTTAGGTAGGTAATTCACTTTACTAATTTCAATCACTATGAAACTCCTAGATCCTTTGAGATTCATTAAAACTATTTAATGACATGTTAATCTCATATTTGCACATCCTCTATTTGTGCTAGAGATATTGCGGTCTCATAAATAAGATGGTGAACCAACCATTCAAGACCGCGTAACCCTTGATTATGTCATGACTCTCAAATTGATGTGTTGGTTAACCACACACACTCCATCAACAAACCACAACCACAAGTGCTACATCATTTTCCTTTTACGTCTCAAATTTATGTGCCAGTTAACTACACATACTCCATAAATAGGCTTGTAATGAATAATGTGCGTTAATTATGGATTATCAACTACTCAGGATTTTCCTAAAATAACTAAGAACATGTATTATGTTTTTAGTACTTATATTTTTTATATTTTTAACAAGACATCATCCTATCGAACAAATAGATAATCACTTCAATGTTTTTCCTACTACCAAAACAATCCCGAGTTGGCTATAGACCATAATTCTGCAATCCAACAATTTAGGGCAACATACCCAGAAGCCATGATATACCATAACAGAACATGATGATGAACGGGAACAACCAGCGATCGAGAATGCATTGACAACAACCCGACAATCTGAAGTTTTCCACTAAACTAAAATCATGCAGAACTACATATACCCAACCCGGAAGTTGATTGACAGATCAACCACTGCTTATCTTAGACTATAGGTAGCAATCTATACCTTTCTGACGAATCCTTCAAACAATGATATTCAACCCGAGCGACCCAAACGGCTCGTGACCTAAACATCAGCGAACCCGGAAGAACCACTGACTACAATGAACTCCCTGACCAACAACTTCCTGCTCTAAAAACGATTTGTGCATTACTGAGCTCACACAACAAAGGTTAAGTTGCTTTACACCCCACCATGACCACATCTTGAACCAAAGCCTCGCATATCCTATAACGCACGTAGATCCGGGCTAGTCAATTTAGAGATAATAGGGGTCGAAAACGAATTTTCTACAAAAGATTATTTAGAATAAATAATCTTAACCAAGTTGTAGAATATGTCTCAAGGGTTCCGTAAATATAAAGAACGCCGAAATCCGAGTTATAACGAAGAAGTTATGACCCGTCGAAGTTTTACGGCAAAACCGACACAGCACCGGGAGACGTAAATAGTGAATTTATGATGGAAGAATTTTTAGCCTTAGTGATCTAAACCAAAGTTGTAGTATACATTATACCGAGAACATCCATAAAAAGAATGCCCAAATCTGACTTCGTATGAGGAAGTTATGATTTTTCTAAGATTCGGCTTAGAATTGTACAACCCGAAACTCGAATTTTAGTTTGAGTGGTTTTTGGCTTACGCAACCTTAATGAGAGTTGAAGATCTCATTAATAGGAACTCAACGGTAAAAACATAGACGAAAATAGAGCCCGTATGTAGAAGTTATGAATTTTACGCGAACATTTAACAGTATAATCTCCTCCTACTATTAAATTTAAGATCGGTCGAGAATTAGCCGAGGGAGTCTAAATGAGAGTTGTAGATCTTATTTTTACCTACGCATGGATATAAAGAACGTCGAAAACGGAGTTCGTATGTGAAATTTATGAATTTTTGAAAATTAGCTGATTTCCACCCTGTGTGCGATGCCACGTGTCAGCACCAGGTGAAAACTTGGAGCCTACGCAACACCACGACGTGGTGACCCTTCTGGAGGCCTATAAATAGAGGCTCGAGGCTTCCTCTTTTCCTCACACCTTTACCCACTTCTTTCTCTCTCTAGAACATCTCTCTAATCCCCAAAACCCCCCAAAGCCTAGGGTAACTCCCTAGCACGAGGCGGAAGCCCCGGAGTGCTCGACGACTCCAAGAAGAAGAGCCTTTCGGCTCGAGAGCGTTGCTCCGGCGGAGCCCAGTTTTGAGAAAGACCCATTGTAAGTGAGTTGCGGCTACCCTATCTTTAGTATAGCTTATGTTTTAATATAGTAACATTATTAGGAACTTATAATGAGTATTTGGGCTATTATTATGAGTTATATAAGAGTGTTTCTTAACGCTTATATAATAGTAATAATATCTAGACTATTAATTAGTCACGGTTAACGTTAGACTAAACTCTAGTGGTAATGATACTCGGTTTTGTCCGAAGGAAATTATTTTAATAGTAACGAAGTGCTGTCCGAGTACCGAGTTATCACCTTATCAGGTGAGTGCATAGTCCCTTTCATCTTACACACAGATATGACGTATTTAATATAAATTACGTGCTATGTGTGCATATTATCTGAATACTTGCTGTCTATGTTGGGTGAGAGATTTTTATACATGTTTTAAATGTTTTAAACTGTATACGTATTTTTATATCTACAAAATATGTTGGGTAAAACATGGGTGGATGAAGGACGAGGGGTGAAAGCTGAAATAGAGGAATATTAGTGGTATGGAACTAGTGCCCTATAGGTGAACATTGGTAGCAATGGACCTAGTACCCTATAGATGAGCACTGGCAGCTACGCCACAACCTGTAGATGTTGTTGATCTACAATAAACATCCTTGCAGCTGCGCTCTAAGGATAATATCAGCAGCTGCGCCTAAGTGATAGAACTAGCAGCTGTGCTTGACAACTGTGTCATTGACAACGATGGACTTCGTACCTATTCCTTAGGAAAATCCTTAGGAATGAATGAACGAGAAATAGCTGATTCTTAGGGTAGATCCTTAAGATTAAAGAAGATAATGAGGATGGGTAATTGGGTTAACTATTTGATGATTAAACATAATAATTATATTATTGTGGGTTGAAAACCCTATGTACTCACCAGGTTTCCCAACTTGACCCACTCAGTTTATTTATATCACAGGTGCCGATATGAAGTCACATTACACTGAGAGATTAAGGAGATATAGATCATTAGTGATAACGAATGTAAGTTCTGTTTATGCTTATGTTTCTGTATTGACGATGACATCCCAATGTTTTAAATGAATAAAAATACATTTCTTCGGAAATGCTTTGATAATGAATTTATCATGTTTCACTGGGAACAAATTCCGCACATTTTTATTAAAAAGAAGTACTCTGATTTTTATAAAGCATAAAAAAAATTGGTCCTTTCTGGCCGTGAAAATGGGGATGTCACATATCTAAACCACAAATCCATATAACCTATTCTTTTGAAACAGTGAACTCAAAAAAATCAATTATTTTTCCAGTTCTCCCCCACTTGGGTTCGAACTATCACCAACGAACGTTGCAGACAAAACCCACTCTAACCAACTTAGGGGTTGTTTGGCAGGATCTGGATTTTTAAGATCTGAATTTTTAAGAGGTCTGAATTTCTAAGAGGGTCTGAATCTTTAAGATCTGAATTTTAACATGCTGTTTGGTTGGAACCTCTGAATTGTTGGGCTGAATAATAAAAAACGACCATTTTACCCTTCGCTATCATTTCTTTCAATTATAAAATTGTTCTTCCAATCATTCCTTATTAAAACATTGTATTTTAAAAACTATAACCAATTCTATCATTCTAATTGGGTAGAAATAGGAAGTACAATGCTATAAAAACAAAAATGACTATTTTACTTTTTAACTATTTTTTCAACACCATCAATCTCACCAAAATAACATCAAAAGTTATAAAAACATCAAAATTCATAAGAACAACACCAATATTAACCAAAACAACATCAAAACTAATAAATGTGTTCCATTGTTGCTATCAAACTATTACATATGTGTTTTCTACATATGTGTTCCATTTTTACCTGATATGTAAATTACTTTCACAAAAACCTCTTGATCTCTTTTGACAACATCTTTTGCAGTCAGGATTCTTCTTCTAGTTGTATCCATTTGTGAGACATGAACTAAACCTTCTTTACCTTTAATATCATGATCATGAAGCTGAAAAAAAAAACAATCATTGTCCATAACTCTTCGACACCCTCCCTTTGTAGACCCCTTTGTAGACCTGGTATTGTTCATGTCCAAATCAGACACCTATATCAACCAAACAAAGGATTCATCCTATGATATCTAACTATTAATGGTAATTTAATGACCCAACAAAGCTTTTACCCGATGAACTTTTCGTTTAATCAAAATATAAATCCATATTGCTTTTGAATAATCAAAACATGATTCAAATTGATTTTGAATAATTATCAAGTTTATAGAAACATATCCCAATTGAGATACATGATGAAATTTTTGTTCAATCAAAATATAGATGCATAAAGATACACATGAAGCTAATCGTATGAGAAAGACGACCATGGGCCTAACATGTTTCTGCTGAATTGTGAGGTGATCAATCTAGGGCTTTAATGTCGAGCTTCTTGAGCGACTGAAGGGAGGAATTTCGTTTCTAGGGAAACGTTGTTGGTTGCGTGGAAGGAGGAGGGCTACACTGGTTGCAGGGAAGGAGGACCGTAGCAGAGGATAACAGTGGAGATCGCCAGAGGAGATTGTCGGAGGCAGGGAGGAGATCGCCGGAGGCAGGGAGGATTATGGAGGTCGCAGGTGTTGATGGTGGAGGGGTCGATGATCGTGGAAGGAATCGATGGTTGTGGGAGGCATCGATGCTGGAGGCGTCGATGGAGGAGAGCAAGCGATGGAAGGGTATTAGGAGAATAGAGGACAAGCGTGTAATTTTTTCTTTTCAGACTTGCTCCCAACGACGGTTAGACTCAAACAAGAGTTGTGCAATAAGGCCAAGTCAACCACTATAAGATTATTTAACCCTCACTGCATGTAACTTAACATATTCATGTGATAGCTAACTTACATCAATATAAGTCCTACAAAGTACAAAGAAAGCAACATTCGAGCATCTAGGACTAAAATCATCACATAAACAGGCAGTCCTACCTCAGAAGCTCCTAAAGATCTCTAATCACTATCATGCATCACTACCAGCTCACACAACAGGCATAAAGACATCTCTCCTAATCAGGCATCCTACCATGCAACACTGAGTAGATCCTTAGCCCTAATCTAGCATGCAATTCTCATATACTCACATCAAACATCAATTATATAACTTGCATGGGTATTTTGGGAAATACTTACTTGAGCTCGACTGATTGCACGCATCCCACCCCTTTTAATTTTAAAAAATTTCTTAGGAAATCAATTTCTTTTAGAAAATTTTACCAAATCCTCAATTTGAGTTCAAGCACACATGAAAGTGTGCCTGAATCCCTCAAACTAAGGCTATGATACCAACTTGTAACGACCTAAAATTCAACCTAAAATTTTCGATTAAAACTTTAAGTATTTATTAAACTCACAACTACAAGATCTTAAAACATTTATCAAAGTATCATTAAAAGTTATCAATTACACAAGTCCCCCATTGATGCAATGCAGTCGAGCCGTAATCCTCCTTTAAATATAAGAAAACCCGAAACATGCAAACCACAAACTCGAAATACAAAGCTTAGCGAACTCCCCAAAATACACAACACAACACAACACAACACAACACAACACAAATAAACAATTATGAGTTACCAGCACACCTGGGGATTATCAGTAGTCCCAATGGGCTAACAGCATGCCTGATGGGTTACCTGCAACCCTGGGGACTATCAACAGTACCAGTGGGATAACAACATGTCCGATGGGTTATCAGCAACCTTGGGGACTATCATCAGTCTCAGTCACACATAATCAACATAACATGATAATAACAGCTAGACCCAACTGGTCATCACAGATATAAATATTCTATCATACATGCTCATACAAACATGCAAGAGTCACAAAGACAGCTAGCATCCTAGATACACAATTTAGTGAGCCGACATTGGTGCCTTCGACTCAGAAGTAACGGGAGAAGAATAACCTGAATCGAAGAACTCTAAAACACGATCCCTTTTCTGCACTGCTTGCACCCGCGAATCCACTAACACCAGAACCAGATGAAATCTTAATTAATAACCCAAAACCCTCAAGTTTAACCCAATGTCAAACTTATTTAAAAAGTCAACGGTTAACGGAAGTCAAAGTGAACAACTCAACTTCAGTCTGAGTATGCCCAACATACTCAGCTCGTATGCATGGCATACTCACCATCAAGGGACGAGACTCCTCACGAGTACGTACACCGTCAAAGTCAACAACTCAACTTCAGTCTGAGTACGCCCAACATACTCAGCTCGTACGCATGGCACACTCACCATCAAGGGACGAGACTCCTCACGAGTACATGCATCGTACCTAAAGGTATGTCCAACGTACTTGGCTAAAAGGAACTTTTCCATTAAGTGCTTAATCTCTTAATCCTTGTCATCTAACACTTAGATCTAGTCTTACAACATTTTTCTAAGTCATAAAGTTTCCACCTTTATGACTTTCCCTGTCTAGAAAATGTCCAAAAGCCAAAACCTTAACTTATTAATCCATTAATACATCATGACACTTTCATGGAAGGAATAGAAGGATAAAGATCACATGTTTATGGATCCTAAAAGCTCCATAATGGATAAAGTTTCTAACTTTATCCATTAGAATGGTTCAAACCACCAAGATCTAGCCTTTAAGTATCAAAGGGGCCAAAAGTGCATCTTTTTCAACTTAATCCATTAAGTCCAAGTCTCCAACCTTCAGATCTGAATCAAAATGATGTTTAGATGGATAAAGTTTCCAACTTTATCCATAACCAAGTAACAAACTTTCAAGATCTAATGCACTAAAATGACCAAAAGCTCATAACATCCAAAACTAACTAGATCTAATAAATACATCATCAAGATTCAAACTTTATACCTTTAGAAGATAGATCAATGTGAAAAAGGTTTGGATCTACAAGTACAATGCAACCAATACTTCTTCAATGAGTTCCTTCTCCTCCAAGGTGCACCAAGAACACTCCAAAGCACTTAAAAACACATTCTTTTTTCTCACAAGGCTCAATCTAGGGTTAGGGTTATAAGAGAGGGTGTTGGAGAGGTGGAGGCTGAGAATGGAATGAGTTTGGGGGAGTTAAGGAGGTTAAATAGGGCTCAAACTACGAAAATAGGGTTTGGGCACTGATCGCGTACGCCCAGTGTACTAGGGATGCCCTAGTACACCCAGCGTACGAGGATCAACCCAAAACCACCATAACTTCACACGATCATAACGTCTTCGTTCCATTTCCGTTTTCGACTATATTTACATCCACAGAAAGGTATTGAGGAGCTCTACAACCCTACCTAATTACTTTTGACTTAAAATACATCGAACTAAAATCCATAATTCATAAAAGAAGTCTGAAACACTACTTTCCCATTTTACCCTTTGACTCCAAAGCACAAAACAAACTATTGGATCACATAGCTACATTACCCTCATCCAAATGGTCCTAAACCTCTCTTCTCCCAAAGCTTGAAGCCTTATGATACTTGATCTTCGGGTCACGACCCTAAATTGTGAAACAACTCGAAACAGGGTGTTATAATATGGGGAAGGTTAGGAACAAAAATTAAGAATGCCAAAGGGTCTATTTATAGCTAAGTTAACTTGTAGGCAAAACATATTTGAATAAATTAAATAATTATATTTAATCTATATTCAAATCAACTCCTTAGCTATTAGCCGTAATGAATCTGAAAGCCTCCTAGAAGCCCCAAACTTGTTCACCCTCTTTAGGGTTTCTAGAATGCTCATCTTGTTCAACTTTTGAACAATTAACATTCAATCCATGCACCTTTAATCAATTCCTAATTAATTCTAGTTAATTCAATTTAATTATTAATCAACTCTTATTAGTTTCTAATTAATTTATTAACATATAATAAATCAGCTGACTAATTATCTCAATCTACCAAAATATATTCTAGCTATTTTAGCTCTTGAGGGCAACCCAAAAAAGGACTTTGTTATTATTCCCAAAGTTATACCAATTTATTTATGACATTGGACACCCATTTCCGACAATCCTAAACTTCATCAAATGATATAAAAACTAATAACTCGTGTACTCATCACCATGATCGGATCTGATACCTTTAATGGTTTTACCAAGATGACTTTCTACTTCATTATGGAAGGATTTGAATGTTACGAAAGATTCTTGTTTATGCATAATCAAATAAACATAACCAAATGTACTAAAGTCACCAATATATGTGATAAAGTAGGTATGTCCGTCTATATCGGTAGTCTTAAAAATCCACATTCAATAATTGTATGAATCCTAATAGGTCTTCAATTCTCTAGAATATTGGAGATGGTATATTTAGTCATGTATCCACATAAATAAGCTTCACATAAATCAAACAAATTAGAGTTGATGGGTTCCAAAATTACTTTCGACTATAGTTTTACTATGTGTTTCTTGTTAATATGTATGAGACGACAATGTCATCGCTATGTTTAATTCAAGTTAGACTTGGATCTTTTAGAATTCAAGGTCTATCCTGATTTGTCATTTGAGACATAATTATGCTTATTAAGTTTGTAAATACCATTCCACGGAATAACACTAAAATAAAATGAACTGTTTTTATGAGTTGAAATACAACAATCAATATAGGCAAGTTTATAACCAATACATCTCAAAAGAGAATCTGGAATAATTTCTACACTAATACTTGGAGCATATTGAACAATCATCGAGTGTGAGAACAAGACAATTTGGTATCTTCGGCTTATAGTTTCTGATCAATTTGACAGAAGCCTATGCCTAATGTGAGTTCCACAACTTGTGTCTAATACCTATGAGTTAGATGAAAAAGCATACAATTCTATTACACAAAGCAGTAAGTGTATATATATATATATATATATATATATATACACACACACACACACACACACGAGTTACCGTACGATCTAACTTTGTGACAACCCGATATTTCAACTCTTTGTAATGACCTAAAAAGTCAAGTATTGTAACCACTTTTGAGTTAATAAAATTAACTTCGATAATAAAAAGTCCAAAAAGTTCCTATTTAAATTTCTTCTATGTTTAAATGTCATCAAACCATGATCGTACGTAAAAAGAACGCCCAAATCCGGCTTCGTATATTGAAGTTAAGATTTTTCCAAGTTCGGCTTAGCACCAGACAACTAAAAACTCGAATCGGAGATCGAGCGACTTTTGGCCGGAATGACCTAAACGAGAATCGAAGGTCTCGACAATGGTATTTCAGCGGTAAAAAGTCTGGCAAAAACCGACGTCAGATAAAGAAGTTATGAATTTTTAAAGAAATTCCTTAATCACGTCATTTTAATAAATAAATAATAAAAATAATTTCATAATTTGTCAACGGAATCTAAACGAAAGTTGTAGATCTTAGTCTCACCTACGCGTGGATATAAAGAACGTCGAAAACGGAGTTCGTATGAAGGAGATATGAATTTTAGAAGTTTATTTAAAATAAATATAAATTTAAATATAAACTCTTGGTAATATCCGAAGAGGAGTCAGCAGATAGGACCGGAGTACGCCCCGCGTACTCAAATCAAGGGCCTCGGTTCGTCCACGTCGCCCCTACTCCTTTATGCCCTCCCATCCGAAGTACGTAAGCGATGACGCCCCAGTACGCGCTGCGTACCCTCATACGCCCAGCGTACCGAGGCGGTTCAGCACCCCTATAAAAGGAGTGCGAGGGTTCCGGGGAAACTTGCTCATTTCTTCTCATTTCTCTTGCGTTTTGCCTTGTTTTCCGTGCCCGTTCAAACCCGAAGCCCTGGTCATTTTGCTCAAGTCCCGAAGGTCGATTTTACTCCCGAGATTCCCGAGAATCCCGAGAAAAATCCATTTCCCGAGATGAAACTCTGCCCGGTTTTCCATCTCGCTATCTTCAAACTTTCAAGTGTGTTCATACCCCTACAAACACACTTTAAATACGTTTTTAAATGCTTTTTATACTCTTTTAGGGGGGGGGGAATACAAGTAGAAACAAACATGTTATTAAATCATTGATATGTATTTTTATAAACAAATTTCACATACTACAAAATGTGATGCATGAAATGGTTTCAAATCTTAAAAACACATTGTTATCAAAAGTTTTACCTTTGAAATGTATATTAAAATGACCTCAGGTTATTGTTAATCATTGTTCAAAACACATAAGATGTCTTACAAAACCATTTTTCATTCTTGAACTAAACTATGCATATACACTTATACCCTTATATATGTATTGATGTTATAGTTTGCATCTTTCATTTAGTTTCCCACATCCTTGAGTAGTAAGAGTGTGTAAACTTACATGATCAACTAGTTAGATTACAGTAAATTATCATAGGGATAATTTGAAGATAACAAAACATTATTCCTATTACAAGGAATCACATAAGAGTCAGTTCATTCATGAGTCTTTACTAGTACCTTACCTGATACATGAGTACCTTTACATATGTTTACCTGATACATGAGCACATTACATGAGTACCTTTACGTTGATACCTTTACCTATGTATACTTATTTGAATATTTGTATCATGAATTGCAAGGATAATTTATTAGTACCTTCTGTGTAAATTATCCTGCATATCCCCAGTACCTCGGGATATCTAGAATAGGACTCTATCCCCAGTACCTCGGGATATATGGATGGGACTAACCATTTCGGAACCCATCTGTTAGCAACAGTGGGTAATGAACATCTAAAGATGCCTACGGTTATTACTTATACTAGGAGTACCTTTACAGGGACTAACCCTTCCTCCCCCCTGCTGCTGCTACAGAGGACAATTGGACAATCTTCGGATGTTCATTAGGTTATATAGGTAGTGTTAACCCTAGTACCTTGGGATAACAGTTACCTAGGCTGTGTTGGTCCTAGTACCCAGTGACAACACTTACAGTAGTACATTTTCCTGTTTACTTTATTTTGTGATACTTTCACATAAACGATGAGTTAGACTAAGTACTTCAGTACTAAACAATTAAAGGAAAACTATCATTTTACAAACAAAACATTCGGGTCTTGGTAGATGACTACATCTCAAACTGATAGAAAATAAGGGATTTTCTAGGGTTTTTCATACTTACATCAACATTTTCATTTAACGATTTACATGGCCTTCATAATAGATTTTCACAAACAAGGAAATGACACTTATATACTTATGAATTCACCAGCTTTAAAGTTGATACTCGCTTTCAAAATAACTTGTATTCTCAGGTCGTCAGTAGACAGGTACGGAGGCCAGGTTTTGAGAAGACGGAGCAGACAAGTCTCGTCTTTTATTTTGATTGTATATTTTTGGTGTCTTACTACAATGAAAGAACACACATGTATTAAAACTTTACTTATAATGCAATGGATGATGTTGTTGCTTGTTTATTATATCACACTGTTGTGATACTGTACATGACGTCCTCCACCCCTGAACGTTTCCGCCGTTCGTGGTTTTGGGGTGTGACAGATTGGTATCAGAGCATTGTTTATAGTGAATATAGTATATCAACCCATAAAAGATATACTAACTATAAATATAGGGGATTAAAACACTCTGCCTAAGAGATATACTTTTAAATAATAAAATATTTAACAAAGTATACGTGCCTGCATTCATACTAAAACCAGTGTCACAATGACAAGAACAAAAGTATTATGATTGTTGAATATCACAAGTAAGCCTGGGGATATATGGTCAGTCTTGGGAATGGCATAGCCTGATCAACTATGCTGGTCCAAGGAGTGATTAGCATATGCCCAAGAATGGTTGTGATGTGGCAACAAGTCTAAAAACTTACCAACACAACCATATAGAAATACCATAGGGGTATTTGGTCTTACTGTAATTATCTTAGTTAGTTCGTCTATTTTAGCTATTTCTTATATCCCTTTTCTCACGTAGATTAAAATGGCTGGATTTCACCATGGCGATCCGTACTTCCCAAACCAAGGCAATGCTGGTTGGCTAGAGGCAGAACCAGAAGATGATCACCCAATCCCTTTGGATGATCACCATGCTGAGGATTTTTCCGATAGTTCTGACTCGGAGCCAGAAGTCAACAACCTACCCCCAGCTGCTCAAAACCCAAACCTGAACCCCCGCCCTGTGTTTCAAGGACCCACACCCTTGTGGTCCATTAACTTGACTGAATGGAGTCAGGAACAAGGTCAGACCATTCCCTACAATGGCGACCGAAGTTTCTACAACCTCACTAAAGGAGGTTCTGCTGATAGAGTCCTACCCATCATGGTGCGTAAGGTTTCTCGGAACATGATAATGGCTCAGGCGACTATCAATCAAGTTTTGGAAATTGATGCCAACTCTGGTGTTAACACTCTCCACATTCGCCAACTAGAGTCTGCTCATGAAAGGACTCTGGTCCGCAATGCAAATCTGCAAAGGGAACTTGCTGAAACCCGAGCTGAAGTTGGAGAACTTCGAGCTCAACAAGCAAGGTCGGACAGGCGTATAAGGGACATGGAACGTCTACTGTCGGATCGAGGACTCATGCTAACAGTTCTCGTCGCCGATAGGATATCGTCAACTCATCTTTTGCATATAACCTAGTTTATGTAAAACCTTGGTCTAATTTCCTATCTGTATAAATCTTAGACCTGTTAGGTCTTGATCTAGTCTTAATTATGTCAAAATTTTCCATCTTGGTTGATGTAAGGCCTACTTCTAGGCCATTTTTCCCGAACTTCTTACATCTGTAGTTCCAGTATTATTGACAGATATCTAATCTTATGAAAATTATTATCCAACTGCTATCTTCTCCATTTAGTCATACTATTCTTTCTGTTGTTGGAATATGGGGATTTAGTCCATGAGACACATTCATTTATCATTTATTCTTATCCATGTCGTCATCTTTTAAACGTATAGTTAAAGATGCCGCCACGCAGAAGTACAAGGCGTAATCCAATCAACGAAACACCGATACCACCACCTCCACCACCGCCTGTACCTATTCAACCACCTAATCCTTTTGATGCCAGCATGTTCCAGGCAGCTTTCACAGCAGCAGTTGCAGTTGCTGTGTCAGCAATCAACGCTCCTGTCCCTAGTGGATCGGGAACAGGTGCACCTCCCTCGAACCATGGTGAAAGCCATGGACACCCTCGGGAATGCACTTACAAGGATTTCACGAACGCCAAACCCCACAGCTTCAATGGAACTGGGGGTGTTATGGTGTTAAGGCAGTGGATCGAGAAGATGGAATCTGTCTTCGAGATCTGCGGATGCCAAGAAGGCAACAAGGTCAAGTTCGCAGCTTGTACCTTCTCTGACAGAGCATTAACATGGTGGAACAGCCATGTTAAATATCTGACTCTGGTGGTGGCTTATTCCATTAGTTGGGAAAAGTTAAAGGACATGCTGATGAAGGAGTACTGCCCTCGAGGCGAAGTACAGAAACTCGAGCAGGAGTTTTGGGGTCTGCAAATGGTAGGATCTGACATCACGACCTACACTAATAGGTTTTGTGATCTGGCGAACTTATGCCCTGATATGGTTGCTCTCGAGAGCAAGAAGATCGAAAGGTATATCTGGGGACTATCGCCCCAGATCCAGTCAAGTGTCCTAGCTTCCAGGCCTATCACTTTTGATAGTGCCAAGGAACTGACACAATCTCTCATCGATCACCGGAAACCTCAGAACCCAACAATCCCTACACCCGTGCCACAAAAGTCCAACCCCGACTTCAACAAGAAGGGGTGGAATAAGAGGAAACGAGGGGCTTCACAAGAATCCTCCAATAAACAACTTGTGGCGATCAATGCTGCCACAGTGACTCCTGTTGTCCTTGCGAACCCCTTACCAGCAAAGACATATGCTGGAACACTCCCGAAGTGCACCAAGTGCAACTTCCACCACCACGGACCTTGCAGGGAGATGTTCTGCTCTAACTGCAACAGGAAGGGGCACATCGCTCGTTACTGCAAGGCTCCAACACCTCAATCCGCCCAGGTCCCAAATGCCGGTATGGGCCAAACTTGCTACGGTTGTGGCGAGGTGGGTCACTACAAGAGGAACTGCCCTAAAGCAGGAATGGCTGGAGGGGTAGGAAGAGTTATGGCCCTAGGCCACGAGGAAGCAGTAGCTGATCCTACGATAGTTACTGGTACGTTCCTCCTCGATAACTCATATGCTTTCATACTTTTCGATAGTGGAGCCGAGAAAAGTTTTGTGAGTCACAAATTTGCATACCTGCTTAAACAAAAACCATGTGCATTAGATAATCCATTCACGGTAGAAATGGCTAACGGGAAAACAGAGAGTACAAACTGCATATACGTAGGTTGTACCTTAGCTTTAGATGGCCATACTTTCAAGATAGATCTCATGCCAGTCACAATTAAATGTTTCGACGTTATCATCGGTATGGATTGGTTGAGTCTTCTTCGTGCCGACATTATGTGCTTCGAAAAAGCAGTTCGTCTTAACCTTCTTAACAACGAAACTTTAATTATCTACGACGACAAACCTAGTACGAGCTTTCGCATCATTTCGTGCATTCAAGCCCAGAAGTGCTTGCGGAAGGAGTACGATGCATTTCTCGCACACGTCGTCGATACCAGTCAAGAACTGAAGGACATCCAGAAAATCCCAGAAGTACGGGACTTTCCTGACATATTCCCAGAAGAACTTCCCGGTTTACCACCGCAACGCCAAGTCGAGTTCAGAATCGACTTAGTGCCAGGAGCTACCCCAGTAGCCAAATCTCCTTATCGTCTGGCACCGGCTGAAATGCAGGAACTTTCCAGTCAACTTAACGAACTTCGCAAGAAGGGATTCATTCGACCAAGCTTCTCACCATGGGGAGCACCGGTCTTGTTCGTCAAGAAGAAAGATGGATCATTTCGCATGTGCATCGACTATAGAGAACTCAACAAACTTACCATTAAAAATCGTTATCCTTTGCCCCGCATTGACGATTTGTTTGATCAACTTCAAGGATCCAACTACTTCTCAAAGATAGATCTGCGATCCGGATATCACCAACTACGAGTGTTAGAGGAGGATGTTCCCAAGACAGCCTTCCGAACTCGTTATGGGCACTACGAGTTTGTAGTGATGCCATTCGGATTAACTAACGCGCCCGTAGTATTCATGGATCTGATGAATAGGGTGTGTCGTCCATACTTGGATCAGTTTGTCATCGTCTTCATTGATGACATACTCATCTACTCTCGAAGTAAGGAGGAACATAGTCAACATCTCCGTAAAATCTTAGAGACATTGCGATCGGAGAAGCTCTACGCGAAGTTCTCAAAGTACGAATTTTGGATTCGGCGAGTCGAATTTTTGGGCCATGTGGTTAGTGAACAAGGTATACACGTGGACCCCTCCAAGATCGAAGCCATTGAGAACTGGTCAACACCAAAGACACCTACCGAAATTTGTCAATTTCTAGGTCTCGCTGGCTACTATCGCAGGTTCATTCAGAACTTCTCCAGCATAGCGAAACCTCTTACAACCCTGACCCAGAAAGGCGTGGCCTTTGACTGGGAAGAGAAACAGGAAAGAGCGTTCCAAACGCTCAAACGAGCCTTGTGCACCGCCCCGATACTATCCCTCCCCGAAGGGATAGAAGACTTCATTGTTTATTGCGATGCATCCAATCAAGGACTCGGATGTGTTCTGATGCAGCGAGGTAAAGTCATCGCCTATGCCTCGAGACAGCTAAAGACACATGAGGTTAACTACACAACCCATGATCTTGAACTAGGAGCGGTGGTGTTCGCTCTGAAGATCTGGCGACATTACCTGTATGGTACAAAAAGCATGATCTTTATAGACCATAAGAGTCTACAACACATTTTCGACCAGAAAGAGCTCAACATGAGACAACGATGGTAGGTCGAGCTACTTAGTGATTACGAGTGTGAAATTCGTTATCATCTAGGTAAAGCCAATGTAGTAGCCGACGCCCTAAGTCGGAAGGAATATACTGGTCGTAGAGTCAAATCTTTGACTCTAACTATCCATTCACACTTGTCCACTCAAATAAAGGAGGCTCAGCTTGACGCTTTGAAACCTGAAAACGTGGCTGGTGAATCCCTTAGAGGGATGGATAAGAACCTAGATGCCAAGGGTGGCGGAGCCTTATACCTCATGGATCGGATATGGACACCGAAACACGGTGGCTTCAGATACTTGGTCATGACCGAAGCTCACAACACTCGTTATTCCGTCCACCCGGGTTCAGATAAGATGTATTTGGATCTTAAAAAGTTATACTGGTGGCCTAACATGAAAGCAGATATTGCTACCTTCGTGAGTAAATGCCTTACTTGCGCAAAGGTCAAGGTTGAATATCAAAAACCCCCCGGTCTTCTACAGCAACCAGAGATACCAGAATGGAAGTGGGAGTGGATCACTATGGACTTCATAACCAAGTTGCCCAAGACGACGGGTGGACTTGATTCCATATGGGTCATCGTCGATAGACTGACCAAGTCTGCACACTTCCTACCGATCAAAGAAATAGACAAGATGGAGAAACTTACCAAAACTTACATTAGGGAGATTGTAAGGCTGCACGGTGCTCCTTTATCTATCATCTCAGACCGAGATAGTAGATTCACTTCGAGGTTCTGGCAGTCATTACAAAATTCCCTAGGAACTAGGCTGGACATGAGTACAGCCTACCATCCACAGACCGACGGGAAAAGTGAGAGAACTATCCAAACCTTAGAAGATATGTTGCGTGCATGTGTGATTGACTTTGGAAAAGCTTGGGATACCCATTTACCTCTTGTCGAGTTTTCCTACAACAACAATTATCACACGAGCATAAAGGCAGCTCCATTCGAGGCCCTCTATGGCCGAAAGTGCAGATCCCCTCTGTGCTGGGCTGAGGTGGGTGATACCCAGTTAGCTAAGGGACGAGCTCCCGAAAGCACTCTCACGGGTCCGGAGATCATTCGGGAAACGACAGAGAAGATCGTTCAAATTCGTGAACGATTGAAAGCCTCTAGAGACCGACAGAAAAGCTACGCTGACAAGCGTAGGAAACCATTGGAGTTCCAGGTAGGCGACCGAGTCCTACTGAAGGTCTCACCCTGGAAGGGTTTGATACGCTTTGGAAAGCGTGGGAAGCTCAATCCAAGATACATAGGGCCTTTCGAGATTCTTGCGAGAATCGGTCCTGTAGCTTACAAACTCAATCTACCGCAAGAACTCAGTAACGTACATCCTACCTTCCACGTGTCAAACTTGAAAAAGTGTCTATCCGACGAGACTCTTGTTATTCCACTCGACAAGATCGAGATCAACGAGAGCCTCAACTTCGTGGAGGAATACCGAGAGGTCAAGTAAACCAAGCAAAGTCGCATCCCCATCGTGAAGGTCCGCTGGAATGCAAAGCGAGGACCTGAATACACCTGGGAACGCGAAGATCAGATGAAACACAAGTACCCACATCTGTTTCCCTAATCCACAAGTGTTTTCTTACTTTAAATTTCGGGACGAAATTCCCTCTAACGGGGGGATGATGTGACAACCCGATATTTCAACTCTTTGTAATGACCTAAAAAGTCAAGTATTGTAACCACTTTTGAGTTAATAAAATTAACTTCGATAATAAAAAGTCCAAAAAGTTCCTATTTAAATTTCTTCTATGTTTAAATGTCATCAAACCATGATCGTACGTAAAAAGAACGCCCAAATCCGGCTTCGTATATTGAAGTTAAGATTTTTCCAAGTTCGGCTTAGCAACAGACAACTAAAAACTCAAATCGGAGATCGAGCGACTTTTGGCCGGAATGACCTAAACGAGAATCGCAGGTCTCGACAATGATATTTCAGCGGTAAAAAGTCTGGCAAAAACCGACGTCAGATAAAGAAGTTATGAATTTTTAAAGAAATTCCTTAATCACGTCATTTTAATAAATAAATAATAAAAATAATTTCATAATTTGCCAACGGAATCTAAACGAAAGTTGTAGATCTTAGTCTCACCTACGCGTGGATATAAAGAACGTCGAAAACGGAGTTCGTATGAAGGAGATATGAATTTTAGAAGTTTATTTAAAATAAATATAAATTTAAATATAAACTCTTGGTAATATCCGAAGAGGAGTCAGCAGATAGGACCGGAGTACGCCCTGCGTACCCTCGTACGCCCCGCGTACTCAAATCAAGGGCCTCGGTTCGTCCACGTCGCCCCTACTCCTCTATGCCCTCCCATCCGAAGTACGTAAGCGATGACGCCCCAGTACGCGCTGCGTACCCTCGTACGCCCAGCGTACCGAAGCGGTTCAGCACCCCTATAAAAGGAGTGCGAGGGTTTCGGGGAAACTTGCTCATTTCTTCTCATTTCTCTTGCGTTTTGCCTTGTTTTCCGTGCCCGTTCAAACCCGAAGCCCTGGTCATTTTTCTCAAGTCCCGAAGGTCGATTTTACTCTCGAGATTCCTGAGAATCCCGAGAAAAATCCGTTTCCCGAGACGAAACTCTGCCCGGTTTTCCATCTCGCTATCTTTAAACTTTCAAGTGAGTTCATACCCCTACAAACACACTTTAAATACGTTTTTAAATGCTTTTTATACTCTTTTAGGGGGGAATACAAGTAGAAACAAACATGTTATTAAATCATTGATATGTATTTTTATAAACAAATTTCACATACTACAAAATGTGATGCATGAAATGGTTTCAAATCTTAAAAACACATTGTTATCAAAAGTTTTACCTCTGAAATGTATATTAAAATGACCTCAGGTTATTGTTAATCATTGTTCAAAACACATAAGATGTCTTACAAAACCATTTTTCATTCTTGAACTAAACTATGCATATACACTTATACCCTTATATATGTATTGATGTTATAGTTTGCATCTTTCATTTAGTTTCCCACATCCTTGAGTAGTAAGAGTGTGTAAACTTACATGATCAACTAGTTAGATTACAGTAAATTATCATAGGGATAATTTGAAGATAACAAAACATTATTCCTATTACAAGGAATCACACAAGAGTCAGTTCATTCATGAGTCTTTACTAGTACCTTACCTGATACATAAGTACCTTTACATATGTTTACCTGATACATGAGCACATTACACGAGTACCTTTACGTTGATACCTTTACCTATGTATACTTATTTGAATATTTGTATCACGAATTGCGAGGATAATTTATTAGTACCTTCTGTGTAAATTATCCTGCATATCCCCAGTACCTCGGGATATCTAGAATAGGACTCTATCCCCAGTACCTCGGGATATATGGATGGGACTAACCATTTCGGAACCCATCTGTTAGCAACAGTGGGTAATGAACATCTAAAGATGCCTACGGTTATTACTTATACTAGGAGTACCTTTACAGGGACTAACCCTTCCTCCCCCCTGCTGCTGCTACAGAGGACAATTGGACAATCTTCGGATGTTCATTAGGTTATATAGGTAGTGTTAACCCTAGTACCTTGGGATAACAGTTACCTAGGCTGTGTTGGTCCTAGTACCCAGTGACAACACTTACAGTAGTACATTTTCCTGTTTACTTTATTTTGTGATACTTTCACATAAACGATGAGTTAGACTAAGTACTTCAGTACTAAACAATTAAAGGAAAACTATCATTTTACAAACAAAACATTCGGGTCTTGGTAGATGACTACATCTCAAACTGATAGAAAATAAGGGATTTTCTAGGGTTTTTCATACTTACATCAACATTTTCATTTAACGATTTACATGGCCTTCATAACAGATTTTCACAAACAAGGAAATGACACTTATATACTTATGAATCCACCAGCTTTAAAGCTGATACTCGCTTTCAAAATAACTTGTATTCTCATGTCGTCAGTAGACAGGTACGGAGGCCAGGTTTTGAGAAGACGGAGCAGACAAGTCTCGTCTTTTATTTTGATTGTATATTTTTGGTGTCTTACTACAATGAAAGAACACACATGTATTAAAAATTTACTTATAATGCAATGGATGATGTTGTTGCTTGTTTATTATATTACACTGTTGTGATACTGTACATGACGTCCTCCACCCCTGAACGTTTCCGCCGTTCGTGGTTTTGGGGTGTGACAAACTTTGATGTATTTCACATGACTTACGGTCCGATCCAACTTTGATGTATTTCATAGTGGAGAGGTATTTAGGATAATTCATCATATGATTTCTCTACAACGGAAACAATCGACATCCTTTGCCGTCTTTCTTTTTTTTTTCCCGGTGGAACGACACTAATTTTCTTTCTTACATTGAATGTTGTCTTTTCATTTTCGTGGAGAGATTCTTATGTTTAACAAATATCATATCATACAACTCCATATTGGGGTTCTCCCACTCATTTCCAAATTTCCTTTTCAACCGACCATCAAAACTCTTTCTGAAACAACTTTGAGATAAAAAGACTCATAGCCTTGCAAATCCTATCAGAGCTTAGGGATCATACAATAAACTATGAAAACATCGATCTCCTGCTGCTCATTGTATTTCTTGTACTAGGAAAGGTGTCGATGGTAATATGTTATATTAGGAGGTGGAGTATGAAACATGTTCTGTAGAAGATGTAACTTATTTTCATATTTAAGGAATACTGTTGAAACATCCCAAAAATTTCGTTTTAAACCATTTAATAAGCCACAGTTATCAAAACATTTCATCAAAATATAAGTTAAAGTATTTCAAGACATTATCAGAGTATAATATCAAAACATCAGAGTAAACATCCCAGGCTAAATCATTGTGGTGTGTGCAATGCAGTCATCCCGAGCTCTTCCCTTTGATACTAGAAGTACCTGAAACCAAAACTGAAAACCGTAAGCACGAAGTTTAGTGAGTCTCCCCAAACTACCACATACCATACACATAATCACATAACCACATACATTGGGCCTATCCAGCTACATCGGGTCCCGCCCGACATCATACGAATCCGACATCAGGCCCCGCCTAGCATCGAGCTCCGCTCGGTATATAGATCTATTTCTACCAGGACCTGTCTGTCTCTGGGCCCCGCTTGGTATACACATACAAACATATAATCATAATCATGCTAGTACATACCAAACAAACACAAAACTATAACTGCTAGTCTCAAGGCCCCGCCTATCTTGGATCCCACCCCTACTCTACTAATAAGGAGATATGGAACCCCGTCCACACTCAGCTAATGATGAGATATGGGCCCTCGCCCACACTCACCTCCCTACCAGGCACATACAAGTATCACAAACACAACAAGTATAACTAAACATGCATTCCTTCCTTGGAATCGTAGTTCGGAAACGTACATATAAACTTTCCTCGGGCCTCGCTCGACATCGGACCGTAATCCGAAAGCATATAAACTACCTCGGGCTAACCCTGACATCGGATCTAAATACGACATACACTAACATACATAAATGGGATGACGTTGGTGCCTTAGATCCATTCTTATAGGCGAAAACTCACCTCACAAGCTGACTGTAGAATCCTATGAATAACCTCTCACTACTTGCTGGCAGATCCCCAAACTACTAATCTCTCAACTCCCCGAGTTATCATTACCGAAATAATAATTAGCCCAAACCAATAATCCTCCTTAGGGTAAAATGACCATTTTACCCCTTATCTAAATTGGTCCAAAACTAAGGCCCAAAAACCATAATATGAAAGGCCCAATACTAGGTAGACTTCCCAAGCCCACTAGTGGCCCACTAATGGCCCAATTTGATAAATTGAGTCCAATACCTCAAATGGGTCTTACCCTAAGACCCAAAGAACCAAAATTCAATGTATGGCCCAATCTGAGGCCCAAAACATGCCAAGCCCATGTCTAATGAGTACGTGGGGCGTACTCCTCTATACGCTAAGCGTACATGATGCATGGTGTGTACGCTGCATGTACTTGCATGTACGCCCAATGTACTTCTTTCTTAAGTCACTTTTCCCATTAAGCACTTAAAACTCTATTCCAAAGGCTATAATCACAAATCCAAGTCCTCTTCAACGTCTTAATCCATAAAGTCACTGACTTGGTGACTTTACATGACCCTAATACATCCAAACTCCAAAAATGGCATTCTATTTCCATGAAAGTTATCGTAACTCATGCATGAACCCATTAAGACATCCAAGATGTCAAATTTCTTTCTTAGGGACTCATTTGGCACTGAGAGTGGCAACTCTAAGCCTAGGAATTGGATTTGAACCATAAAGCTCTATTCTTTGGACCAAAATGGTCCAAAACATCTCTACAAGAGATCTAAGCATACTCGAGGAAAGTTCAAGGCCTTATACCTCAAGGTGATCTGTAATGGAACAACAATCTCGGATCTACATCTTATCCTTTGAACCAGCACCTTGCTTTGCTCTTCACTTGCTTGGAAAATGGCTTCATAACACCAAAATACTCTCTACTGGCCTTCTAAGCTCCAATAACACTCAAGGAAGGATTAAGGTTTCGTGGTTACTGTCTAAGAATGAGAGGGAGGTTGATATCTAGGGCATTATGTTCTTTATATAGTGCTTAGCCCTAAAATTAGGGTTTAGGGACTCTGAGCGTACCAAGGCGTACTCCGCCCACACCCGCATCCACTTACCCCTCTACAGTGAGCGTACCCCTTACTTACGATGAGCGAACTTCCGCGCTGGTCACCTTGCATGCATGCCACCTTCTTGCTACTTTTCTCCAATAGGGAGCAATATTGCCAATAACTTCAAAGTGCTATAACTCCTTCATTCCAAGTCCGTTTTCGACGAACTTTATATCCACGAAAAGGTGGTGGGAAGCCCTACGCTCTTAGCTACACTCCCAAACATAAAACCTTCCGAATAAGACCCGAGACCCATAAAAGACAGAATCGTCACATTACGCCTATACCCTTGGCCTCTGAAGCCACAACCGAGTACTTTCAAAACTGCTTTATCCACATTGCCACTCTTGGCTCTATAAATCCTAGAATCCCGATCCTATATCTCGACCCCTCGGTCTCTGCCAGGTCCGACCTGACTTGCTATGATCGAACGGGCCTCGCCTATGGGTCTCACCCAAACTGCACTATGGAGTGACCTTGCTCCCAGGTCTCACCTGTCTAGGGCTTTGCAGGTACCACTTCACCTCGAATCCCATCTACCTATCCTTTTCTGATTCTAATCACACTAACTAGGAGATAGGGGGCTCGCCCACACTCCGCTGACTAGGAGATACGGGCCCCCGCCCACACTCTGCCAACTAGCCGCTAATGAATGTTGCGGCTATCCCACAGTCTTACAACATTTTCTATGTTGTCTGGCTGCTAGTGAATGCTATGGCTATCCCACAGTCTTACAACACTTTCCATGCTGGTCATGCACATGACCTAACATCCTATCTGAATTCGCGTTTTGACGGAAATTTCCTCATCCTGATTTCCCAAAGTCAACTATCGAACATCAAAGACGCGAATTCTACGTTGGGAAGTTTCCGAACTCCCAAATCATATACTCATAAACCAATCAATCACTTGGGCTACCTTTCTTCCTGACGAGAAGGCAAACCCACTCTAAATCCACACTTTCTTTGGTTCCTGAATCCTCGGAGAACTCTCCCCCACTTTGGTTCAACTAACATCATACCGCACACCCGACTGGAAAGATTCTCAATCCTTCGTATCATCTAGTGATGAATCTTGCTGACAACCAATACTTACCACTGTTAGTGTTCCAAAACTAACAATTTCCAAACTTCATGGCTCCTGAAGACCAGCTGAACTCTTCTCTTCGGCAATCCTGAAAGTTATTCCGAGCACAAATACGATGGCTGCTGATTCCTAACGATACTGGGGAAACTAGTATGCTGAATCCTTTCCATAATTTCTTTTGTACCAAGCTCTTGGACTGTGACAACCGTCAATTTCTGGTCAAGTCAAAGTCAACTGAAGTGAACAAGTCAAACCGTTCGACTCAATTTGCCCGTGGGTACTAGAGTTTACGTTATGTAATTTCTAAACAACTCACTATTCTAATGAGAGATCATAAATCGAAAAGTACGTACATCTAGATCTACTTAACCTAAAACTGTGGTAAGTGACGAGCCAAACCAATAAAATAATGTTGCATACTCATCGGGAGCGTGTAAGATCCTTAAACAAGGCTTAACAGGGTTTACGGACCTTGCATTGCAAAGCCGGACACTCACATTTGTCACATACGAAACCTCTCTCAATCGTTTTCACTCTATCTCTTTATCAAGAATCTCTCCCAAATCTCTCCATGTATGTTAAATTTCTCCCAAATCTCTCTAAGTGTGTGAAATCTCTCCCAAATCCCTCTTTGTATGAGAAATCTCTCCAAGAATGTGAAATCTCTCCCAAATCTCTCTAAGTATGAGAAATCTCTCCCAAATCTCTCTTTGTATGAGAAACCTCTCCAAGAATGTGAAATCTCTCCCAAATCTCTCTTTGTATGAGAAATCTCTCCAAGTATGTGAAATCTCTCCCGAATCTCTCCAAGTATGTGAAATCTCTCCTAAATCTCTCTTTGTATGAGAAACCTCTCCAAGAATGTGAAATCTCTCCCAAATCTCTCTTTGTATGAGAAATCTCTCCAAGTATGTGAAATCTCTTCCAAATCTCTCCAAGTATGTGAAATCTCTCCCAAATCTCTCTTTGTATGAGAAATCTCTCCAAGAATGTGAAATCTTTCCTAAATCTCTCTTTGTATGAGAAATCTCTCCAAGAATGTGAAATCTCTCCCAAGTCTCTCTCAAAAGTTCCCGAAACTTTTTGAAGTCATTGGGGTCATTCCGACCCTTAACCGGGTCAAAAACCGCTTAAAACGGGGTAAAAACGGATAAAATAGACTTAAGGACCCGAAACTCCTCTTAAGGAGCTGAACCCTCTTAAGGACCCAAAACCCCTCTTAGGAACTGAACTTCTCAGAAGCGAAGGCATCAGAAGAGAAATGAACCGAACCCGAAGGGTCCTCTCGGGCCCGAACCTCGCACTAGGGGACCAAAGCCACCTTCGCCTTCACCTCTTACTCCCTGTTCGTTCCATTTCGCCTTCGGCTCAACAATTGAAGGGACCGAACCTTGGCCTAGGACCGAGAGGTCTCGCAGGAGGCTGATTTTCACCCGGTTTTCGACTAGTTTTGCGTTTTAGGCCCGTTTTTAATTGTTTTAACGTGGGATTTTCACCAAAAACTTTATTTTAACATATAAGGCCCCATATTTATTAATTATCCACGTTTTTGGGGATAAACCTTATCCAAGAAGAGTGGGTGAAGTACAAGAGGTGGAGTGTTGACTTTTCTTTATTCTATGACACAAGCAACCAATCCCATACCCACTCCGTGTCACTATTCACCATCAGCCTATACCTAGTCATTTCATGGTACTTTTCCCACCATTTTTAGCCACACACTTGGTTAAGGGTAAGAAAACCCTCCTCTCTCCTCACATTTCTTTCATTTCCTCTCATTCTTCCATCAAGAACAAACTTCATTTTCTCTCATTTTCTCTCTCTAAAATTCGAGATTCAAGGCTATACTCCAAGCTTTTCTTCTACTTTTGGTAAGTATTAACATCCTCCATATGATTATTTCACTTCCTTCTACTCAAATCATAGATATCTTACACAAACTCCATCCTATTGGTGTTAGATCTTCGAATCTTCAAGCAATCCCCCAAAGTGTTCTTGAGTTGAACACTTCTTTTCTCCATTATCCATCTATTGAAATCACATAAGGTGAGTTCATAACCCTACATTTTCATGTTTTCTTAAGTTTTTAGGGGGGGGGGGGGGGGGGGGAATACAAGTTAAAACACCAAGAACATAACCAAACTTTTCTAACAGCTTTAATCAGAAAAGTTGGACTCCATTCACGGACTGTTTTGGACAACTTAAACATTTTAGTTTTCAAAAATATATTAGGTGCAAATAGTTCAAGTTATTAGCTTTAAGATGACTACTTGCACATCTCCATACGATTTTTCTACAATTTATGGTGATTTTTTACAAAACTGCATATCATTTCAAACACCAAACCGGACCAGTCTGTGATTATGGACTTTTTCACCCAAGTTGGAGGTCATTAAAAATCATGATAAAAATTATGAGTAAACTAGACACATTTTGGGAACTCTCAGAATTTACGGATTTAGTTTTCGACTTTGTATGATTTTTCTATGACTTTTATAAAACATCGCAGAAAGGTTAAAAATTAGTTAACAACATATAACATTCATAACACTTTGTATTATGTTGAGCAAAGTGTATAACAATAAGTTCTAAATATTGAATGTGTTTCCTTGTTAGTTTATCATCATAAACTGAAACTTAGTCATTCATGATAAGATTATTCATTCATTTAGAACGCGTACATTAAGCTATAATAAGCATAGTTCATGGATTCATAACACTAATGTGTTTTCATAAAAGAGTTCTTATACATTACAAACATTTTGGATAAACTATAATAGATATAGTTTATGTATCATTTACTTTTCAAACTCATTTATCAAAGGTTTTCAGTTTAGTTCACGTAAATCTGTTAATGAATAAATTTGTGAGTCACTCTCTTCGGGTTACTTCCAAAGTAACCAATTCAAAAAGTCATGTAAATTGTAACCAGAGTCTCTTGTAGGGAGAACGTGATAGTTGTGTATAGATCTATATTGGGTTTGACGAACCCACACCTGAGCTGCTTGCAACAGCTAGACCGGCAGGTCTGTGGTGACAAGTGTCATTTAACGGCGACGCCTGAAGAACGTCGCATTACGAGGCCGTCTAAGTCAAGTATGGTTATGATAGCTCACATGTGGTATTAACAAATCATAAGATTTACGGGTTCTAATTTTAAATTAGCGAGTTATGTCGATTTAGCTCACTGAAATTACTTAAAGTATGGAAAAATACTTGTACGCCTTCATATCAAAAAGGATTTTATGTCGATTTAAAATCACTTTTATATCAATAATTACATATATTGCTGTATATTTTCAGTATTGGTATTTAAGACTACACACCATTCATTACGAGAGTTTTCTCAAACCAGAAAGGGTTTTACGCCAATTTGAAACCACTTTTATATCTTTAAGTATGACAAATACTTGTTCATTTTCGGTCCTGGTATTTAGGACCACATAACTTTTATAAGGAAAATATTGGATTTTTCTTGGCAACATACGTCTCTTTACAAAGATCGATTTTCAAACTCTTACTATCAAAAGCTTATGAACTCACCAACCTTTGTGTTGACACTTTTTCAAAACTACTTGTATTCTCAGGAATTCAGTGAAACATGAAATCAACAGCTTTTTGAGGATGGAACGATAAATCGTCAAACAGTTCATTTTGTCATCATAATGTAATTGATTTGAAATATGTAAACATATACATTGGTGTAACTTTTTCAATTATATTTATGATGGTTGTATTTACTTTGAGCACTATTATACACGTTGTTGTGATACTATACATGAAGTCCTCCACCCCCGGACGTTTCCGCCATCCTTGGTTTGGGGGTGTGACATGGACCAATCACAACTACGTCTAACATTCCAATCAAACACCGGGAACTTGCTATATCTATCGAGAGACGACTTCGTGCCACCCACTAAGAGACTCACGGTATGCAAATGGCATATAACATTATTTGATGATATAATCCAAACACACGTAGGGAAAAAAACCCTGAGATACATTAATCCAAACCCTTGGGACGAAAGACTTCATCGTGTAGTTTTCCGCACTTGTTGCACTAAATCTAGCCCCGCTGGTCTCTCAAAAGCTGATCCGAAATCTTGGGTCTTCTCTTGAGACCCTTCAATATATGCAACTGATCCGAGTTCCTCTTCCTAATGTGATCCAAGTCAATATCCTGTTCTCAGGATCTAGAAGTCATATCATTTAGGGTCTCGCATCCCGAGAAACTCACGATCTCCCCGACATCCTTCTACAATATGTCCTAATACCTTACCTTCTTCATTTCCTCATCTGCTGCATACTGCGGTACCAACTAAGCTCTCTCCCAAGAATTGGCAGTGATCTCTGCCACAGTCTCCGTAGTCTGGTAGAGATCTAGCAACTCTTATGCCAACTGCTGTGCCTCAATCTCCTAGGAAAACTCTGCCCAGAATCTAGTCGAAAAGTTATCCCATGACATAGCATCGACCGCATCATCAACCAACTCTCCACCAACCTCTTCCTATCAATCACGTGTCCTATTCTTCAGGAGGCGGGAAGTAAGTCGGACCTTGTCCCTCCCGGGCATCGGCTAGTACGAAAAGTGTTGGCGACGTCTGCCAACCATCTGCTGCTAGCAATGGGGTCCCTAGCCCCATGATAATTCGGAGCTTCACAAGCTCTGAACTCCCGAATCATCAACGTACGCGTCCTTACCATGGCTGATATCTCAGTGTAGAATGAATTCAGCCTCTCATCACATATCTCTAAAATGGCCTCCTTGATCATACTGAAGATCACAGGATTCTGGTCAATGATACTGCGCGTAATCTCCGATGGAACGAACTCCCTCATCTGATCATCGAGCTGCCCGGCTCCAGAGTCCGAGCCTGATCCCTCACCAGCACCAAAACTGACATCTGTTCTACCATGTAGCGTCGCCATACTCAAGTATACTATAACAATATAAAAATGCTCATCATAAATCGAGGGATCACATACACTACAAGTTCCCTGGTTTTATCTCAACCTTCCTTGATTCGAGTACAGATCCTCTGATTTTAGTAGTACGAGCCCATACTACCTTCCACATCTACCCGTACTTTCCTCAAGAACTGCCTTGACTCCACCTAGTCCCTTCTACTGCTACTTCTTCACACGCTACTCTCATCCTAGGCTTTCCCTAGGGTAATCATCGACCCACTCTCCGCCATCATAAGAAGTCCCTGCTATCTCCTCCTAACTAGCTCGTGAATACTATCATATATTACTAAGACTAGATAATTATTCGAATGAGAGGTCCTACCCTATAGTGGTTGGACTCAAACAAGAGTTGCCAATTAGAGCTAAACCTAACCTTTTGAAATTATTTACTCCTCACAATATGTAACTTAACATATTCGTTTACTAATTAGTTAAAGATAACTATAACTCTTAAAAGCACAAAGCAAGCAACATTCGAGCATTGAGTAAACATAATCAAGCATATCTTACTCAGGCCATCATATTACTGACTAATCAGTACTAGCATATAGCTCAATAAGCTCATACAACAGGCATATAAGGCATCCTTCCTAGATCCTTAGCCCTAATCTAGCATGCAGTTCTCATAAAGATGATACACATATAACAGACACATAAGGCATCCTTCCTAGATCCTTAGTCCTACTCTAGCATGCAGTTCTCATAACATATCATAACATAAACTTGTATGGGTAATTTGGGAGTACTTACTTGAGCTCGGTTGATTGCATGCACCACACCTTTATCTCTTTTTCAAAGTTCTTTTCTCTTTTCAAAATGCTTTTTTTTTTCCAAAGTTCTTTTTAAAAAAAATGAGTTTCTTTTGAAAATTTTCATACCATTTCCTTAGTTTGAGTTCAGACACACTCGAGAGTGTGCCCGAATCCCTCAAACCAAGGCTCTGATACCAACTTGAAACATTCCAAAAATTCTAGACCAAAATTCTCGTTTTAAACCATTTAATAAGCCACAATTATCAAAACATTTCATCAAAATATAAGTCAACATATTTCAAAACATTATTAGAGTATAATATCAAAACATCAACGTAAACATCCCAGGCTAAATCATTGTGGTGTGTGCAATGCAGTCATCCCGAACTCTTCCCTCTGATACTAGAAGTACCAGAAACCAAAACTAAAAATCGTAAGCACGAAGCTTAGCGAGTCTCCCCAAACTACCACATACCATCACATAATCACATAACCACATACATAGGGCCTAGCCCGCTACATCAGGCCCCGCCAGACATCCGACATCAGGCCTCGCCTAGCATCGAGCCCCACTCGGTATACATATCTGTTTCTACTGGGCCCCGCTTGTCTCTGGGCCTCACTCGGTATACACATACAAACATATAATCATAATCATGCTAGTACATACCAGAAAAACACAACACTATAACTGCTAGTCTCAAGGCTCCACCCCTACTCTGCTAATAAGGAGATATGGAACCCCGTCCATACTCAGCTAGTGATGAGATACGAGTCCCCGCCCACACTTACCTTCCTACCAGGCACATACAAGTATCACAAAGACAACAAGTATAACTAAACATGCATTCCTTCCTCGGGTACCACCCGACATCGAACCGTAGTTCGGAAACATACATATAAACTTTCCTCAGGGCTCACCCGACATGGAACCGTAATCCGGAAGCATATAAACTACCTCGGGCTAACCCCGACATTGGATCTAAATCCGACATACACTAACATACATAAATGGGCCGACGTTGGTGCCTTAGACCCATTCCTATAGGAGAAAACTCACCTCACAAACTGACTGTAGAATCCTGCGAATAACCTCTCACTGCTTGCTGGCAGATCCCCGAACTGCTGATCTCTCGACTCCCCGAGTTATCATTACCAAAATAACAATTAGCCCAAATCAACAATCCTCCTTAGGGTAAAATGACCATTTTACCCCTTATCTAAATTGGTCCAAAACTAAGGCCCAAAAACTATAATACGAAAGGCCCAATACTAGGTAAACTTCCCAAGCCCACTAGTGGCCTACTAATGGCCCAATTTGCTAAATTGAGCCCAATCCCTCTAATGGGCCTTACCCTAAGCCCAAACATTTTCTTGGCCCAAATTATCTGAGTTTTGATGGTCCACTAAGGCCCAAAGAACCAAAATCCAATGTATGGCCCAATCCGAGGCCCAAAACATGCCAAGCCCATATATGATGAGTACGCGGGGCATACTCCTCTATACGCTAAGCGTACATGCTACATGGAGTGTACGCTGCACGTACCCGCATGTACGCCCAACGTACTTCTTTGTTAAGTCACTTTTCCCATTAAGCACTTAATACTCTATTCCAAAGGCTATAATCATAGATCCAAGTCCTCTTCATCGTCTTAATCCATAAAGTCACTTACTTGGTGACTTTACATGACCCTAATACGTCCAAACTCCAAAAATGGCATTCTATTTCCATGAAAGTTATCTTAACTCATGCATGAATCCATTAAGACATCGAAGATGACAACTTTCTGTCTTAGGGACTCATTTGGCACTGAGAGTGGCAACTCTAAGCCTAGGAATTGAATTTGAACCATAAAGCTCTATTCTTTGGACCAAAATGGTCCAAAACATCACTGCACTAGATCTAAGCATACTTGAGGAATGTTCAAGGCTTTTTACCTCAAGGTGATCTGAAATGGAACAACAATCTCAGATCTACAACTTCTCATTTGAACCACCACCTTGCTTTGCTCTTCACGTGCTTGGAAAATGGCTTCACAACACCAAAATGCTCTTTAATGGCCTTCTAAGCTCCAAGAACACTCAAGGAAGGATTAGGGTTTCGTGGTGGCTGTCAAAGAATGAGAAGGAGGCTGATATCTAGGGCATTATGTTCTTTATATAGTGCTTAGCCCTAAAATTAGGGTTTAAGGACTCTGAGTGTACGTTGGGCGTACTTCTCGTACGCTGGACGTACTCCTCCCACACCCGCGTCCACTTACTCCTCTACGTTGAGCGTACCCCCAACTTATGCTGGGCGTACTTCCACGCTGGCCACCTTAAATGCATGACACCTTCTTGCCACTTTTCTCCAATAGGGACCAATATTGCCAATAACTTCAAAGTGCTATAACTCCTTCATTCTAAGTCCGTTTCCGACGAACTTTATATCCACGAATAGGTGGCGGGAATCCCTACGCTCCTAGCTACACCCCAAACCTAAAACCTTCCAAATAAGACCCGAGACCCATAAAAGACCGAATCGTCACATTACACCTATACCCTTGGCCTCCGAAGTCACAACCGAGTACTTTCAAAACTGGGTGTTACAACTGTAAAGGTACGATACCAGTCAACCAAATTCTCATCCTTCTACTTCATGTTCTCCAAAAAAAAAAACAAAGTAAAATAAAGGTTATTTTTTTGGTTGAGATCTACAAAAGAAAATACAAGTTTAATTATAGTATTTTCAATATTCAATCCTTTATAAATTAATCACCCTCATTTTTTTATGAAAAAACTTAATATAAAGACTAAGATCCACATCAAAAACTTAATATAAAGACTAAGATCCACATCAAGGTTTTATTGTTAGGATCTGTTTATCATACATATAACAATAAGTTTGAGTGGTAAGAGACAATCACAAATTGCATATCCATGTCTGTAATATACCTATAAGTTGTTCCAACTTTTAAATAATAAGATTTACATTCATTTGGTTAGTTTTTTGTATTACCGCTATTTATAAAAAGTTAATTAATAAAAAGTTAATGTTGCGAATAAATTACATATATATATATATATATATATATATATATATATATATATATATATATATATATATATATATATATATATATATATATATATATATATATATTTGTTAATACCGTTTTAATTTAAAGCAATTTTAAATTATAAAACCATTTCAGTTTATGGCTTATAGGAGTGTGCACTCAACATTTTCTACCATGTAATATACAAGCTTAATCTTAATAGCTTCTGGAATATGGTCTCTTTATATATATATATATATATATATATATATATATATATATATATATATATATATATATATATATATATATATATATATATATATATATATGTTCAGGTTCATTTGAAACCATTTTAATTTTGTGAGACCGTGAGACCAAATCTAAAAATAATTTTAAAATTCAAAATAAATGGAAAATTCCAAAAATTCTTTTTTTAAATATTATTTTCGGAAATTGGATTAACTAAAAAAAATAAAAAATAAATAAAAAAATCCCGTTTTTTTTTTTTTTTTTTTTTTTTTTTTTTTTTTTAATTTTTAAATACGTGAAATATTCTAATAGAATATTACACTGTACATATTCTAAAAAATAATTTTAAAATGCAAAATAAATGAAAAAATCTAAAAAATCATTTTTTAAATATTATTTTCGGAACTTGACTTAACTAAAAAAAATATAAAAAATCCTATTTTTTTGAAAAATACGTGAAATATTCTAATAGAATATTACACTGTAGATATTCTAAAAAATAATTTTAAAATGCAAAATAAATGGAAAAATCCCAAAATTCTTTTTTTAAATATTATTTTCAGAACTTGAATTAACTAAAAAAAATTAAAAAATAAAAAAAAATAAAAAAATGCATCTCACGGTATCACAAAATTAGGCCGTCTCACATGAACCTAACCATATATATATATATATATATATATATATATATATATATATATATATATATATATTATGATTGACGTTACATTACTGACTTAAAATGGAAGGTGGAAAACTACCAATTCACACTAAATGATGATTATGAAAATCATTAACTATCGATGTTGAATAGTTAGATGCGCATAACTATTTATTATATACCAAAGAGCATGTAGCACAGCGGTATCGGATATTGACCTCCTTCGTAGAGGTTGAAGGTTCAAATCTTATTGAAGATATAGGTGGAATTATGAGTAGTTTATAAGAATAGAGGAGACATATGTGGAATTAGGAGTAGTTTATAAGAATAGAATAGATTTGCTTTTCTAAAAAAAAAAAAGAAAAAACTATTTATTATATCAATTAGGGTACTCCATGTAATCCAGGGAATGATTATGATGATATACAATCCAATCTAACAAAGACTTTAATATTTTGGTAACTTGTGGAGGGCTTGCAAAGGACCATAAAAGTACCATAGGGGTATTATGTGCATAAAAGAAAAACTTAAAGGGTCTAATAGCAACGTAGCATTAGTCATGTGGTTGTTATCAGCTCAAAAAAGACAAACCGGAAACATGGGTTGTTTGGCCATAAAAATGACAGGAGTGGCTCGGCATATGAACCTGGAAACCCGTCGACAAAATCCGACCTGGCTGGTTAAAGTGTTACTCAAAAGTTTCGTCTTTTTAATCCTTAAAAATCTATGTTTATCCCTAAATTTTAAAACATTAAATAAAATTTGATATTTTGATTTGATTTTAAGGAAAAAACTTTTTTGCAAAATTTGATTTTGGCATGCATGATACACTACAAATTAAATAGGATTTAGATTTTTTAAATATTGGTGTCACTACAAAGAAATAAGAGTATTAACGGTGACAAACGTCGTCGCTAAAAGCAGTGCTTGTCGCTGCTAAAAGCCCACCACTAATGCTTTGTCGCTAATAATCAAAATGTCGCCGCTAATAAGTGAGCGTCACCGCTAAAGTCGTGTCGCCACTAATAACCAATTGTCGCCACTAAAGACGTCGCCGGTATTGGTATTCTTTTTTCTATTTCACATTAAAATTGAAAAAAACCGTATTATTTGAATGTTCATATGTACATATATACATGCATGCTAATGATAAATATGCATTATATCATCATAAAAAAACATTGTCCACATTCACAATGATTAATCCCACCATTAATAATGGATTTGGGAAAAAGTATAACCTTAACTTGATATAGATTATGATATATGGTTCTAGATCTCAATTTGTGTTAACCAAGTACGTCATATATCTCTTTTTTGATCTCAGATATGATTCAAATATTTACTGGAGTTTGTGAGTTTAATTGTTGATTCCAAAGGTAATTCTCCATTAGAATGGAAAAAAAACTTTAAAAACAAATTATTATCACAAAATCATTTTTAAATGTAAAAAGAAAAGAAATGTTTGCAAATCTATATGTACTTGGAGGTTTTGACAAGAGTTAATGGATTATTTAAACTCATAATGACATATATAAACTTAAATCTCATAATTCCATTGTTAAACTTTGAAACATGGACTGTATGTTAGAAATAAAGATAGCTTAATGTTTAAATCATGTATAGGAATGTCTTAAGATGATTACTTAGTCATGTGAAACCAACCTAGATGAAACTTGAAAAGAAAGGATGATGTCTTCATAAGTTCTTAATCAAACTTGTGAAGAATTAAGACCTTAGTCATTAAGTTATTGATGAAATTTGATGTAACTGAGTAAAATGTGATTTCGAAAGACTTATTACATTAGTTAGTTACAATTGGGAGAATTATGGAATGTTTGAGGGGCTTGTACTCCAAAGTAGAATGACTAAATGTGTAAAAAAGTTTGAATGGGTCATTATTGGACAAACACGAGCCATGTATTTTCCGAGGCCTAATGTATACTGACAGTGTACTAAGCTGTTAAGAAATATTGGAACTGTTGTAACTTTTGCTTGGCTATTTGATGCCGTTTAACCCCAAAATCATTTCTAATGTTCTTTTAATGACATCATTAGTTTATTTTGAAATAAAGACAGTTTAATGTTTAAACCATGTTTAGGAATGTCTTAGATGGTTACTTAGTTATGTGGAACCAATCTATATGAATATATGAGATGTCTTTAAAATAAAGGTTTATGTCTTTAGAATTGCTTAATCAAACTTGTGAAGCATTTAGATGATATTCATAAAGTAATAGATGGAAGGTGATGTAATTGAGTAGAAAATAAGTTCCTAAGAGTTATTACATCCATTACAGTCATTTGGAAAAATTATGGAAGTTTTGGAAGCTTGTATTGTAGACTATATTGCCTAAATAAGTGAAAGAGGTTAAATAAGGGGATTATTGGACAATACAAGGACGCAGAGGCCTACTATACACAAACTGTATACTATGCTTGTAACACCCATTTTCTAGAATGAATATGTCGAAGACTTATAGGGGTCAAGTGTAACACCCTATTTCGAATCGTTCTTAATTCGGGGCCGTAACCCGAGGATCAGGCATCATAAGGCTTAGGGACTTTGGAAAAGAGAGATTTAGACCCCCCTTTGGGTGTGGGTAATGTAAGTTAGATGACCCGAGAGTTTAGTGGTGATTTGGAGTCTAAGGGTATAACCGTAAATTGTCAGTCTAGGCTTTTTATGAATTTTGGATTTTAGTTTGGAAATTTTTAAGGAAAGGATGAGTTCATAGAAGTGTAGAGCTTCTCGTTACCTTTCCATGGATATTAGGATCGTCGAAATCAGACTTAAAATGAAGAAGATATGGCATTCGGAAGTTTGAAGGTTTAAGGGCCAAGCCTAGTACGCTAGGCGTACTTGGGCAGTACGCTGGGTGTACTAGGCAGGGAAGTCGCAGATGCCTCATGAAGTACGCTAGGCATACCAGGAGTATGATGGGGCACTCCAGTCAGATCTAAACCCTAATTTAGGGCATTGGACCCTATTTAAGCACCTTAACTCAACACCAAACCATCTTATCTTCAGCATCTATCACATTAAACCCTAGAAACGAAACCCTAGCCTACATTGGTGTGGTTCTTGAGCTTTCAGAGTGTTTTCATGCATTTTGGTGCTCATTAAAGAAGAAGGAGTTTCTTGGAGAAGTGTGGGATTGCTTGGAGCTTGTGGATCCAATCTCTAATCATCTTGATCTACCTTCTGGAGGTAAAAAGCTTCAAACTTTATGGATCTTTAGTATAAATCTAACTTTGGGTGGTGTTTTTCCATGTTTTGGTACCCAGGTTGTTGATCTTGTGAGTAGGAGCTACTCTACGACCTTTGAGCCTCATATTTGGTCCTTGTTGAGGTATTAAGTCATAAAAATGTCATCTTGAGGGTTTTTATGGATGCATGCATGATTTGGTGTTCTTAATATGGATGAAAACAAGGATTTGGTCCTATTAAGTCATGCAAAAGAGTAAAGTTGCCAAGTACCAACTTTACGTGTTAAAACATCATTTAGGTTCAAGATAAGTGTTTGGATGCTTTTGTCTTAACCATTAAGAGCTTATTATGGACTATTGGCCCTCTAATGAGTACGTTGGGTGTACATATAAGAATACGCTTACCGTAGTACGGGTTTCATGCATTAGCAGCTTGTACCTTGTACTTCGGGGGTGTGTATGCGGGGTGTACTCCCCAGTATGTCAATTTTGGGTCTTGTTGGCCCATTAGACTTTTGAATTTGGGCCATAGATAGGCTAAGGGCGTTTTTGGAATTAGGTCCATGATGGTTTTTGGGCCTAATTAGGAAGATGGTCCATATTGGGCGTTGGGATGCCATTTAGGGATTTGGGCCTTTTTGGGAAAATGGGTTGGGCCTTGGTTTTAGGCCAAGTAAGAAAATGGTAAAATGGTCTTTTACACTTTAGGAACTTGGATTATGGAGTGGGCCTCAGATTTTGGGTTATCGAGTTAATTATTAATTAAGGCTGTATTTACTGTTAGTTGGTGCGAGGTTAACTGGTTCAGCGACCCGAGCAGTTATTTGGTTATCATCAGATTGAGGTGAGTCTCCTCACTGTACCCATGGGTTAAAGGCACCAATGCCGACCTACTAGGTTATGCTATTCTATTTATCTTTGTGACTTTTGCATGGTATGTTGGGCTAGGCCCATTAGTATGTTGGGCTAGGACTATTGTATGCTATGTAGGGTGCTAATAGTCTTTGTGACTTCTGCATTAGTATGATCGGGCTAGGCCTATTGGTTTGGCAGGGCTAGGCCCAATTTGAGAGGTAGGCCTAGTGATACGTAAGGTATGTTGTATTTTGGGGAACTCACTAAGCTTTATGCTTACGGTTTTTATGGTTATAGTTTTCAGGTGCTTCCAGTTCGAAAGGGAAGGGCCCGATGTGATCGCAGTGCATCCACCAATGTTTCCGCATTGTGATGATTTTGGGATTGTACTCTGATGACTGTTTTATTATGAAATACTTTTGGATGTTCAAATAAAAGATAATTAGTGTTTTGATTGAATTAAAAATGATTTTTTTACCTCATAATTTTGGGACGTTACATGAAGGCTAAGGTTTTTGGAGAAAACCTTATGCCCCGACGTGGTGCATGGATTTCCACGACATGGCATGTCATTAGATGGAATGCGTATTGTGTTGGACACCAAGACGTAGCAAGAGGGATGCTACGACGTGGCGGTTCCTGCAGCCAAAGCCCACAAATTTTACGGTTTCTCCCATATTTAAGGGGACTAACCCCAAGATTAGGGCATTCTCTTCAGCCTCTATTCCCACTTTTCAAAACCCTAGCCCCATTTGAGTGTTCTTGTTGTTTTCTTGGTGTTCTTAAGGTTTGAAGCCTTGGTTTACATTTTGAGAAGAAGAAGAAGGTGTTCTTACAGTTGGAAGAATGTATCTACATTAGATCTTGCATCCCCTGTATCTTGTGGAGCTTGGGAATGTATAAAGCTTCGACCTTTACCATTCCATTATCTTATTTCTAGATTTAAAGTCATTTGGAAGAATGTTCTTGGAGTTTTGGGCAACTCTAAAACCTTAGGTTTGTTTGGTGACCATCTTCTGACCTTATTTGATGGAAAAGGTGTTAAGTCATGATCCCCTTTGTTCCATGCACATGCTTTGGTCATATTAAGGACTTTACGAACTTAGGGTTTAAGACCTTGTCTTGTGGTGAGGTCTTAATAGATAAAGTTGGAAACTTTATCCATTAAGTCATTAAAAAGAATTAGATCTAGAAGTATGAGCCTTGATATATAAGTATTAAACTCTTAATGAGGATAATGGCTTCTAGTAGTAACCACGACGTGACCAAGAGGTCACCACGTTGCGGTGGGGTCAGCCTTGCGACTCTTTTGTCTAGAAATGCCCACGACATGGCCAAGAGGTCACTACATCGTGGTGATGGTTGATATGGTTGACCATTGATCGTTGACTTTTGTCTAGTTTGAACTTGGGTCAAACTTGAAGGAATTGAGTTGTTTACTTAGGTTGTTCGATGTTTGGTGCAGGTCGGTTTGTGGTGACGATCGATGCAAGGAACGAGAGTGTTGTTGTGCTTATTCAGTTCTTTGGTACAAGTGAGTCTTCTTGCAATATCACATGTATTGTATATCCTTTTTATATTAGGATAGTGGTACTGTTAGAGTACAATATGCTAGTTGACTAGGATAACTTCGTATTGTGCATGTGTAGTGTAGGATACTTGGTGTTAGGGTATGCTAGACCGATAGAATCTTGTCTAAGGACTATGTGATACTGCTAGGTGTCATGACTGGTTAGGGTAATGGTAGTGTTGACAATTTTTTGAATGATTACCCTAGGGGTTTTATGCAGTCAAGTTGGATAGTTTGAGAACTCTTGGTCTAATGCCTGACTGCATGGTTCTTTTTTGATTTATTGCTTTTGGATGGATCCTCTGTTCATCTGTCTATATGATTCATGACTATGCATGGGTTATACATTATATGGAAGACTAGGATTTGGCCCCTGACAATTTTACAGAAGACTAGGATGTAGCTCCTGACTATGGAGACTCCCTTTATGTATGTTTTCTCTTTGGGAGAGGACCATTATGCATGGTTGCGCTAGGGCCATTATGTATGTTTGGGATAGGCCTGTTATATGAGTTGGGTTGGGCCTATATACTTTTGGTTTGGGCCCATGGCTTATGATATATGTATGTGGATAGGAGATTTGGTTGCTCGATGTTAGAGACGATGATTTTATGTGGATGCATTGTATAGTGGAATATGTGGTATATTGGGGAACTCACTAAGCTTTATGCCTATAGTTGGGGATTATATTTTTGCATGTTGTTCGTGAAAAGAGCTCGGCGGGACTATACACACGCATCAAAGATATCCATTTCTGCGATTTGTAAATTTAACTATGATAATGTATGGTTTCAATCAAATAATTGTCACTCAATGGTTTTCGAGATAAATGATTTAGTTGGTTAATCTATTTTATAAATGAAAAATATCTTTTCAATTTTTGGGACGTTACAAGTTGGTATCAAAGCCTTGGTTTGAGGGATTCGTGCGCACCTCACGGTGTGTCTGAACTCAAACTAAGGACTTAGAGATTTTCTAAATAAAGTTTTTGAAAAAGAATGCTTTTATTCAAGGAATCTATGTAAATAATTGGGCCATAAATGTGAGCTCGATCTTTTTCCATGTTCTTGTTTGATTGTTGGCTTGAGATCATGAACATGGTATCTTGATCTCACATTGATTTCAGAATGGAGGATCCGTGTATAGTCAGCCGGAGCTTAGGAAATAAGTGATACCCAATATACTCATATGATTATGTATTTGTGCTATGAATTGCTATGCAAGCTAGATTATGTTGGATTAATGTCTAAGCCCGTAACTATATTTGGTATGTACTTGACCCGGTTGTGCATGGTCCGTTTGGGTTGCCTTCACCAAAGCAACTTGATAGGATGATTTATGGAGAAAAAGGAATAATTATGATTTATTAATATATTATATGAATAATATATTAAAGGAGAAATCATATTGTTTAATATATTAGTCAAGAATTTATTAAGAAATAGTTTTGTGACTAAAAGACATTAATTAAACTTAGGGGACTGAAATTGTAATTATAAGATAATTGCAACTGGGCTATGGATCACCTTGGAACATAGGTTAGACGAATTCTATGGGAAGCCCATAAATAAATCGTCCAAGGGGTGTTCTAAAGGGAGTCCATGGGCTGCTTAGGGCCTAAGCAGTCAAATTAGGGGTTCCTAGTTGAAAACCCTAATAGCCTACCTATATAAGGAACCCCTAAGGCCCCAAAAACGTGACTAACACTTCTAAGAGAACCCTAGACGTTTTTGGTGCCTCCTCCTCCTTCTCATAAGTAATTCTCTTGCTTATGGTGTTTATAAGCCATTAGAGGAATGACATTTGTGACTCTAAGCTCCAAGATAAGAAGATTCAAGCTATTATCAAAGAGGTAATCATCTAGATCTATTCTTATATGATATTTTCGAAGTTCACATGCTAGATTAGGGTTCTTGAGTCTTGGATGAATTGCATGTACAATAGAGAAACCTAGATCCAAGCTTTAGAGTTTGCATGAGCACATATGATGTTCTTATAGCCAAAACCCATCAGATTGTAGACTAAAGGTCTATTTAGGAATTTCATGCTAGAACGACCTAATTTGTATAGATGCTTCGTATGCCTTGTATGTGAAAATTGTAGTATGTGTTTTGGAATATTTGCATGATATTGTTGAACTGCTAATGAAATGCCATCAAGGCTGTACATAATTAGAATCTAATAGAATGGAAATTTCTATTTTGGCCTTATTACTTGTTCCTTATCTGGTTGTAGTTTTAGGGTAGAGTCATTTATTCTAATGTCTATTTCATTCTGGATTATGTACGGCTATGCATTCGTGAGACATTGCTTGTGTGTTAGTTGAGGCTTGTTCAGCTTGTGGGTTTGTGGGAAGGGAGAATCCTCAAAGAGAGTCTATGAAGTGTAATATTATACATATGGCTATACATATGCATGTGTGTGAGGAGTTTAGTGAAGTGATGTGAAGTGACTTGGGAGTCTTGGAACAGCCTTTGAAATAGGTATAGATAGGTGTGGAGGGTGGTATTAGGACCGTACTACTAAAAGCCCAAGATCCATACTTGGGTCATGGAAATGTTTCAAAGATAATAAGAAACTTGTAGGTGGGTATGCATAGGGTGGGTTAACACTGTGTATTGAGTTTGATGTTATCTCGTTATGTTTCAGATTTAGGATGGTGATCTTTCTTGTTGGAGATTCAACAATGTGCATTGATTTTATATATAAGGAACATACAAATTGATTTCATTTTGATTAAAAATCTCATATTTCTTTCATTGTTAGCTTCTTTCTATTGCTTTTGAACCCATATTATTATTGATTTCGTGATTTATCCACAATATCTGTGTATTTCAAATGTGTTTTTTTATTAGACCTCTAGTAGACTTCATAACGTCCTCCGACACCTACCTTAGGTATACCTGCATGGTTTTTTTGATGAGTTATGTAAACAGGTTTATTGGTTTTTTAATAAACATTTTCAGTCTTTCACCATAGTTTTTTGTGTTAAATTTCAATATGGACATATACAAGTAGTTAGTAAAATATTTTTACAGACGGTTTGTGGTGCAAAATTAAAGTTATAAAATTCAATAAAAAATATGTACAAAGCTTAGCATAAGTTCTAATAGAGGATGCAAGAAAGTTAGTGGAAATATTTGATTGCATTTTGTAAAAATTTATAGTTTTAGATGGTTCTATACCTAATATTTGATTGCATTTTGATTTCGTGATTCATCCTCAACGTTTATGTATTTCGAGTGTGTTTTTTTATTAGACCTCTAGTACACTTCATAACTTCGTTTGACACCTACCTAATGTATACTTGCATGGTTTTTTTATGGGATATTGTCACACCCCAAAACCAAGAATGGAGGAAACGTTCTGGGGCGGAGGACCTCATGTAAAGTATCACAACACAGTAAATGTAAATAAGCAAACAACATCATCCATTGCATTAAATATATAATTTTAATACAAGCGTGTTCTGTAGAGTTATAGACACCAAAATAATGTAAATCAAAATAATAAGAGTCTTGAATGCGCTCCATCTTCTCAAAAGCTGGCATCGGTACCTGTCTACTGATGACCTGAGAATACAAGTTATTTTGAAAGAGTTTATCAGCATTAAGCTGGTGAGTTCATAAGTGTTTTAGTGTTGGTGTTTGTTGTCAAAAACGTTTGAACCTGTCTCAATGTATAAGTTTGTAAAATGTAAGTAAGTGTTTGAAAGTGTTTGTAAAAGTTTGAATCTCTCAGAAAAACCTATATTTTCTATTAAAGTAACCTTCTACCAAGGCTTAACTGTTTTGTATGCGTGTTTGTTGTAAAAGTGTGATATTTCCCAAGTGTAACTATCATTTAATAAAAATATAGTTTTTACATTAATGCTTAAGTGAGGTTATCACTAAAATATGTAATGGGTAAATCATTGTAGTACTGTAGTTTTGTATAATAGGAACTACTGCTGTACTAACTACCTTAAACCGGATTTATATTAAGGTATAATGTGATAATTGCACCATACTATCGACTGGTAACAACGACATAATGAACGGTCGTAATAACGGAATGACGCTTGGCACCCGCAGACCTGTAGGTCCGGCTGTAGCTAGCAACAAGGTGTAGGATAGTCAATCCAGTATAGATCTATACGCAAACTCACGCTCTCCCTCCAAGAGAATTATGGCTACAACTCGGGCCATGACATTTAAGGCATGCTCCGATACAGTGGATCACAATTGTTAACGTATTCTTGTATCTGTGATGTAATGTTTCTCGTTCTAGTATAGTTGTATATGTTCCCTTCCTAGTATAGTTGTATATGTTCTCTTCCTAGTATAGTTGTATATGTTCTCTTCCTAGTATAGTTGTATATGTTCTCATAGTATAGTTGTATATGTTCTCGTAGTATAGTTGTATATGTTCTCGTAGTATAGTTGTATACGTTCTCGTAGTATAGTTGTATATGTTCTGTTTCTAGTATAGTTGTATATGATCCTGTGTTACCCCGATGGTAACTAACTAATGATGTACCGATAAGTATGAATCTGGAAGTACTTTTATGTCTATACATGTATATATGATATATAAGTAATATTGAAACGACCTTCGGACGGTTACCCGAAGTCCCACCAGACCACATCCAAATCGAGAAAAAGGAAATAGGGTGGATGGCCTTCCTAAGCCCTTTAAACATTTCTTATATATCTATACATATATGGGCATGCAATTTATAAGGAATAAACTAAAGTTTAATAAAAGCATTTGATAAGTAAAAGAGTTTGTAAAACATTTTGAAGTAAAGCATTTTGATAAACAGTTTGAACAGTGAATAAAACATTGGTTTTCTAGTTATTAATCACATGTGATTAATGAAATCACATGTGATTGATGCAATAACTATAAGTATTTAACTTGTATCCCCCCCCATAAAGTATTTAAAACATTAAAAGCATTTCAAAGGTTAATTAAAGGGGTATGAACTCACTTGTGGTGAGCTGTTTGGATTGTAGTGTCGGATATCGTGCTAGGTGGCAAACAGAGACTTGCTTACACGCACGAGCCTAGTTATCATATAATAACCATATATATAACTAATTAGCCAAATAATAACTTAATAAAATAAGTTGGGACACTCAGGAACATGTAAACACCTTGTATAAGTGTTATAGGTCCTAAGGGTTGCATCTAAGTCGATACGGGACAAGGCAATAGGGTTTAATGTACCAAAAGACCTTGTATAAGAGTTTACACCCAACAAACCCCACCTTTGGAGTTTACGGTCGTAAACCCTTGAGTTTACGGCCGTGAACTCCACACTTGGTGGTTTTGGGTGTTTTAAGGTGTTATATTAACCCTAGAATAAGCCTAGCACTTGTGGAATAATCCTTGAAGTAGTTTAAGGACCTAGAATGCTCCATAGAGGAGTTTACGGCCTAAAGACCATATCCCCTAGAGTTTACGGCCATAAAATCCTATGGGGTGTTGGTTTTAATTCTTTTAAGTCACTTGCACATAAAGGATAGCTTCTAGGTTTTTGTTTAAGGCTAAAGGGGACACTAGGCACACATTTGTGCTTTCACTTGGAGTTTACGGCCCAAGAGATGTTCCTTGGCCGTAAACCCCCTTTAAGGGATGTTTTTGATGTAATTTACTCCCCATTCAAGCTATAAGTATTAAAGGGTAATTGTCTTAAAGCCTTAGGGGTGTTTAGGGCACTCTTAGCCCTTGAAAAAGGGGTTTACGGCCCAAGAGCATATCCTTGGCCATAAAATCCTAAAACTAGATGATTTTGATTGCTTTCTAGCCTCTAATGTTCATACATAAGGTCCCTAACTAGATACCTAACATGGAAATGAGACTAGGTAGCTTTTAGGCCTTGTTTTGGAGTTTACTCCCCAAGAACGTTCTTGGGTGGTAAACTCCCGGATCTTGCATTTTAGACATGTAAATAATGTTATTAAGCATATAAAAAGTATTAAAACACATCTAGGAAAGTAGACTCACAATCTGGGATGAAAACCCAAAGATCCGTGAGAGAGAAAATGGCTTTTCTCTAGTTAGAAATGTGAATAATGAATTAATTTAATTCAGAAATCTATTTATAGTCCTGAAATATTTTGGCATAAAATATTTTTATTCCGGAAGTTGGACTATAGCATTATGAAACTTGGAATGATCAAATTTCACAAACCCAGGAGCATCCACTCTCCTGATATCTCCTTAAACGTAAACCCTAATGTACACAAACTTATTCGGAAAAGTATGAAATTCACTGAAACTGGACTAGCTTCTATTGAATAGATAATGTTCGTACAAATGGGAATTTCGGGTTGTCACAGATATGGATTGAGGTTTATAGGTTTTTTTAATGAAATTCAATCTTTTAATATAATTTCCTATGTTAAATTTCTATATCTAGATCTACATGTCGTTGGTAAATATTTTTATACAAGGTTTGTCATGCAAAATTAAACTTATAAAACTCTATAAAAACATATACACAAAGCCTAGAATAAGCTTTAATATAGGATGCAAGAAAGATGGTAGAGAGTTTTGATTGTATTTGGTTAAAATTATATAGTTTTTGATAGCTCTATACCTAATATTAGGTTAATAACAGTCTCATATTTCCTAAGCATATATATATATATATATATATATATATATATATATATATATATATATATGTTGGGTCAAAAATATGGTTTATACTTTGTTTTTCTAGGAAAATATATTTTTATGTAATGTTGTATGTGTTTGCGGTTTGTGTGTACGACCGTACACGTGTGTACGGCCGCACACCCTGTGTACAGCCGTACACAGTGTGTGTGGCTGTACACATGTGTATGGCTGGAGGTCCATATAAATAGAGGAGTGCATGTGGGAGTGTACGGTTACAAGGAGAAAAGAAAGAAGAGTGTAAGGCTAAGAGAAGAGAGAGAAAGTTAGAGAGAAGAAGTGTGTGTGAAAGAGAATCTATTGTATGGAGCATCATTCATATTGAATACATCATTAGATTCTTAATCTTCTTCTTCTCCTTCTCTTCTATATTGATCTGACATCATCCAATTGATTGGGATTCCGCACCATCAATTGGATCTGATTGATACACAAGCAATTTTGGGGTCTAACAATTGGTATCAGAGCTTGGTTGTACCAATCTTTTTTTGTCAGATCTCACTACAAGAAAAATAGCCTTTTACGACGCACAAAATACAACACTCGTTGATTTATGTTACGCGAAAGGGAGTGACATTAAAAAAGTGTCATCTCTTCAAAAAATTTAAGGATTTAGGTGACGCATTATTGCACGCCCTTAAATTAGTGTCTCATGTAAAAAAAAAACACGGAGGGCACCTTATCTAAAATGCGCGTCCTCTGTGAATGTCGCTTTATAATTTTTACTCAAAACACGCGTTCTTATAAGAGGGAAATGAAATCCTCTTAAAATTCTAAAAATTTTAAATACCCCGCTTCAAGATCTCCCTTCTCCCTTCGTTTTCTTCTTCCCTTCTCTCTGCAAACCCTAACCATGATACTATCTCTGCTATAAACCTCGACAACTCATATAATCGTTCTATAATATTTTTTCTTAAAAGTGGCGTTTATTCCTGAAGATCACAAAATGGCGACCAACAACTAGGGCTTTTATTTCCCACTTACATATAATCTTGATTTTCATCAAGAGTTTCAAAAACACTTCCTTCACGTACGCTTTTCTTCTTCAATCTCACATCCATTTAGGGTTTTGGCATATAAGAACTCTATTCAACTCATCACACACCAACTATTAAGGGAAGACATCAAAGCATTCATAGGTCGGATGTAGCAACAGTCTAAGATTCACCTTGTCTCGCCTCGTCATTCGACAACCTCTTTGGTCACCTCTCCTCAGGTGACCTCGTGCTCACTTCTCCTCGTCGGAGACCCTGTCATCTGACCTCGTCAAAGACTATGACGATTGCTCAAATTTACATGCCCTAGTTTTACTAAGGTATGTTTTTTTCTCTCTGTTCCTAATGTTTTCATTCTTCTATCCTCACTCCTCCATAATTTCTGAAAAATCCTGAAGCTTTCTAGTTTTCTCATGATAAAAAGTAGATTTTGGTTGTTTTAGTCGATAGAGTTTTCATGGCAACATCTCTCTCTCTCTATCAAACTATTACCCTCCATGGCGATGTCTCCATGTCTTTTATCTTATATCTTTTTCAAAACTGATCCCTATCTATTTTTGGTGGGTGATTAATAAATAAATTGAACTCCTCATGTTAAATATCTCACATAATTAGCTTAAGGTTCTTGGGTTCGGCTCCTGGTGTGTTTGGCGTCCTTGATTGTGTGGAATTTTACAGATGAGGCTCTGCATACTTTCAATTTTCGTGTTGAACTCATAATCTCATAAGCTTTATCCTCATATGACAATATTGCCCTTCCCACTGTAGCAATATATGTATTGTTCCATGTATTATTGTCCACAATCACAATAAAAAAGATTCTCACCTTAGATAATCCCTGTATACTCCATGTTCCCTTAGAAGACACGATTTGAGTGGTTTTTCCTCTAATTTATTGGGTCAAATTCTTTGTCTAGTCGTAAAGCTACTTTGGAGGGTTATTTCCATGAACACGAATCAGTTATTGACGCCCACAAGGTGCTCAACGCAATGTTTCTGTTAGGTCAGTTACTGACGCCCACAAGGTGCTCGACATAATGTCTCTATTAGGTTTTCACCAAGATGAGACCAATTTTGCTACCTTGTCTATCTATATGCAACAAAAGGACTTGAGAACAAGATAACTGAACTACAATACTTGGAATTTAGGTTCAATTTTACCAATAAATCAATGTTTATTAGTGATGGCTTGTTAGCAGCAAGTCAACTTGTTAACAATCTTATCAAAGATGGTGAAATGTATTTTGTGTTAATAAGGATACCATTAGTTATTAAGTTTGACATCTTTCTTTGTTGCTGCTGTAGGTTTGACAACCAAAGAAGAAACTCTATTTGGCATGTTATTGAAGCAGGGTTATTAACTTCATATACAAAATTTACAAAAATCTCTTTTAATTTCTTTCCTTTATGAGCTTGTTAACTTCATTTTGAAATTTAATAGACAACATTTTTTGTGTAGTGGAGCTGACCTGTTTACATCTGGTACCCAATCACCTACCTATCATAAGGAATTTTGATTTAGTAGTCTCAATAATTTAACTGAATAGGTTCAACAGTCTTTAGTCAACATATTCTCCAGTCCAAAGGCTAAAAGAGAATCTAATCAGGTTATAAATTGTTATTTGTATTATATTTCTATATTATATATTTATAAATTCTGATTTTATCTTATTCGGTGTTTTTTTTCTGATTAAATATTATTATTCCAGATTGGTATTAAAGCAGACTGGCGAGGTCTAATCAGGTTATAAATTGTTATTTGGATTATATTTCTGTGTTTTTTTTCTAATGATTTAGGTTCAATGCCCAGTTGAAATGGTATTTTAGTACTTATCACATGTTATTTACACTTTTGTTGTATTTCAGTTGTGTATACTCAACCCCTCTCGTCAACCTCTTAATTTTCAGTGTCGGAGAAGGTGAGGTGAGGTCTCGGTGGATCTCTTTATCAGTTTCATGTAAATAAAAAAAAATACACCCCTGAATTTTAAAAAAGGAAAAAAAATAGATGAAAGTATATGTTGATATTTATTACATAAAAATGCACGTAACTCTACAATACAACAGTGAAAAGCTCTAAAATGCACTATTTCTTCAAGTTTTTCTTTCTTTCTATTGAAGTGTTTATTTGGTGTTATGTGTCGGAACACTAAGGTAAAATTTAGTATTTACAATGTCTTTGAGAAGAGGGTTATATCCGTCTTTTGTCTTTGTCTTTTTGGTCAAACCAAACTCTTCCATAAACACCGATGTATGAAGCTACATATACCCGGAACTGTAATGGTCGATCCGCTCCAAAAGCCAAAAATCAGTTGGGAAAAATATATCCACATCACCCTGCAACAAATATAAAAAAAAGATATGTAAATTTATTTATATTTAAAGAGTGCAAATATGAAACTATACGTTGCCAAATAGATTTATGCAGCCCCTTTGATTATGGATTTTGTTGTGTTGTGCGCGTGTGTTATATTAAGAATAATCACCACGTCGTTATCGTTGGTGCTCCTCCCAGGCTCACCACAGGCCACCATGCAAGGGTGGTTGTGGGATGTGTTGTTGTAACCTGTTAAGAGTAAGGGTTAAGGTTGTTAAGAGATGTTTCTTTTTAATTAGTGTAACCACGATATTTGATTCTGATTTTTGAATTGGGCTCATGTATCTGACTCTTTTGACTCTTGCTCCAACTGTATCTCACTATTTCATCTTTGGTTCTCATTTTTCATGTATCCTGACTCTTTTGTTCTGTTTTTTTTATTGTTTTCTTCTTTGATATATGCTATTTCATTACTTTTTTTCATTAATATTATAGTTGTTGAAAAGAAAGTAATAAATGCCGAATTACCCTTCACATAAGGATTGTTATAGTTGTTGAAAATAAAGTAATAAAGGATGGGGAATGGAAAGAGGTTTGCTCCTTTTGGTCTTAGTTGGACAAAATTGCCCTTCTTGGAATTACTCCTGTCAAAGCCTTTTTTACTAACTTTTTGGGTTGTAGTCTTAGCTCATATACTTTAGATTGTTTTGTCCCTTGTTTAGTTTTTTTTTCTTGATCTATTTTGGTGTGTAGCTACTCTGTATCTTTCCAGCTCCTAGATGGTTTTACTTCTTCTTTTTTTTTTTTTTTTTTTTTTTTTTTTTTTTTTTTAAATTTAGTTCTTTCGTTTGAAAAATGTATAGGTCTTGTATATAAAAAAGCTTTGATATGGTCATCATTTCTGTTTTGGTAAAAGCTACCAAAAATGAACTATTAATTTTAGTTATTTAATTATAATATTTGTTTTTTTTACGGGGGCTCATTTTTACTTTCGCCCTAGGCCCAAAATTAGCTAGGACCGACCTTGACGAAAATGTTGCTTGAAAAAAAAGCACAAAGCAGACGCTTGAAGAACAAACGACCCTGGTTGCAGGAAGCCTTAACAGGTATCTCTCTCTCTCTCTCTCTCTAAGTTCAAAAAAAAGAGGATAGTTAATATCTGATATGAAGTCTGTATATCTCCTTCAATTGCTATACATACAATACTCCCAATAAATAGAATAACAAGTAGTAATATAAATTGATAATGAATAACTGATCTCAATTGCTATACATACAATACTCCCAATAAACAAATTCAGATCATTCATTCAGTCCCAAACTGTTTGATTAAATGCTAAAGAGACTATCATCTACGAGGTAAATTATAAATATTATTATTGATACTAGAAAATAAACTATGAAGAAGCTTTAATTTTTTTTTTTTTTTTTTTTTTTTTTTTTTTTTTTTTTTGTTTTGCAGCTTGTCACATAGATTGAAGCATTGAAGACAGCAGAAATGGTTTCGACTTTGGACTTACAAATCTATATATAATATATGTTATTTTCCAATTTGAATGAATGGGTATTAATTAACTTTTTTGGTATTTTCAGATGTACCAAAGATGTAGTCAGCATGAACGCATTGTCAGCATTCTAGACGATTATTTGAGAAAGAACCCAAAAGATGCTGATCTGAGTGTGGTCCATGTATTGGCTTCAACGCATATGTTGGGAAATGCACATGACAAAGCTCGTCACCATATTAAAAATGCACAATAGAATTATTCTGCTGCTAAAGACTTACCTGTTGAGTTGTTGGTTCAAGCAGGGATATACCATGTTCATCTTGGAAACATGGAAAAAGCACATGTATTTTTTTATAAAAAAGTACTCATTTATATATCATGGATTAGGATAAGAAGAAATGGAAGTATAACGCTATAACATAATTTTTTGTGGAAAGAACATTACTATTTCATATATTTAGCCCTTGAGTGACTTGTTTCTCTTTAAAACTAACCTTGTTCTCTTTTGTTGTCAAATGTTTGTAGGCTTTCTTCGGTGTGTTCACACATGAGACTGTGAATGATTATTCTCACTTAATTATTGAAGCTGCTGACTCATTAATGACCGTAAAGCCCCATGCATACCTTATGTTAGAAGGGAATGATGGTGTCAATAAAGTAAGTAAATAATCACAACCATGAAGGGTAATTATTATCATTTTCTATTGCTTTTCAATTCATGAACTGGTTACAAACTGTAGAATGTGTTCAGTAGTGAATCTCATAGGGACAAAATTAATGGTAAATCTGCATGTGGTTGAAACAATGTCATTTATTAATCTTTGGAATTATAGCCTCTATATGTTTGACTAAAACCTTCTGATTTTGTTGACTTTTTAACTTTATTTTTGGAATTATAGCCTCTGTATGTTTCATTTAGTAGTTAACAACATTCTACTTAAGCAGGTGAGTAATCAAGATTAAGGGAGACTTGTAATCATGTTTGACATTCCTTTCCAGTAAGAAACAGAGTTGTATGATTATTTGTTAGTTTTATAGGAATGTATAACCCATGTTAGCAATGTATTATTTTTGTTTAACATTTGAATGATTCTTTGTATGACATTACAATTTGTGCAATTTATTTTATTTTTTGAGTATGAAATTTTATTTTATATTATGCAATGGATTGTATTTTTTGTATATGGTATTTTATTTCTATTATGAGAAATTAAATGCAAATTTAATTTAAAAATTAATAAATATATAAATTTATTTTTTTTAAACATTTAAATTTACGATACGCAAAAATGTGTGTCATCTTCATTTATGACATGGCCTTTCTTGACAGGGGCTTTCTTGATACGCATTGCGTGTCATTAACACGCGCGTCGTAAGGTTACGACACGCGAATGCGTGTCATCTTCCTTTATGACAGGGCCTTCCTTGATACGCATTGCGTGTCGTAAACGCGCGTCGTAATTGCGCGTCGTAAATGAGCGTCGTAAATGCGCGTCGTCTATAGACGACCCGCAAAAGCGCGTCGTCTCTCTTTATGACAGGGCCTTCCTTGACATGCATTTGCGCGTCGTCTGAGCCTTTTACGACGCGCAATGAACGTCGTAAAAGGCTGTTTTTCTAGTAGTGTCTGGAGCTTATTTGATATTATTTTGAAAACACAATAGCGTTTTTGGATAGATCTCGCAAAAATAAGGGGGGGTTACTTCTTTGCATTTTTCATAAAAATGAGTTTTTGATTGAGTTTTAGAGCAAAAGGGGTGAAAAACGTCGTTTTTTTCGCAAATCTGTTGAAGGTGTGCGGCCTGGTTGAAGGAGTGCGGCTCAGCAGCCTCGGTGTGTGCGGCTCGTTGTGCGCCTCGGACGTGTGCGGCCTTGGTGTACGGCTCGGACGCCTGCGGTCCTTGGTGTGCGGCTCGGTTCGGTGTGCAGCCGACTTAGTGTGTGCGGTTTAATCTCGTGTACGGTCCAGCGTCTTCGCTTCGGTCTCGGTCAGCAGCAACAGAAGTCCTCGCATCGCACATTTAAAAAAAGGGTGAAATGCATTGCAGGAGCCGGGGATCGAACCTGGGTCTCCTGCATCTTTAGCTTCGCGTCTTACCAATTCAGCTAGGCGCCTTTTCCATTCTTTCCTTCCCTTTTTTAATTCAAATATTATATCTCCGGTTCATATTTTCGCAAATTTAACACTTTTTGCCCAAAAATCATTTTCTTTTTATTTTTAAATTTCTTTTTCATCCAAAATTTTAGTTTTTTTTTTTTTTTTTTTTTTTTTATAATTTTTGACTTTTATTTTTGTTTTTTTTATCTTAAAATTTTGACTTTGACTTTTAAAATTTGACCTTTGACTTTAAACTTTGACTTTTAATTTTTCAAATTTAGCTTTTCGGTTTGACTTTTAAGTTTGACTTTTCAAGTTGACTTTCTTGGTTTTTTAGTCAAAGGGCAATTAAAAAAATAAATAATAATAAAAAAAATTAAAAAATATAAAAAAAATATAAAAAAAATAATAAATAAATAAATAAATAAAAATGAGTTCCACATCAATTCCGGTAAATAAAGTTTCATGTACTCCATCTTGTGAAACTACTATTAAATTTCTCCGAGATCAAATCGATTTATTAAAAAGAGAAAATGAGGACCTTAAATACGAAGGCTATAATCTTAGGAAAGGACAGAAACCGTTAAAAGCTCAATTAGAAACCAAAATCAAGGATTTCCGGAAATTACAAGAAGATTACAGCAACAAGTGTGAAAATTATGATCACATTAAGAAAAAACTTGATGCTGTAACTGAAGAACTTGACGCTTTGAAAATAAAGTGTGGAAAAACAGATGTTAGTTTAAAATTTTACATTGCATCAAGTAAGACAGTCGAGTTCTTAGTAGAAAATCAATAGAGTTTTAAAGATAATCAAACCAAGGGTCTAGGGTATCACAGTGTGCCACCTCCTTTTAATCACAATTATCACCCACCCTTTGAGACTAATGAGGAAGAAATGCCTGCTCAATATAGCCAAACCCCTGCTCCAGATTCAATTAAGACTGAACAATCAGGGCCAACTGAGGGTGCTGAGCTGAACGATACTAATGCTTCTACTTCATGTGCAGGTAAAGTAGCAGAGGATGAGAACAAGGAGAAAACAATTGAACAATCCAATGACTCCTTGAACTTTGAATATGTTGCTTCTAACTCGGTTACTTCTGATCAACCTGCTGTTGGTAAATACAGGCCACCAATTCACGCAAAACAGCTAACTTGCTGCAAGTGTGCTTGTGGGAACAATCAGAATCGAGGCAAGGACACGCCACCAGGGGCAGGAAGAAACAACTTCACAGTGAAGAAAAAGACTTGTTTTCACTGTGGAACACCTGGACACATTGCCAAAATTGTCCTAATCGAGCATACATTCCTTACTACGCACGCGGCTGGCTGAACGCGCCAAGAGGGAGATACTCCAAAAGAAACCCCTCAAGGTCACGTTCAGACCATGATGACTGGAACGCACAGAAGGCCAATAATCAAACCCAAAAGGCCATGAAATCAAATCCCAAGGTCAAGAAGGGAATGTCGGCCAAGAAGTCAAATCCAAGAGATGCTCCCATGAAGCCAAAATCAAAGTCATCTCAACGGCCGACATCAACTTCAAAATCAAGTGCTGAGCCACCCATCGGATCGAAAAAGAAATGGGTTAAACCCAACTACAAATGGGTTCCAAAGGCTCAATCTCCCAAATCAACTAACGATTCTAATATTTCTATGTCTCCTGTTTGTGATAAACTGGACATGTCATGGGAGAAAGTATCTTGCGTTGATGACAAAGGTCGACCCAGTTTCAAAATGGACTGGGTTCCAAAGACCAACTGATCCTGCTCGGTGTCGGAACAGCTATGGAGGCCTATCATCAAACTTCGGTTTGTTGATAGTGGCTGCTCCAGGCACTTGATAGGAGGCATCTCTCAACTATACAACATTCAGACATTTGTTTGAGATTTTGTGTCCTTTGCGGGAAGGGAAGAAAGGAAGTGATCACTCACGGGTTTGTGCTTAATGACATGAAGAATTTTTGGATCTATTCTGAGTTTACGCGTGCTATTCTTAGACCTTCTGGATGCAAATTCAATCGGTGACTTACGATTTAAGTTTTCTTCTCTATACTCCTGAGTTTTTCTTAAGCTGATTCGCTTTAAAGACAAATTTTTGTTTTAGGATAGTTTAAATTTGCGCATTTTATTTTATTTCATTTTTATGCACAAATTTAGGGGGAGAAAAATAGAAAATCCAAAAACATTAAAAAATAGAAAATCCAAAAACATTAAAAAATAGAAAATCCAAAAACATTAAAAATAGAAAATCCAAAAACATTAAAAATTAGAAATTATGTTTGAGGGAGATGTTCTGGGAAGTGATATGATAAAGTGATAACAGGCAACCTGAGTCTGCGTAACGTACCTGAAGTTGAAGGGTCTATGCTCTGGTTTGATGTGTCGGTAGGCACAAAATTTTTTTAAATGGACTTGAATAGGGAGAGTTGAACTTAGGAAATTTATAGACTTGACAAATCTTGACCTAGTTAGATCTGTTCAGCCTGACAATACGACGCTCGGATAGGTTGAGCGGGGAGATATATATGGGAATCTACTCGTCACAATAATGAACCCGTACTTGGAACCGTGGCTTAACTTTTCCTCGATGTGTGGATTCTGTCCTTAATTCCGGTTGGATGGGGCGATTGGTAAATTCCGATAAATTAGGTCTGTAGAATATCATTTTCTTTCTTTCCGTCTGTTAGTCATATGTTGTCTCCTTTGCGTGACTTCCAATCCGACCTGGTACACAACATATGCAACTCTATTTCTCTGCAGGTTATATATGTGAAAGACTTCTTATCTGTTAGCCATATGTTGTCTCCTCTGCGCGACTTCTAATCCGACCTGGTACACAACATATGCAACCTTCTACTTCTCAACCCCTCTGAAGTAATAAGTAATAAGTAATAGATTTCTGAATCTATCTTCTCTCTGAATGGTTGTCTGCTCACCCGGTGTAAGGAGTACTCTGGAAGTTCTTGATGGCTGGGGCATATCAAGAAGCGGGAAACACGTTCCAGTACACTTAAAATTGAACACATACAGATTGTCTATAGATCTCGCTACTCAATTTAGGTGGATAACAATATCCCTGGTCGTCGTCAGATGAATGGTCCTTAAGATATAGTATCTAAGAAATTAGGATCAGATATAATTTTTAGGAACTTAAGTTCACCTGTCTTGTAACAAATAGTATGTCCTAAATTTGTCACAATTTTTCGTGTTTAAGTGGACAACAATACCGACGATCGACCAGACAAAGATGTGAATATGAAAGGTACCGATAAGTGGATAAAGGCTGTCTAAAAACTTTGATCCCAAATCTCTCTTAAAGTTAGATATCATTTTTATTTTTGTTAAATTTGTCATAGTTTCTTCTAATTTAAATATTAGGGGATAATTAAAAATTAAAAAAAAATCAGAAAAATTCAAAAATCAAAAAAATCAAAGAAAAATCAGAAAATTTAAAAATCCAAAAATAGTGTTATTTCTGTTTTATTTCTTGTTCAGAAAAATCAAAAATCCAAAAATATTTTGTGTTTCTGTTTTCATTTGTGTGCTAAGTTTTCTTTTAGTTTTGTTTTGTCTTGAAAAGTGATTTCAGGCGTAGATGAGACTCGTGGAGACTGTATTGCAGATTTTCTGAGCCAAGGCTTCATCCGTGAGCATCGACGAATTCGCATTCGGAGGAGTAAGAAATGAAGATTATTCTTTCGACATTCCATCCTTCGACCCCAAAAGCAAGGTGAAGCTGAAATTGAAGAATATGTGACAGATTGCATTGAATCCTCCTCAATCAGTCTGCTGCTATCTTTGTACTTGCTGAAGTGATCTAGAAGAATTGTTCTCTCTGATGTTCTCTCTGTAGATTCTCAAGCTGAAAGCGCTATCTTTCAAGAATCAGTACATCAAGCCTCCTCACCCAATGTGCGTTCAATGTCAATTATGCAGAAATCCCAACTGCTCAAGATGAATTCATTTATTGAAGATTCATATGTTCATCTTGATGCTGTGAAGAAATTTGAAGATTAATGCTGAAGCCAAGCTCCCAATGAAAATTAACAAGAAAAAGCCAACTACTTTTTAGGGGGAGTTTGTTGGGCCAATTAGAAAAGAAAGTTATAAACCAAGGGGGAGATTGTTGGGTCAAAAATATGGTTTATACTTTGCTTTTCTAGGAAAATATATTTTTATGTAATGTTGTATGTGTTTGCGGTTTGTGTGTACGGCCGTACACGTGTGTACGGCCGCACACCCTGTGTACAGCCGTACACAGTGTGTGTGGCTGTACACATGTGTATGGCTGGAGGTCCATATAAATAGAGGAGTGCATGTGGGAGTGTACGGTTACAAGGAGAAAAGAAAGAAGAGTGTAAGGCTAAGAGAAGAGAGAGAAAGTTAGAGAGAAGAAGTGTGTGTGAAAGAGAATCTATTGTATGGAGCATCATTCATATTGAATACATCATTAGATTCTTAATCTTCTTCTTCTCCTTCTCTTCTATATTGATCTGACATCATCCAATTGATTGGGATTCCGCACCATTAATTGGATGTGATTGATACACAAGCAATTTTGGGGTCTAACAATATATAACACCCGAGTCGCCATGTATGTAACTAATCTTTTATCCTATTTAATTAAGCTAAAGGTGGTGAAGGGGTTCCTGAGTACGTTGGGTGTACATTAGGTACACATGACGCACTTCTCGCATGCGCATCATCGGGGTGATCCCGTCGTACGCTCGGATAGCCATGCGTACACTGGGCGTACTCGAGCCAAGGGCAAACCCTAATTTTAGGGTTTGCACCCTATTTAAGGTCCTTAAGTTCTTCAAGTGCATCACCCTTTCAGCCTCCATTGCCTTTTAGTGCTAATCTCGAAACCTTAACCACCTTGAGTGCATTTTTGAGGTTACATTGAGTGTTTGGGCGTCCTTTGGTGGTTTTGAAGAAGAAGGAAGTTCGATAAGAAGCAAAAGAGAAGTAGATCCAGAGTTTGTGCATTATTTCTAGCCTATTGAAGGTATAAAATTTGAAACTTGTTCATTCTAAGCTTAGATCTAGACTTAGGGAAGATTTTATCATTTTTTGGTCCCATAACTTGGTCTTTTAGAGTATGGGCTACTCCAGACCATTTGAGCTGTCCTTTGTACTCTTGGGAATGCATGGATTCATAAAAAATTGTATCTTGGAGGTTAAGACTCAATGATGGATGCGACGATGCGTTAGTGACCACCTAAGAGAGTTAGAGGGCTTAATTCATGGTTTAAGTCCCATTAAGGCATGCAAGTGCATAAAGTTTGTAGCATTATGTCTTAAGACACTATTATGAGTTTGGATCTAAGTTTTAGACATTAGGGATTAATGGATTAAGACATGGGTGCAAGATTGGGCTAACTGGCCAGTACGCCGGGCGTACTCTAGAGGACGCTGCACGTATTGGGCCAGTGCCCCATTTCCGGATCGTCATCCGTGTACGTTGGGCGTAAAATCCATGTACGCCGCACGTACGCAGTCTGTGGACTTAGAAGATTTTTGGGCTCGAATATTGTTGGGCTTTTGACTTGGTTAGGTTTGGGCCTTAGGCCTATCTGTTGTGGTAAGGCATTTGTGGGCTTTAGGCCATGTTGGGTACTCTTGGGCCATAAAGGGCCTTAAAGGCCATGTAGTGGGGCGTGGATGCCTTCTTGGACTTGTATGGATTTGGATCTTGGTGGGAGGATGGCCCAATGAGGCAAGGGTGAAGAATCCCTTTTTGCCTTAAAATCAAGAATGATGGTTTGGACTTTCGAGTTAGAATATTGGTCTAATTTCTAGTTAGGGTTTTATACTTGTGCCTTAGGGAGAGGATTTCACGAGTCATCCACCGAGTGTGATTTGATACCTTCAGTCTAAGTGAGTTTCCTTCACTATATCCGTGGGTCGAAGGCACCAATGCTGACCCACTAGTTTATGTTGTAGTATGATGGTTGACTTCGTGACAACTGTTAGTTATGCTTGTGTTGCTTGATGACTCTGTGATTCTCTATTATGATATTATATGGTATTGGTAGGGGGTGAAATAGACCCGACATCCAGTTCAAATAAACCGAAGGGGATTGTAAGCACCCAGATATCTTTGACAGTATCTGGTTGAAATAGACCGAAGGGGATTGCAAGCACCCATATATGCTTGACTGTATCCGGTTGAAAGAGATCGAAGGGGATTTCAAGCACCCATATATTCTTGACTATATGTTTGTATGATATGAGGTATTTTGGGGGAACTCACTAAGTTTTTCGTTTATGTCTGACCAGATCGCACCACACACCCTATGATTTTCGTATTTCGTATTTTAGGATTTTGTACTCTGATAATATGTTACCATGATACACTTTTGACATATTTGATATGAGTATCGTATAATTTGAATGAACTTAAAAACAAAATAAATTTATCTGTATTTTTGGGATGTTACTGTCACAACTAGCATTTTTACTAGGAAATTCTACTCTCATGAAATCATTCACCTAGTGTAGTAACTTGTACTCTCAGAGAATATCAAACTCTATGCTCATTCAAATACATCTCATGTGTTTAACTAAGGGCTAAAAACCCTAAGAATCCCGGTTTAAGTCCATTATGGACTAGGATTTCCTTATTGGGCCTAATGGACCAATAAGCATTTAATTCAACTATTTTGGAATATGTGGGCCTAGAATGATTCATTCTAACCCTAATGGCCCTTATTGGGCCATAACTAATCCAATTAACCCTAATGGACCATAAAACCCATTCTTATATGTCAATTGGGTCGTGAAGTACCCTAAAGGCCCAATGAAATGAAAAGTAATTATTGGGCCTCATCATTTTGAACCAAGGCTAGAAATAGGCCAAGCTAATCTACCTCCCTTCTCTTTAGCCCATTTTCAACCCAAGAAAAAAGAAAGAAAGAGATTAATGAAGGATTCTCTTAAACATGACGCCTAAGTATTATATGAAGGTAATCTATGCATTACCACTCATATCTCCATTCCAAACCCTTCATGTAATGATCAAGGATCCTACTTCTCTTATTCTTCTTAACTCTCGGCTATGAGATCCGAAAACCATCACCACACTCATTCTTGGATACAAAATCTCTTAAGGAAGCTTCCAAGAGCTCTTACAATTTCCTCTAAATTTTCGAGAATTAAAGTATACTTCAAGAGGTTCTCATCTAGATCATCACTCTTTGAAACTTCATAAGCTCGAAAACTACTTCAAGGTGTTGCTAGGATCAAAAACCTTCTTCATCTCTTCTTCAAAACCGAAACATCAAAGCAAAGGTGAGTACATACCCCCTTGTTTTTGGTTTTCATATGATTTTTGGGGGAGAATACAAGTAAAATGTGTAGATCTATGTGTTATATGCATGTCTTGTGTGACTTCTTAGTTTATTTTGTAAAAATATGTTAGATCTTAGCAAATCACGACATCTTAAGTAACATTGATTTAAGATCCATGAACTAAGGCACTTTATACATCATATTATCAAGTTAAAAGTGATTATGTGCTTAAGATATAAAAGTTTAAAACAAAAACCTTGTTAAGGGTCAAAATTGTCAAGAAAACAAAAGATAAGGGCAAAAAGTGACATTTATGTTTTTATAGGGACCAAACAGGTCCTACTTGTATAAAAATGGGTTTTTATGATAAACATGCTTTCCAAAGGGCCAAAAATGTAAATTTGAGCTTAATGGGCCAAACATTTGGGCCTCATGGTTTTGGGCCTAAATTTGCGAAAAAAATGAAGTTTTGGGATTAAAAATATTATTTGGCCAAAGTTTGAGTCATAAATGTAAATAAACTAAATTTTGGGGTGAAAATAACATTTATTTCTAAATTGGACCAAAAATGTAACTTTTATCAAAATTGTGCCGAAAGTGACAAGTTTTACAAACAAGAGGATGAAAATGTAGTTTTCTGCAAAAAAACGCCATAAATGTCAAAATATAAGTTTTTGGATTAAATCCGTGAATTTCTAAACATTTAGGACAAAATTACAATTTTTTATAAATTATGGACTAAAGTGTTATTTTTACAAAACTTTAGGCCTTAATTGAAAATTTGAGACTTATTGGCCAAGAACGTCGTTTTTACAAAAAGAGGACTTTTATATTCAATTCAGTAAATCTCGAACTAAAACAAACAACGAAATAATAACAAATAGACGTAATACATCGATAACAATTTTATTGGGCCTAATATTCACGTTACTCGGGCAATGGGCCTTAAGGGCCCATTTAAGTGTATATTGAGCCTAATATTTTACATGACCTGTTTATTGGGCCTTGTGACCCATTTACATGTTAATTTGGGCCTGAGCTATGGGTCACATGTTTGTTGGGCCTTGGTGGTCCACTTACATGCCTATTGGGCCCAAATTACCCTCTTACATGTGATTGGGTCTTTACATGTGATTGGGTCTTTGTGGTCCATTTACATGCTAATTGGGCTTGGACTGAAATTTACATGCTTAGTAGATCGTAACTCTATCTTTTACGTAATTATTGAACTTCGTATACTTATATATATGTACCTTTTGGATATGAAAACATACAACATACACGTAAACATTAAACATAGTATGAAAGTTTAGGAATCTAATGAGACTTGTTGGTTGGCACCTTTGAGTGTACAATCGTAGCCTGTAGTTATAACCAGAGTTTCCTGGAGGAGAGCGAGAGTTTGTGTATAGATCTATACGGGGTGACCCCCCACGCCTTAGCTGATCGCTACAGCTAGATTAGGCCAATCTAGGGCGACGAACCTTACCTACATCAAAACCGGCGCCTGAAAACGTTAAGACAGAAAAATTAGTCATTATCAAGCATGGTTGTAACGGCTCCCTTAGAGACTAACTTCATCAAAGATTTCGGTATATTTATACAAATCTAGACGATACTAGAAACATACATACATCGATACTCGGTCTTGAGATTCTATGATTACAATACTCTTATAAGAAGAAAATATCGGATTTTCTGGGATAAACACATTTTTACATTACCTTCTACTTACAACAGAAAAATACATGGTTTCTATCTGGATTACATTTTGTTTATTTATACATTCCAAAAGCAGCAAACACACATACATTAATACTTGATTTTGACACATTATTTTCAAACCACCTTACAAAAAATATCGGATTTTCTGGTGCTTTACGAACCATACAAAACTTTTCAAACAAACATGCTTATGAACTCACCAACATAATATATGTTGACGTTTTCAAAATAACTTGTATTCTCAGGGACTCGTTAAGTAGAAGGATCAACAAGAATATGAAATTTTGTTTTGTGTACTGTTAAACATCTTACATTGAATGTTTTGGTCATGTAGTTTAAAAGATTGTACTTGATGTAAACAATGACAGTTGTACTATATTATGCATGATGATGATGATGATGTTATGTTTCATTTATATTCACTGTAATGATATTTCAAGATGAAGTCACGCACAAGCCTCCGGACGTTTCCGCCGTTTGGTTCGGGGGTGTGACAGTTACAATATATATATATATATATATATATATATATATATATATATATATATATATATATATATAATGACTGAGTTATTGTGAGAACTAAAAAAACGTGTGAACTTCCGAACTTATAATCAACTCAGTATTTTTCAAACCAAAAAACACCAATCTTCTCCAAATGGTGCATTTAAGCATATCTACGCTAAAAAAAGATTTTATATATATTTTTTTATTTATTTTCAAAATTTGCATGTATGCACAATCAGCAATCATATGGATTGTGAATGTGCATAATCAACAATCATATGGACTGCTAATGAGCAAGTCCATATGACTGCTGATTGTACTCATATGCTGCCATACAAAAAAATCAATTTTTCTTGTCAATTTTTTTAAGCCTAGATATAGCTTAGATGTACCATTTGGAGAAAATTAATGTTTTTGGTGTTAAAAAATAATAAAATGATGAGTTCGTAAGTTTTAACAAATCTTTTGGTTCTTAAAAGATGTCTCTCTCTCTCTCTCTCTCTCTCTATATATATATATATATATATATATATATATATATATATATATATATATATATATATATATATATATAGATATATATATATATATATAGGTTCAAATGTTTGTCACATCTATTGCGTGATAGAATGTTATTGCTGACATTAATGACGGATTTAATTAGTTTCCATAAAACAAGAATTATAATTATGGATATCATTTAATATACATATAATTATGAAAATCATTTAATATCTATATTTATTTAATTAAATAATTATTTAATTTACTCAATTCCTATTGATGCATTCTAACATACAATAAATATAAGAAACAAAATAACGTAGCAAAATATATATATATATATATATATATATATATATATATATATATATATATATATATATATATATATATATATATATATATAAAAGATAATGATTAGAAACAGAGAAGGTGAGCAATAGCTGGCATCTTTTTATTGTCCTTTTCAATCTTTGCTGGTTGTTGTGTTTTCTTCTTTTTATTTTTATTTAATAAAATGTGTGCTGTTTGTTGAAGAAGCAAACAAGACGCCAAGTAAAATAACATAATAAATCAATTAATTAAACAAAATGATATCTCTCACTGTTTGGGATCTAGGCTACAATTAGTTAATTTGGGTAAAATTTAATCTCATCAACTCGTAATATATGAATAATAAATTTCGATCAACTCATTGAACGTGTACAATGTCGTTTATCAAATATAAAAATAATTAAGAAAAACTGCTGATTAATTTATTGTTAAGTATCTTTATCTGATCATTAAATTATATAAATTGATTTGATTGTTATTGTTATATAAATTATTTAATGATATTAAATGTTTATTGAACTAATTTTCAAATTTAACACTGTAGTTTTGGAAACATGATCGAATAATAAAATGCATGTTAGTGTGGACACCGTTTCTTCCATGGCTTTGCTTTTATTCTTTCCCCCCTTCTTATATATATCCATACGCTTATCCTTTTCTCTTTCCATCATTGCATACACCAAATACACTCAGCGATTGTGTAAACCTGCGTGCGTTTCCTTTGAACCAAAACATAAAGCAAACCAAACCAAATCAAATTCTTAATTTTGGTTGCTTTGTTCACCTGTATTAGTTACAGAAACCATAAGTTGCAATTCTTTAAAAGTGGGTCAGAATCTTGGTTCTTTCTTCATTCATGGTTTTCCTCCTTCTTAAGTTTTCAAAAACTTCATGAACACTTCTCAAAAACCCTTCTTTTTTACATTTTCCACTTGTGGGTGCTTTCAAATTTTCATATATTAGTGTTACAATTTGATCTGAATTTTCAAAATAAGAGAATGTTGGGTTTGAAATCAAGAAACCCTGGAATGTTTCCGGCAGCAAAAGGCGGAACTTCCTCCCCCGGTGGTGGTGGTGGTGGTAGGGAGGCCGGTGTGTCTGCTTGGGAACTCAGGCCATGTGGAATGTTGGTGCAGAAGAGGAACTCAGATGTTACTCAAAGTCAAACCCTAGTTCCTACCATTAAAGTCAAAGTCAAATTTGGTTCATCTTATCATGAAGTCAACATTAAATCTCAAGCAACTTTTGGTAAATTATAATATTTTTTATTTAATTATGCTTATTTACAATTATTGGTATTATTATATAAGATATATATAAGTCCATTATAGGCTATAATGGTTGTGGCAATAAATCAATAATGCATCTTACATAATAAAAGTGTCTGTATATCCCTATATATATAGTGAAAAGACAAAATTAACCTTCTTAGTATGTTAATGTGAGAAAAATATTCATTTGTGTTTATATTTGTGAACCTAAATTTGATTTTGGGTATGCAGGAGAATTGAAGAAAATGTTAGCAGGGCCAACAGGATTAAATCCTTTGGATCAAAAATTGGTATTTAGAGACAAAGAAAGAGACTCCAAAGCATATTTGGATGTGGCAGGTGTCAAAGATGGATCAAGAATGGTACTCTTTGATGATATATTGAGTCGAGAAAAAAGACTTCTTGAAAATCTCCAATCTAAGAAAATGAAAAAATCTGAAAAGGAAATTGTCGACGTCACTATAGAAATTGATAAGCTTGCTAAACAGGTAAAAATATTAAAAAAAGGAAGCTAAATTGTTCAAAATCTACTATTCATGCATTAAGTTTCTGATTTTTTTTTTTATCTATGAAACATCATGTGTACAGGTTGGTAATCTGGAAATAGAGATATATAGCGGAAAGAAAGTGGTGGAGAAAGTTTTGTTGAATTTGATCGAGTTGTTGATGTCACAATTGATCAAACTAGATGGAATAATAGCTGATGGGGATGTGAAATTACAGAGACGAATGCAGGTAACTTCGAATTAAGTTTCGTCGATGCAAACGTACAAATTCATTTTTTTTTTATAGATGTTTTAGTTTTTACTTTTTACACATACACCACAATTATGCATTAAAACCATTGACATTATATTTTTTTGAATAAATGTTTAGGTAAAGAGAGTACAAAGATATATAGAAAATCTTGATGTGATGAAGATTCGAAATTCCAAAAATGGAAGGAATGGCGATTGGGCTAACATACAAGCTCCGTCGCAGCGACACTCAAATAAGATTTCATTTGAGCAAAAACTCATGACACCAATGGAAAGGCAGCGAGACTCGATGAAGTGGCCAATCGTGGCCACGGCTGAATGGGAGAAATTTTGATTTGGGAAATTTACCGAGAAAAATCCATCAAAGAAAGAGCTAAAGAGTGAGAGTTGCAATGAATTCTTTAAATTTATTTTCTCTTTTGGTATTTTGTATGTTGTACACGTCTATTATCTCTTCTGTTTGGGAGTAAATATCGTTTCAAATGACGTTCCTATGTTGTATATATACCCATGATATGGTGTACAATCAAGAGTTACTTTCTTATTATACAACTATATGTAGTTTATATCCTTTGTTTACAAAAAAATTTCCCATGAACTCCAAAATTGTATTCCACCAATTACGTAGCATTAAATACACAAGGTTAAAGGGCTATGAATGTAGGCTAAGTATACATAGGCACATATTAAAAATAATTACAATATAACTATAATGTATACAAATATATACGACTAACATCTCCAAACAATCGGAACGAAAGGTTTATAGCAGACGTTCATACTAGATCTAAAGTCAACAGTGGCAGAGCTAGTGGGGGACTAGCCGGTGCTTGGCCACCCCCAACATTTACAATTCATGAATTGTAAATACTAGTAACTCATATTATATTTGATTGGAGGCTAGTTAACTTAAATCACTTCTACTCGGTCTCTTTAAACTTTTACTTTAAATATCAAATGATATACCCTCTCTTCGTATATGATGCCTGGTCTTGTTATGTTATAATCCGATGGAAGCCATTTGGTGAAGATGTCAGCATACTAAGATGATGATGGGATGTGTAAGATTCGAATTTGACCCATATCAACTTTGTCTCACACAAAGTGAATATCAATCTCTATGTGTTTGGTGCGTTGATGCTGAACAAGATTGGTGGATAGTGAAGCTTGCAAACTAAGTTGCATAGCCAACAGGTCTTAGCAACCGTGCTTGCAACGCCACAATACTCAACCTCAACATTGGACCAAGAGATGGTACCTTGTCTCTTTGAAGTCCAAGAGAAAAAGTTATGAACCATAAAAACACAGTAACCAGACATGGAACAATGAGTGGAGGGGCATCCAACCCAATCAACATTAGAGTAGGCAATTTGGACACGAGACGGAGATGCATATAGCTGAAGACTGTGATCAACTGTGCTACAAATATATTGCAAAATGCTCTTGAGAGCTGTGAAATGAAGCTCTCGAGGATCATGCATGAAGAGGCAAACCTGTTGGACAACGTATACGATGCCTGGTCTTGTGAATGTGAGATACTAAAGGGCCCTGACATGGGTCTTGTATCGAGTAGGGTTAGATACAGGAGGTCTGATGCTGTCAAATTTAGCTGAGGTGTCAGCTGGAGTGCGAAATGGTTTGCAATTTAGCATCTTAGCTCGCTCAATTATTTTAGTTGTGTACTTTTGTTGAGATAAGAACATGTCGTGGTTGTCTTTAGAAACTGTATGTAACACCCCATTTTCGCCTTATAGTATAAAATGATCAGTCACGTAAATAAAAGTTTTTGATAAAAGACTATTTAGGATAAAATAGTATTGACGAAAGTCGTAGTAATCGCAAAACGTGAGCATGCGTATAGAGAAAATCCAAATCTGACTTCACAAGAGGAAGTTATGATTTTTAGAAGTTGCAGCGTAGCTGTGCGCGACACAGAAACTGAAATTAAGATGGGTTGATTGTTAGGAAAAACAATCTAAATGAGAGCTCGTCAATACCTATGCGTCGATTTAAAGACAGTCGAGAATGGATATTGCATGAGAATGTTATGATTTTTATACAGCCTTTAACAGTCTAAGCCTATAAGATTTATTAGTAATTCCAGTTATTTTGCTAATTAATCTACTTACCAGAAAGGTGTCTAGAATGGTCACGTTGACTTGGTTGTTGGATTTCAGAAAAACTATATGTCGAAATGGTCCTGTCTCCCAACTGTCCGACCTGACTGATCGGCCTGACTGATCCTTATTTGATAGAACTCTTAGTGTTCACTGGAATTAGTGAATGAGCTAGCTTTCATTACTAAATCATCATATAAATTAACAAGTTAAAGTATTATATATTAATACTCGTTCAACGTGTTACCCGTCAGTCGGATTGCCAGTAGAATCGCCCATATAGCTTTCAATCTTCTGAGTAATTGTCCAGGTGAGTTATCTTACTATACCATGTGGTGCCATCTATATATCTATCTGTATTAGGATAGAGAACTAGTAGAGTAGAGCTAATAGAATAATCTCTATGCACCTAAGTATAAACAGGTAGGGTAGAAAGTATAAATGTGCCTGTAGTAGTTGAGCTCGGAAGCGTAGTCTCTATGTGTGTAATATGATTATGAATGTTGGGTGGGATCCATTATATATGTATGTCGGGTGGGGCCCATTATGTAGATTGGGCGGGGGCCCTTTGTATACATGTATATGTATAGTGTTATATGGTATCTTGGGGAACTTACTAAGCCTAGTGCTTACCCAATTGTTATAATTTTTTTTCCAGGTACTTCGTGAGAGGTGCAAGGATCGACTGTATAGACACGAATTCGCAATCTTGTTTCCACATTAAAATATGATGTAATTGAATATTTTAATAAATACAAATGAAAATATTTGGGTTGGAAGTTGGGACGTTACAAGTTGGTATCAGAGCCCTGGTTTGAATGAATTGGATGAACACTCGTGTGACTCCAGACTCATATTAAGGATCTGAGTAATTAATAACTATTTTTCATAAAAAGAATAATACAAAAAGAAAAGAATGCGATGCTTATAGTCAGCCCAAGCTCAGAACGGGAAGAGATTCCCAAAATATCCATATTTGTTATGTTTGGTGACATGTGAAATGGTAGAAATTCATGCTAGTATGTAAGTTAGAGAATTACTTGTTATTTGCTACTTAGAACCTATATTAATATTAGTTAGTCATTTGACAAATATGTTAGGTTTCATGCTCCCAAAGTTAAATAGATTTAGATTACCTGATTTGATGCTATTTCGCAACTCTCGTATGAGTCTAACTGTTGTAGTGCTAGATCTTTTAATCAACAAACTGTTTGGTTTTAGAGGCATGAAATCATATTCGTCCAATAATTAGTTAATATTGTAAGAAGTTTTTCCTCTAAAAATAGTAGAGTGAGGTGGAAGGAATCCTAGATGAAGTCTTTTAGGAATTGCGTGTTAGAATTGCTTGATAAATTAGATGTCTTATAGCATAGGAATTTGCTTGTTAATTATTGCTTAGAACCTATATTGATATTAATTAGTTATTTGACAAATACGTTAGGTTGCATGCTCCCAAAATTAAATGGTCTCAATATTCTTTATTTGGCACTATTTTGCATATCTCGTATGAGTCCAACCGTTGTAGTGTCGGATCTTTCAGTCGACAAACTGTTTGATTTTCACGGCATGTAATCGTATTCGTCCGATAATTAATTAATATTGGTTGATAGGGCATATATTCATAGATAGAACATCGGTAATGATGCAAAGTCCTAGTGGAGTGTATGAAAAACCTGTTGTATGTGCTCATGGGACACATACATATATGTTTAATGGTTATCGTGTGTAGTTTTGGAAGTGACTTGGAAACTGAGAGACAATTTTTGGGACAAATATGAGTAGGTGTAAAAGGTAGTTGAGGCGTATACTACCCGAAGCACAGGACTCACACTTGAATTAAGAAGAGTCACAAAGTTGCTAATGCACGGGTAGTTAGGTAGATAGTATGGCTAACACTATGAATTCGTTCCATTTTGATCATTACCTATTGTACACTGATGTCTAGAAGAGTGACTCTAAGTTTGGGCCCAAGTGGCCATATAAGATCGAGTCCGGTTTACGTAAGTAAGTTAGGTTTTGAGAAGCTTGTACGACACAGTGCCGACTTTAGTTGTGAGATATAAGAAGGAAATAATTAAGATAATTGAAAGAAGAATTGCATCCTTCGTTGGGGCAAAGCAACTAGCAGCTAGAGTTGCTACCTGTTGTGGAGCAGTTGTATGACAACCTCCATAACCCAAGGAGAGAAGAATTAACTGAATTCAACAATCGTCGTTGTTGTTAGCAATTCGACTACATTAATAGAAACCCTTATATCGTTAGTTATACATGTACGTTAGTGCGTTTTTAGACGAATTTATGCTTTTCATGACTTTATCCTGTTTTGATCATGATATATGCGAAAATCACTTAGGTAATATTAGTAGTAATTTGAAGAGAATGTAAAAGTGTTGGATTTAGTGTCTAAGCCCATAACTATAATTGGTATGTACTTGACCCGAGAGTAACGTGGTCCATTTGGATTGCGTAGCATTGGAACAATCTGAAGGATGAACAATTGAGAAGAGGTTATTTAGGATTTGTTAATATATTACAAGTTCTAATATGTTAATATGACATCATGTTATTTAATTAGTATTGATCAAGAATTAATTTGGAATTAATTTTGTGATCGAAAGAGACTAAATAAATATATGGGGTTGATTTGGCAAATCATTCATTCTTATAAAGTGGGCTTGTGATCCATGATTCCTTATGTTGGGCTAAACCCATGTGGTAACCCATGGATACTCCATGGAGGTTAAAACCTATGGAGCATGAGAAATGTGGAAACGCATGGTCATTAAGGCTTACATGGTGTAACCCTAATTACACCACACTATATAAGAAGCCCCTAGGCTACCAAAATCGGCACCCTAGTGTTCTTAGAGAGCCATAGCCGATTTTGATTGCAAGGATACTTCTCTCAAGTTATTCCATTTGTTGGTGGTGTTGTGTGAAGCATTTGAGTCATCACACTTGGGGTGCTAGGCTCTTAAAGGCTTAAGGAATCAAGCTACAAGAAAAGGTATGTCATTCTACTAGATTTTTTTTATTACATATACTTCATGATATGCTAGTTAGGATGAAACCTTGGAAAAAATGAAAGTTTGCATGTATAATAGAGAAAACATAGATCCAAGGTTTCTAGGGTTGTATGCACACCTTAGGAGTGTTAGAATGCTCAAAACCCTTCAAAAAGGTCATTGGATATGACAAACAGGAGTTTCTTAAAGTTAAAAAGAACTACAATTTGCGTAAGCAAGGCCAATTTAAATTTCGGCTAGTTACGAGCAGCATCAGATGATAATTCGAACCCACGTGGGGGAGAACCGAACCTTAAGGAGAAAGTACGAAGGGCAATTCCATATTCAATTTCAAGGTCCAGGAGAGTAGCTACACGAGTAGGCAGAGATAGTTATTTTTGTTTTTAGGTAACAGTAGAAGGAAGCCTTCTGCTAAGAATAGCGATAGACTATTAGTTTCTTGCTTCTCGAGGGAAGGTTAATCTTTCATTAAAAACGTCTGATAGGATTTAGGAAATTGCCAAATACTCAAGTACAACTCAGATAGCCAATAGAACCATATATATTTGTTCTTCGAGGATGTATGATTTATCCTTGCAACAGAGGACCAAGAATTTGATAGGTAGCATAGTCTTCCGTAAAGAGCATCAAGTACTCAAGATGTACACCAGACTTAGGAATTTGATTTCAACCATAGTACAAGATTTAGTTAACCCGAGCCAAGATTATAGTAGTAGGATCAACGTCAGGGGATGGGTCTTTTCGTAAGTATGATTAGAGACCCATAGGAGGAGACCATTTAAAAAGGACTATGCCCATAAGGATATGATAATACTTTGGTGTAAATTTAGGAATCATGATAGACTACATATTTCGTTTAGTTATCCCTTTAGTCAACAAGTATAAGAATTAATAGAGAACTGGGATTGAATCTCAACGTTCATAGGTTGACATAGGGTGACATTTAAACTTTAGCACCCATATAGTGTAGGTTAAGGACCTCTAAATTAGTTGTAGCCTCAAAAATCTAGAAAACAAAGATCGATGGTGATAAGTAGATATCAAGAAAGGATGATGACTAGGACAGTTAGAAAACAATTGTGAGTCTTTAGGGGAACCAAAAAGTTAATCGTGAGTCTTCAAGCCCGGGGGGATGATGAAAAGAGAGATTTGACATCAAAATCCCAATGGTTGGATAAGCGTCATGACGTATCGTGAACGAATTGATCAAACAATAGTTTTACCTCAATATAGGTAATGTAGTTAGAACCTTGTGAGAGGGATATTAGGTGACATAGTGTTCATAATAATCTAGTGGGCTGAAAGATAAGCAAGCTGTATTATGAGTCTGTCGCGAATATTAGAATATTGGTTCCAGTGTCTTCAAGCTTGTAAACCCATCATAATAGTTTTGGTAAAAACACAACACCTGAATTAGATTGGAAGGGTAATTGCAATCTAGATTCATGTGTGTTTTAAGATAGGTTTTAAGCCTTTTTAGAGGCATGATCCAGAAAGTGCATTCCATTAGAATGTTGTAGATAAAATTCCTTAATTAATTGTCTTATATCGAGTTGACATTTCATGTCTAAAAGTGGTTGTCAATCATAGAGTATAAATTCTGGAAGTCTAAAATGATGAATTCCCAGTTTTGGAAGACTTCACAAGGATTTCGGGAGTACGTCTACGGTAGAAAATGAAGTTATACTGCCGATTATGTACGGAGGGACAAATTCGATGCATCAACGTCGACTAGATATTAGGTTGATCCCGTGAAACCCTAGTAGGATAGTGTAGGCATTATCCTAAAGTGCGTTAGGAGTAGGATTTCGGGTACGAAATCTCTATAAGTGGAGGACAGTTGTAACACCCCATTTTCGCCTTATAGTATAAAATGACTAGTCACGTAAATAAACGTTTTTGATAGAAGACTCTTTAGGAAAAGTAGTCTTGACGAAAGTCGTAGTAATTGAAAAACCGAGAGCATCTGTATAGAAAACATCCAAATCCGACTTCATGAGAGAAAATTATGATTTTTAGAAGTTGTAGCATAGCAGTGCGCGACACAACAATTGAAATTAAGATTAGTTGATTATTAGGAAGAACAATCTAAACCAGAGTTGAAGATCTCGTCAATACCTATGTGTCGATTTAAAGATAGTCGAGAACGAATATTGCATGAGAAAGTTATATTTTATACAAGACATTAACAATCTAAGTCTATAAAAATATAACTTTAAAACTAAAATGAGAATTAGCCGACAAAGTCAAAATGAAAGTTGTAGATCTCGTTGATAGCTATTCGTGGATATAAAGAACGTCAAAGACGACGAAGCTCGTATGAAGAAGATATGGGTTTACAAAATCCATGTTTTACATGGTGCATAGCTTCTAGAAGGTGCAACGTTGATCACATGGGATTTGAAACATGGCAGGAAGCAGATGGATCGACGTTACCCTAGTATGCGACATGCACCTATAGTGCATGAAACACATCCTTACTATAAATAGATGCCCTCGGTTTCATTTGTTCTTCACCCTTATCACCCGAGAAAAATCTTTGGACATCCCTCCTACCTTGAGTCCAATATTTCCGAGTTTTAGAGCACTTTAGCTAAGCTTTGAGGCAGTGGGCCGGGAAAATAAAAATGCCCGGTATCAAATCCATACTTGTGGTCTTCCCAGTTTTTGCTAGGATCCATGTAAGTTAGGCTACGCCTCGAGTGTAAATTATATTTATATTAATAGCCATTGTTACACACACACACACACACACACATATATATATATATATATATATATATATAAAATTTATCAGTAATTCCATTTATTATACTGATTGATCTAGTTACGAGAGAAGTGTCTAGAATGGTCACATTGGCTTGGTTGTTGGATTTCAGAAAGGCTATATGCCGAAATGGTCATGCATTCCAACTGTCAACGAGTTTAAAAATGCCATGACGTACACAAATTTCATATAGTGAGTACGATATTGGATGAGAGAATTATTTTATGGAGTATTATTATGAGTGGCAAAAGAGGGATCAAGATGAGACGATGAGGATTAGCTATTGGTTGGGATGGCAGTATGAGAAGCATTGGTATTGTTGTTTTTGGAGGGTGGAAGTTTTGGGGTGGGTGATGGAGGAGTGGGTTGAGAATGGTAGTTTGGATTATTGAAGAGATTTTGTCCATCTTCAATATGGAAAAAATAATAGTTGGGGGATTTTTTTCGAGGGTTAGAGACCCGAAGGGGAAGATGGATTTGTCAAAAAATAACATGACGAGAAATGATAATTTTTTTGGTGTAAAGATTGAGGCACCGATATCCTTTGTGATTGGTAGGGTAACCATGAAAAATGCAAGGAACGGAGTAGGGTTGAAGTTTGTTGGTGTTGTGGAGGTGAGGGTAACCTAGGCGACCAAAGACACGGAGATGAGTATATGATGAGGTTTTGAGAAAGAGTTTGTTAAAGGGTGTGTCGTGATTTAGAGTGGTTAAGGGGAGTATATTTAGGAGGTAGGCTGCCATATTAAGGGATTCGACCCAATATGTGGGTGGAATGTGGGCGTGGAACAATAATGGTGTTGTTTAGGGTGTGACCATATGTTTTGACTAGCTATTATGTTTGGACGTATAAGAGCAAGAGAAGCGTATGTGAATGCAATTAGTCACAAAGTTGATGAAATTGTTTATTATCAAACTCGTTTCCCTTATCACATTGAAATATTTGGATATTGGTTTTGAATTGGTTTCTAACATACACACGAAAGTGGAGAAATTTAGAGAATACATCAGATTTATACCACGAAAGATAAACCCACACTAAATGAGAATATTGATCTAGAAAAATTACATAATATTTTATTCCACTCTGACTTATTAATGGAGAAGTTCAAACATCGGAATGAATGACATGTAATGGAAAAATGGCATCAGTTCTAGACAAATCTAAAGACAAACAGGCATGCTTGCCAAGTTGACAAGCATGCCATAAGATATTAGGATTTATTATACTACACAAAATAAATTTTTTAGATAGTAAATGCTTGAAGACTTAAGAGTCGGGATGATGTAGACATTGATGCCACATGGATGAACTAACACTCTAAAAAGCTTACGGGAGTTGTATGGTGAAAGATTAGATGTTTCCTGTATTGTCGCATTGGAGGAGGGTTTGTTTGGTGGGGTAATCCTTCACAGTAAAACCAAATTCATCAAATTCAATATAACATTTATATCACGAGTGAGTTGTCGAACAAAAATATGATTTTTGATAATCTGAGGGGTAATAAGTACATTTTTAGAAATAGTGGGCGGAAAGGATGTTGAGAAAAGGAAGTGTTTCCAACATGAGTAACCAGAATACGTGATCCATCATTAACTAGTACTGAAAATTATTACAATTAACAATTAGTACACATTAGTCAACATAAAAGTGGGCAGTCGCCCCAGTATCCATGTACCAATCAACAGTTCTAGGATCATGAAGGTTCATGGTACTAAAAGCTTGCGAGAGTGATGTGGGTTGATCTGCGAAAAAATTGGGCCTACATCCAATTAAAAGGCTGATTCATTTGAGTTCCAACAAAATGGGTTAAGGAGTTTGATGTTGATTAGGCAAAACCTATTGCCGTTGATGTTGGGCTTGGTGGGGTGTTACATCGTAAAAATCATAGAAATTTAAAATTTTCAAAAACAACCCATTTTAACCAGAAAGTGTTTACCAAAATCATTGTTTCAAAAGTATAATCATAATTAGAGTTTTCCCAAGATCCAATATCACAAAACAGGAAGATATGCATGATCATGCCTTCGCTTTCCCATGATCCTCTGAAGTACCTGAAACAATAAACTGAAACCGTAAGCCAAAGCTTGGTGAGTTTACCCTAAGTACCACCTGTAACGACGTAAATTTTCAAACAAAATTTTCATTTCTTAAAACATGTTTTCATCCAAAACAGACCATAAAATCCAATGTATCATAATCATAATACAAATATGTCAAATCCCAATATCATAAAATAAATCTTCCGTCAGTGTGTACAGATCACGCCGGCGCCTTCCCACGGTCCTCGCAAGTACCTGAAACACATAATGTAACAACTGTAAGCATAAATGCTTAGTGAGTTCCACAAAATACTACTTACACACATACACCTTTCCAGGCCATGACCTTCCAGTCCATGTATCTCAGGGGACTTCCGTCCCGACCCGGTAAACCTTCCCGTCCTACCCACGTCGACCTTCCGGTCCACATCACAATGCCTTCCGGCCCATAACATAAATGCCTTCCGGCCCATAACATAATGCCTTCCAGCCCATATCAAGCATAACATACATAGCACATACAAACGGTTAACTTAATCATATACAATGCATACAACTCATAACATATCCGACCTTCTGGTCACACATAAATACCCTTCCGGGTACAGTATAGTGAGAAGACTCACCTCGTGGGAAGTCTAGAATCTCACGTGCTCGATATCTCCAAATCTCGAAACGACGACCCAACCCCGCCTAATCACAACGAAATATCAGTCTAATTAATATAGGCTTCCAAGGCTAGGCTACATCCTTTTCATTATACCACAGAGGGGTAAAAGACCATTTCGCCCCTCCTTGACTCAAAGTCCACATGTTGACCAAAACCCTAAAAGTCAACAGACAACAGTACGCGGGGTGTACCAGCTTCCGTACGTGGAGCGTACGTCGATGAGCTACAATCGGGGGTCTCAACCCCTTACGCTGCACGTATTGAGAGTTACGCCCAACGTATGTATCAGTTTCAGCCATACCATGAATTTTGGTCTTAAACGGTTAAGACACTCCTTCAACTTCCATATCTGGCTCTCCTTAAGCCTCTTATCCCATAAAGTCAGAACCTTTAAGCCTTGGCATGGCTATAAAGGCTCCTACATCCTCTAACACCTTTCTTTTCTCCTCCAAAGATCTAGATCTCATGCATGGCTCAATATTTACGTCCAAGATTACATTTTTATGAACATACAACTCAAATAGACTTGGAATATGATAGATCTAGGCCAATGGAGACTATTTGCTCATATAGTCTCCATCTTTGGGACCAAAACCCTAGAAATTGGTCCAACAAGCACACCATAATAACTACAAGGCAAGATCCGAACTTTTTACCTCAGGAAGAAGCTCCAACCTTTGTTATCCTCGGATCTACACTTGTCCATCAATTTCTAGCCTCCACAATGGACTACTCTTCTCTTTTGCTACCTTGAAATGACACCTTGAGGCATAGAACACTCACACTCCAGCTAAAAACGAAGGAAAAGCTCTCTTAGGGTTACTTTCTGAAGGATGGTGGCTGAGGGACAAGGCCATCTCATTCCTTTTATAGCCACCAAGCCATATTAGGGTTTTGGGTCTGGACAAGTTACGCCCGGCGTAACCTTAGGTACGCCCAAAGTATCCGAGTGACAACACGTTCAATTTAAGCGCGCGAGTACGCGCAACGTACTCTTTGTACGCCCAGCGTACTTGCCCAAAACAAAAAGGGCCAACATGACATTTTATGAAAAGATGAAGGGCTAAATGGTTGTACCTGAATTCCGGGCTGTTACAATTCTCCCCCACTAGAACCAGACTTCGTCCCTGAAGTCTTATACCGAAAACAATCCCGGATGCTGCTCCCGCATCTCCGACTCGGACTCCCACGTCAGCTCGGACCCCTTCCGATGCTGCCACTGCACTTGCACCAAGGGCACTTCCTTGTTCCTCAGAACCTTAACCTTTCGATCCCTAATTGCCACCGGTCTCTCAATATAGTTCAGGCCCGCATCTAACTGAATATCCTCTAATGGTACCACTGCCGACTCGTCGACAACACACTTCCTCAATTGCGACACATGGAAGGTGTCGTGAATCTGACCCAGCTCCGCAGGTAGATCTAAATGGTAGGCTACCCTGCCTACCCTCGCGATTACCCTGAAAGGTCCAATATATCGAGGCCCCAACTTGCCCCTCTTCTTGAATCGAATCACTCCTTTCCAAGGAGAGACCTTTAAGAGTACAAGGTTACAAACCTGAAACTCAAGCTCGGACCGATGCCTGTCCGCATAACTCTTCTGGCGACTCTGAGCGGTCAACAATCTCTGCCTGATCTGTTGTATCTGCTCTGTCGTCTGAAGCACAATCTCCCTACTACCCATTACCCGATGCCCCACCTCTCCCCAGCAGATGGGGGTCCGACACCTCCTCCCATACAACAGCTCAAAGGGTGGCATACCAATGCTTGAATGATGGATGTTGTTGTACGAAAACTCTGCCAAGGGTAAATAGGTGTCCTAACTCCCTCCAAAATCCAAAACACACGCTCGGAGCATATCCTCGAGCGTCTGAATCGTCCGCTCACTCTGTCCGTCCGTCTGTGGGTGGTATGCGGTACTGAAATGCAGCCTCGTACCCAACTCCTCGTGAAACTTCTTCCAAAATCTGGAAGTAAATCGTACGTCTCGATCTGAAACAATCGACATCGGAACCCCATGCCGCGATACCACCTCCATCACATACAACTCTGCCAACCTCTCAGCAGAAGAGCTCTCACTGATAGCAAGAAAATGAGCGCTCTTCGTCAGCCTATCCATAATCACCCAAATTGCATCGACTCCTCTCGCAGTCCTTGGCAATTTGGTGATAAAATCCATGGTAATCTGTTCTCACCTCCACTCGGGAATCTCCAGCGGCTGCAGCTTACCATGTGGACGCTGGTGCTTGGCCTTAACCTGGCGACAATTTAGGTACCTCTCGACGAACCATGCAACATCCCTCTTCATACAGGGCCACTAATACTCCTTCTTTAAGTCCAAATACATCTTAGTGGCCCCGGGATGGATCGAGAACTTTGATCGATGTGCCTCTTCCATCAAAATGGTACGCGTCCCGCCCACGAACGGTACCCAAATCCGACCCTGAAATGTCATAAGTCCCCGACTATCGGTAACGAACTCTGATACCTACTCGACAACCCGTTCCCTCTTTCGGTTTTCTGGTCTCGCAGCCTCAGCCTGGGCCCCTCGGATGGTCTTCAATACCGGAGTCATCACCGCCTCAATCTTGGCCGGATCGACCAATATCCCTTTCTGGTTAACAAGATGCCCTAGGAATTGGACCTCTCTTAACCAGAAATCACACTTGGAGAATTTGGCATAAAGCCTCTCCGATCTCAGAACTCCAAGGATCTCCCTCAAATGCTCCTCATGCTGCTCTCTAGACCTCGAATATACCAAAATATCATCAATGAATACGATCACCAACCGATCCAGCATTGGCCTGCACACCCTGTTCATGAGATCCATGAACGCGGCTGGGGCATTGGTGAGCCCAAAAGGCATCACCACAAACTCGTAATGTCCATAACGAGTTCTGAATGTTGTCTTCTGGATATCTTCATCCCGAACCCTCATCTGATGATAACCTGACCTCAAGTCTATCTTGGAGAACCAAGATTCCCCCTGCAATTGATCGAACATATCATCGATCCTAGGTAACGGATACCGGTTCTTGACCGTCAACTTGTTCAACTCCCGGTAATCAATACACATCTGGTGTGAACCATCTTTCTTCTTGACAAAAACGATCGGCGCACCCCAAGGTAAGCTACTCGATCTAATAAACCACTTCCCCAACAGCTCCTGAAGCTGTGAGGATAACTCCTGCATCTCTGGTGATGCGAGGCGATAAGGCGCCTTGGCGATAGGTGCTGCTCCCGGAATCAAATCAATACGGAACTCCACTTGTCTTTCCGGAGGCACGCCCGACAGTTCCTTGGGAAAAACATCCGGAAACTCGCACACTACCGGAACCTCGTCAATCGAACTTGGCCTCCCCGCGACCACTCGTGTGTCCATCACATAGGCTATGAATCCACTGCATCCCTGCTGCAAACTCTGCCTCGCCCTGGCAGCCGAACAAAACGCTGACCTCCGCCGGGTCCCCTTGCGATACACAGAAAGCACTCCCCCACTAGGGTCTCGTATAGTCACCAGCTGTCTCTCGCAATCAATGACTGCTCCAAACTTACTCAACCAGTCCATGCCCACGATGACACATACATCTCCCATCGCGATAGGAACTAGATCTATACGGAACTTGACACCAAAAATCTCGAGCACACATCCTTGAATCACATCGGTGGCATATACCGCTTTCTCATCATCTATGGAAACCCTCAGGGGTCAACTCATCACCTCTCGATCAATACCGATGTGCTGACTAAAGGCCAGAGATATAAAAGACCGACTCACACCCGAGTCAAATAATACCAAGGCAGGTACAAAATTCACAAGAAAAGTACCTACGCATATCATAATATAAGCACAATATCTCAGCATAAAAGTAAATACACGAAAGAATACATACCAGCCACAACATCGGGCGCCGCGCAGACCTCCTCCACAGTCAACTGAAAAGCTCTCCCACGAGCCCTCGGAGCCTCGGCCTTCACCGATCGAGTCTCGGTAACCCTAGCAGCAGGCGCAAATCCCTGTGCTGATCCCTGGTGAAGCTGAGGACACTCGACCTTCAGATGGCCGGTCTGGTTGCAATGGAAGCAAACCGTAAACCCCGTGGGGCAATCCCTGGCGATACGCCCCTCCTTGCCACATTTGTAGCAAGCATTTGATCGACAGGCCCCCTCATGACCCTTGCCGCACTTTCCGCAAGTGCGGCCCTTCTAGACTCGCATCCTCAAATCGGCAGACTTGGTCCGCATGGCTGCCGGCTGAGACTGAGCCGGCCGCCTATCCATCCTCTGAGACTCGGCCTCCTCCCTGGCCTGAGTCTCTAACTCAATCTCCCTCTTCCAGGCATTTGCTTGGAGCTCAGAAAATGTCCGGTACGTCGAGTTCGATACGAACTCCTGAATTTCCCTCCTTAGAATACCCAAATATCGGCTCATTCGTGCCTGCTCAGTAGACACCTGCTCAGGGTAGAACATCGCCCTCTCATGAAACTTCCGGGTGACCACAACAACTGAATCATTACCCTGCTTGAGGGTCAAGAACTCCTGAATCATCCGTTCCCTCTCCACCGGGGGAACATACTCGTTTCTGAACATGGTGGTGAATCTCTCCCAAGTCACTGCTAAAATCTCTATAAGAGTGAAGTTCGCCGTCACGAACTTCCACCAATCCTTTGCTCCTAGGCGGAGCTGGTTCAAAGCGAACCGTACCCTCAGATGCTCCATACATGAACACGTATAGAAGCATCCCTCAATGTCAGCAATCCATCTCATCGCAGTGATTGGGTCCTGCGTCCCATCAAACTCGGGTGGCTTCGTGTTGCTGAACTCCCAGAACAACAACGAGTCACCTTCCTGAGGTCTGGCAGCAGCCACATCTGTTGTAGCTGCAGCGGCTGCGGCCTCAGTCACCGCGGTGTACCGCTCATCAAAAGTCTCCAACAGTGTAGTCTTGATAGACCCAAACATCTCCGGAATCTCGGCCCGGATTGCTGCAGCCACCTCATCGTGGATCATCTGACGAAGCTCCTCATCACTCACTCCGCTCGTCACTCCGCTCGTCCCAGGCCTGTGGCGTGTCCCAACCATAATGCCTCTGAAATACAACATAAAAATATCAGAGACTCGATTGAGCATACTCGCACTCGATAATGCAACCCTACTCGGCCTCCGATACCCAAAGGATTCTTACTTGGGTTGCCCACTGATCCGGTGTCTTTAGTAGTATGGGCCCTATACTACTGATTTCACCGCATTAACATTCACCCCAAGTCCTCCTCCTTGGACCCCGGAACGCGAGTACTCTATTCTTGCTATGCATAGGCTACCTACTTGCTCTCAAGGCATCTCATAGCAGCAGGATTCCCCTAGACTAAGGCATCACAAATCAGGCCACTCTAGTCCTAATATGAATACCTAGTCTACTCTAGCATGCATAACATATCATAGCATATCCCATAACACATATTGTAAGGGTATTTTGGGGATTTTACCGTTCGGGCGCTGGCTGACCGTACACACTGCTTCATCTTTGGTTATCACAAAATCTCTTATAAAATTTTATGCTTTTATTATTGAATTTTTTTTCTCAAATCCTCGGTTTGAGTTCAGTTACACCCGAAGGTGCACCCGAATCCCTCAAACCAAGGCTCTGATACCAACTTGTAACGACGTAAATTTTCAAACAAAATTTTCATTTCTTAAAACATGTTTTCATCCAAAACAGACCATAAAATCCAATGTATCATAATCATAATACAAATATGTCAAATCCAAAGATCATAAAATAAATCTTCCGTCAGTGTGTACAGATCACGTCGGCGCCTTCCCACGGTCCTCGCTAGTACCTAAAACACATAACGCAACAACTGTAAGCATAAATGCTTAGTGAGTTCCCCAAAATACTACTTACACACATACTCCTTTCCAGGCCATGACCTTCCGGTCCATGTGTCTCAGGGGACTTTCATCCCGACCCGATAAACCTTTCGGTCCTACCCGCGTCGACCTTCCGGTCCACATCACAATGCCTTTCGGCCTATAACATAAATGCCTTTTGGCCCATAACATAATGCCTTCCGGCCCATATCAAGCATAGCATACATAGCACATACAAACGGTTAACTTAATCATATACAATGCAGACAACTCATAACATATCCGACCTTCTGGTCACACATAAATACCCTTCCGGGTACAGTATAGTGAGAAGACTCACCTCGTGGGAAGTCTAGAATCTCACGTGCTCGATATCTCCAAATCTTGAAACGACGACCCAACCCCGCCTAATCACAACGAAATATCATTCTAATTAATATAGGCTTCCAAGGCTAGGCTACACCCTTTTCATTATCCCACAGAGGGGTGAAAGACCATTTCACCCCTCCTTGACTCAAAGTCCACATGTTGACCAAAACCCTAAAAGTCAACAAAAGTCAACAGACAATAGTACGTAGGGCGTACCAGCTTCTGTACGCGGAGCGTATTCCAATGAGCTACAATCGGGGGTCTCAACCCCTTACGCTGCGCGTACTGAGAGTTACGCCCAGCGTAAGTCTCTGTTTCAGCTATACCATGAAGTAAATCGTACGTCTCGATCTGAAACAATCGACATCGGAACCCCATGCCGCGATACCACCTCCATCACATACAACTCTGCCAACCTCTCAGCAGAAGAGCTCTCACTGATAGCAAGAAAATGAGCGCTCTTCGTCAGCCTATCCATAATCACCCAAATTGCATCGACTCCTCTCGCAGTCCTTGGCAATTTGGTGATAAAATCCATGGTAATCTGTTCTCACTTCCACTCGGGAATCTCCAGCGGCTGCAGCTTACCATGTGGACGCTGGTGCTTGGCCTTAACCTGGTGACAAGTTAGGTACCTCTCGATGAACCATGCAACATCCCTCTTCATACAGGGCCACCAATACTCCTTCTTTAAGTCCAAATACATCTTAGTGGCCCCGGGATGGATCGAGAACTTTGATCGATGTGCCTCTTCCATCAAAATGGTACGCGTCCCGCCCACGAACGGTACCCAAATCCGACCCTGAAATGTCATAAGTCCCCGACTATCGGTAACGAAAGTCGTAGAGCGTGGTCTCACCTTTCCGTGGATATAAAGAACGTCGAAAACGGAGTTCGTATGAAGAAGTTATGAATTTCCGAAGTTTATTAATCATTTTGTATTTATATTTAAATCAAAATTCGGAAGCATTATCCGAAACGAGTCATCGATCTGATCCGAGGTACGCGCTGTGTACTCGAGTACGCCCCGCGTACTCCGAGGGTGTCGACATCGCATCAAGTGGCTTCGGATGACGCATGCGCTTACGAACTTGAAGCAGTACGCGCTGCGTACTGCTGTACGCCCCGCGTAATTGAGGCTTCCAGCCTCCTATAAATAGGATGCGAGGGTTCCGGGTTCTTTTGCCAATTTCCTCTCATTTTCGTGTCGAAGCTCTGCGCAAAAACCCCCGAAGGTATCCTGAAGTCCCGGTATCATACTCTAGCCCCGAGGCAAGTCCCGATATCCCAAAGATCCCGAGAAGTGCGGTTCCCGAGCCAAAGCTCTGCCCGCAGAAAGTTCGATTTTTGTGAAGATCTTCCAGATCCGCGGAGGATTACTACTTCCATAAGCCGTAGTGCTGTCGGAACTTCTTCTGATCAAGTGAGTGTGTAGTTATTTTCTTCCAAATACAATAATATGAAGTATTTTATATAAAATACGTGCTATGTGTATATATTTGGTTGTGTTATGTGTAAATGTGTATTCACTCTCTTCTATCTTATAGATCTGATTATTTCTCTATGAGATATGTGTTATGTGTGTGTGTGCCTCATCTGTTATGTGATATATGTGTTGATTAAAGCATGCTATACATGTTTTTAAACTATGTATACAAATGTATATTTTTATCTACTAATATGTTGGGTAGAACATGGGTAGATAGTTGGTGTGTAATAAACAGATGAGAGGCCTCGTTGTTGTTTGATCTAGTCATCTAGCGGAGTTTAGATGACAACCACATACTTTTCTAGATAGTCTTGTGGAAACATTAGCAGGTTCGCCACCTGTAGGTGTTAATGAACTTGGGTGTTCATTCGCTGTACTCCATCCCCCTGATGGTTGCCTTATTTGACTTATATTGCTGAGGTACCCCCGAAGCATGTGTTGTCGCCCCGATGAAATATTCTTAGACTAGGTCGCTTATGTTAGTTGTTTTAGGGACATTAAAGTGAGAATAACGGGAATGGGTAATTGGGTTATTGTTGGTTGGTGAAAAATTAAATATGATATTTATTGTGGGTTGAAAACCCTATATGCTCACCAGGCTCCCAAGCCTGACCCTCTCAGTTTTAAATTGTATTACAGGAAGTGGTGGAAGGGCATGAGATGGATGATCCATCAAGTTGTTTTGTTTACAAGTCTGCATATGTTTATATTTGATAAATGACTTGTAATGTATTCGTTTATGCTTATTGGTCTGTATCGGAACATGACACCCCGAGTTTTGATTATAATGAAAATACATTTCTTTTATGAAATGCTTCGGTAAGCATTGTTTTATCATGTTTTGTTTTTGGGAACAAATTCCGCAACTCTTTCGAATCAAAGGATTTACTCTGAAAATAGTTAAAAGCATAAATGAAAATCGGTCTTTTCTGGCCGAGATTTTGGGGATGTCACAGTTGGTATCAGAGCATTAGTTTAAGCGAACTAGGAAGTTGTAGGATTTCTAGACTTAAACTTCGAATGCTAAGTGGAATTTTGAGATGTGTGTCTGTTGTGATTTAGACACAAGCACTTGTTTATTTTAGGAAAGTTGACTAAAATGCTTTATGTGCTAAATGTTATATGTTGCCATATATGATATTATTTGTTCGGATCTATGGTCTGTTGCCGACCGGATCTAGAAACCTTATGTGTGTAGGATTCTAAGCGTACGTCTGCGATATTAGAACTAGCATGTAAACGTTTCAGAGTGATAAGGATGATTTGAATATCTATCGTGATTGAGGATCTAATTTCACCTTATTTGGTGTATAGATCAAAATGGTGAGAACAAGAAGTGGAGTTGGGAATGCTGACGAAAACAGGAATCAACCACCAGTGATTGAGCCAATACCTGTCGTAGCAGCAGCGCCTGAGCCAATAACCATGGCTGGTGTGCAATTGATGATTCAGACGATGTTGGATCGTCAGATGGATGAAACTAGACAGTTAATTCAACAGAATCGTGAATAACTGTCGATTCGTGTGGAAGAGCCTGAACTGAATGAAGGGCACTCGGAAGGTGGAAACTTCAGTGGGTCTGTTGGTCTAGCCAACCCACCAATAGTTAGGCAAGATAACCATGATGGAAGGAATGATGGAATGGGATGCAAGTACAAGGACTTTTTGACTTGCAAACCATCGACCTTCAATGGAAAGGAGGATTCGATTGGGGTTATGGATTGGATCTCCGAAATGGAGCTAGCCTTCATGACGTGTGGCTGCAGAGGTAAGTTGCAAACTATCTATGCAGTGCGTCAGTTCCTAGGTGGAGCCGTTCGTTGGTGGAACACTCTAGGGAAGACTTTGAGCCCTAATGAGCCACTGCAATTGTCATGGGCAGAGTTCTTGGTGCAGTTTAAGCGCAAGTTCTGCTCGACTCAAAATCTGTTGGAGTTGGAGAACAAGTTCCTGACATTGACTAAAGGCAGCATGTCAATTGATGAATACACCAATAACTTCACTGATAAGATGGAGTTTGCCTTGCGTATCGTTCCAGACGAGCTGACAAAGGTGGATCGGTATGCGAAGGGACTTCCATGGGAGTACGAGGTGGCAGTACGTCAGGCACTTACTCTAGAGGCAGCTATCTGGGCTGCCAAGTCTGTTGAAAACATGATCAAGGGGAGAACCACCGATAAGGTTGATGTTGGTGACAAAAGAAAGTTTGAGGGAACATCTGGTTCCGGTAAGAAAGGAAATTTTTTGAAATCTGATTCGAAAAATTTTGGAGGAAAAGGAGGCGAAGCAAAGTGGTGTGATAAGTGTAAGAAAAAGCACTTTGGGAAATGTAGCGAGGATGTGACCTGCTACAAGTGTGGAAAGGTAGGACATTTTGCCAATGAATGTCCGAACAACAAAAGGATGTGTTTTGGGTGTAATGAAGAGGGGCACATTTTGAAGGACTGTCCGAAGAAGAAGGAGGCAGCAAAGCCCAACATTCCACCAAATCCAAAGGCGAGAGCATTCCAGATGACACTGGAAGCTGCTAAAGATGAAGCTGATGTCGCTTCAGGTACCTTTCTCGTTAACGAATTGCCTGCCCAAATTTTATTTGATTATGGAGCCAACTACTCCTTTATATCGCATGAATTTGGTAGAAAGATAGCTTTGCCTGTTGTTAGACTAGATAATGCCTTATTAGTCGAAGTTGCTAGTGGCAAGTTTGTACCTGTTATCCATCGTATGAAAGACATCTTAATCGACCTTAATGGGAATAAGTTTCACGAGGCGTTATTGCCTATTGAACTTAATGGTTTCGACATCGTCCTGGGAATGGATTGGCTTAGCGCCAATGATGCCGAAATTTTATGCAAGAAAAAGATAGTTAAAGTAAACCCGCCTGGAAAAGATTCGTTTATGGTGTATGGGGACAAACGGCGAGTGAATTCTGGGATCATTTCTCTAATGAAAGCCAGAAAGTGTTTGACCAAGGGATGTACATCATATTTAGCATTTGTGATTGATGCTAAGAAAGAAATGAAGGTGATGCAGAGCATTCCAATGGTGTGTGATTATCCGGAAGTATTTCCCGAAGATCTTCCTGGATTACCACCTGATAGACAAGTGGAGTTCAGAATAGACTTGTTACCAGGAACCACGCCAATAGCAAAAGCACCTTATCGATTAGCACCGACAGAGATGAAGGAGCTGATGATGCAACTTCAGGAGTTGTTGGACAAAGGTTTCATTAGACCTAGTTCATCGCCCTGGGGAGCTCCGGTGTTATTTGTGAAGAAGAAAGATGGAAGTATGAGAATGTGCATCGATTACAGAGAGCTGGACAAGGCAACAATAAAGAATAGATATCCGTTGCTGAGGATTGATGACCTGTTTGATCAATTGCAAGGTTCGAGCTATTTCTCGAAGATCGATCTTAGGTCAGGATATCATCAGCTAAAAGTAAGAGAGCAAGATATCGAGAAGACTGCATTCAGAACTAGATATGGACACTACGAGTTCTTGGTTATGTCGTTTGGACTAACCAATGCACCGGAACCGTTCATGGATTTGATGAATAGGGTTTGTAATCCTTTCCTTGATAAATCCGTGATAGTGTTCATAGACAACATTCTGATCTACTCGAAAAGCCAGGAGGAGCATGGCAGACACTTGCGAGAAGTGTTAGAAGTTTTGAAGAAAGAGAAGCTTTATGCAAAGTTCTCCAAATGTGATTTTTGGATTCGTGAAGTCCAATTCTTGGGTCATGTGGTCAACCAAGAAGGGATAATGGTTGATCCAGCGAAGATTGAAGCTGTGATGAAGTGGGAACAACCGAAAAGTCCCACGGAGATTCGAAGCTTTTTGGGATTAGCCGGATATTACCGCAGGTTTATCCAAGGCTTTTCTTCGATTGCTACTCCATTAACAGATTTGACCCACAAAGGAGCTACTTATGCTTGGAGTGATAAGCATAAAGAAGCATTCGAGAAGTTAAAGAAGAAGCTATGCGAGGCACCGATACTTTCTCTACCCGATGGAGTTGAAGACTTCGCTGTTTATAGCGATGCGTCTGGTGTTGGATTGGGTTGTGTTTTGACCCAAGGAGAAAAGGTGATAGCATATGCGTCTCGACAACTGAAAGAGCATGAAAAGAATTACCCGACTCATGATTTGGAGTTGGCAGCGGTAGTTTTCGCTCTGAAAATATGGATGCATTACCTCTATGGCACGAAGTGCAAACTTTTTACTGATCATAAGAGTCTCCAATATCTCTTTAATCAGAAGGAATTGAATATGAGACAACAACGCTGGCTAGAATTACTTAAAGACTACGACTGCGAGATACTTTACCACCCCGGTAAAGCTAATGTTGTTGCTGATGCTCTCAGTCGGAAAGTCAATCTTGAAAGGAGGAGGCCAAGAGCGTTGAGAATTGAAGTTGTCTCGACCATTGTGGAGAGTATAAAGAAAGCTCAAGAGGAAGCTTCTGAGAAAAATGACCGAAAGGAGGAACGTTTGGGTAAGACGTTGGTGTTTGGTACTAACGGTCATGGACTGAAGGTATTCCAAGATCGTATTTGGGTACCTAAGTCAGGAGGAATTAGGGATCTTTTGATGGAAGAAGCTCACAAGACCATGTACTCGATTCATCCTGGTAGCACTAAAATGTATAGGGACCTGAAACCCTACTACTGGTGGCCGACGATGAAGCTTGATGTTGCAAAGTATGTGGCCGAGTGTGTGACTTGTGCGAGAGTAAAGACACAACATTAGAAACCGTATGGGAGTTTAGAACCTTTGCCTGTGCCTATGGGTAAGTGGGAAGACATTGCTATGGACTTTGTCACTAAACTGCCCAGAACAAAGAATGGTCACGAAATGATTTGGGTGGTCATAGATCGATTCACTAAGAGTGCGCATTTCATAGCAGCCAAGGAGAAATGGTCTATGGAAAAGCTTGCGAATTCTTACGTGAAGGAAATTGTGAGGCTTCACGGTGTTCCGTTAACGATTGTATTGGATCGTGATAGCCGTTTCACCTCAAGGTTTTGGAAATGTCTACAAGAGGAAATGGGTACCAAGTTATGTTTAAGCACAGCTTACCATCCGCAGACTGATGGTCAGAGTGAAAGAACAATACAAACACTTGAAGATATGCTGAGAGCATGTACCTTGGAATTCCTAGGTAATTGGGATGAACATTTACCTTTGGTATAATTTTCCTATAATAATAGTTTTCACTCGAGCATTAAGATGGCACCTTATCAAGCTTTGTATGGACAGAAGTGTCGTACGCCATCTTGTTGGCTTGAGGCTGGGGAAAAGCAGTTTATGGGACCAGAGATGGTTCATCAAACTGCTGAAAAGTTGAAAATAATTAGGGAAAGAATGTTAGCAGCTCAAGATCGTCAAAAGAGCTATGCTGACAAGAAGCGAAGACCGATGACTTTTGAGGTTGGAGATTCGGTTTTGCTTAAAGTCTCATCGTGGAAGGGACTTATAAGATTTGGTAAAAGAGGAAAGTTGAGTCCAAGGTTTATTGGACCGTTTAAAGTTCTTCAGGGGGTAGGGAACCAAGCTTACAAGCTCGAATTACCCGAAGAACTGAATGGAATTCACAACACTTTTCATGTGTGTTATTTGAGGAAGTTCACGGGAGAAGTTCCCGATATAATTCCAATTTCTGAATTGAGAATTGATGAGAACAAAAGGTTGATTGAAGAACCAGAGGCAATTGTTGACCGAAAGACTAAGAAGTTGCAACGCAAAAGGGTTGGGTTAGTGCTTGTCCGATGGAAACACACGAATGGGCAGAATCTCACCTGGGAGACAGAGAGTGACATGTTGAGTCGCTATCCGCATTTGTTTGTTGATGTGTGATTCCGGGGACGGAATCATTCTAAGGTGGAGAGAATTGTAACGCCTGTGTTTCCGGGCTTTCCACTTTTAGCAATGTAATGGTCTAGGTTAACCTTTGTAACCCGTTTTGAAATAATAAGATTGTATTATTTGAGTATTATGTGTTTTGCGCTTAATTGCTTAATTATGTGGTTTGATTAATTAAGAATAAAAATAAGAGTCAAAAATTTAAGTGTAAAATAAACTTAATATCTTTGATCTATGTTGTAGTAGTTGAAACGAGGTTTCCGAATATATATAGAACGCCCAAATCTGACTTCGTATGAGGAAGTTATGATTTATCGAAGTTCCGGCTTAGCGGTATGCAGCCTGAAATACTCGAGTTGAGATCGAGCGGTTTTTAGCCGAAGCAATCTAAATGAGAATCGAAGATCTCATTGTTGGTATCGAAGCGATAAAAAGTTAGGCGAGAACGGACGTCAAACGAAGAAGTTATGAATTTATAACGAAAGTTTCTGTCCCGGCCTATTAAAAATAATTAATAAAAATAAAGTCAAAATTAGCCGACGGAGTCTAAACGAAAGTCGTAGAGCGTTGTCTCACCTTTCCGTGGATATAAAGAACGTCGAAAACGGAGTTCGTATGAAGAAGTTATGAATTTCCGAAGTTTATTAATCATTTTGTATTTATATTTATATCAAAATTCGGAAGCATTATCCGAAACGAGTCATCGATCTGATCCGAGGTACGCGCTGCGTACTCGAGTACGCCCCGCGTACTCCGAGGGTGTCGACATCGCAACAAGTGGCTTCGGATGACGCATGCGCTTACGAACTTGAACCAGTACGCGCTGCGTACTGCTGTACGCCCCGCGTAATTGAGGCTTCCAGCCTCCTATAAATAGGATGCGAGGGTTCCAGGTTCTTTTGCCAATTTCCTCTCATTTTTGTGTCGAAGCTCTGCGCAAAACCCCCGAAGCTATCCCGAAGTCCCGGTATCATACTCTAGCCCCGAGGCAAGTCCCGAGATCCCGAAGATCCCGAGAAGTGTGGTTCCCGAGCCGAAGCTCTGCCCGCGAAAAGTTCGATTTTTGTGAAGATCTTCCAGATCTGCGGAGGATTACTACTTCCATAAGCCGTAGTGCTGCCGGATCATCTTCTGATCAAGTGAGTGTGTAGTTATTTTCTTCCAAATACAATAATATGAAGTATTTTATATAAATACGTGTGATGTGTATATATTTGGTTGTGTTATGTGTGAATGTGTATTCACTCTCTTCTATCTTATAGATCTGATTATTTCTCTATGAGATATGTGTTATGTGTGTGTGTGCCTCATCTGTTATGTGATATATGTGTTGATTAAAGCATGCTATACATGTTTTTAAACTATGTATACAAATGTATATTTTTATCTACTAATATGTTGGGTAGAACATGGGTAGATAGTTGGTGTGTAATAAACAGATGAGAGGCCTCGTTGTTGTTTGATCTAGTCATCTAGCGGAGTTTAAATGACGACCACATACTTTTCTAGATAGTCTTGTGGAAACATTAGCAGGTTCGCCACCTGTAGGTGTTAATGAACTTGGGTGTTCATTCGCTGTACTCCATCCCCCTCATGGTTGCCTTATTTGACTTATATTGCTGAGGTACCCCCGAAGCATGTGTTGTCGCCCCGATGAAATATTCTTAGACTAGGTACCTTATGTTAGTTGTTTTAGGGACATTAAAGTGAGAATAACGGGAATGGGTAATTGGGTTATTGTTGGTTGGTGAAAAATTAAATATGATATTTATTGTGGGTTGAAAACCCTATATGCTCACCAGGCTCCCAAGCCTGACCCTCTCAGTTTTAAATTGTATTACAAGAAGTGGCGGAAGGGCATGAGATGGATGATCCATCAAGTTGTTTTGTTTACAAGTATGCATATGTTTATATTTGATAAATCACTTGTAATGTATTCGTTTATGCTTATTGGTCTGTATCGGAACATGACACCCCGAGTTTTGATTATAATGAAAATACATTTCTTTTATGAAATGCTTCGGTAAGCATTGTTTTATCATGTTTTGTTTTTGGGAACAAATTCCGCAACTCTTTCAAATCAAAGGATTTACTCTGAAAATATTTAAAAGCATAAATAAAAATCGGTCTTTTCTGGCCGAGATTTTGGGGATGTCACACAGGGCCTACAAACTATCTGGACAGCTCTCCAAGCCTTCGGCCTGACTGGACCACCTCGTAGGGCCTAGAACGTATCAGGATTGCTTCCCGTACCTTCAGCCTGACAGGACCGCCTCGCAGGGCCTATAGCCTATCCGGACCGCCCCAGGTATCTTGGCCTTCAACACAAAGAAGGACCGCATCAACCCCTCCTTAATATGTCGACATATACAATTGGTAACATAACACATATACAACAAATACAGATTATCATACATATCTACTAATATATCATATAACAAGCATAACATCATCTTATATACCAGGATACATAACCTAGTAGGCCGGTGTTGGTGCCTTCGACCCACAACTACACTGACGAAAACTCACTTCTCAGTCTGAACAAATAGTTGAATAGGTCTCTGCTTCTAATATCAGCTCTACCCACTACCTAATTATCAAATAGTGACCGGTCTCAATTACAACTTAAAATACCCAAAATACCCTTAGGTCAATCTTAGTCGAAGTCAACGATCAAAGTCAAAATGAACTACAACAAGTCGCCATGCCGTGGCCATCCTTGCCCACGTCGTGGCCACTAAATGACAAAATCAGCGAGTCTCAGCCCAACCACTACGCGGTGGAGACCTAGGCCACACCGTAGGCACTTGGCTCCCAATAGTTTAATGGATTATATTGCCTCCCTTGATCCTAAGCGCTCCAAAGTTCAGATATGGTCCATACTATTGTCTAAATGGATAAAGTTTCCAACTTTATCCATTAAGATACCCAAAGAGATCAAGATCTCAAACCCTATGTCCAAATAAAGCCAAAATCCATGATTTCTTAATCATTAAGCCCTTAATCCGAGAAAGTCCTTAACCCAACTACTCCAGAAGGGTTTTTAATATCAAATCCATCATAAAGGTGGAAGCTTTATAAACATGTATGTCCAATACATGTCTAAGATCCATCTTAGGTCAAAATATGAACTCTAAAGGCCAAAAGTTAGGAACATGATAAGATCTTCCAAATAATGATTAGATTCGTAAAATATAATACTCTTGGGACTCAGGAGACTCACAAAGTTTCCAACTTTATGAGTTCCTTCCTTCCAAACTTGCTCGAACATGAGGTGCATGGGACAACATCTTAGAACTAATGACTTCAAGCCATAAAGGTTGAGCCTTTGATACTTAAAAAGGTCCAGAAACAAAGAGAGATGCTGATGGCATTGCTTCCTTGCAAGATCCTACAATAGAGCACATTCTTCCCTTCTTTTCTTCTTCTCCAAGCTAAGAAAGCTCCAAAAAGATCAAGAATCAAACAAGAGATGGAGGCTAGGGTTTTTCTGAGGTGAAAGAGGGCTTAGAGGATGATAATGAACCCTATAATAGGTTTAGAGGAGTTTAAATATGAAGGGAACACTAAAAAATGATGGGATTGGGCCATAATTGCTGCCACGTCGTGGAAGCTCTTGGGTACGCCGTGGCGACTCAATAAAATACACATGCCATTTATTTAATGCCACACCGTGGCCATCCTTCCTCCATGCCATTGCATAGAGTTTTTCCCCAAAACTCCATCTTTAGCCTTAGAGAATAAAAGCTAAACCACAATGGAACATGGGTGTTACAACTCTTCCCTACTTCAATTAGATTTTGTCCTCAAAATCACTTCTCACTACATTCCAGGCACCCCAAACGATTCGACTATATCTTACGATGGCCTTCTAGTATATTAATCAAACCTAAACTTAGCAAGACCCAAATACTAACGCCGATCGAATCCTTGCCCCGCTAACATTAAGCAATGAAGAATAACCATGGCTACTCAACCCAATTTCCAGAAATCCAATACCTTGATTGACTCTCAAAGAGGCAAAACTATCTCGGAACACACTCAATACGACTTCTCTTGACAATCCGAACCATATGGAACTCTTTTGACCCCGAATGACCTTGTTGATACCACTAGGAATCTGAAACCCTGATCATTCACCGCTGATGAACCATCCCTTAAAAAACATGGTGACTCGCAACATGTGTCTCAGCTTGATAACTGATGTAGAGAAACACGCACAATGCCAACATATCCTACAACTTCCTAGCTATAAGGCCTAACTTCTAGTGAGAATCACAGAGCCGAGGACTCTCAAAACTACAACCACCGAAACAAATCCATCAATATGCTCCTTGGGATAGGGAACCCATAAGTTATAAACTTTAGAAACCATACACGAAGACTGATATTCATCCAGTCGTTGATCTTACCCCTTGTCTTTGACTAAGAACACCACCAAACATATGAAACAAATACTCAAAACACATCGATCGTGGATTTCAACCAATCCTAAATCTGGGAGTTATACCAAAAACCTTAAATACACCCCATGAAACGTCATTACAAACCTACTGCTCCAACGAGCAAAGATGCTCAATCCAAGAATTTTCACGTTTTACCCAAATCCTTATTAGCTCAGGTATACCCCCACATGGAAAATCACTCAAGACTTTCACAATGAACTTCCTGACTTGAGGATCCATAACCGATACCCATCGTTGGTAACCAAACTCCTAATAAACAACTCACAAATAAATGATATTTATAATGCAAACACTCTGCCAAGAAAACCAACAACCCTTAACTGCCCATAGGATCCAAACCAGTTGGTCACTAAGTCTTCCGACTCCCACTATGTACTAACACCCAACATGCCAAGAAAACCAACAATCCGATAACTAAGAGCCTCAACAATTGACTACTGGGTCCCACCCATGTGAATCGTACAACTACTGGTTCATAATACATCATGGCACCTTTTAACCATTAAACAATAAGCTCATAGTACTAAGCCGATCTTGTTGCTATTCTGTCTCTGTCTTGAAGACTCACGACCAGCACCACAGGGGACTAAAGGTACTCAACCATCAAACCGAGTCTTAGATATCTATAATATGCAATCCCATTCACAATAGGTTGGAATCAATGCAAAATCAAATGAAATGTGATCGCGCATAACTTGAGAATAAGATAGGCGGTTGCACTCTTGTTCCAATTCGAGGCCACAAACAAATCAAGAACCATACATATAACTTGAACCAAGTTCCCCATTGCTACCTTTTACAGACCATATATGTCCCTCATAACAAAATATAATGAACTTACCACCATACACAACGTCAAGGAAACCCATAACCAATCCTTGGATCTACAAGGTCACCCATCCTGGTACTACTCCCGCCCGAGCACGCTTAACTGCAGAGTTCTTATGGGATCTGCTGCCCTCACGGCTTTAAAACGCGTTGTGATAGGGAAGGTATCCACACCCCTTATAAGGAATGCTTAGTTCTCCTTCCCAGCCGATGTGGGATCAGATCTAACCTACTTTCACCCCCCATTATAGGGTTCGACGTCCCCGTCAAACACATCGACCCGTGCCCTGGCTCTGATACCATTTGTAACATCCCCCTCTGGCATGTATCATAATATTGTCTGCTTTGGGTCACTCGGCACGAGGACTTCCCAGGGGGTCACCCATCCTGGTACTACTCCCGCCCGAGCACGCTTAACTGCAGAGTTCTTATGGGATCTATTGCCCTCACGGCTTTAAAACACGTTGTGATAGGGAAGGTATCCACACCCATTATAAGGAATGCTTAGTTCTCCTTCCCAACCGATGTTGGATCAGATCTAACCCACCTTAATTGTAACGCTCGTGTTTATGGGCGTGCCATTTTTAGCAATGTAATAGTCTAGTTTAACCTTTGTAACCCAATTTTAAATAATAAGAACGTATTATTTGAGTATTATGTGTTTTGTGCTTAATTGCTTAATTATGTGATACGATGAATTAAGAATAAAATGAGCGTCAAAATTTAAGTGTAAAATAAACTTGATATCATTGTGTTGGGATTAAAACCCTAATTGAGATTTGATGAACAAGATGCGGAAAATAAGAACAAATACAAATATGAAGATTAGGTCGAATGATCACTCGATTTATTCAAACAAGAGGAATAAATTACACTTTCAGCATAGATTAAAGAATCTAACACTACATAAGAAACCTCACGTTGCGGCTACATTTTGCCTCACTCTTAACCCTAATTGTGAATAATACATGACTATTATAGGGAAAAGACAAGTCTTGGGCTTTTAACCTAGAATTCATCAAAGGGGCCCATTGCCATCATCCATGGAGTGCTTTGAAACCCTACAATCTCCCCCTCAAAGTATGGAATGGATGACAATGCTTTAACTTCCAAAACAACCATCTAGTGAATAAAAAGATCTTGCAACGAGAAATAGATGAAGCAATCCATGAATCTTGATTCTTCAATAGTCTTCAAACACGGGCTCTAGGATATATAAATCAAGCACTGAAGTAATGTCTTTCAACTTCATTTTCGAATGTAATCCCAAAAAAATCTTCATGAAAACCAAGCCCGCCATAAAAACCCATTTCAGAACAAAAAAACCGAATTACTTCTTGTCTTTGAAGAGCTCCCTCTCTAAGTCACAATGATCTTTAAATAAGCTAATGATATAAGCCATCAAAAAATATCATGTAACAACCCAAACTTTAAGATTCGTAATGCCACTTGATCGAGAAAATACTAGAAGTCGGAGATATAACAAGTCCTTAGCAGAGCTCGATAAAGAACTTCCGCTATAAAGGATACTTCTCTGTAAAAGCTTTAGCAGAGCTCGATGAAGAACTTCCACTGTAAAAGCTACCTTCATAATTCTACCACAAGCTTTATCAAAAATCTTCAAATTTGAAAAGTTACAAATCCAATTTCGAATGACCATACCAAATTCTCCCCCGATTTATAATCAAAAACATGATTATAAAGCCTTCAAATGGTCATGAGAATGATCTTCAATGGATAAAAATTTACTAAGCTCCCCCACGACAAAATGATATACACAATGAAGTATAGAACTCGAAAAAGTCGTGAAAAATTCGACGTTATCATGAAAAACGACTTTCCGCCGCCAAGACTTGATGGAATCTTTATTTTTCTGTTCACGAAAAAATATGTTCATGAAAAATCCTAATTTGTTCATCAGACCTTAAATTTCTAAACATTTAGGAATATTGAGCTGAAACTGTAACTTTGCTGAAAGTCAGGGACTTAAATGGTAAAACTGCATCATCTTCCCCTTAATTTGTAACAATTCGGAAATTGCACTAAAACTCCCATGTTGCTGAAGTTACATGGACCAAATGTGTAAATTAAAGTTGTCTTCCCCATTTAGTCTCTGATAAACGAACACAGCAAAAAAACATGATTTCGTTCCGAACGCTTTCGCTCCAATCGTCTTCATTTCGAGTGAGTACCGTATAATTTCAGATCAGCTCCTATTCTGATTCCGAGTTACAGTTTAGAATACCATCGAATTCCGAGTTTGATTTCCTTGATATATTCCGATACCGACTCTAGAAATTTTGAATACCGATTCCGACCCGACAGTAACTCCGAAAATGGTTCTAAATCCAATTCACACCAGCCAACACCACAATTTCGAAACCAAATTCTGAGAATGGAGATTGGTTCCGATTCCGAGATTGAGTTCTGAACGCTTGATGAATTTAAGTTCCGATTGCGAACAATTTTCATAGCAATTCCGAACACAGTGAATTCCGAATTCTGTTTTAGAAACAACTTCCGATTCCAAAAGAAATTCCGATTGCGAGACCTGCTTGGCAACAATGTTCCGAATACAAAGCCTTTTCCGATCAGGTATCTGAGTTCCGATTCAGAAACTTGACAAACACCAAATTGATTTACACAATAATTGAACTTATTTTCAACCAAAATAGAAAACGTTCTTCATCCGTTCTTCATTGGTACATCATCATCCAGACACATGTCGACATTCACAAAAACAACAAATCATCTAATCCACAAGTTCATCATTGCAACTGTTTAGAACATAAATCTTTTCCAGTTGGTTCAATTTTGAACAAACGAACATGAATCAAAGAACATTGGAATATACAATAGGTCAAAATCGACTTTTAGATTCGGTCATGAATCAAATCAGAAATTGAAGGAAACAATTGAATCTCAACATATAATTGATTATCAGGCATAAATCAATTGATTGAAACAAGAATAAGAATCTCTTATTTTAAGATGACATAATCAATGATGAACGTGAATAAAGAAGAACTGAAACGAACAGAGTCAAAAGATCAAAAGGAAATACGTTTGGGCTAAGAAAACGGACACAAAGTGCTTGATGGACTTGAATCCAAAATAAGAATATGAGATCATGAGAAAATGATCCATAAACAACAAGAAGATAACGAATTAAACAAGAATCGGATTGAAATTACCGATGAACAGTATCAAAATTCATAAATCTCCATGAACAATTGCTTGGACAAGAATCATGATTCCAAAACCCCAAAACACCAAAAATCTTCAATATATGTGTAGAAAATCATCAAATCAAGAACCGATACTTCAAAAATCAATAGATTTTCAAAGACCCGCTCTGATACCACTTGTTGGGATTAAAACCTTAATTAAGATTTGATGAACAAGATGCGGAAAATAAGAACAAACACAAATATGAAGATTAGGTCGAATGATCACTCGATTTATTCAAACAAGAGGAATAAATTACACTTTCAGCATAGATTAAAGAATCTAACACTACATAAGAAACCTCACGTTGCGGCTACATTTTGCCTCACTCTTAACCCTAATTGTGAATAATACATGACTATTATAGGGAAAAGACAAGTTTTGGGCTTTTAACATAGAATTCATCAAAGGGGCCCATTGCCATCATCCATGGAGTGCTTTGAAACCCTACACATTGGATAATGTTGTAGTAGTTGAAACTAGGTTTCCGAATATATATAGAACGCCCAAATCTGACTTCGGATGAGGAAGTTATGAATTTCTGAAGTTTCGACTGGGCAGTATGCAGCCCGAATACTCGATTTGAGATCGAGCGGTTTTTAGCCAAAACAATCTAAACGAGAATCAAAGATCTCATTGTTAGTAGCGAAACGATGAAAAGTCAGGCGACAATGGACGTCGGACGAAGAAGTTATGAATTTATAACGGAATTTTTCTGTCCCGGCCTACTAAAAATAGATAATATAATAAAATCAAAATTAGCCGACGGAGTCTAAACGAAAGTTGTAGAGTATGGTCTCACCTACGTGTGGATATAAAGAACGTTGAAAACGGAGTTCGTATGAGTGAGATATGAATTTTTTAAGTTTATTAAATATTTAATATTTAAATTAAATTCTAAATGTTGGTATTATCCGAAGGGGAGTCATCGGACTCATCCGAAGTACGCCCAGCGTACTGGTGTACGCTCAGCGTACCACTCGAGTGTTCTGAGTTCGTATGCGATGACGTAGAGGACTGATGACACAAGGGATGACGACAACCGAAGCATTACGCCCCGCGTACCCCGAAGTTACGCCCAACGTAACCCCGAGGATCAGACCTTATAAAAGGGGATGCGAAGCCATCTTCTTCCTTTTACAAACCCTTCCTTTTTCTCTCATCTTTTGCCTCGTTTAGCGTGCCATTTATACCCCAAAGCCCCGGTAATATTCCTGAGCCCCGAAGCAAGGTCCGAAGCCCCGTGGATCCCGAAGAGCGTTATTCCCGAGCCGTAGCCCTACCCACGAGGAGCCCGGTTTTGTGAAGATCTTCCAGATCTACGGAGAAACACTACTTCTACAAGCCGTAGTGCTGCCCGATCATCTTCTGATCAAGTGAGTGTGTAGTCATTTTCTTCCAACCCAATATTATGAAGTATTTTATATAAAATACGCGCTAGGTGTATATATTTTGTTGTTATATGTGTGAATGTATATTCACTTTCTTCTATCTCATAGATCTGATTTATTCTCTATGAAATACGTGTTATGTGTGTGTGCCTCATCTGTTATGTGGAATATGTATTGATTAAAGCATGCTATACAGGTTTTTAAACTATGTATAAAAATGTATATTTTTGTCTACTAATATGTTGGGTGGAACATGGGTAGATAGTTGGTGTGTAATAAACAGATGAGAGGCCTCGGTGTTGTTGGTGTTATTCTAGTCATTCAGCAGAGTATGGATGACGACCACGGACTATTCTAGACTGTCCTGTGGAATACTAGCAGGCTCATAACTTGTAGGTGTTGTGAACGACGTGTTCACCAGTGTACTCTATGCCCCACATGGTTGCCTTTAGGACACTTATTGTTGAGGAAGCCCCTCTGCAGTAATCTCCATCCTGATGAAAATCCTGAATTAGGTTCCTTATAATAGATGTTATTTTTAGGAAATCAGGTTTATTGTTGGTTGTTGAAATTAAAAATTATTGTGGGTTGAAAACCCTATATGCTCACCAGGCTCCCAAGCCTGACCCACTCAGTTTATTTGTATTACAGGAAGTGGCGCAAGAGCTTAAGATGGATGAATCATCAAGTTGTTTTGTTTACAAGTCTGTATATGTATATATTTGTTGAATGACTTGTAATGTTATCGTTTATGCTTTATGATCTGTATCGGAACATGACATCCCGACTTTTGATTATGAAATGAAATCATATTTCTTTGTGAAATGTTTTAATTAATATCTATTTTATCATGTTTTTTTTTTTGGAACAAATTCCGCATCTCTTTTAAAATTAAAAGGATTTACTCTGAAAATGTTTAAAAAGCATAAATGAAATCGGTCTTTTCTGGCCGAGATTTTGGGGATTTCACAGTTGGTATCAGAGCATTAGTTTAAGCAAACTAGGAATTTGTAGGATTTCTAAACTTAAATTTAGTATGCTAAGTGGAGATTGTGAGATGTGTGTCTGTTAAATTTTAGACACGAGCACTAGTTATTGTAGTAAAGTTGCCTTAAATGCTTTTATGTGCTAAATGTTATATGTTGCCATATATGATATTATTTGTTCGGATCTATGGTTTGTTGCCAACCGGATCTGAAGGTTTATGTGTTTAGGATTCTAAGCGTATGTTTACGATATTAGAACTAGCATGTAATCGTTTGGAGTACTAAGGATGAATTGAAATCTTATCGTGAAAGAGGATCTAATTTCACCTTATTCGGTGTATAGATAAAAAATGGTGAGAACGAGAAGCAGAGTTGGAAATGCTGATGAAAACAGGAATCAACCGCCTGTAAATCAACATGTACCTATTGTAGCTGCTGCACCTGAGTCGATAACAATGGATGGTGTACAAATGATGATTCAAACGATGTTGGATCGTCAGATGGAAGAAACAAGACGTTTGCTTCATCAGAGTCGTGAAGAACTGTCAATTCGTGTGGAAGAGCCTGAATTAAATGAAGGGCACTCGGAAGGTGGAAACTTTAGTGGGTCTGTTGGTCAAGCCAACCCACCGATAGTTAGGCAAAACAACCATGATGGAAGGAATGATGGAATGGGATGCAAGTACAAGGACTTTCTAACTTGCAAACCATTAACCTTCAATGGAAAGGAGGATCCGATTAGGGTTATGGATTGGATCTCAGAAATGGAGTTAGCCTTTATGACTTGTGGCTGTAGAGGCAAGTTGCAGACTATCTATGCAGTGCGTCAGTTCTGAGGTGGAACCGTTCGATGGTGGAACACTCTAGGAAAGACTTTAAGCCCTAATGAGCCACTACAATTGACATGGGTGGAATTCTTGGTGCAGTTCAAGCGCATGTTCTGCTTGACTCAAAATCTGTTGGAGTTGGATAATAAGTTTCTGGCATTGACCAAAGGCAGCATGTCAGTTGATGAATACACTAATAACTTTACCGATAAGATGGAGTTTGCTTTGCGCATCGTGCCAGATGAGCTGACAAAGGTTGACCGATACGCAAAAGGACTCCCATGGGAGTACGAGGTGCCGGTACGTTAGGCACCTACTCTAGAGGCAGCTATCTTGGCTGCCAAGTCTGTTGAGAACATGATTAAGGGGAGAACCACCAACAAGGTTGAGGTTGGTGAGAAGAGAAAGTTTGAGGGAACATCTAGTTCCGGTAAGAAAAGCAAATTTTCGAAATCTGATTCGAAAAAGTTTGGTGGAGGAAAAGGAGGCGAGACGAAATGGTGCGACAAGTGCAAGAAGAAACATCATGGAAAGTGTAGAGGGGAAACCACATGCTTCAAATGTGGAAAGCCATGGCATTATGCCAACGACTGCACCTTCACCAAGAATGTTTGTTATGGTTGCGGTGAGGAGGGGCACATCTCAAGGGATTATCCGAAAAAGAAGGAAGCAGCAAGACCCAACATTCCGCCAAAACCGAAGGCGAGAGCATTCCAGATGACACTAGAAGCTGCTAAAGGTGAAGCTGATGTCACTTCATGTACCTTTCTCGTTATCAAATTGCCTACCCAAATTTTATTTGATTCTGGAGCCAACTACTCCTTTATATTGCATGAATTTGGTAGAAAACTAGCTTTGCCTGTTGATAGACTAGATAATGCTTTATTAGTCGAAGTTGCTAGTGGCAAGTTTGTACTTGTTAGCCAACATATGAAAAACATTGTAATTGATCTGAATGGGAATAAGTTCCACGAGGAATTATTACCTATAGAAATTAACGGTTTCGACATCATATTGGGAATGAATTGGCTTAGCACCAATGATGCTGAAATTTTATGCAAGAAGAAAATAGTGAAAGTGAACCCGCTTGGGAAGGAATCGTTTATGGTGTATGGAGATAAACGCAGAGTAAATTCTGGAATCATTTCTCTAATGAAAGCCAGAAAATGCTTGACCAAGGGGTGTACATCATACTTAGCATTCGTGATCGATGCTAAGAAGGAAAAGAAGGTGATGCAAAATATTCCCGTTGTGTGTGATTATCCGGAAGTATTTCTCAAAGATCTTCCTGGATTACCGCCTGATCGACAAGTGGAATTCCGTATTGACTTGTTGCTCGGAACAACGCCAATTGCAAAAGCACCTTATCGATTAGCACCGACGGAGATGAAGGAGCTGATGATCCAACTTTAGGAGTTATTGGACAAGGGTTTCATTAGACCTAGTTCATCACCCTGGGGAGCTCTGGTGTTATTCGTGAAGAAGAAAGATGGAAGCATGAGGATGTGCATTGATTACCGAGAGCTGAATAAGGCAACAATAAAGAATAGATATCCGTTGCCAAGGATTGATGACCTGTTCGATCAACTACAAGGTTCAAGTTATTTTTCAAAGACCGACCTAAGGTCAGGATATCATCAGCTAAAGGTAAAAGAGCAGGATATCGAGAAGACTGCATTCAGAACATGATATGGACACTATGAGTTCTTGGTTATGTCGTTTGGACTGACCAAAGCCCCGACAGCATTCATGGATTTAATGAACAAAGTTTGTAACCCGTTCCTTGATAAACATGTGATAGTGTTCATAGATGACATTTTGATTTATTCAAAAAGCCAAGAAGAGCATGGTAGACACTTGCGAGAAGTTTTGGAAGTCTTGAAGAAGGAGAAGCTGTATGCGAAGTTCTCCAAATGTGATTTTTGGATTCGTGAAGTCCAATTCTTGGGTCACGTGGTCAACCAAGAAGGGATAATGGTTGATCCAGCGAAGATCGAAGCTGTAATGAAGTGGGAACAATCGAAAAGTCCCACGGAGATCCGAAGCTTTTTAGGATTAGACAGATATTACCGAAGGTTTATCCAAGACTTTTCTTCTATCGCTAGTCCAGTAATAGCTTTGACCCATAAAGGAGTCGTTTATGCTTGGAATGATAAGCATATAGAAGCTTTCGAGTTAACCAGAAATGTTGCTAAAACCATAGTCGGATCCATCCGATTATCAACCTTGCTAGCACGACATACCAAAAATTAGATTCTATGCAACTCTAACGTACCATCTGGAAGACTAAACAACACTGTCCCAAATTCCAGATTCCAAACAACCAAGGACATCCTCCAAATTCGAGCCGAACACAATGTTAGGTTGATGAATCCATTAAACTTCAACTGATACAACTCAAAACTTCCGAAGAATCTCCCTTTTGATGATAAACAAATAATCAATGATCGAGAATGCATTGATACCTATTCCAACGAACAAATACCCTTATGGACAAAGACCAAGAAGGAATAAAAATAATAAACTCTGGAATCGATTGACCGATCGACAACTGCGCAATGTAGACTATACATAGCAATGCATAGAATGAGCTGACAAATCCCTCAACAACGGATACTCAACCAGAGCGATCCTAGAACCTCCTCATCTATTCATTGGCACCCCCGAAGGAAAGAATGGATATAACAAGCTCCTTTACCAACTACTTCCTGCTGCAAGACAACCCGTGTATTTCCTGAACACATACTTCCTGCTGCAAGACAAATCCCTCAACCCTATGAACCATTCTTACGATACCACAAAATCAAACAAATCGATGATCCTCCAAGCAACATACCTAGTTCTCCCCCACTAGGCGTTAAACTACTAACCATTGGCGTTGCGACCAAACCATATCTCAGATCAGATCAACCAAGTCTAAACCATCCCTGACTCTTGGAATGTATAACACACGCAAGATGATCTTCGAGATCAGAACCAAGCAAACCTAAGAGATTCTGAGTCTCAGATGAAGATCTCATAAATTTCCAATCATAACTACTTCTAATATGAAGAGTCCCCGTGCAGGTGCACTATCAATAATTATGACAATCCATACGTGGCACCGATTTTCTATCCCAAAACAAATGGATTACCACTAACCTCGTCCATAATTTCTGAACCAACAATCTAGTTCCTAATCTGCCTATATCCCAAGAAACCGGACCCTTGATCTCATATCAAGGGAAAAAAATCTAGAAAATCCTCTTGTTTCCCACATTGCCATACTGCGGACAAAAACCGCAGTCACAAAGCCCCATACTGAGTCTACATCCCAGCTCCAAAAATCACATGTCTGTGCTCTCTCTCCTCTGAACATGGAAGGCTAGAGGAACAAGCCCCTACGAAAGATAATGATATTCCAATCTATTTGCCGATCACTCAGCCTCTAGCTGCAATCCTTGATCCAATCATAACAATCACTTCTTTCTCGAGTCTCGCGACTCAACTGGCACTACTATCGAGCGAAACCTTCGAGACCTCAAATCAACTAACTCACCTAGGTCTGCACCATTCCACCCAATCTTATATTGCCAATAAAGCCGAACCAATCACCATGCTCATCCTTAGCCTGAACAACCGTAACCAGAAGATCGACATATACAACAACCCTGCCACGAGTCATGGTTATCCAACCATGCTGTCTACCCTCAACCAGCTCCTTAGAATCATTGTGACTTCCCTCAATTCTAGTATGGATCCTATTCTTCCAGCAATACAGGCCCAATACTACCGTCCACACCTATCCATACTTTCCTCAATAGTCAATCCTGAGTCCTCTAAATCACATACTCATGTTAATATTCCCAATAACCGCTAAACAACATAACAAACACACTAAAGCACTTCCTAGGATCTCCACCTCACCCTGCTATTAGCTACTGAAAACACCTATTAATGTCATCTAACCACTTCATGAATACAATTACATGAAATAAAACTTAAATAATCTTTTGACTAAAAGAACCAACCTTACAATGGTTAGACTCAAACGAGAGCTACAAAATAGGGCCAAATCCATCATTCTAAAATTATTTAACCTTTGTAGCATGTAACCTAGCATATTCATTTACTAGTTAACTCATATCATTATGGGTCCCACAAAACACAAAGCAAGCAACATTTAAACACGGGAGTCGACCGACACTAAGACACAATAAAATCAGGCAGATCCTCATACAAAATTCCCGAACTCTAGGCCCAAACATCTAGAATACACCTTCATACTGTCCTCACACTCTCAAGAGTGGCTAATCATTCCTCACACGAATGTGCTATAAATTGCACCCCCTCATGAAACTTCTACCAACCCTGCACCCACTTGTTCATGCTAATCTGAAAGCTCCCAAAAACACAGTCGAAAAATTTCGTTTTAAACCATTAATAAAATCATAAATATCCTCATCATATAAAAATCATAAGTCATGTATCAAAGTCACATGTCAAAATATATCATAGTATAAACATCTCAGGCCAACCAAATGGTGTGTGCACTGCAATCTTCCCGAGCTCCTCTTTTGAAAACTGAAGTGCTTGAAACCAAAACTAAACACTGTAAGCACGAAGCTTAGTGAGTCTCCCCAAACTACCACATACCATAACATAATCACATAACCTGGGCTTAGACCACTGCATCAGTCCCCACCCGACATTGGACCATAATCCGGTACACATATAACCATATCAACAATGCTTAACATAAACACATAACATAACATAACCTTGGGACTCCGCCTAGCTGCGTCGGGACAAACCCAACATCGGATCGTAATCCGATACACATATAAACATATCAGCAATGCATATCATAAACACATAACATAAACATAACTTGGGCCTAGCCCACTGCATTGGAACGAACGTGACATCAGATTCCTGCCCGGCATCGGGCTCACCCTGACATCCGACTGCATCAGTCATCAAGCTCACCCCGTTATCGGGCTTGCCCTGACATATACACAACATAACATATGTCATAAACACATAACATAGGAATATAACATACATCGGGCTTGCCCCAGAACACATAACACATAACATATAACTAACATACATCGGGCTTACCCCGGCATCGGGCCTAGGCCCGGAACAAATAACACATAACATGAATGAGTCATAAAGACATCAAGCATACATATAATCTTCTCGGGATCGCCCCGACTTCGGACCGTAGTCTGTAACTACTAACATCTAAACGGGTCGGAATTGTGGCCTTAGACCCATTCCTATTGGAAGAGGACTCACCTCACATTGCTGAAGTCACGTAGACGAAAACTCGGACTACTGGATGATAGCTTCCCGAACTGTCAATATCAAAACAATACCCAAGTAATAATTCGGTTCCAGCATATATCCATAAGGTCCATGCTTAGGGTGAAAGAATACTTTACCCCTAACTTAGCTTGATTCAAGCCCAACGCCCAATCAAAAGTCCCAATTGTGGCCCAATTTTCCAAATTGGGCCCAAACCTCTACATGGTCTTGCCATAAGGCCCAACACTTGACATTCGGATGGCCCAATATCTCATAATCATCAAGGACTAAACTTTGGCCCATCTATGGCCCAATTTTCCAAATTAGGCCTAAACCCCTTACATGGGCCTTACTTTAAGCCCATTAAATTATTCTAGTCCATTTGCTTGTTCTTGGATGGCCCAATTCAAAGCTCAAGTAAAATTAGGGTTTAACATAAAATGAAGATTAGGGTTAAGTGTTTCACACTTAACCCATTAAGGAATTAATTCATTAAGTCCATCACTCTACTATAGATAAATCATATGGTGTGTTGAGTGTAATTCACAATTCCATTCCAATGGCCCAAATGTGGGTCCTAATAAGTCCAAGACCATAATTCCAAATTAGGGTTTTCTAAACCCTAATTAGGGTTTTCAACCCAATTACAACACAATAGGCCCAAGACTAAGTCCTTAGATCAACTAGGGCTCCATTAGGCCCATTAGGGTTTTGCTAGTCGGGCACCACCCACTAGCACCTCAGGTAGTGGTGGTCAACGGCGGCACACGACGGCGACCACCGGCTTACGTGGTGGTTATGGTTCTTTTCATTATTCTTTTTGCTGATTACAATTACAATGCTTTAATCCAAAAAAATAAAAACACACACACACAAACTAACCTAAACACCCACACATACAACCACCTTATTGGTGGCCGGTGGTGGCACATGGTGGAAGCCACCACCTCATAGTGGTGGAAGTGGCTTTTCTTGATTTTCTAGCCACACAAAACAAACACACACACACACACACTCCAAGTTGCAGACTACACTCCACCACCCACCTGGTGGCTCACGGTGGCAGCATCAGCGACACAACAGCGGTTATGGAGACAACCCTCGACGATTCGCATCACCTCACCATCGCCGGTAGTGTGATCGGGTCAAGGGTCATTCTGGTGCACCCTTCGGTGGCTCACGACCCACTTACGATGAGTATGGTTCCCTACAGTCCTTGGCGGTCCTCCGACCATCCACGACTTTCGACAATGCGAGTTAGACTAGGCGGCCACGAATCTTGCTCTTCCGACTTCTCCCTGTCACAACATTGGTTTGTTGGCTTCGACTTACGTCGGAAACATCGGTAGTGGTCACGTCTGAATAATCGCATGAGGTTAGTTCTTTCCGTCATCCATGGAAAAAATGGTGACAGCGAATCATCCCGATGGTTCTCCGACAACGATAGGAAGACTCTACCCGAAGACCGATGGTGGCGATGGAGCGGTGGTTATCGATGGTTGGATTGTAGTGGTGGAGGAAGAGGTGGGATATAGGGTTGTGGCGACTGGAGGTAGAGAAAGAGGAGTGGCGCCGATGAGGGAGGCATAACGATCGAGAGGTGGTGGCTGGTGATATCCTCTAGGGTTAGGGTTTGCATTTGATTAAATCTGGAGGCTGCATGCTAAGGTGAGGGGTTCACCCGTACTCTTCAAACTTCTTTCATATTATTCGAGTTCAGCCCCTCATTCACTAAAATCTTTTCAACTTTAATCCAATAGTTACCCTTTTGACCTTGATTCCATAATTTCATTTCATTTTAGGTCTAAAACCGACCAATTAGCCCCTTAGCCCCAAAATCTCTTCAAATGAAGTCCCAAAAGTTACCATTTAGTCCCTGCCTTTATAAATACTTTCAAAATCAATATGGAACTTACACATTTAACCCCCAACTTCTAAAATAGTAGCATTTAACTCCTCGAGACCAACACCTTGCTATATAATTATTCATTTTAGGGATACTATACATTAATTAATTAATTTATTTATTAAACAGGGTGTTACAACTATCCCCCACTTAAATCAGATTTTGTCCTCGAAATCATTCCTTACCCTTTCTTACATGCCTAACCATTCTAGTGACATGGTTACCATCCTGGGCACACCCTAGCCTTCCCAGGGTAGCCATGACCGATCTTCGCAAAGCCCTAATAGCTGTAGGTGAATGAATTCCTCGCAACATGATCACATTTACTCCGTCTTAATTCTGCTGTCTCGAGATGGTCTGAATCCCTGACAGGCCATCCATACTGAATCATTATAGATGAATCCTGCCGTGGGTGACTTAGCATTACTCATCAATCTGTTGCTCTAACCATACATGAAATCCTAAAATACTATTACTGCTTGTGACGCCGAACTGTCTGAAGCAATGAGCTGCCTAAAACAACATGTTGCTACATAGTTGCTTTCCAAAATCTATCAAGACCTTCCTGGTCTCAATTCATTTTTCAGTCACCTAAAATACCGGGTTCCAGCCCGGTCACTAAGCTAAAAGGACTCCCATAAAGTCTCCTCACATGACTTCCGAATGGGATCCTTCTCTGTAACTTGTTGCCACTAGTTATCTTGCCACTGAGGTTCTGACAAGTTTCTGATCTAACCGATTGGGTCCATACGTCGATTCCTAACGCCACCAATTCTAAGGATAAAAGTGATTGCTACATGCCCAAGGGTAGCCTTATATCACAAACGACCTCATACAGTCCCTTGCTTTCTTGATCCCATGACTGCAATGATGTCCTTATAGGCTCAAAAAATTCTAATTCATCTAGGGAAATCCATAACCCAATCCGTGGATTTGCCACACCCTCCCTTCTACACCTGAAATGGTTGGTACTACTGTTCCTTCCGTGATCTAACATATTCCCATGCTATCTACTAACCTAGTGAATTCTATGGTTACACCCGCAGACTTAAATCTCTCTAGCACTATCTGCCAACCTTGTGAATGCTACAACTACACCCGCAGACTTACAACACTCTCTCACACTATCTGGATGCTAGTGAATGCTACGGCTACACACGCAGACTTATAACACTCTTTCATGCTATTTGGCTGCTAGTGAATGTTATGGCTACACCCGCAGACTTACAACACTTTCTGATGCTATCTGGCTGCTAGTGAATGCTACGACTACACTTGCAGACATACACCACTTCCCATACTATAACAATTGCTGATTACTAATATAAAGACATCTAACGTCGAGCATACACACAACCTATTATCCCAAGCTGATTTCATGTCCTGGCTAGAATCCCCTAACCTGATTAATACAAACACATCTAACGTCGAGCATACACACAACCTATTATCCCAAGCTGATTTCATGTCCTGGCTAGAATCCCCTAACCTGATTCCCCTAAGGGTTGCTAACAAACATTCCAAGAACACGATCTCATCATTGGCAAGTTTTTCTGAACTTCCATCTCACACCATCCTCAAACCATGTAGCCGCTTGGGCTGTCTTCCTTCCTGGCAAGGATGCGAAACTTATCCCAATTTCAAAACTGCTCCTGCTTCTGAATCCCTAGACGATTCTCTACGACTTTGATACTACTAACATCTTGCTGCACACAATAATGGAGGGATTCTCAATTCTTCTTACCATCCCATGATTAATCTATTAGAAACCACGCTTACCCTTGTTAGTATTCCAATACTAGCTAATCCAAAAGATCACACCACTTCTAAGTTAAGGGTTTTGAGCATTCTAACACTCCTATGGTGTACATGCAACCCTAGATGCTTTGGATCTATGTTTTCTCTATTATACATGCATACATTCTATATTCCAAAGCATTATCCTAACTAGCATACAAAGAAGCATAAACAACATGAAATACAAGTTAGATGACATACCTTTTAGTGTAGTTGAAAGCCTTGAACTTTTAAAAGCTTAGCACCAATAGTGTGAATGCCTCAAATGGAATCACAACACATCTACGAAAAAGGATAACTTAATAGAAGAAGTCTTACACTCAAAAACAGCCATGGCTCTCCAAGAACACATGTATGGGGAGATTTCATGAGATAGGGGTTTCTTATATAGTGTGGCAACATTAGGGTTACACCATGTAAACCCTAATGTGCATGAATTTCCATATTCATCATGATCCATGGGTTTAAACCTCCATGAATCCACCATGGGTCACCACATGGGTTTAGCCCAACATAAAGAACTATGGATCATAAGCCCACATTACAGGAATGAATGATTTACATAAGCAATCCCCATATATTTAATTAGTCTCTTTTGATCAAAAAATTAATTCCAAATTAATTCTTGATGAATACTAATTAAATAATATGATTTCATATTAATATATTAGAATTTATAATATATTAATAAATAATAAATAACCTCTTCTCAAAAGTCCATCCTATCAAATTGTCCTAGTGATATGCAACCCAAATGGACCTTGCTACTCTCGGGTCAAGTACATACCAAATATAGTTATGGACTTAGACACTAATCCAATAGTCTCCCACTTGGATAAGTCTAATAGCTATTATTGTAAGTACGACTCCACAACCCGACTATTAATCGTAACTCTTAAAAGTCGTTGTCGAACTCTAACCTAGTCAATGACGCATCCATTAGATATGGGATCATATATTCCTCAATTCTAGATATCATATGGACCGAGACATGGATTGTAATCATTCTCTCTGTCCATCGGCTGTTTCCCGATTTCTGATTTATGACGATTGACTAATTGAACAAATCAAATCAGTCCAGGCTTGGCCAAAAACTTAGGGGTGTCATCACTAAATCATTGAGGGGCCTATAGATATCGCTTTTATCCACATGAGGTAAAAGGAACGGATAAACTTCGACCCAAATGCGTGCTTGTACTTACTCATCAAATTACACACAACGATATGTTTTATAACATCCAAGTTACTGGTGCGTTTACATATGTTAATGTGTAATCGACATGCAACTACAACTCACATGTCTTCGTTTCAAGAATATAAGATATTATCGTCTCACAATCACTCGTGATAAAATCCATGAAGTGATTCAGATGAGCATGGGTTGAATCCATTACTCGAATCTTATTCAAGGAGTACTCATGAACACTGCAGCCACCTTGTCCTAGACAAACTACAGACCCATTCATGACAATCTTGCCTCAATACCTACTTCCAAGGTATGATCAAATGTGGATGGTTTGAATAACCTAGTTATTTGGGAAGTCAAAACTGATAGGTTTTAAGCAAAACATCAATCCTATGGTGTATATGCAAACCCTAATAGCATTTGAATCTAGTTTGTCTAATGAACATGCAATTGGATATCCAAAGCTATAAACCCTATATTTATCATATAATAAACTGAATTAGGGTTTAGAGAATTACCTTTGCTTGTTATATAACAATAACAATGAATTCCTTGCTTTGATTGGCTTCAGAAAGCTTAGTGCCTCAAGTGTTGCACCTCTAATGGAGTCACAAACACCACTAAACAACTTGGATGAAGAGGAGAAGAGAGGAGGCTGCCCAAAACGTCTAGAAACCCTAGAGGAAGACTTGTCCACGTTTTTGGGGCTTAAGGGTCCTTTATATACATGTAGGCTATAAGGGTTTTCAACTAGGAAACCCTAATTTGACTGCTTAGGCCTTAAGCAGCCCATGGATCCCTTTCTTTAGAGTCATGGACGAAATGTTATGGGCTTCCCCATAAATGTCGTCCACTCCACTCTATGGAGTCCATTAGCCCACTCTTGCAATTATCTTATGATGGGTTTTAGCCATATGAACATTCCTATGTGCACATGCAACCTTAATGCTTGGATCTAGGTTTCTCTAATTGAACATACATTGAATCCAAGACTTCTAATGGCTAATAGAGTATAATAACAACAACAAATCAGAATTAGAAGTTTACCTTGAATCACTTGCTTGATCTTCTTGTCCTTGGAGCTTTAGAGTCATAATTGTCACACCTGTAATGGCTTACAAACACCAACTAGCAAGAGGATGATTTGAGAGAGAGAAGAGGGAAGATAAAATCGGCCAGGGTTTCTTTTCTAGCAAGAGTACCGATTTCCCTTGACCCTTAGGGTCTATATATACTAGTGAGGCTCCTAGGGTTTCACCCTTAAAACCATAATTGGATAACTTAGGCCTTAAGGAATCCAATACCCTAATTGATAAGCCTTTGGACGATTTCAAGGCCTATCCATAGTCCTTAAAACCGTCCCCCTTTATCCATAAGGGATTTATAGCCCAAAGTACAACTATCATACAATTGACAGTTTATGCCCCTTTATTCAATTAATCTCTTTAAGTCACCAAATTAATTCCTAATTAATTTATGACTTATATTAATCAAATAATGTTATTATTCCTTATATTATTCTCATAATATATTAATAATATTTCTTATCTCATAATAAATCATCCTGTCAAGTTGCTATGGTGAAGGCAACCCAAAAGGACCATGCACAACCGGGTCAAACACTTGCATAATATAGTTGCAGCCTTAGACACTATTCCAACAGTCTCCCACTTGGATAAGTCTAGTAACTATATATACAAGTATAATCCGATTAGCAATCATAGCTCTCAAAGACGTTGTCAAACTCTGATCTAATCAATCTTGTCCTTCAGATAAGGGATCGTACAGTCCTCTGTTTAGAAATCATGCTGACAATTCTATGGAACCAATTTGTCTAGCATTTGGTTTCTCAATTTCAGATTTATTTGACATAGAAATTAATCAAACACATCGATTCAGTTCTGACCAGGCCCGACACATAAGTCAAATCAAATCATCGAGTGGCCGAGATATCACTTTTACCCTCTTAGGATAAAAGTAACAAATAAACTTCGACTTATATGCATTTACTTATTCATTAATCAACTATACACAACAATGCGTTTTATAACATCAAGTTACTGATGCGGTTTCGCATTATCAATGTACAACCAATTAACAAATAACAAACCATATATCTTGATTTTAAGACCATATGATATTATCATCTTGCGATCACCTTTTTTATCACATTCCATAAGGTGATTCCAGGAAGTGCGGGTTTGTTCTAATGCTCAAAACTAGTTCATAAGCACTCATGAACGTTGCAGCAAAATTTTGCTATGTCTAATACCATTTAGACAATCTACACACCAATTCATGACAATCTCCATTCATACCTACCTCCAACATATGAACGATTGTGGACAATTTGAATAATTCGATTATTCTTAATAAACTCAATTATTCTGGAAGTCAAAACATGCAAAGAGAAACAATAGTTAAACAATTAACATGAGACAGTAACATTACTCATAAATAATACTCTTTTATTTAATCATCAAATGTTAATTACATTTATCTATTACACGTTTCTACTACTATCTAATCTATACTAATATCATCCTTCAGCCCAATACTCCTAGCATTCTGCAAATGCTTAACCCTACTCAGTCCCTTCGTAAGCGGATCTGCTGGGTTATCTTCTGATGATATCCTCTTCACCACGAGTTGTCCTTCTTCTACATGATGTCTAATAAAGTGATATTTTATGTCGATATGTCGAGATCTACCATGATCCCTCGGTTCCTTGGTCAAGGCAACCGCTCCTTCATTATCACAGAAAATCTCCATGGGCTCCTTTATGGCAGGTACAAATCCAAGATCATCGATGAAGTTCTTCAACCATATAGCCTCCTTCGACGCCTCGCTCGCTGCAATGTACTCTGATTCACACGTTGAAACAGCTACGGTTTCCTGCTTGGAACTTTTCCAAGTTACTGCTCCTCCATTCAGGGTAAAGACCCAACCCGACTGCGAGCGGTAGTTGTCCCTGTCGGTCTGAAAACTGGCATCACTATACCCTTGCACCTTCAAGTCATCACTCCCTCCGAGGACTAAAAACCATTCCTTCATCCTCCGAAGGTACTTAAGGATATTCTTGACCTCAATCCAATGGGCTCTGCCAGGGTTCCCTTGATATCTACTAACCATGCTCAAAGCAAAGGCTACATCAGGGCGAGTACAAGTCATAGCATACATGATTGAGCCAACTGCGGAAGCGTATGGAACTCGGCTAATTTATGCTATTTCAGCTTCGGTACTCGGACTTTGAGTCTTACTCATCTTGGCATTACTTTGTATCGATAATTCTCCCTTCTTTGAGTTTTGCATACTAAAATGTTTTAGTACTTTATCTAAGTAAGTGTTCTGACTAAGTCCTATTAGTCTCTAACTTCGTTCTCTCACTATCCTTATTCCCAATATATAGGAAGCCTCTCCGAGGTCCTTCATAGTGAAGCACTTCCCTAGCCTGGACTTAACCTCCCGCAGAGTCGGGATGTCGTTTCCTATGAGTAGTATGTCATCGACATACAGAATGAGGAAGCTTACTATACTCCCACTGGCCTTGACATATACACATGATTCATCTTTGCTTCTTACTAATCCAAACTCTTTGACTTTCTCATCGAAGCAAAGATTCCATTTGTGAGACGCTTGCTTAAGTCCATAAATGGACTTCTCAAGCTTACACACTCTATTTGGATGCTTCGGATCGACAAAACCCTCTGGCTGAGCCATGTAAACATCCTCAGCCAACTTCCCATTTAGGAAAGTGGTTTTGACATCCATTTGCCAAATCTCATAATCATGAAATGCGGCAATAGCTAGCATCACTCTAATAGACTTTATCTTCGCAACTGGTGAGAAGGTCTCATCATAGTCAACTCCGGGAGTTTGAGTAAAGCCCTTCGCAACCAATTGCGCGTTATATGTGTGTACGTTTCCATCCATGTCGGTCTTTTTCTTGAAGATCCATTTGCACCCAACGGTCTTACGTCCAGGCACATTATCAACCAAATTCCAAACTTGGTTGTCATACATGGACTGGATCTCGCTGTCCATTGCCTCTTTCCATTTTGCAGACTCCGGGCCTGCCACGGCTTCCTTATAGCTATTAGGTTCATCTAGATTTATTAGTGTACCATCACTAATATATGTATCCCCTTCGGTAGTAATATGAAAACCATAAAACTGGGGTTGAACTCTAACTCTTTCGGAACGTCTAAGAGGTAAGGACTCGTCAATCGGTTCAACCGGAGTTTCCTCCTCGGGTTGAGTGCCAGCGGTAGAGTTCTCGCTCGATTTGCCTCCCACTGTCTCCTTGGCTTATGAGTTCTCGCTCTCGGAAAACTCCTCTCCTCGCAACAAAGACAACATTGTCCTTTGGTCTATAGAAGAGATATCCAAAGGATTTCTGCGGGTAGCCGATGAAAATACATCGCTCACTACGTGGTTCGAGCTTGTTGTGAGTATCTCGTCTTACGAAAGCCTCGCAACCCCAAACCTTAATATGTGCTAACGAGGGAGCTTTCCCTGTCCACATCTCGTGAGGTGTTTTGGCAACCTTCTTAATAGGGACTCGGTTAAGGATATGGGCGGCAGTCTCTAAGGCATACCCCCAGAATGAGAAAGGTAGTGAAGCACGACTCATCATAGAGCGGACCATGTCTAACAAGGTTCGATTACGCCTTTCTGCCACACCATTCAATTGCGGTGTCCTAGGTGGCGTCAATTGTGAAACTATTCCACACTCTTTGAGATAGTCGTGGAATTCAAGACTTAGGTACTCTCCTCCTCGATCGGATCGAAGCATCTTGACTTTCCTGCACAATTGATTCTCCACTTCATTCTTGAACTCTTTGAACTTTTCAAACGTTTCTGACTTTTGCTTGATTAAGTAGATATACCCATATCTACTATAGTCATCGGTAAAAGTCACATAGAAGCGGTTCCCATCCTTTGTGGTTGATCTAAACGGTCCACATACATCGGTATGTATGAGGTCCAATAGACCCTCACCCCTTTCACATGTACTAGTGAAGGGTGACTTAGTAATCTTTCCAAGCAAACAAGACTCGCATGTGTCATCTTCCCTAAGGTCGAATGACTCCAACACTCCATCCTTTTGGAGTTGGGCTATGCGCTTCTTGTTGACATGTCCAAGACGACAATGCCACAAGGATGCTCTATCCATACCATTGGAAGAATCCATGCATAAAACATCATTTCCTAAGTTATCTACAACCATAACATTTTCATAAATTCCATTACATGGTATTGCTTCAAAATATAAGACAACATTTAGATAAGCAAGAATAGAACCATTCTCATTATTAAAAGAAAATCTAAAACCTTGTCTAAACAAACCATGAAATGAAATGATGCTTCTTGCCATTTCTGGCGAATAGCAACAATTGTTCAAATCTAAACATAAACCATTCCTAAGCACTAAAGAGTACACTCCAATCCTGGTCACAGGCGACGATCTTCTGTTCCCCATGATTAGATTTATTCTTCCATGATCCACATCCCTATTTCTTCTTAGTCCCTGCAATTCAGAACAAATGTGGTAACCATAACCGGTATCAAGGACCCAAGAAATAGCATGAGATGAATCATTAGATTTAATTATGTATATACCTGCGAAAGATGGCTTGATCTTTCCTTCCCTAATGGCTTGCAGGTAGTCTGGGCAGCTTCTCTTCCAATGCCCTATTTTATGGCAGTGGTGGCACTCTGCCTCCTTAGGGTTAGGGTTAGGCTTAGTGGGATCAACTTTGGTCCCACTAGAAGAGGAACCATCTCAGGACTTTCCCTTGTGGTGTCTCTTGGACGGAGCCTTCCTCTTCTTGCCTCTTCCTTGCCCAATGGCCAAAACAGGAGCAGCGGGTGGATTGGGAGTGGGTGCAATAGACTTGTCCTTGAGGTTGCTTTCAGCAACCCTAAGGAGACCTTGGAGCTCACTTAGGGTGACCTCTTCTTTGTTCATGTGGTAGGTCATCCTAAATTGATTGTAACACGGAGGCAAAGAGTTAAGCACCATGTCGATCGCCACGTCTTCCCCAAAGTCAACATTCAACATGCGAAGACTGATGAGATTTAAAACCTTTAAATCTATGAAGATCGATTAGATCTCAAACAGGCAAATAAATATAAAACTGTAAGAACACGAAAATAAGAACGAGACAAGTGTGAATCAAACGAGTCGAATGATTAAAACAAAATCCTCAGAAGAGCTCGATTAAGAACATCAACTGTAGAGGATTGGTAGGTTACAAGAACGATTAAAGAAACCTGGAAATACTATCGTTATGCTCTAGATTAATCACTAAAAATCGTTAACCTAATATGCATGCAAGCATATACTTATATATTAAACATAATGGGCTCTCGGTTGGACAGGCCCAAACCGGAATACAAAATAAATAAACTATCGAGCCCAACGACGCAACACTTCAAAGTAATCTTCAGCCCAACAATCTCCCCCTTTGCGTCACTTAGAGCGAGACCTTCACTTGTTACTTGGGCCAGCAGCTGAAGCAGGTACCTTCTTCTTCACAGTGTTAAACAGACATTTGGTGAGCGAGAGAATTGTCTGTCTAAACCGGATGTACCATTGGATCATATCGTTGAAGTACTTGATGTCATCAGCTGAATTCTCTTTACACCTCTTGATGATTGATAACACATGCTCCAGACAAGCAGTGGTGTAAAGGTGTTTGTCAGCTAAAGCAAAGAGACATTTCTGTCCTTCTGCTCTAGTGAACATAACCGAGTTGCGTCTCGGGTCGATCTTGCCCATTTGCATTTGATTGAGATCACTTGCCGATCCCACAGGAGCTATCTTCGGTTTCTTCTTGAAGACTATGGCAACCTCCTGATCCATTAGGGCAACCTCCATGATGTAGCAGGCTAACATCCTTTTGATATGATCTATAACGGGACCATATTCGGCTTCATTAGTCAAAAGGATATTATACAGGACAATCCAATCATGAGGATTTAAGTTCGGTAGATCTGCCAGGGAGATAAGATGAGCGGTTCTTGCAGATCCCCGAATCACCTTGAACCGAACGTTTATAAAACGACCTTCGGTGTAAGGCTTCAGTACCCGAACGTTCATAATCTTCTGGGCGCTCCAAGTTAGGTACTGAGGACGAGCAGCCGCCAGATAGAAGTCGATGAGCTCCCTGTCAAGCTCAGCGTTCGGATGAGGGACTTCAAAGATGTTTGAGAAGGCGTGGAAGATAAACGCCTTTCGAGTCAGCGACATGTCGAACTGCGAGTCGACAGTATTATTGCAGTCGAACGAGATAACCGGCTCGAGCCATAATATGCTGGGAGTGTCTATGGCCTCTTTAAACATTCTCTCCCGAGTCCATGCAGGGAATAGAGTCTTCCTGCTCTCGAGGAGATCGTGGGCTTCCTTTTGCTTGCGTTCGGCTTCTTCAGCCTCTCACGCCACACGATTTACATCTTCATCCACATTGCGACTGTTCTTTCGTTTCAACATGTCAGCAATGGTCTCCATGTCTTCATCTTCATCTTCATCTTCTTCCTCAGCTATGTTTTTCCCTTTGTCCTTCACACCCGAACCCGAAGCTTGACCAGTTGGAGGTGGTTCGGTTGTGTGAGTAGCTTTGGAGGAAGGAGGTGGTTTTGATCCGTTCTTCTTCTCATATCCCCCTTGTTTCTTGTGTCGGAATGGACATGGAACTCGGAAGGCCTTCGATTTTGCTGAGAAGGTCCATGGCCGGAGAGAGCTTTTCAGCGAGGGTTCGCCTCACCGAATGGTTTAGGATCGGATCATGTGCTTCCAGGATGTTGGATAAGACAACGTGTACATCCGAAACACATGTCTTGATGACCTCCCTTTCGGATCGAAGAGCTTCAAGTTGTTGTTGTGAGTTTGAAAGCTGCGTGCTCTTGATCTTGAGGGCGGTTGTTTTGCTCGCCAGAACGTCCATCAAAGAGTTTTCAGCCGCAAGATCCTCTTGTAGCTTAGCAAGGCGTTCATCGATGGAGGCACGAAGAGCCGAGTTGTTGTCGCTTAGGGTTTGGCGAAGGGCAGCGAACGAAGTCAACTCCGTTGAGACAAACTTGGCCAATTGCTGAACAATCGGTTCCAAAGTTGTCTTGGTGGCGTCGGCACTTTCCTGTAAGGACTTCAACAGGATAGAAGCGTCGGAGAATAGTTTATCGACTTTTTCGGTCGCAGCCTCACAGGCTCTGGTTGAGGCGTCAATAGCAGCAGTTGCGGAGGCCACCGAATCATGTTGAGCCCTGGAGAAGGCATCAACAATTTTCTGAAGCGCAGCTTCAGAGAGAGAGGACTGCTGGTTGGAAGAGGAGGCGAGAAGTAGATCAACCTTCTCGTTAAGCTCTTTAAGATGCTTCTTTGTCACTGGAGCATCATCCTCCTCGTCACTCTGAACCTGAAACGGACTATAGTAGACCGAATCAAAGTTCATGTGTTCACCACCAAGGTAAGGGTTGTCTCCATCAGAGGCATTTTCTGGAGATGGAGGGGGTGGTGAAGCTGGGGGTGTTGTGGTTGGGGTATGTTGAGGTTGAGTATTGGGTGGGGTAGTTTTGGGTGGTGGTTGAGTGTGGGTAGGTTCGGTTGTATGGGTTTCGGTTTGTGGTAGTTCGGTTACAGGTTTGAAAATGGGTGGTGGTATAGGGAAAGATGTTTGTGGAATAGTGGTAGTGGGGATTATGGTCGGAGTGGAAGTAGGAATGGTGGGAGGAGGTGAAGGAACTGGTGAATTATGAATATCCATCTCTGGGGTAGGAGACCGTGGTGGTGTGTTGCCTCGTTGTGGGGTTTCGCCTTCTTGAGAGCCGTCCGAACCCGAACTCTCGTGCTCTGAGTCACTCGAAGAAGAGGGAATAACAAGCTTTCATTTCTGTTGAGTCTTCCTCCTCTTCGGTTTCGGGGACTGTGCGGCCTTTGTCTGTTTCCTCTTCTTGGGAGAAGGACCCTTCGGAGCTTTGGTCGCTTGCTTCCTTTTGTCAGCCTTTTTGCCCCTGTTCACCGGTTTGTCTGCATCGTGGATAGACCTGAGCATATCCGGTGTCAGTTCCCTAGGACCAGTTGGCCTGAATTCCTTGATCGTCCGAATCAACCTGCTGTCAGAGGGCACGCCGCCATACATTGTCTCCGGGATGGAGCCAATGAACGAAAATTTAGATGCATCTGAGACGATGATCTTCTTGGTATGAAACATACCAACAGAAGACATCGATGCACCGGCAGCAGTGGGAATGTCGAACTTGTCCATCGCCCATTTTGTAATCAAAATCCAGAACCGGGCCAACGACACCTCAGAGTGTCGTGATGATGAAGAAAGGCTCTGAATGAGCTGTTGCCATAGGACCAACCCATAGTCCAGGTTAATCCCGTTGTAGACCGCGTACATGATCGACAGAAAGAGGCGACTGGCACCGTCGGATCCTGAACTCCGTTCCGACAAGCCCTTGAATAGGACTGTAAACAAGCCATTCCACTGTGGCGGCAGGCAGGACTTTTTGAACTTAGCGACGGAGGTGAGGACCTCCGTGTACCCCATGTTGTAAAACATGTTAAACAGATGCCCAGCTGGAATCGTCTCCTGATTTATTCTCGATGGGTCAACAGCCAACCCAAGCATGGTGCAGAAGCGTTGTCGAGAAACTGATGTCTTGAGATCTGTAATTTCGAAGAATACCCGTTCGACTGCCTTGTCGTAATAGGCAGTCGCATAGACCTGCGATAGGGCCACCATTGGCATAGATTCAATCCTTGAGAGAGCTGGAGCTAGTTGGGAGTACTTCAAGCACTCAATAATCGGCGACATATAGGAGTCGTACGCCAGAGGGTTAAGATAAATCACCAGACATTGTTGTGGATGGATGGGTAGGATTTGTGAAGTAGCATGGACAGAAGATGATTCAGCCATTGTTGAGGATTGAAGAAGATAATGAACAGTAAAGCCTTTTGGGAGTATTTGTTCTTTGGAAATTTCGTAGGCAGCAAAGAGGTAAAAGGTGTTGAAGACAGCCTTTTATAGTGGGTGATAGGAGAGAGAAAAATCGTTTCAAATCTTCTATGGAAATACGAAAAGGTTTCCTGAGTGACAGATGGATGACAGTTGAGGCGTGCGATGATCACGTAGGAGAGAGAGTGTCAGATTCCTAGGATCACGCCAACCAACAAGCGCCGTTTCAGAGAGAAAACCGTTTCAATTCCTCACACGCCTTTAATTGCCAGAGTGATGACGCTTGGATTTCGCACACGCGGCCACAATGTCAGTAAAAGCATGGCCGTTTCAAATTCACACGTGCCCCCTTTTTACCGTCGTTTGAATTTCAATCCTTTCAACTCCCGCCGAGTCAGCAACCTTTCATCTTATCTTTTAAACGGCATCTTTTTGAATTAAATGCCCACGTGGATTGTTTTTGACCACAGCTCCATAGTTAACCACCAAAGTAATAATACAGCCTGTAAATAATTAGTAACAGAATTTTGGAAAATCAAAGATTTTCGTGCAAAGAGTGTAAAAGAAAAAGAAATAAAGCAACTCTTTTAAGGATATTCTGTGATGTCAATAATGACACGAAACTGATGATCCCGGGCACGAATCTCTTCCTTCAAGGTCAAGAGAGACCTTAAAGTGTTAGTGTGGATTCCCGTTGAATTACGATCAAACACTTATTAATAAATGTTGAAAGGCTTCTTTTAATTAGGCTAATTAAGGGTGACTTTCGCTTTGATTCAGCAATTCTATTCTTGAAATAAGAAAGAAAGTGAACAAAGTACTTGTGAGACCAGTGTAGTCTGTTGAACAAGTAGGTAGGAATTTATCTTAAATTGGCTTGGATAAAATATAAAATCTCAGATAAAAAAAATTTAAAATTGGATCACATGGGACGAAATGTTATGGTGTTTAACAATTTCATAGGAATCACACAAAAGAGAATTTGAGATTTCATGAGGGTACATTCGTCAATTCTTTGGTGAAAGCTTGAGTAAATTAATTGTTCACCGTCAATTCATTGGGTGTTGAATTTTGGGTTTCACTCAGCTCGTAGTAGCACGAAACTAAGATCATAAACACAGATGTTGTGTAACCATAAACCTCAGTGGTAATGTCCGAGAGTCTCAAGGGTTACGTTAATGAAACGAATGTGATGGAGAAGTGTAATAGAGATGGTGTAAGAAAACATAGTACCTCTGCTGCGAAAATAAGGACCAAGCAGAAAAACTATTAACTCATGTGAGAAGAGAATGAGGTAGCTCACGATTAGAATAAATGTGATAGCTTTATTGGGAAGACAAGGTTTGTGTATACCAGGTCATGAAGGCTATTATTCAAAATCTTATGAGGCTTGGGACACATACAACAGCATGCTTCTAGGGACACTTAAGTAATTCAGCAATTATATCCCCATAAACGAACGAACACACAAAAAAATTAAAAGAGAAATTTTTTTTTGGTGTTTTTGAGTTTCATGTCAAGGAATAAAAAAATAAGTAAGAAAAAAAAAATAAGACTTTAAAAAAAAACTTTGGGAAAGGAAAAAAAATGAAAAATAGAAAAACCAAACCCGAACGTTCGGTTGGTTTCGGTTCCTGATAATTTTGAAAAACCGAACCTGAGCGTTCGGTTGGTTTCGGTTTAACAAAATTTTGAAAAACCGAACCCGAACCTTCGGTTGGTTTCGGTTCAACGAAATTTTGAAAAACCGAACCCGAACCTTCGGTAGGTTTCGGTTTTGGAAAATTTTGAGAAACCAATGGATTTAGACATGCAATTGGAAAATACTTTTAATATTAAGAAAAACAAATTTTGTACAAGTTATATACAACCAAGAAAAACTACCTTTGAAGTAATGAGCGAGTCAGATGGTTTAACCGAACCCGAACGTTCGGTTGGTTTCGCTTCTTACGTTTGAGGTTGAGAGGTAGTGTGAGGTACTGACTCTGATTCCATCATACCTAGCCCTTGCAGTATTCTGTTGAATGATGCTTCAGGAAGAGCTTTGGTAAAGACGTTAGCCAGTTGATCAATGGTTCTTACGAAGTGAACTTCGATGTTTCCATCTTCCACGTGATCTTTGATAAAGTGATACCTCAGTGCTATGTGTTTGGTTTTAGAGTGTTGCACTGGGTTATGACAGATCCTAATTGCACTTTCAGAGTCACAATATAGTGGGATCTTCTTCATATTGAGTCCATAGTCTCGAAGTTGACTCTGGATCCAAATCACTTGTGATGTGCAGGATGCAGCGGCAATGTATTCCGCTTCGGCAGTAGACAACGACACACACGTTTGTTTCTTGGATTGCCAGCTGACTAACTTCCCGTCAAGGAATTGACAGCCACCAGTTGTGCTTTTTCTGTCGAGTCCACATCCTCCAAGGTCAGCATCAGAATAGGCTTGAACGAAGAAGCCTGAGTTGGAAGGATACCATAGACCTAAGGAGGTGGTTCGCTTGAGATAGCGTAAGATGTTCTTCACTGCAAGCATGTGAGGTTCGCGTGGGTTTGCCTGAAATCGAGCACAGTAACACACAGAAAACATGATGTCAGGCCTGCTAGCAGTTAGATACATCAGTGAGCCTATCATTTGACGATAGAGCGTGATGTCGACAGCCGGTTTGTCAAGAGATGGAGTTAGCTTGGTGCCGAATGCCATTGGGACTTTGACTTTGGAGTCTCCCATCATAGCAAACTTTGCTAAGAGTGTCTTTGTGTAAGCTTCCTGATTGATAAAGATGCCTTCGGGTCCCTGTCTAATATTTAAACCAAGGAAAAAGTTAATAGGACCCATTGAGCTCATTTCAAACTTAGTCTCCATCAGCTTTCTGAATTCAGCTGTTAAGTTGGGATTCGTGGAGCCAAAGATGATGTCATCGACATAAATTTGAACTATCATAAGGTGGTTACCTTCCTTTTTGCGAAAGAAGGTTGGGTCAACCGAACCTTGTTTGAATTTAGACATCTTTAAAAATTTAGTTAGAGTTTCATACCAGGTTCTCAGAGCTTGTTTGAGGCCGTACACAGCTTTATCCAGAATATAGCAATGGTTTGGATACTTTTCGTTCACGAACCCAGGAGGTTGCTCCACATACACAGTTTCTTCGAGTTCTCCATTGAGAAATGCACACTTGACGTCCATTTGGAAAACTTCAAAGTTTTTGTGAGCAGCATAAGCCAAAAATATTCTAACAGATTCTAGCCTAGCTACTGGAGCGTAAGTCTCTTCATAATCTATCCCTTCCTCCTGGCAGTATCCCTTTACCACCAGACGTGCCTTGTTTCTTATAACATTACCTTCCTTGTCCATTTTGTTCCTAAAAACCCATTTGAGACCAACAACCGAAGCATCTGGAGGAGTTGGAATGAGGCGCCAGACTTTGTTCCTTTCAAATTCGTTCAGTTCGTCTTGCATTGCTTGAACCCAATCAGAGTGATCGAGGGCAGTGTTAACTGTCTTCGGTTCAACTTTTGATACGAATGAGTTAAACATACAAAACTCAACCTTTGAAAATAAGGATGTCTGTTTTGCCTTCAGTTGTGATCGGGTCAGAACCTTTTCAGATACATCACCAACTACTTGAGAGATAGGATGATCTCTGGTCCATTTGGTAAGAGGAGGGTAATTCGGATCAAAGGTTGGGTCTAGTTCAGCATTGATCATTTCTTCTGGCTCAGATTGGCTATCATAATCAAGCGTCATATCATCATGCTCCCCCTCGATTGATGAGCTTTGAGAAACTTGAGGTTCAGGGTTTTCTTGTGGTGCTGAGCTTTCAGGCGTTGAAGCACCTTCGGTTGGAGAGGTACCTTCGGTTGGAGAAGTACCTTCGGTTGGAGTTGTAGAGCTTGGCTCCCCCTCGACATGAGAGCTTGGCTCCCCCTCGACAGAAGCATTGTTAGATGGAGGTTCATCAGAAGTCGATCCTCCTTCATTCATTCTCCTTGCAGCTTCTTCGACAATCTGCTTCATGTGGTCAACCTTGTTGTCTGCTGCACCTGCTTCTAAGAGAGAAGCTTTCTCTGGTTCATCAAAGAGCTCCAGAAATTTCTCGTATAAATTGGCGATCGAGACTGTGACTTGGCCAGTTTGAGGAAAGATTTCCCCAGCGGATTCTTCTTTAGCCTGTAGCTTTTTGACATAGCTATTGTCAAAGGTCACATAGTATGTCTCTTCAATTCTTCTCGAACGCTTGTTTAGGACCCTGTATGCCTTGGATGTGAGAGAGTAGCCCAGAAAGATTCCCTCGTCAGCTTTGACATCGAACTTGTTGCGGTGTTCTTTAGAGTTAAAGATGAAACACCGTGAGTCGAACACATGGAAAAATTTCACATTGGGCTTTCTGTTGTTTAGTATCTCATAAGGTGTGAGCGTGAATCGCTTGTTGAGATAAGACCTGTTCTGTGTAAAACAAGCAGCGGAAATAGCATCAGCCCAAAAATAAAGAGGTAAGGAAGCGAAACTTAGCATAGTTCGGGCAGCTTCACACAAAGATCGGTTTCGTCTTTCGACTATTCCGTTCTGTTGAGGTGTGTAGGGAGCTGAGAAATTGTGACTAATCCCCTTTTCTGCAAGAAACTCTTCAAACTCCCTCTTCTTGAATTCCAGACCATTGTCGCTTCTAATGTTGCGAACGACCTTCTTGAGCTGTACTTCAATCTGCTTAATGAACAATTTCAGCTTATGAGTCGCTTCAGATTTGAGCTTTAGAAAGAACACCCATGTAAATCGTGAAAAGTCATCAACAATAACAAGAATATACTTGCTACCACCGATGCTTTCGATAGATCAAGGACCACACAAATCGATATGAAGTAATTCGAGTGGTTCAACAACTTTTGTGTTGATTACAGATGGGTGACTTTGACGACTCTGCTTCCCCATTTCGCATGCAGCACACAAATGATCTCTGTCGAACTTGAGCAATGGAAGACCCCTAACATGACCTCCAGTGACAAGTCGGTTGATATCTTTAAAGTTGAGATGAGAGAGTCTTCGGTGCCACAACCAGCTTTCGTCAGATTGAGCTTTTGATAGCAAACAAATAGCTAGGTTTCCTTTGATGGGTTTAAGGTTTAGAGGAAACATTTCACCCTTTCGCTCCGACTTGAGAATTACTTTCTTTGACTTTTTCTCAATAATTTCAGAACCTTCATCATCGAATGATACTTTGAGACCTGTACCTCCAACAAGCTGAGATACACTGATGAGGTTGTGTTGTAGTCCTTCCACATAAGCCACCTTCCGTATAGTAAAGTCACCATTTGTTATCATCCCGTATCCCTTTATGGTGCCGAAAGAGTTATTTCCAAACTTGACATTGCCACCATTTGCAAGAGATGTGTATTCCCTGAGCTCCTCTTTCCTCCCTGTCATGTGACGTGAGCAGCCACTATCGATATACCATTCTTCGTCAAACTGCTCGTCACTTATAACCTGCAAAAATTAAGCAGATTTAGGAACCCAAAGTTTCTTGGGTCCATGTGAGCTTTTCATGGGAACAGGAACAGTAAGAGAGATGTCAACAAGATATGTTCGTTTTATAAGTGTTGTTTCATCTTTCTTTTTAATGGTAAAAACTTTTATTTTGTTAGGATTGGGTAAGTTCGGTTTGGACTCTGGTTTGGATTCATTAACCTTCTGTTTGCCCTTTTGTTCAGCTAACGAATGAGATTTTTGAGAACGAACAGAATTAGCTTTAGAGCAAGATGGAGATGAATTGGTGGAAGAATTAGCCTTAGAGCAAGATGGAGATGAATTGGTGGAAGTAGAAGAATTAGAAGAACTAGAAGAATTAGAATGAGTGGGTTTGGATTGAGAGGACTTCCTGGCTGGAGACTTTAGGTGACCCTTTTGCTTTTAATCATTGGAGGGACATTCCTTAGAGTTTTGTTCTCTTTTGACTTCAGAACCGAACCTTTGCGTTCGGTTGGAATCGTTCTTTGAACCGAACCTTTGGTTTCGGTTGAAGTCTTTTTCAGAACCGAACCTTTGCTTTCGATTGGTATTTTCTTGTGAACCGAACCTTGGCTTTCGGTTGTTATGGCTCTCAGGCTTTCCGACAGGATTGTTTTCATACTTCAGATTCTTGTCTTGATGTGAGAAGTATGCATTCTGGGATTGCCAGAATTGTCTCCTTTCAGAGAGATTCTTCCTGTATCTTTGGTTCCTTTCTCTCTTCTTATTCCTCATCTGCTTTGGTTGATGATGAACATTAGCTTTCGTTTTCGGTTTCTCCTTGGCTGGTTCCTTTTGAACTGAGGGAGTTTCACTTTGAGCTGAGGGAGTAGAGGGAACGTCTTCTTTTGCCGAACTTTCATCCTCCTTAGGAATGTCTTTCGTACCCCTGGTGCTTGGCTCGTCGAAATTATCTGGCTTATTCAAGGGTTCAGGTATGTATCTACCTTTACTCATCCAGGAAGTTCTTTCTGACAGGCCTACTGTTTCATCAGCATTATCGATTGGAGCCGTCCAGAAGAATTCATCATAGCCATCAGCATTGTCTTCGTTTACAATAGCCGTGAGTTCAGCTGTCTGATGTTCGGTTACTCCAGTGACCTTGTATAATTGATTTGGAGTGGTCCTGACCTTTTGATACACAACTGCTTTCTCTACTAAGATCGGGGACTTTTGTTGGGACAATCGAGCGAACTCCACTGAATTTTCAAAAATTAGATTTTTGTGGTTTTCAGGTTCGTTTTTTACAGATTCTGAGCAGTCAACCGTGTCCTCTACAAAAATTTCACTCATGTTGTCGTCCTCGTTAAGCTCAGATGCATTTTCAACATCAATTTTGTTTTCTGAGCTTATGTTGGCGTTTAAAGAGTCAAATTTTTGTATGGTTTCGGTTCTCAGTTTAAGTCTATCATTTTCATCCAAAAGGTTTTTAAGCATATTCTTGTGGTCCTTGGATTTGATGAAAGATTCAATTTTGTCCAGTCCATACATGTAGGTCGGATTAACATCACCAGATGATATCATACTTTCACAGTTATAAGCTTCGGCATCAATTTCATCCTCCTTAAATTCCAGGAAGGGCAAAATCATGCAATGGATCTTTTGGCCTATTTCACAGTCTAAGTGAAGTTGAGTAATATTAGAATAAAGACGTTTTGCAATTAAACAAAAAACATTCCGCTGTTTTAACAACTTTAAATTGTCTCTTTGTAAATAAATGTTTTCGTCTTTAATTTTAACTAATTCAGACTCCTTCAACTCGATCCACATGCACCGCTCCTCACTCTTCGAAGACACCCTGCTTAATTGATCAGTTAGGTTAGAATTGGTGACTCGAGTTTGAGTTAAGCTACTATCTAGATGAGAAATTCTTGTATTAACGTTTTTTAGTTCTTTCTCATATGTGGATTGTGGTACTTTAAATGAAACAAAAACCGAACCTTTTTTATCAGTTCATCAAGCTCATTGAATTGTTGGCTGAGTGGCTTGGCCGTAAAGCACATGTCCTCCTGCACCTTCGGTTCCTTGCTTCCACTATCGGTGTTGTATCCCCTCATCTGAGATACATCAGACACCATGAAGCATCTTCCTCCACTGCTCTCCTTCTTTGCCACATAAGCCTTTCCATGAGTAGGCTTCCTTACTTCATCGTCTTCTGAGTCAGTAGACCAAACTTCAGTGCTACCGAACTCGTCATCAGCAACCGAACCCTGCACAATAAGAGCATTCATAGAAGGGTTAGCGGTAGACTTCTTCTTTCTCATTTCATCCAACCTTTTCTGCAACACAACTTCCTCATCCATTCCATCATCCTTTTCAGCCATCTTCTTAAGGACACAATCTTTAGCATAGTGGTTTTTCCCACCACAGTAGTAACAGCTTACTCCAGAATCACCATCAGCCTTCGGTTCCTTCTTGGGCTCTTCAACCTTCGGTTCATTGTTAACTTTTTCTGAACTGTAACTCCCCTGCCAGTTTCGATTTTTATTGCTGGGGAATCTCTTCTTTATGAACCTCTTGGGGTTAGACACCATCATAGCATAATCCTCAGACGTGAGGTCATACTCCTCCAAGTTAAGTTCTTCATCATCCATCACAACTTTACTTTTTGATAGGAGGGCCAATGAACCAAGGCTTGAAACAACGTTTTTCTCCTGCAGTACAATCTTCTCCTGGGACTTAAGAATACCCACCAGTTTCGCCAAAGAGTATGATTTAAACTGCTCATGGGCTTTGACTGTAGACACCACTGCTCTCCATTTAGACCTCAGACCATTTAAGAAAGTAACCTTCTGCTCGATAAGCTTCCTTTCAATGTCCTGTTTGATCATCTTGCTGAGAAGATGATTGAAGCGATCGAACGTCTGGGTCCCCGTTTCTTCGGCTCCTTGCCTGAATTCTCCAAACTCAGATAAGAGCAAGGTTTGGATAGAATGTTCAAGATCCTCGTCTGTAGAATACAGTTCGCGAAGTCTATCCCAAACTTCCTTTGCCGTCGTGCATGAGCTGACCAATCTAAAGGTGTCGGACTGAAGGGCGAATCTGATTAACCTTAACGCCTTGATATTGCACTGGAATTTGTCCTTTTCGTCTTGTGCAATATCCTTAACATCCTTCAGCAGATCATTGTACTCCTTTTATGTCTTAATAATCCTGGACGTTGCAGAATTAGAAAATGGTCCATTAATGATAGCTTCCCATATGAGGTATCCATTATCCTCAGATCCAATCACGTAGTCTTCAAAGTGATGCGCCCAGACTTCATAGTCATGGGTATACAGGATTGGAATCTTTGTCGTCGAACCGATGCTGTTGGAAATATTAATAGGATTTGATTGCGAGTCGTCCATTATGATCGAAAAAACCTGTTTAAAGATCAGACTTGTAATAAAGCAGATTAGGGCAAAACAATAAATATCAAGATACGTCAATAATGAGATGACGGCTCAATAAATATCAGTAATTGCGGAAAAACCCTAATTGAAATCTTTTCACAGAAAAGATGTGTATCGATTACACAGCCTCCTGCTCTGATACCAATTGATGAGATTTAAAACCTTTAAATCTATGAAGATCGATTAGATCTCAAACAGGCAAATAAATATAAAACTGTAAGAACACGAAAATAAGAACGAGACAAGTGTGAATCAAACGAGTCGAATGATTAAAACAAAATCCTCAGAAGAGCTCGATTAAGAACATCAACTGTAGAGGATTGGTAGGTTACAAGAACGATTAAAGAAACCTGGAAATACTATCGTTATGCTCTAGATTAATCACTAAAAATCGTTAACCTAATATGCATGCAAGCATATACTTATATATTAAACATAATGGGCTCTCGGTTGGACAGGCCCAAACCGGAATACAAAATAAATAAACTATCGAGCCCAACGACGCAACACTTCAAAATAATCTTCAGCCCAACAAAGACGATCGACATACCTTTGCATCTTTTGCAGGTGCACGGTTAGAGATTCTCCGTGACCCATTTTGGCGGAAATCATATTAGTGAAAATCTCGTAACGCTCCTGCCTCACGTTCTGGTGGTATCTCTCCAACAAGTCTTGGTGCATTTCGTACAGATACATGTCCTCATAGGACTTTTGGAATTCGGCGCTCATTGTGGCTATCATGATGCAATGAACCTTCGTTGCATCACGTTCATGAGTCTCAAAAGCAGTCATTTCAGCCGGAGTAGCGATTTCTGGGTTGATCTTCTCGAGCTTCTCATCGAGGACATACTCCTTGTCCTCGTAGCGAGCAATTGTGCTAATGTATATTATCCATTCGCTAAAGTTCGTCCCATCGAAAGTCACCTTTTGGCAAAGGCTCATCAATGTGAACGAGCTAGCAGCAGCGTTGTTCGCGTTCGACATCTACAAATAGAAAGGACAAAAATAGATTAGAATTTGAATCCCTAATTATCACCCAATAAGAAAATTAGGGCTAGGATCCAACAACAATATTTACATATTAGAAAAGGGATGCCATAATCTAACATGCAAACAATTTGAAGGTAAGTGAATGACAATTCACTAATTCTCCACCATGAAAACATAACTTTAAGTTCTAAATGTATTGAGAATTCCTAGGTTTGGATGAGATTCATTGAAACTTTTCAATGACATGTTTAAATGTCGATATGCCCCTCTCGTTTGTGACTGGGATACTGAGGATCACAAAGTGGGTGTGAATTACCATGCAAATTCACATGGTGCCTTCATTGTAATGATCACCTATTCGATGTGCTAGTAAACCACACATGCTCCATCGAACTATGATAAACAATGAATCAGCCTTTGCCACCTTTGCTTAGAACCACACACGCTCCACTACTTTGTATTTCATATTATACTTTTAATGGAGAGATGAGATTGCCCTATCCTACCCGTTCGGCTAACGACCCTCCACCAATCAAGCAAGCGGTGGGTGTGAGTTTACACCCATTAAGCGCCATTTTATAGGCAGCAACCTTATACCCACCTTATAGACCGACTTCGTGAATGAGGTCTACTAACGGTAAGACTAGCATTTTAGTTATACATACATATATATATATATATATATATATATATATATTAATCTTTTAATATTATATTAGTATAGGGTTGAATTTTAAACTTGTAAAATTTCAAGGGTTTGAAATTTAAATTGTCTAAATTAAACGTTTAATCACAAAACATAAACTTCAAAACTTGAGGGCAAGTTTTAAACTTTTCAAAACATAGGGGACCAAATAACAAATAATCTAAATTAACATTTAATCACATAATTATCCATATTTGATTTATTTAATAATTTCTTGCAAAACAATTTACCAATTTAATTAAAATAATTCATCAATTATCACATAAGGAAATAAATATTTTATTAACTGATAAATATCTTCAATTAGGTCAAGAATATACTCATATATATCATAAAATCGGATTTATATTGATCTAATATGATTAAGGCAAGTATCTCAAAGATAAACAGCAAGAAATCCCAAAATTAGCTCTTTCTGACGCTCGGACTCGCCGAGTACCTCAATGGACTCGCCGAGTGCATCAGACAGAAACATAAAATTCAAATTTAGAAAGCATTAAACAAGCAACCAATGCATCAATTCAATAGAAACCAATCTAGGATCTGATACCACTGATGGGTTTTAGTCATATGAACATTCCTATGTGCATATACAACCCTAATGCTTGGATCTAGGTTTCTCTAATTGAACATACATTGAATCGAAGACTTCTAATGGCTAATAGAGTATAATAACAACAAGAAATCAGAATTAGAAGCTTACCTTGAATCACTTGCTTGATCTTCTTATCCTTGGAGCTTTAGAGTCACAATTATCACTCCTCTAAAGGCTTACAAACACCAACTAGCAAGAGGATGATTTGAGAGAGAGAAGAGGGAAGAGAAAATCGGCTAGTGTTTCTTTTCTAGCAAGAGTGCCGATTTCCCTTGACCCTTAAGGTCTATATATATTAGTGAGGCTCCTAGGGTTTCACCCTTAAAACCCTAATTGGATAACTTAGGCCCTAAGCAATCCAATACCCTAATTGATAAGCCTTTGGACGATTTCAAGGCCTATCAATAGTCCTTAAAACCATCCCCCTTTATCCATAAGGGATTTATAGCCCAAAGTACAACTATCATACAATTGACAGTTTATGCCCCTTTATTCAATTAATCTCTTTAAGTCACCAAATTAATTCCTAATAAATTTATGACTTATATTAATCAAATAATATTATTATTCCTTATATTATTCTCATAATATATTAATAATATTTCTTCTCTCATAATAAATCATCCTGTCAAGTTGCTATGGTGAAGGCAACCCAAAAGGACCATGCACAACCGGGTCAAATACTTGCCTAATATAGTTGCAGCCTTAAACACTATTCCAACATCTTATAATCATAATTCCAGTCCCTTAAGTTTAATTAATCTCTTTTAGCCACAAAATTAATTATCAATTAATTCTTGACTAATATTAATTGAACAATATGATTTCTCCTTTAATATATTATTCTCATAATATATTAATAAATCATAATTAAACCTTTCTCTCCTTAATTCATCCTACATATTGCTATGGTGAAGGCAACCCAAAAGGACCATGCTCATAATCATGTCAAGTACATACCAAAATAGTTATGGACTTCAGAACCTGATCAACAATCGTAGCTTTCAAAAGCCGCTGTCAACTCTGATCTTATCAGATAGCGTGTCCTTTAGATAAGGGATTATATATTCTTCCATTCTCAAGATATCATATCGACATAAGACATGAATTTTTAATCATTATCTCTATACTTTGTCCCGACTTCCGATTTATGACGACAGTCAACAGACTACAATTGAACACATCAACTTAGTCTCGGCTTGGCCAAGCGCTTAGGTGTCATCACTAAAGCATCGAGAGGCCCACAAATATCGCTTTTATCCCACATTAGGTAAAAGGAATGGATAAACTTTGACTCGTATGCTTGCTTGCATTCACTAATCGAATCACACACAACAATAAGTTTTATAACACCAAGTTACGGGTGCGTTTGCTTATTATCAATGTGCAACTGACCAACAAATAACAACTCACACAGCTCGGTTTCAAGTGAGCGTGGGTTTAATCCACTAATCACTCGTGATAAATCCATGAAGTGATCCAAGTGAGCGTGGGTTTAATCCAATACTCTAATCTTATCAAAGCACTCATGAACTCTGCAGCAAACTTGAGCCATGTCTAAACACTTCAGACAATCTACAGACAGATTCATGACAGTCTTTCTTCATACCTACTCCCAACGTATAACCGACTGTGGATGTTTGAATAACCTAGTTATTCTGGAAGTCAGAACATGCAAACTGAAACATAACAATAATACTTAATCCTATATGGCCCCAAACTTGTGAGAGTAAATAAAACACTTCTATTTATCCACCATATTGATTACTCATTATTTATCATTTAATGTTTCGGATAATCAACTCATTACTTGAATAACAACAATTGTCCCATGCTCCAAGCATGCACACTTTGTTTCCTATGTTCCATGCTTTGTGAAATAGATCAATTGAAAAACTTTTCCAATGATGCTCATTTCACAATTCCCAATCCTTATCATTAGTGTTAGAACACAAGGTTCTTGCCACTACTAGAATATGCTAGATTCTAACATTTTATGAAACGATCCTTTCGCAAAGTCATAGCACAAAAGTCACCAATACTTGGCCAATGAAATTACAAAGTACTCTCTCAAAATTGTTGCAAGACAATTCCATAGACGTGAAGTCTTACGTTCAAAGTACATTCCTTTGAACATCCTTCTCACATAAAATTTTCTAATCTAGACATAGACTCTCAATCTCCAACTCCCAATATGGAAACATTTCCACATTTGCCATATGACAACTCATTTTTAATAGAATCTTATCTATTTATAATAATGTCGATATGGTCCATCCAATACCATACTTCCAACTACTGACCATCGACCAATCCTCAGCGAACTTTGGATCGTCCTTTGATAGTTGTTTAATTATTTTAGTCAAAACCGATTATAGTCCTTTTTCCCTCTTAATGCGCTAGACATTTGGAAAATTTTAGAATGGTCAAATATTATAGCATTTGCAATCGATCCTATACCCGAAGTGTATGGGACACGATGCATAATTACTTACATAAAGATATGATACTTTATCAATCTTCTGCCATAATATTTTATGTGTCACGTTCTCACAATTTGAACTATGAAGAGGGATGCCGTAATCATAATCGAAATTTGAGAGCACACTATGTATCCTTTGACTAAATTTATTAAAATTGCTCAATCTAAGCTTTAGATTTGGATTTTGAAACGAAGTATAATATTCTCTCCCTTAAGTATAGCAAAACAACTTTTCAACCCCTACAACTTGGCAAAGTGAATCTTTGTTTTCTATAATTAATATTGCTAACTTGCAATACTTTCCATAATAATCATATAAACATAACACTTATGCTCTCACTATCATAATGATTATTATCATATAAGCATAATACTTATGCTCCCACTAGCTTTGACATGTATTCTGAAAACAATTGAACTTATAGAAAACAATGCTAATTGAATTCCACAAAATTCATATTTCTAAAACCAGATGTAAGTCCCTAATTATGCCTGTGTATCAATCTGATCCGTTTGATGGTGCAAAATCCCAATCAAACGGATGATGTCAGATCAAATAGAAGAGAAGGAGAAGAAGAAGAAGAATATGAATCTTTGTATGAATTGATTAGAATGAAAGTTCTAGATAAAAAAGATTCACACACACAAAACTTCTCTCTGGCCGTAAAATCTTTCCTGTTCATCACTCTATACTCCTCACCCTAACACCTATATTTATACTTAGAGAATATGGGCTTGGTGGACATGGGCCGTAAATGGCTTTATGGCCGTAAGGTGTTTACGGCCGTAAACTGAACCGTAAACATGATCGTAAACTCCAGAAATATTACAGAAAAATATAATTGCCCAGAAAAGCAAAGTATAAACCATATTTTTGACCCAACAGTCTCCCCCTTGGTTTATAGCTTTCTTTTCTCTTCTTAAATGACCCAACAAGCTCCCCTAAAAAGTAGCTGGCTCTTCTTGTCAATCTTCAATGGGAGCTTGGCTTCAGCTTTAACCTTCGATTTCTTCACAACATCAGGATGAACATATGAATCTTCAATGAATGACTTCATCTTGAGCAGTTGGGAATTTCTTCAGAATTTGAAATTGAACGCACGTTGGGTGAGGAGGCTTGATGTATTGATTCTTGAAAGATAGCGCTTTCAGCTTGAGAATCTTTAGAGAGAACATCAGAGAGAACTAAACTTCTAGATCACTTCAGCAGGTACAAAGATAGCAGCAGACTGATTGAAGAGGCTTCAATGCAATCCATCACATATTCTTCAATTTCAGCTTCACCTTGCTTCTGGGGTTGAAAGATTGAATATCGAAAGAATAATCTTCATTTCTTGCTCCTTCGAATGCGAATTCTTCGATGCTCACAGATGAAGCTTTGGCTCAGAAATCTTCAACACAAACTCCATGAGTCTTATCTATACCTGAAATCACTTTTCAAGACAAAACAAAACTAAAAGAAAACTTAGCATACAATCTTAAACAGAAACAAAAATATTTTTGGGTTTTTGATTTTTTTGAACAAGAAATAAAACAGAAATAGCACTATTTTTTGGATTTTTAATTTTTTGATTTTTTGATTTTTTTTAATTTTTAATTCTCCCCTAATATTTAAATTAGAAGAAACTATGACAAATTTAACAAAAATAAAAATGATATCTAACTTTAAGAGAGATTTGGGATCAAAGTTTTTAGATAGCCTTTATCCACTTGTCGGTACCTTCTATCTTCACGTCTTTATCTGGTCGATCGCCGGTATTGTTGTCCACTTAAACACGAAAAATTGTGTCTTATTTTGGACAATTTACCAATGACATGATACATGTATGTATATCTAATTATAACTTTATTATCATGATTGGCCCTAATTCTTAAGTAAATTTTTCTTAAGACCATTTAACTAGACTACAACCAGGGATATTGTTGTCCACCTAAATCGAGCAACGAGATCTACAGACAATTTGTATGTGTTCAATTTTTAAGTGTACTAGAACGTGTTTCCCGCTTCCTAATATGCCCCAGCCATCAAGAACTTCCAGAGTACTCCTTAGACCGGGTGAGCAGACAACCATTCAGAGAGAGGATAGATTCAGATATCTATTACTTACTACTTCAGAGGGGTTGAGAAGAAGAAGGTTGCATATACTGTGTACCAGGTCGGATTAGAAGTCACGCAAAGGAGACATCATATGGCTAACAGATAAGAAGTATTTAATATATATAGCCTGCAGAGAAATAGAGTTGCATATGTTGTGTACCAGGTCGGATTGGAAGTCACGTAAAGGAGACAACATATGGATAACAGACGGAAAGAAAGAAAATGATAATCTACAGACCTAATTTATCGGAATTTACCAGTCGCCCCATCCAACCGGAATTAAGGACAAAATCCGCACATCGAGGAAAAGTGAATCCATAGTTCTAGATACGGGTTATTTAATGTGACCGGTAGATTCTCATGCATATCTCCCTGCTCAACCTATCTGAGCGTCGTATTGTCAGGCTAAACGTATCTAACTAGTTCAATATTTTTCAAGTCCTTGAATTCCATAAGTTCAAATCTTCCTAGTCATGTCCATTTTAAAATTTTTCGTGCCTACCGACGCATCAAACTAAAGCATAGACCCTTCAACTTTGGGTATGTTACGCAGACTCAGATGGCCTATTATCACTTGATAATATCACTTCCCAAAACATCTCCCTCAAGCACATTTCATAACCAACATATATTTGATTTTCTAATTTTCTAATGTTTTTGGATTTTTTTTTAAAATTTTTAAATTTTTGTTTTGCTTTTATTTCTCCCCCTAAATTTGTGCATAGGAGAGAAACAAAAGTAAATGCGCAAATTTAAACTATCCTAAAACAAAAATTAGTCTTTAAAGCGAATCAGTTCAAGAAAAACTCAGGAGTATAGAGAATTAAACGCAAACCGTAAGTCACCAATTGAATCTGCATTTAGAAGGTCTGAGAATAGCAAACATAATCTCATAACAGATCTGAAAATTCTTCATATCATTAAGCACTAACCCTATGAGTGATCCCTTCCTTTCTTCCCTTCTCGCAAAGGACACATACTCTCAAATAATGTTCTGAGTGTTGTACAGTTGAGAGATGTCCACAATCATATGCCAGGAGCAGCCACTACCAACAAACCGAAGTCTGATGATATGCCTCCATCGCTGCTCCGACACAGAGCGGGATCAGTTGGTCTTTGGAACCCAGTCCATTTTGAAACTAGGTCGACCTTTGTCATCCTTTCACGGTACTCTCTCCCATGACATATCCTGTTTATCACAAACTGAAGATGAAGGAATATTAGAGTCATTAGTTGATTTGGGAGAGTGAGCCTTTGGAACCCATTTATAGTTGGGTTTAATCCATTTCTTTTTCGATCTGATGGGTGGCTCAGTACTTGCTTTGGAACTTGATGCCGGCCGTTGAGATGACTTTGACTTAGCCGGTCTTTGTTTCACTGGAGCATCTTTTGGATTTGTCTTCTTGGCAGGCATTTCCTTCTTGCCATTGGGATTCGGATTCTTTGCCTTGTGGGTTTGATTCTTGGCCTTCTGCGCGTTCCAGCCACCATTGTCTGAACGTGACCTGGAAGGGTTTCTTTTGAAGTATCTCCCACTTGGTGCATTTTTCCATCCTTGTGCGCAGTAGGGAACGCATGCGCAATTTGGACAATTTCTGGCAATGTGTCTAGGTGTTCCACTGTGAAAACAAGTCTTTTTCTTTACTGTGAAATCGTTTCTTCCTGCCCCTGGTGGCGTATCCTTGCCTTGTCTCTTATTTTTCCCACACGCACACTTGCAACAAGCATTCTGTTGCGCTGGAATTGGAGACCTATATTTATCAACAGTAGGTTTGTTAGGAGTAACAAAATTCGAAGCAACATATTATGAGTTCAAAGAGTCATTGGTTTGTTCAGTAGTGTTCTCCTTGTTCTCATTTTCTGCTACTTTACCTGCACATGAAGTAGAAGCATTAGTATTTTCAACATTAATAACTCCTCCTGACATAAATCCAGCTCATTTTCCATATTGAATATGTGCCTCCCTGGAAATTTCTTCCTGTGTCATAGGGATGGATGTGTAGTTATGATTGAAAGGAGGAGGAACACTATCATACCCTAGACCCTTGTTTTGATTATCTTTGAATTTTAATTGGGTTTCAAATAATGACTCGACTGTCTGACTTGACGCAGTATAATTTTTGAATCTAACGTCTGGTTTTCCACACTTAATTTTCAAAGTGTCAAGTTCTTCAGTTACAGCAGCAAGTTGTCTCTTAATATAGTCATAATTTTCACACTTGTTGCTATACTCTTCATGAAGCTTCCTAAAGTCTTTGATTTTTGCTTCTAATTCAGCCTTCAGGGGTTTCTGTCCTTTCCTGAGTTGATATCCTTCATATCTTAGGTCCTCAACTTCTCTTTTTGATAAATCAAGTTGTTCCCGAAGAAATATAATCGTAGTGTCACAAGCTGGAGTACATGTAACTTCAGTGACTGGAATGTTTTCAGAACTCATTGTTTTTCTACACTTCAAAGCATCAAAATCTACAATTACATCAGCAAGACTAAGATAATTGAGATCTTTTGTCTTCTTGATGATAGCCACGTTCATATCCCACGATTTCGGAAGTGAATTTAGCAGCTTTTTGTTTATCTCGGACTTAGTCAAGAACATCCCAGCTATATTCATCTCAGTAGTGAGAGTGGTAAATCGTTGCTACTAAGTTTCGAGGGTTTCTCCAAGGATATAACCGAAAATGTTGAAATTTTGTCTTAACATATCCTGACGACTCTCTTTCATGTTTTCAACTCCCTCGTAGACCTTAAAATCAATTAAAAGCACAACCAGAAGCTAAAATAAAACTTAAAAGTCAAACCCTTTGATTATAAACCTCAAAAGTCAACCTTAAAAGTCAAATTTAAAAAGTTAAACTCGAAAGTCAAACTTGAAAAGTCAAACTTAAAAGTCAAATTTAAAAAGTTAAACTTAAAAGTCAAATTTAAAAAATTAAACTCAAAAGTCAAACTTAAAAGTCAAACCGAAAAGCTAAATTTGAAAGTTTAAAAGTTAAACGAAAAAGTCAAAGTTTAAAATCAAAGATCAAACTTGGAAGTCAAAGTCAAAATTTTAAATAAAAAGTCAAAAAATAAAAGTTAAAAAAATAAAATTTATTAATTTTAATTTAATTTAATTATTTATTTATTATTATTATTTTTTATTTTATTTTATTTTATTTTTAAATTTTGGATGAAAATATAATTTAAAACTAAAAGAAATTGAATTTTGGGTTAAAAGTGTAAAAAATGCGAAAGAAGGTGCGATAGGGAGTGTTTAAGAATTAAAAGCGGGAGGAAGAGATAATCCAGCAGGTTGGATCAGATGGAATAGTCGCTGGCTTTTGAGTTGAAGGTCATGAGTTCGATTCCTGGGAACTCCAAAATCGCTTTACCTTTTTTATATGAAGCTGAGATGCGAAGAGTAAGTGCAAGCTGCGAGGCCGTAAAACACCGAGGCCGAGGCCGCAAACCTCGGGCCGTTAACTTGCGAGGCCTCGGACTGTAACCTCTGACCGTGAACTCCTCGGACCGCAAACACCGACCGCAAACTCTTTGGAACCCTAGCCGCCGGCCGCAAACTCCTCGCAAAAAACACCGATTTTTCGACTTTTTTGCTCCAAAACTCGATCAAAAACCTTTTTTTATGAAAAACACGAAGAACAAACCCCCCTTATTTTTCAGAGATCTATAAAAAAACGCAAGAATATTTCGAAAATAAGATCAAATAATGCTCCAAATCTAACAAAATTGACTGATACGACCAGGCTCTGATACCAATTGTAAGTCCCTAACTATGCCTGTGTATCAATCAGATCCGTTTGATGGTGCAGAATCCCAATCAAACGGATGATGTCAGATCAAATAAAAGAGAAGGAGAAGAAGAATAATATGAATCTTTGTATGAATTGATTAGAATTAAAGTTCCAGATACAAAGGATTCACACACACAAAACTTCTCTCTGGCCGTAAACTCTTTTCTGTTCATCACTCTACACTCCTGACCCTAACACCTATATTTATACTTAAAGAATATGGGCTTGGCGGACATGGGATGTAAATGGGTTTACGACCGTAAACTCAACCGTAAACATGACCGTAAACTCCAGAAACATTACAGAAAAATAAAATTGCCCAGAAAAGCAAAGTATAAACCATATTTTTGTCCTAACACCAGATGCTTCGATAATCCTTTATCTAAGCTTCTCAAACTTGTACACCTTTGCCTTAGATAGCTCATATGTGTGTCTAAACAATTCAGAATTTATGTTACTAAGTTCCAAATGTTCAAACTAATTGCCAAATCTCACCATTCGAACTATGGAAAAGGATGTCGTAACCATAATCGAATTTGAGAATACAATTTTCACAATTGCTATTTTCTTAAAATCTCTCTTAGTGAAAGCATTTCCTCACAGTCATTTTCATGAAGGATGGAATCTTATGACACTTAGATTTTATGGTGTATGAGTTCCTATCCATGTGAATTTGCCAAAACCAAAGTTTGCGACAAATCCAAACTCATATGGACTGAACTTTCTTAATCTTGATTTGTTGCCTTATGGTGACATGAGTGCCCACCATGTCTTCCAAGTGGTTTAGCAACTTATCCTTACATATCAATGTACTTTCCATCGATCAAGGTACTTTGTCTTTATGCATTCAAATGAGAACTCATAGAATTCACATGCATAATTAACTCAATTGGAATGGAACAGAAAACAAAATAATGTCAACACGATAGGTTGTTAACCTCAAGTCATGTGCTAGTGATGATCGACAAGGTTTATTCTTGATCTGTTCTTGAAACTTTTTCAAGATCATTAAAATTCCCATTGACTCCTTGACATATAAGGTTCTCTTGTCAAGAAACATTTCTTGACAAACAAATATTCAAGAGTTAGTGTAGTTCTTATCAAGACAAAACACTTCACATAATTGGTCCTAGTTGGTCTTCGTCTTATCCAAGACAACACAACTTACCAATTTCAAATGTGCATGAATAAGAAAACTTTTCCAAATTCCACATTTGTTGAGTGTTATAAACCTTCTTAAGACTTTTCATTCAAGTCAGAGTCTTGACTCTAAGACTTGATATTGGTGTAAGTCCCTAAAATGCCCGTGTATCAATCAGATCCGTTTGATGGTGCGGAATCCCAATCAAACGGATGATGTCAGATCAAATATAAGAGAAGGAGAAGAAGAATATGATGAATCTATGTATGAATTGATTAGAATTATGATCCGGATACAAAAGATTCACACACACACGTTTCTCGCTTCTCTCTGTCCGTAAGCTCTCTAGTTCATCAATCTTTACTCTTCACCCTAACACCTCTATTTATACTTGAATATGGGCCGGACACACATGGGCCGTAAATGAGTTAACGGCCGTAAGGTGTTTACGGCCATAAACTCAGCCGTAAACTAGGCCATAAATTCATAAAATATTACACAAAAATACAATTGCCCAGAAAAGTAAAGTATAAACCATATTTGACCCAACAATCTCCCCCTTGGTTTATAGCTTTCTTTTCTTAATGACCCAGCAAGCTCCCCTAAAAAGTAGCTGGCTTTCTTGATAAGCTTTATTGAGGGCTTGGCTTCAGCTTTAACCTTCGATTTCTTCACAGCATCAGGATGAACATATGAATCTTCCATGAATGACTTCATCTTGAGCAGTTGGGCTTTTCTTCAGAGTTTGGCATTGATCACACATTGGGTGAGGAGGCTTGACGTACTGATTCTTGAAAGATAACGCTTTCAGCTTGAGAATCTTTAGAGAGAACATCAGAGAGAACAAATCTTCTAGATCACTTCAGCAGGTACAACAATAGCAGCAGACTGATTGAGGAGGCTTCAATGCAATCCATCACATAATCTTCAATTGCAGCTTCACCTTGCTTCTGTGGTTGAAGGATTGAATGTTGAAAGAATGATCTTCATTTCATGCTCCTTCGAATGAGAATTCTTCGATGCTCGCGGACGAGGCTTTGGCTCAGAAATCTTCAACACAAACTCCATGAGTCTTATCTATACCTGAAATCACTTTTCAAGACAAAACAAAACTAACAGAAAACTTAGCACACAAATTAAAACAGAAACAAAAATATTTTTGGATTTTTTGATTTTTCTGAACAAGAAATAAAACAGAAATAACACTATTTTTAGATTTTTTAATTTTTCGGATTTTTTTTCATTATTTTTAATTTTTAATTCTCCCCTAATATTTAAATTAGAAGAAACTATAATAAACTTAACAAAAATAAAAAATGATATCTAACTTTAAGAGTGATTTGGGATCAAAGTTTTTAGACAGCCTTTATCCACTTGTTGGTACCTTCCATATTCACATCTTTGTCTGGTCGATCGTCGGTATTATGGTCCACTTAAACACGAAAAATTTGTGACAGATTTAGGATATACTATTTGTTACAAGACAAGGTGAACTTAAAAACCTAAAATTTATATATGATCCTAATTTTCTTAGATATTATATCTTAAGGTCTATTCATCTGACGACGACCAGGGATATTGTTGTCCACCTAAATTGAGCAGCGAGATCTACAGACAATCTCTATGTGCTCAATTTTAAGTGTACTGGAACGTGTTTCCCGCTTCCTGATATGCCCCAGCCATCAAGAACTTCCAGAGTACTCCTTACACCGGGTGAGCAGACAACCATTTAGAGAGAGAAGAGATTCAGAATTCTATTGCTAACTACTTCAGAGGGGTTGAGAAGAAGAAGGTTGCATATGCTGTGTACCGGGTCGGATTAGAAGTCGTGCAAAGAAGACAACATATGGCTAACAGATAAGAAGTATTTCAGACATTTATATATAGCCTGCAGAGAAATAGAGTTGCATATGTTGTGTACCGGGTCGGATTGGAAGTCGCGCAAAGGAGACAACATATGACTAACAGACGGAAAGAAAGAAAATGATATTCTATAGACCTAATTTATCGGAATTTACCAGTCGCCCCATCCAACCGGAATTAAGGACAGAATCCGCACATCGAGGAAAAGTTAAACCACGGTTCCAAGTACGAGTTCATTTAATGTGACGAGTAGATTCCCATATATATCTCCCTGCTCAACCTATCCGAGCGTCGTATTGTCAGGCTGAACGTATCTAACTAGGTCAAGATTTGTCAAGTCTATAAATTTCCTAAGTTCAAATCTCCCTAGTCAAATCCATTTAAAAATTTTCGTGCCTACCGACGCATCAAGTCAGAGCATAGACCCTTCAACTTCGGGTACGTTACGCAGACTCAGGTTGCCTGTTATCACATGATCATATCACTTCCCAAAACATCTCCCTCAAGCAGCACATTTCATAACCAACATTTTTTTTTTATTTTCTGATTTTTTGATTTTCTAATGTTTTTGGATTTTTTTTTAAATTAAAATTTTCTAATTTTTGTTAATTTTTGTTTTGTTTTTATTTCTCTCCCTAAATTTGTGCATAGGAGAGAAACGAAAGTAAATGCGCAAATTTAAACTATCCTAAAACAAAAATTTGTCTTTAAAGTGAATCAGCTTAAGAACAACTCCGTAGTATAGAGAAGAAAACGCAAATTGTAATTCACCGATTGAATCTGCATTCAGAAGGTCTGAGAACAGCATGCGTAATCTCAGAACAGATCCGAAAATTCTTCATATCATTAAGCACTAACCCCATGAGTGATCACTTCCTTTCTTCTCTTCCCGCAAAGGACACATACTCCTAAACAATATTCCGAGTGTTGTACAGTTGAGAGATGTCCCCTATCAAGTGCCAAGAATAGCCACTACCAACAAACCGAAGTTTGATGATATGCCTCCATAGCTGCTCCGACACAGAGCGGGATTAGTTGGTCTTTGGAACCCATTCCAATTTGAAACTGGGTCGACCTTTTTCATCCTTGCACGGTACTCTCTCCCATGACATATCCTGCTTATCACAAACAGAAGATGTAGAAACATTAGAGTCGTTAGTTGATTTGGGAGATTGAGCCTTTGGAACCCATCTATATTCGGGTTTAACCCATTTCTTGTTCGATCCGATGGGTGCCTCGACACTTGCTTTGGAACTTGAAGCCGATTGCCGAGATGACTTTGACCTAACTGGTCTTGGGTTTGTTGGGGCATCTCTTAGATTGGACTTCTTGGTCGGCATTCCCTTCTTGCCCTTGGGATTTTGATTCTTGGCCTTGGAAGATTGATTCTTGGCCTTCTGCGCATTCCAATCAGCATTTTCTGAACGTGAACTGGAAGGATTTCTTTTGAAGTATCTCCCACTTGGCGCGTTTTTCCATCCTTGTACGTAGTAGGGAACATACGCGCGATTAGGACAATTTCTGGCAATGTGTCCAGGTGTTCCACAGTGAAAACATGTCCTTTTCTTCACTGGGGAATTGTCTCTTCCTGCCCCTGGTGGCATATCCTTGCCTTGTCTCTTGTTGTTTCCATATGCACACTTACAACAGACACTTTGTTGCGTTGGAATTGGAGGCCTATATTTCTCAATGGCAAGTTTGTTAGAAGCAGCTGAGTTCGAAGCAACAGATTTAGAGTTCAAGGAGTCATTGGTTTGTTCAGAAGAACTCTCCTTGTTCTCATCATCTGCTACTTTACCTGCACATGTAACAGAAACATCAATATTTTCAACATTAATAACTCCTCCTGACACAAATCCAGTTGGTTTTCCGTATTTAAGATGTGCCTCCCTGACAATTTCTTCTTGTTTCATAGGGATGGATGTGTAGTTATGATTGTAAGGAGGAGGTACACTATCATACCCTAGACCCTTGTTTTGATTCCATTTAAACTGCATGCTTTGGTCTATCATATTTGCAACCACCTCACTTGAGAAATCATATTTTCTAACATCAAGTTTGGCGGTTTCAATCTTTCCTTTCAAAGATTCAACTTCAGCCACTAGCTTAGCATTTTGTTTGACTACATAATCATAGTTTTCACATTTGTTACTGTAGTCTTCCTGAAGTTTCCTAAAGTCCTTGGTTTTTGCTTCTAACTCAGCCTTTAGGGGTTTCTGTCCTTTCTTGAGTTGATATCCTTCATATCTCAGGTCCTCAACTTCTCTTTTAAATAAATCAATTTGATCCCGAAGAAATTTAATCGTATCTTCACATGATTGAGAACATGAAGCTTCACATGAATGAGAACATGACACTTCATTGACCGGAAGGTTTACATAACTCTTTAAAGCGTCAAGCTCTTCAATTACTTCAGCAATACTAAGACGATTGAGATCTTTTGTCTTCTTGATGATGGCTACATTCATATCCCATGATTTTGGAAGTGAATTCAATAGCCTTTTGTTTATCTCAGATTTGGTCAAAAAGATCCCAACAATATTCATCTCAGTAGTGAGTGTGGTAAATCGCTGCAACTGAGCTTTCAAGGTTTCTCCAGGGATATAATCGAACATGTTGAAATTTTGTCTTAAAATATCCTGATGACTCTTTTTCATGTTTTCAACTTCCTCGTAGACCTTAAAATCAATTAAAAAGCACAACTAGAAGCTAAAATTAGACGTCAAATTTAAAATGCCTTTTTTTATTTTTTTATTTAAGTCAACCTTAAAGGTCAAATTTAAAAAAATCAAACTCAAAATTCAAACTTGAAAAGTCAAACCGAAAAGCTAAATTTGAAATTTTAAAAGTTAAACGAGAAAGTCAAAGTTTTTTTTAAAGTCAAAGGTCAAATTTTCAAAGTCAAAGTCAAAAATTTAAGTAAAAAAAATCAAAAATAAATGTCAAAATTGAAAAACTAAAATTTTTGGGTTGAAAAAGGATTTTAAAAATAAATTTTTTGAATTTTTGGGCTGATTTTGTCAAATTGTGAAAATGGGAACCGAGAAAGACAGGTTTTGAACTAAATTTCGAAGGGTAGTAACGTGAGGTAAGTCAGCTTAGTTGGTAAGTCGCTTGGCTCCTCAACAAGAGGTCCCGGGTTCGATTCCTGTCCGTTGCAAAGTCGTCCCTTCTTTTTAATTGAAGCTGCGATGCGAGCTGCTGCTTAGCCGGCCACTGAGCCGAGCCTTCAAGCTGCAAACAGAGCCGCAATCCGAGCCGAGAACTATTTCCGGCCGAGAACTATTTCTGATTGGCTGTAAGCTCCGGTGCACCCTAGTTGTAAACCCGAACCCCGCCGCCGGCCGTGAACTGTTTCCGGCAGTAAGCTCCGGCCGAAAACCCTTCAACAATTACGTGAAAACAGCGATTTTTCGACTTTGAGGCTCCAAAACTCAATCAAAAACCCCTTTTTATGAAAAACACGAAGAACAAACTCCCCTTATTTTTGCGAGATCTATCCAGAAACGCAAGAATATTTCAAAAATAAGATCAAATAATGCTCCAAAAAGGGTTTATGGCCCAAGAACGCGGTGTTTATGGCCGTAAGCTTGGACCGTAAACACCAATTATTCAGATTCCAAACGAATTGTAAAACCTTTTGCCTGATACAACCAGGCTCTGATACCAATTGTAAGTCCCTAAAATGCCCGTGTATCAATCAGATTCGTTTGATGGTGCGGAATCCCAATCAAACGGATGATGTCAGATCAAATAGAAGACAAGGAGAAGAAGAATATGATGAATCTATGTATGAATTGATTAGAATTATGATCCGGATACAAAAGATTCACACACACACGTTTCTCGCTTCTCTCTGGCCATAAGCTCTCTAGTTCATCAATCTTTAATCTTCACCCTAACACCTCTATTTATACTTGAATATGGGCCGGACACACATGGGCCGTAAATGAGTTTACGGCCGTAAGGTGTTTACGGCCGTAAACTAGGCCATAAATTCATAAAATATTACACAAAAATACAATTGCCCAAAAAAGTAAAGTATAAACCATATTTTGACCCAACAATTGGAACGAAGTATGATTGACTTCTTGATTTAGCCATTTCTACAATTCTTCATTCCTCTTCTTAGACATGCAATTTCACTAAGACTTACTTAGAGGATCAATTGAGACGTGGTTCTTAATTATTAAGACCTATCATAAAACACACTAAAAGTTACTCTCCCTTCTTCTTAGAATATAGAAACTTCTATTTATCTGCCTACTAGATTCTTCTTATTCGTTCTGCCATTAATTGAAACTCTTTCAATCAACTCACAATTATACTCAATCTTATAAGTATAACCATATTTACTAAACTTTAGTAAATGATGACGAATATCTTTGTTATTCTTGTGGTGGACTTGATCAACACACAACCTTGTGTACTCGATCTGCTAGTCCTTCACTTGAAACTTTGTCAACGAATTAGTCTAATTTTCAAATATGAAATTTCTCATTCATCACGCAACCAAGTTGTGTGATTCCAAGTTTCTGTCCAATTGAAACTTGGGCGATGAGAAACTCTCCCTATTTTGTAAATTCTCGACATTTCCACAAATAACATAATTAAGAATTAAATCCATTATTGCTAATAATAGAAACATTCAAACATCAATTTTTTTTTTCATACATGCCATTGCAAGGATAAATAAATATGATAAAATCAAAATTCATTTTATTGTGGAAAATTTGTCCTTACAATGCAATTCAATTGAAAAACTATGTCATTACATATTTCTAAGCAATCTATTCTAACTCCAAGTAGTAGCTCAAGAATCCAATCATCAAGCAATGCAGTCGAAATCCATTTCTTCACGATTAGATTCAACTCACTTCTTCCCTTAAGCTTCTTCTCTTTTCTTCGATCCTACAAAATATCAAAATGTAATCTTATCACATCATGTATTAAGAATCTAGAATAGGAACTTAAAAAAGTTAGATAATGGATTTTACCTGAAGTAGAGCCATACGTCTTGACTCTCCCTTCTCTTAGATCTCTCAGTGAAATAGGGCAGCTTCGTCTCCAATGCCCCTTCTCTTGGCAATAAAAGCAAATGGACTCCTTTGGCACAACACATCGGACAATCACAGACTTAGTCCTTTCCGGACTTCCAATGTTGCCAGTGTCCATTGAAGTTTAGGAGTTTGATTCACCAAAAAAATTTGCTTGACCAGCACGCCAAATCATTGCTGATTCATCAGCTATAAGCAAATATGTGAGATCAATGAGGGTCACTTCGTGATCCATCATATAGTACTCTCTAACAAACTCACTATATGATACAGGAAGTGACTGAAGAACCCAATCAACAGCCAAAACACTTGAAATCTCGACACCCAACATGCTTAACCTATCAATGTGTGACTTCATTTCTAAGACGTGTGCACACACGGGTTTCCCATCTTCGTGTTTACTTGCCAAAAGGGCTTGAGTGAGCTTGAACTTTTCAAACCTTCGAACTTGTGGGTTAGGAAGAACAATTGGAGGAGGTGGAGGAAGTGAATCATGATCTCTTGTTCCTCGATCATATCGTGGAACACCATCTTCAATTGGAAAACTTGTTCCTTGGGATTTGGGAAGACCATGATTGTCAGAACTAGACATCTACAAAACAGGAGAAAATTCAGGTTAAGTTGATTAGAATTATTGATGTAACACCCAAATGAGACATCAAGCTAGGATCCAACACAATACTCTACAACCTAGAAGAGGGATGCTGTAATCTAGTCGCAAAATATTTGAAGGTAGGTAATGACGATTTACCAATTCCACCATGAAAAACGAAAAGGAAGTTTAAGTTTTAAATGAATTGAAACTTGTAGATCTTTTGAGATTCATTGAACTTTTTCAATGGCATGTTTAATCTCGATTATGCCCTTCTATTTGTGACTGGGATGCCGAGGATCACAAATAAAGTGTGAATAACCATAAGAATCACGTGGTGCACCCAATGCTACTATCACCTAATCAATGTGCCGGTTAGCCACACATGCTCCATTGATCTATGATAAGCATCAAGTCACCCTTCGCCACCAATGTCATCCCCAAATTAGTGTGCCGGTTAACCACACACACTCCACTAATGTTTGACATGGGTACGAAGTGTAATTCCATGGGTTGGCATACAATTTCACATTTTGCCTAAAGTAACTATGATTTGGGAATTTGAAAAGCATTTAGTTACTTGTGTACTTCATTATAATTATAATGGAAGGTTTCTGTCCTATCCTACCCATTCGGCTAACGACCCTCCACTAGTCAAGAGTGCGGTGGGTAAGAGTGGACACCCATTCGATCGCCATTTTATAGGCAATTTCCTTAAACACCCCTTATAGACTAGCTTCGTGAATGAGGCCTACTAACGGTAAGACTGACTGTTTACTCATACATATATATATATATATATATATATATATATATATATATATAATATTAGACTTTTAATCTTATATATAGTATAGGGTGTATTTTACACTTTTAAAATACTAGGTGGTTTAACTTAGTAAATTATACTTTTTAATTAAATTAAATGTAACCAAAACTTTATGGGTTTATTAAATCTCTTTTAATTATACACTTTAATTAGCTAATAAAACCATAAGGGTGTGATTTGAACTTTTCAAATTACTAAGGTTTTAAGAATTTAACATTTCAAAATTAAACTTTTAATCAACTTTTAAATTCCAAAACTTGAGGGCAAGTTTTGAAACATTTTAAATCATTAGGGTTTAACTTATTTAAATTTCAAAAACAAAACTTTTAAGTTAAAATTTAAATTATAAAACCTAAGGGGGGTAAATTGAAACTTTTCCAAACTTTATGATGAATATTCTAGATCACAAAATTCAAATAAGGCAATTAACAGTTAATTGGTGGTTATCTAATTTGACCTAGTCCAAATTCTTGCAAGATAATTCACCAAATAATTCAATAATTAAAATTAATCATATAAGGAAGTAATTATTCAATTAATATGAAGATATTTTTAAATCTGGCAAAGATAATCACCCAAGATCATAAAAATCTGATTTATATCAATAAAAGATGTTTTGGTAACTATCCTACAGCCAAAGAAGCACAAAATCCTGAAATTAGCTCTTTCTGACCAACTGACTCGTCGAGTCAGGCATGGACTCGTCGAGTTCACATGGACTCGGCAAGTTCAGCCATGGAGTCGGTGAGTCCAGCCCCTAGAAACCGTAAATTTCGATTTTAAAGCAAGAATAAACCATAATCGCATCAAATACATCAAACAAACAACCCTAGGCTCTGATACCACTAATAGGTTTTAAGCAAAACATCAATCCTATGGTGTACATGCAAACCTTAATAGCATTTGGATGTAGTTTGTCTAATGAACATGCAATTGGATATCCAAAGCTATAAACCCTAGATCTATCATATAATAAACTGAATTAGGGTTTAGAGAATTACCTTTGATTTTTATATAAAAATAACAATCAATTCCTTGCTTTGATTGGCTTCAGAAAGCTTAGTGCCTCAAGTGTTGCACCTTTAATGGAGTCACAAACACCACTAAGCAACTTGGATGAAGAGGAGAAGAGAGGAGGCTGCCCAAAACGTCTAGAAACCCTAGAGGAAGACTTGTCCACGTTTTTGGGGCTTAAGGGTCCTTTATATACATGTAGGCTATTAGGGTTTTCAACTAGGAAACCTTAATTTGACTGCTTAGGCCCTAAGCAGCCCATGGATCCCTTTCTTTAGAGTCATGGACGAAATCTTATGGGATTCCCCATAAATTTCATCCATTCTACTCTATGGAGTCCATTAGCCCACTCTTGCAATTATCTTATAATTACAATTCCAGTCCCTTAAGTTTAATTAATCTCTTTTAGCCACAAAATTAATTATCAATTAATTCTTGACTAATATTAATTGAACAATATGATTTCTCCTTTAATATATTATTCTCATAATATATTAATAAATCATAATTAAACCTTTCTCTCCTTAATTCATCCTACATATTGCTATTGTGAAGGTAACCCAAAAGGACCGTGCTCATAATCAGGTCAATTACATACCAAAATAGTTATGGACTTAGACACTAATCCAACAGTCTCCCACTTGGATAAGTCTAATAACTATTTTCCGTATGACATCAGAACCTGATTAGCAATCGTAGCATTCAAAAGCCACTGTCAACTCTGATCTTATCAGATAGCATGTCCTTTAGATAAGGGATTATATATTCATCCATTCTCAAGATATCGTATAGACATAAGACATGAATTTTTAATCATTCTCTCTATACTTTGTCCCGACTTCCAATTTATGACGACAGACAACATACTACAATTGAACACATCAACTTAGTCTTGGCTTGGCCAAGTGCTTAGGTGTCATCACTAAATCATCGAGAGGCCCACAGATATCGCTTTTATCCCACATTGGGTAAAAGGAACGGATAAACTTTGACTCGTATGCTTGCTTGCATTCACTAATCGAATCACACACAACAATAAGTTTTATAACACCAAGTTACTAGTGCGTTTACTTATTATCAATGTGCAACCGACCAACAAATAACAACTCACACGTCTCGGTTTCAAGAATATACAATATTATCGTCTCACTAATCACTCGTGATAAATCCATGATGTGATCCAAGTGAGCATGGGTTTAATCCAATACTCTAATCTTATCAAAGCACTCATGAACTCTGCAACAAACTTGTGTCATGTCTAAACACTTCAGACAATCTACAGATAGATTCATGACAGTCTTTCTTCATACCGACTCCCAACATATAACCGACTGTGTATGTTTGAATAACCTAGTTATTCTGGAAGTCAAAACGTGCAAACTGAAACATAACCATAATACTTAGTCCTATATGGCCCCAAACTTGTGAGAGTAAATAAAACACTTCTATTTATCCAACATATTGATTACTCATTATTTATCATTTAATGTTGTGGATAATCAACTCATTACTTGATAATCAACTCTCCCATCTTTTCAGATTAGAGAAACTTTTATCTTCTCTGCCTAATTTGATTCTTCTCACTCGTTCTACCATAAAATTAACCTTTTTTCCAATGTTTTAGAATTATACTTAAACTTGTAAGCATAACCATGTTTACTAAACTTTTGTAAATCATGACGAATAATCTCATCGATCTTTGTGATGGATCTGGACTAGTGCACACCCAGTGTACCCAATTCCCTAGTCCTTCACTTGACTCACATATACATGTGAACAAGGAATTAGTCTTAATTTACCAAAGATGAAAATTCTCATTCATCATACAATACAACTTGCATGATTCCAAGTTTCTGTCCGATGGAAATTTGGGCGATGAGAATCTTTCCTTATTTGGCAAATACTCGACATTACCACGAAAAAAATCAAATTCATATTGCTAACATAGAAACATACAACCATTAATAACACAAATGCTATTGCAAGGAGATATAATAATAAAAATAAAAACTAAATTTTATATATTTATAAAATGCGTAAAAAACTTTTCCTTACAATGAAATTACAAATGAAAACTATGTCATTACATATTTATTAGCAATCTATCATAACTCCTAAGCAGTAGCTCAAAAATCAGATCTTCGAACCATGCGATTGAAATCCATATTCGCGATCAGATTCAGCATACTCTTCCTTTAAGCTTCCTTCCCTTTGCATGATCCTACAAAACATCAAAATGCAACCTTGTCACATCATGTATTAAGAGTCAACAATTAGGAACTCAATAGAGTTAGATAGTAGACATACCTAAAGTAGAGTGAAACTTTTCGATTCTACCTTTTCTCAGATCTTTCAGGTAGTCAGGGCAGTTTCACAACCAATGCCCATTCTTTTGGAAATAGAACCATATAGACTCTTTGGGAATGGTACATGGGACAATTCAGACATAGCCTTTCTCTTTCCCTTGGAAAGAAAAATCTTTTATGGACTTCCAATTTTTCCATTGTCAATGTCCATTGAAGTTTGGAGAGTAGATCTTCCAATCAAATTTGCTTTTCCAGTGCGCCAAATCATTGCTGATTCAGCATCAACAAGCAAATAGGTAAGATCAATAAGGGTCATGTCGTGGTCTATCACATAGTAGTCATTAATGAACTCACTATATGACTAAGGAAGTGATTGAAGAACCCAGTCAACCGCCAACTTCCTCGAGACAATGACATCGACTATTCTCAGCCTGTCAATATGTGACTTCATCTCCAAGACGTGAGTACACACATGACTTGCATCTTCATGTTTCATTACAAGTAATGCTTGAGTGACCTTGAATTTTTCATGTCTTTTAACTTGTGGGTTTGGGAGAATAATTGGAGGAGGTGGAGGAAGTGAAGTATGAATTCTACGATCCAACCGTGGGACATCATCTCTAACGCCCCGATTCTCAGCTTTGGTGAAGAAAGCTTGGATTTGTAATTTAGAGTCTCTAGAGCCTTGCATGCACGTAAAGTTTGCAACTTTATATGATAAACATACCTTGGGGATTTGGATATGCAATATGGAGCCTTATCATGGATTAAAAAGCATCTATATGGATGAAGGACTGAAGGGACTCGAGAGTTGCATGGTTAACTCGTCGAGTCCGATGAAGATTGTCGTAGACTCGGTGAGTCAGTAGAGTGACTCGAAGAGTCAGCTAGGGTTTTCCCAAACTTTAGACATGCATGAACTTGGCGAGTTGCAAGGGAAACTTGAAGAGTTGGCCAAGGAGTTCACGACCATAAACATTAGGAACTCAACGAGTGGCTGGTTGTACTCGACGAGTTTAGGTTAACATGGACTGTTGACCTTGACATTTTACTTTAACTTTGACCAAGGGTTCACTATTGGACTTCTAGGGTATTTTGGGAATTTATGAACATAGTTGTGTGGCGAATATAGGTGGTGGAGTTGTGGCGGTGATCTGAGAGTTTGAGCTTATCTTTCGAGTCGACAGTTGCGAGGTGCGTTATCCTCACTATACTAAGGGGTATAAGGCACTAATGCCGGCACATTGGATATGATATCCTAGCAGTTGGTAGTATGTTGAGTAGGAGTTAGTGTTTCATGCTAGTTGTTATGGCCGTTGGTGGATCTGTAGGACTACTAGTGTTATTATGTGATTATCTGTTTCCGCATTAGTTCTGTGATATACCGACATATTATGTGAGATGGGTTGAGGTGATACTGCTCCGTGTGGTAACCAACAAACCCGAGAGCATTCCAGATACGAGCTGAGGGAGACTCGTACTATGGGCTCGGAAGGCAATCCAGACTCACACTGTGGGCCCAGGGGGTAATCCAGTTTGTAAAGTTGTGGACCCAGTATATGTTGTTATTTTTATGTGTTATGTGCAGTGTATTGGAATTTTTGGGGGAACTCACTTAGCTATCGAGCTTACAATTTCAGTTTATTGTTTCAGGTACATCAGGGGATTGCAGCAAGGCGAAGGTGTGATCGTATAACTCATGTTTTGTTTATGTTTCTAGGAAAACTCTGATATAAACTATTTTGAAAACAAATCTATTATAACTGTTGGTTTTAAATGTTTCGAAAAAGTTTTGAATTGACTTGAATTATATGGTTGTTACAAGTTGGTATCAGAGCCTTGGTTTGAGTGAATTGGAGGAACACTCATGTGACTCCAGTCTCGAATCAAGGAAAAGGATTTTTTTTAAAAATGATTTTCAAATGGTTTTCAAAATAAGTAAAAGAGGATGCAGTGTGTACGATCAGTCGGAGCCAGTAAGCAGACCCAAAAATACCATACGATTATTTGATATTGTGATATGTTAGAACAACATGCTAGTATTAGGTTAGGGATATTCAGGAATTGCATGATAGAATTGTCTGATTACATGATGCCTGCTAGCCTAGGGTTTTCTTATATGAAATTGACATAATTACTGTAGCTACTTGTGTATGTATCACGTCGGTACATAATTAAGCTCTTATAGCCTGAGAATGCTTGATCTGGCCTAATGTTTTGTTCTTGTCGATTAGGGACTTAGGTTAGGATCAGATATTCAAAAGTTTATGGGGTCCAACGTTATGTATGGCTAGCATACGCTAGTTCTGCAGGGTTGGTGGAAGTTTCATGGATGAGTGGGTTGTGTGAGGCCTGTAGGTTGGTTGTGAGACAGTTAGCCTTCCTCTAGAGGCATGGTTGAGCGACCACTAGGTGCTTGTGTATTGTTAGGGTGTTGTGGTGATACTTGAGACAAATATGGGTAGGTGTGGAAGGTAGTATGGGTTCGTACTACTGAAAGCACATGACCCACACACATAGCAACGAAGTCACAAACCCTAGGGTTTAGTTGGGAGTTGGTTCACAGTTATTTATGTGGATTATCTGATATCTTTTGGTATGTTTCAGAATGGTAATGACGAGACACTTTGTGACTGGATCCGGTTAAAGATCAGGATCAGGAGACGGAGGCTGGGAGGGGCCTACAACACCTGAGCTTGTGGTGCAGATGGGGACGAATGAGTTAGACGCCAGGATTCGAGAGATCCTGCATGATGAGGTTGCCACTATGTTTTGGGCACAACTACTAGAGATATTTGGGTCTATTAAGACCACTATGGTCGAGTAGTTCGATGAGCATTCGCAGTCCTTGCAGAGACGGCTGCCGCTGCAGCTACATCAGCTGTAACAGCGGCAGGGGGAGGAGTAGGAGCCTCTTGGGGCTTCCAGTATGGGGACTTCGATAACACGAAGCCCCCTACGTTCGATGGGACTCAGGACCCCATCAAGGATATGAGGTGGGTTTTAGACGTGGAGGGATGTTTCTTTACTTGCTCGTGTCCTACTGACTAGAAGGTCAGGTGTGCTCTAAACCTGCTAAGGTCCGGGGCGAAGGACTGGTGGAAATTGACGACTGAGTCGTACACTGATGATTAGAGAGCTGCTGTTACTTGGGAGCAGTTCAGGGATATGTTCCGTTCCCGATACATTCTACGGGTTGAGCGAGAACGGTTTTCACATGAGTTTTTGAGTTTGAGATAAGACGGGGAGTCGGTGATGGAGATCACCCGCATGTTCATAGAAAGGGTGATGTTCTACCCAGAGTTTTCTTTCGAGCAGGCTCAAATGGCCCGTTATCTGAGCATGCTCAAGACTGACATCCGTCAGTTTTTGTCTACCCAACGATGTGATACTCTTCTGGAGTTACAGGAGGCCACTAGGTGGCATGAGTTCGAGATTGAGCTATAGTTGAGGGAGTTGCCGCAGGCCTCGACACAGTCGCAGTCGGCGCCTAAGCAGTCTAAGATCGCTGATTATAGGGCCGGGGGTCAGCAGAGCCGCACTTGTGGAAAGTGCGGCAAAGGTCATTCTGGGGTTTGTCAAGCTGGTAATGGGTGCCACAGGTGTGGAAATGAGGCGCATTATGCGAAGGATTGTCTCCAGGCCGCCCTGGTTCCGAGTATGAGGTTATATTATAATTGTGATCAGGTTTGCCACTTGAAGGCCAACTACCCGTTGCTTGCCGCTAAGCCGACGCAGGTTCCCGTGCCATCTACATTGACGATTTCTGTTGGGAGGCTTGTTAAGGCAGAGCCTCCGAAGGCTTAGGGGCGTTCCTTCCAGCTTACAACCGAGGAGGCCAGGTGTAACGCCTGTAGATCCGAGCTAGTCAATTTAGAAACGATAAGCGTCATAAATGAATTTTTGATAGAAGAGGTTTTAGAATGAATAATCATAACCAGGTTGTAGTATATGTCTCAAGGTTTTCGTGCATATAAAGAATGCTGAAATCCAAGTTATAACGAAGAAGTTATGACCTGTCGAAGTTTCGCGACAGAACCGACACGCCGCTGAATGAAGTAAAATACGAAATTAAGATAGAGTGATATTTAGCCTTACTGATCTAAACGAAAGTCATAGAGTTCGTTAAACCGAGATCGTGCATAAAAATAATGCCCAAATCTGACTTCGTATGAGGAAGTTATTATTTTTCTAAGTTTCAGCTTAGTAGTATGCAGCCCGAAACTCGAATTCGAGATCGAGTGATTGTTGGTCGAAAAAATCTAACGAGAATCGAAGATCTCGTTGATAGTAGTGCAATGGTGCAGACACAGACGAAAACAGACGTCAGATGAAGAAGTTATGAATTTATAACGGAGTTTTCTTGTCCCGGCCTACTAAAAATAATACAATAAAAATGAATTCAAAATTAGCCGACAGAGTCTAAACGAAAGTTGTAGAGCGTAGTCTCACCTACACGTGGATATAAAGAACGTCGAAAAGGGAGTTGGTATGAAGAAGATATGAATTTCGGAAGTTTTATAAATAATTAAAATATATTAATTTTATATTAATTCGAATATTATCCGAAGGAGAGGGGGTCATTGATCTGATCCGAACTACGGCCAACGTAGTTGAGTATGCCCAACGTACCCGGAACCGCCTCAGCTACGTCACCTGGCCAAACTCGAGTGCCATACGCATGCAGTGACGTCGCGTACCGAGTACGCCCAACATACCTAGATTTACGCCCATCGTAATTGAGGTTTCAGCACCCTATAAATAGATGTCGATGGCTACCAATTTCTTTTGTTTAAACTCTTCTCTCTCACTCTTGTTTACCCCGTTTTATGTGCAAGAAATATCCCGAAGCCCTGGTATTAATCCCGAGCCCTTATATTAATCCCGAGCCCCAAAGAAAGTCCCGAAGCCCCGAAGATCCCAAGAAGTGCTATTCCCAAGCCGAAGCTCTGTCCGCAAGAAGCCAATTTTTGTGAAGATCTTCCAGATCTACCGAAGAATACTACTTCTACAAGTCGTAGTACTGTCCGATCAGCTTTTGATCAAGTGAGTGTGTAGTTACTTTCTTCTAACGCATAATTATGAAGTATTTTATACGAAATACGTGTTATGTGTATATTTTGTTGTTATATGTTTGAATGTATATTCATTTTCTTCTATCTCATAGATATGAATTATTCTCTATGAAATACGTGTTATGTGTATGTGTCTCATCTGTTGTTTGGAATATGTATTGAATAAGAATGTTATACAGGTATTAAACTATGTATAAAAATATATATTTTTATCTACTAATATGTTGGGTGGAACATGGGTAGATAGTTGATCTGTGATAAAAAAAAAATGAGAGGCCTTGATGTTGTTGTTGTTGATCTAGTTATTCAGCGGAGTATGGATAACGACCACAGACTCTTTCTAGACAGTCATGTGGAACGCTAGCAGGCTCATAACCTGTAGGTGTTGTGAACGATGTGTTCACCGGTGTACTCTATCCCCCTCATGGTTGGCTTTAGGACATCTACTGTTGAGGAAACCCCTTTGCAGTAATGTCCGTCCCGATGAAAATACTAGATTAGGTCCCTTGAGATAGATGTTGTTTTAGGGACGTAAAGTGAGGATAACGGGAATGGGTAATCGGGTTATTGTTGGTTGGTAAAATTAAATATAATTATTTAATGTGGGTTGAAAACCCTATATGCTCACCAGGCTCCTAAGCCTGACCCACTCAGTTTTGTTATATTACAGGTAGTGGCGCGACAACATAAGTTGGATGACTTATCAAGATCTTTTGATATTAGACCAGTTGTTATATGTAACTGTTGTATGGTCTATCTTTAGTTGTTTATGCTTTTGTGTCTGTCTCGGAACATGACATCATGAGTTTTGATTATATAATGAAAATATATTTCTTTATGAAATGGTTTGGTAAATATTATTTTATCATATTTTGTTTTTGGGAACAAACTCCGCAACTCTTTTAAATCAAAAGGATTTACTATGAAATTATTTTAAAAGCATAAATGAAACCGGTCTTTTCTGGCCATGATTTTGGGGATGTCACACCAGGATAGTTACAGGGTGATGCTTGATCGCTCGGTGAAGAACCATTATCCAATCCCGAAGATAGATGATCTCTTTGTTCAGTTACAGGGTGCATATTGGTTCTCCAAGATTGATTTGAGGTCAGGGTATCATCAGGTCCGGGTTAGAGAGGAGGATGTAGAGGAAACCGCGTCTCAGACTCGTTATGGTTGTTACGAGTTCGTGGTGATGCCATTTGGTCTCACTAACATGCCAACAATATTCATGGACCTAATGAATCGGCTCTGCAGACTGATGCTTGATCGCTCGGTCATCGTGTTCATAGATGATATCTTGGTGTATTCCAATACCAAAGAGCAGCATGAGGAGCACCTCAGGGAGTTGTTGGGAGTTCTGAGACGAGAATGGTTGTATGCCAAGTTCTTGAAGTGTGAGTTTTGGTTGCAAGAGGTCTAGTTCCTCGAACATCTCGTTACCTAGGAGGGGATTTTGGTCAACCCGGCCAAAATCGAGGCAGTCATGTAGTGGGAGGTTCCGAGGTCTCCTTCGGACATCAGGAGTTTTCTGGGATTAGCAGGGTACTACCAGAGATTCATTTGGGATTTATCTAAAATTGCAGTACCCCTCACTCGTCTGACGAGGAAGGAGTCAAATTTCGGTGGGGTCTTAAGCAACAGAGGGCATTTGAGACCCTCCGTCAGCGGTTGTGCGAGGTTGCAGTCTTGACACTAACGGAGGGAGTGGAGGATTTTGTGGTGTTCTGTGATGCATCCATCACAGGTTTAGTGGCAATCCTCATGCAGAGAGGACGGGTGATAGCTTACGCATCATGGCAACTGAAGCCACATGAGACAAGATATCCTACTCATGATTTTTAGCTGTGAGCGGTGGTGTTTGCTCTCAAGATATGGAGAAATTACCTATATGGGGTCTGTTGTACCATATACACAGATCACAAGAGCTTAAAACACATCATGGATCACCCGAACCTGAACATGAGACAACGCAGGTGGCTGGATGTAGTCAAGGACTATGATTGTGAGATCCTTTACCACCCTGGTAAAGCGAATGTGGCATTGGACTCTTTGAGCCGCAAGTCAGCTGGACCTTCCACCCCAGCGATATGTATGAGGATAGTGGTGGATCCGCTTATGAGCTTGATCATGGATGCTCAGGTTGAGGGCATGCAACCAGAGAACTGGAAGATGGAGATGATCAAGGATGAGAACACCAGGTTTGTGCAGGATAGTCGGCTATTGTATTGTAGGAGATGTCACACCCTAGTTTTTCGGGGTGAAGTCGGACATAGGGTGATGGGATGGATGGAGGTAGTCTTGCAGACTACCGAGAAGATTCAGCAGATTAGGCAGCGACTGTAGACCGCTCAGAGTCGACAGAAGAGCTATGCCGACAAACACCGATCTGTGTTAGAGTTCCAGTTTGGGGACAAGGTACTCCTGAAGGTCTCACCCTAGAAGGGTGTGATCCGCTTCAAGAAGAGTGGGAAATTAGGTCCCCAATACATTGGGCCGTTCAGAATTGTTGCCAGGGTTGGCAAGGTGGCATAGAGGTTAGAGCTACTAGATGAGCTCTGTCGGATCCACAACACCTTTCACGTTTCGCAATTGCGAAAGTGCATTATGGATCATGAGTTGGTGGTATCATTGGATGATATTCAGGTTGATGAGTGCCTAAATTTTGTTGAGAGGCCCTAGGCCATTCTGGAGAGGAAGGTGAAGATTATGCGGAACAAAGAGATACCTTTGGTAAAGGTACACTAGGAGCACCGAAGGGGGTCCGAGTGGTCGTGGGAGCCAGAGGCAGAGATGCGGGAGCACTATTCAGAGTTGTTCACCACGGCAGACTATGAGGACGAAGTCTAGTTCAAGTGGGGGAGAATTGTAACGACCTGATTCTCAGCTTTGGAAGAGGATTTTTGGTGAGGAAAGCTTGGATTTGTCATTTAGAGTCTCTAGAGCCTTTGATGCACGTAAAGTTTGCAACTTTACGTGATAAACATGCCTTGGGGATTTGGATCTGCAATGTGGAGCCTTAACATGGCTTAAAAAGCATCTGTATGGATGAAGGACTGAAGGGACTCAGCAAGTTGAATGGTCAACTCGGCGAGTCCGATGAAGATTATCGTAGACTCGGCGAGTCAGTAGAGTGACTCGGCGAGTCAGCTAGGATTTTCCCAACCTTTTGACATGCCTGAAATTGGCGATTTGCAAGGGAAACTCGACGAGATGGCCAAGAAGTTCACAGCCAGAAACATTAGGGACTCGACGAGTCACTTAAGTGACTCGACGAGTGGCTGGTTGTACTCGACGAGTTCAGGTCAACAAGGACTGTTGACCTTGATAGTTGACTATTGGACTTCTGGGGCAATTTGGGAATTTATGAACATGGTTCTGTGGCGAATATAGGTGGTGGAGTTATGACGGTGATCCGAGAGTTTGAGCTTATATTTCGAGTCGACAGTTGCGAGGTGAGTTATCCTCACTATACTAAGGGTTCTAAGGCACCAATGTCAGCCCATTAGATATGATATCCTAGTAGTTGGTAGTATGTTGAGTAGGAGTTAGTGTTCCATGCTAGTTGCTATGCCAGTAGGTAGATCTGTAGGACTACCTGTGTTATTATGTGATTATCTGTATGCGCATTAGTTGTGTTATATGTCGACATATTATGTGAGATAGGTTAAGGTGATACTGTTCTATGCAGTAACCAACAAACGCGAGAGCATTCCAGATACGAGCTAAGGGAGACTTGTACTGTGGGCTCGGTGGCAAACCAGATGTGAGCTGTGGGCCTGGAATGCAATCCAGACTCACGTTGTGGGCCAATGGGTAATCTAGTCTGTAAAGCTGTGGACCCAGTATATGTTGTTATTTGTAAATGTGTTATGTGCAGTGTATCGGTATTTTTGGGGGAACTCACTAATCTATCGGGCTTACATTTTTAGTTTATTGTTCGAAGTAAGGCGAAGGCGTAATCGTATAACTCCTCATGTTTTGTTTATGTTTCTGGGAAAACTTTAATATAGATTATTTTGAAAACAAATCTGTAATAACTGTTGTTTTAAATGTTTTGAAAAGTTTTAAATTGGCTTGAGTTTTATGGGTTTTACATTATCTACAAGAGGAAAACTTGTTCCAAAAGATTTGGGAAGACCATAGTTGTCTGAGGCAGAAATTTACAAGGGAGAAATTCAAGTTACTTAATTTAGTCTTTAAGATAACACTCGAATGAAATATTAAGGCTAGGACCCAACACAATATTTTACAATTTGGAAGAGGGATGCCGTAATCCAAACTACAAAATATTTGAAGGTAGGTAAATGACGATTTACCAATTTCCACCATGAAAAACAAAATTGGTTATTAGGTTTTAAATGGGTTGAAATTCAAGGATCCATTGAGATTCATTAGACTTTTGAATGACATGTTTAAATCTCGATTGTGCCCTTTAAGTTTGTGACTGGGATGCCGAGGATCACAAACAAGGTATGAATAACCATGCAAATTAGCTTGGTACACCCAATGTTACAACCAACTAATCAATGTGCCAGTTAACCATACACGCTCCATTGATCTATGATTAACATCAAGCTACCTTTTGCCACGCACTGTCAGTCCCAAATTAGTGTGCCGGTTAACCACACACACTCCACTAACGACTTAACAAGGTTGAAAATGAAATTTCATGGGTTAGCACCATATTCACATTTTCATAAGTAACTTAGATTGGGAATTTATAAGTGTTTAGTTACTTTGTATGTATCATTATACTTTTAATGAAGGGAGAATTAGAGTCCTATCCTACCCGTTCGGCTAACTACCCTCCACCAGTCAAGGAAGCAGTGGGTGAGAATAGACACCCATTAAAATGCCATTTTATAGGCAGTAACCTTATACCCCTTTATAGACCGACTTCGTGAATGAGGCCTACTAATGGTAAGACTAAATTTACTCTTATACATATATATATATATATATATATATATACATATATATATATATATACACATATATATATATATATACACATAGATATTAAATCTATAATGTTATAATAGTATAAGGGTTGAATTCTAAACTTTTTAAAATTCTAGGGTTTGGAACTAAATGTTTCAAAGTAAGACTTTGCATTTACAAATTCCAAAACTTGACGGCAAGTTTTGAACTTTTCAAAAACTTTTGGAATCCATAGCATATGAGTTTAATATAAGCTTTAATGAAAAGACTCTTGAAAATCCATAACTTGAGGACAAGTTATGGAGTTCATAAAACTATTTATGGGAAAAAGACTCTTCAAGTGCATAACCTATGACTTTAATGATCCTTTTAAAAGAAAAACTTTTCATTTTCCATAACTTGAGGACAAGTTATGGATTTCATTTTCCATAAATGGTTTTAAAGTCTTACATAACTTATCCTCAATTTATGGAACATTAAAAGTTTTTCTCTAAAGGGTTTTGAGCATTCTAACACTCCTATGGTGTACATGCAACCCTAGATTCTTTGGATCTATGTTTTCTCTATTATACAGGCATACATTCAATATACAAAAGCATTATCCTAACTAGCATACAATGAAGCATAAACAACATGAAATACAAGTTAGATCACTGTAACGCCCGGGTTTCAGGGCTAAGCATTTTTGTCAATGTAATAGTCTAGGTCAACTATTGTAACTCTTTTTGAATTAATAAAGATGAAATATTTGAGTATTATGTTAATTATGTGTGTTTATGTGTTTATTACTTAATTATAAATGTATAATTAATAAAGAATAAAAATAAGCATCAAAATTAAAGTGTGAGATAAGCCTGATATCTTTATATAAAGTTGTAGTGGTCGAAACAAGGATTCCGGGGATATAAGGAACGCCAAAATCCGAGTTATAACGAAAAAGTTATGACCCGTCGAAGTTTCGCGATAGAACCGGCACGATACCGGGAAGCGTAAATAGTGAATTTACGATAGAGCGAGATTTAGCCTTAGCCATCTAAACAAAAGTCGTAGAATATGTTAAACTAAGAACATCGATAAAAAGAACGCCCAAATCTGACTTCGTATGAAGAAGTTATGATTTTTCGAAGTTTCGAGTTAGCAGTGTACAGCCCGAAATTCGAATATTAGATCGAATGATTTTTAGCCGACACGACCTAACTGAGAATCGAAAATCTCGTTAAAAGTGGTGTAACGAGAAAAAGATGGGAAAAAACGGACGTCGGATGAAGAATTTAAGAGGATTTAACGGACCAATCCTGTCCCGGTTTGTTAATAAGATAAAATTTAAAATCGAGTCAAAATTAGCCGACGAAGTCTAAACGAAAGTTGTAGAGTACGTTCCCACCTTTGCGTGGATATAAAGAACGTCGAAAATGGAGCTCGTATGCGAAAGTTACGAATTTTTAAAGCTGAAGCATAAAATTGCGATGTCTGTTGCAAATCCGATAACGTGGCTATATCCTGACCGTCGCTTGCTGATCACGGCTCGCTTCGGATGGCCGACACGTTGTCCTCGCATACGCCCCGCGTACCCTCACCCTGATCTACTCCGAGTGTTAAACAGCTGGAAGCTCGCTGGCAGCCTTATCCGAACCATTACGCCCAGTGTAGGTCCGAGGTACGCCCAGCGTACCGAGGCCTCGCAGGCTATAAAAAGGCAGCGAAGGCAGCTTCATTTTTCACCCATTTTTCACTTCTCTCTCTAGTTACTTTCTCTCTCTACAACCCCAACCCCCCCCCCCCCCTAAACCCTAGAAAAACCCCCTAGCACCTTAAGGAAGCCCCGAGACTCCCGAAGTCCCGAGAAAAAGGAGTCTTTCGGTTTCGAAACGCTGCTCCAATTAAGTTCCGGTTTTCGATAAAATTCGCTGTAAGTGTGCTACGCTTACGCAATCTTTAATATAGCTTTCAAATAATTATAGGAATGATATTAGGTCCTTAAAATAATTATTTGGGCTATTATTATGAGTTATTAACGCTTGTATAATAATAATAATAGTCAGACTATCAATTTGTCGCGGTTATCGTTAGACTAAACCCTAGTGGTATTGATACTAGGTTTTATCGAAGGAATATCATTTTGAGAGTATCGAAGTGCTGTCTGAATGTTGAGTCACCACCTTTCAGGTGAGTGCATAGTTACTTTCAACTTACACATAGATATGGAGTATTTTATATGAATTACGTGCTATGTGTGCATATTATCTGAATACTTGCTATCTATGCTGGATGAACGTTTTTATACATCTTTTCAATGATTTAAACTGTATATGTATTTTATATCTATGAAAATGTTGTGGTGAAACATGGGTAGATGTAATAGGTGATGTGTGATAAAATGATGAGAGACCTTGATGTTGATGTTGTTGATTCTATCATCTAGCGGAGTATGGATGACGACCACGGACTCTTCTAGACAGTCCAGTGGAACACTAGCAGGCTCGCAACTGGTAGGTGTTTGTGAACGATGTGTTCACCGGTGTACTCCATCCCCCACATGGTTGCCTTTAGGACATTTATTGCTGAGGAATCCCCTTAGTAGTGGTGTCCATCCCGATGATGATCCTTAGGCTAGGTCCCTTATGATAGGTGTTTAGAGACGTAAAGTGAGGATAACGGGAACGGGTAATCGGGTTATTGTTGATTGATGAAATTCATAAACTTATTTATTGTGGGATGAAAACCCTATGTGCTCACCAGGCTACCAAGCCTGACCCACTCAGTTTCTTGTATTACAGGTAGTGGCGCATGAGCATAGATGTGATGTTTTGGACAAGGGATTACGGATATAGGCCTGTAGATATGAAATAATGTAGTAAGGCTTATACTGTATTGTTTATACTTATGTACTGTATCGAACATGACATCCTGAGTCTTTTAATGAAATACATTTCTAAGGAAATGCTTTTGATAAATCTTTATGATAATATTGTTTTGGGACAAATTCCGCAATTCGTTTATTAAAAGATTACTCTGATTTTGAAATAAAGTATAAACAAAACCGGTCTTTTCTGGCCGTGATTTTGGGGATGTCACAGTTGGTATCAGAGCATTAGTTTAAGCGAACTAGGAATTTGTAGGATTTCTAGACTTAAACTTAGAATGCTAAGCGATGATTGTGAGGTGTGAGCACTAGCTTATTTTAGGAACTCTGCCTAAAATGCTTTTTTGTGATAAACGCTTTGTGCATCATATGCTGTTATTTGTTCGGATCTATGGTCTGTTGCCGACCGGATCTGGAAACCTTATGTGTTTAGGATTCTAAACGTACGACTACGATATTTGAACTAGCATGTAAACGTTTCGGAGTGATAAGGACGATTTAAACGTCTATCTAAATAAAGATCTAAATTCACCTTATTCGGTGTATGGATCAAGATGGCAAGGACCCGTAGCAGAAACGTGAATGCAAATGGAGATAGGAACCAACCCCCAGTGGTTCAGCAAATACCTGTTGTTGAAGAAGTTGCGCCTGAGCCAGTCACCATGGCTGGAGTTCAAGCCATGATTCAGGCTATGCTAGCTGAACAAAGGGAAGAAATGAGACGGATGCTCCACGAAAATAAGGACGAACCTACCATACATGTTGCACCGACGGAGCCAGTTCCCGAGCAATCTGAGGAAGGGAACTACAGCTGCCAAGTGAGTCAAGTAGGGACTCAAGGTGAGCAAAGGGATGGCCCAGAAGGGAGAAACAACAAGGATGGGCGGATGTACAAAAATTTCCTGGGTGCGAAACCACCAAGTCTCTCAGGAAGCCCAAAGACTGTTGAGATTATGGACTGGATCTCCGAGATGGAGATGGTGTTTGAGAGCTACGACTGCAGTGAGAAGCAGAAGACTGTCTTCGCTATGAGACAATTGAAAATTGGAGTCTTGAGCTGGTGGAAGCTATTGGGAGATACAATGCCGTGAGGAGAAGCTCTGAAAATGTCATGGGATGAGTTCTTGGAACAACTGAAGGCGCAGTACTGTTCAGAGATAGATTTGATTGATCTGAACAATGAGTTCCAAAATTTGAAAAAGGGGAGAATGAGCATCGATGACTATGCTGTTGCATTTACGGAAACTATGAAGTTGTTTCCATACCTACTGCCAACCGAACTTTCCAAAATTGAGAAGTTCGCAAATGGACTGTCGGCTGACTTTGGCCCAACAGTCAAGATGGCAACCACTCTGAAATCAGCTGTTCGAGAAGCTAAGAATGTGGAGACCCAACAAAAGGAAAGAGGTCTGGAAAGGGCTGAGGTTGGTGAGAAACGGAAGTTCGATGGATCCTCGAAGTCCAACAAGAAGAGTATATTCTCGAAGTCTGGTTTGAGAGGAGGAGGATCAGAAGCGAAGTGGTGTGACAAGTGCAAGAAGAAGCACTCTGGGAAGTGTGACGGAGGGGTCACTTGTTTCAAATGTGGAATGCCTGGCCACTATGCTAACGAATGCACGTTCACTAAGAAGGTATGTTATGAGTGCAACGAGGAGGGGCACATTTCAAAGGATTGCCCGAAGAAGAAGGAGGCAGGAAGACCCAACATACCATCGAAGCCGAAGGTGACAACCTTCCAGATGAAACTCGAGGATGCGAAGGAGGCAGCAGACGTCGCTTCAGGTACCTTTCTTGTAAATGGTTTGCCTGCAAATATACTATTTGATTCCGGAGCCAACTACGTCTTTGTGTCGCATAAATTTGGTGGGAAATTAGCATTGCCTATAGAAAAACTAGATAATGCCCTGATTGTAGAGGTTGCCAGTGGTGAATTCGTACCTGTTAGTAATCGTATTAGGAACATCGTCATTGACCTAAACGGAAACGAATTCCACGAAGAGCTATTACCCATAGAGTTAAACGGTTTCGACATCGTTTTGGGTATAGATTGGCTTAGCGCCAACGATGCTGAGATTCAATGCCGAAAGAAGATAGTAAGGGTGAACCCACCCAGAAAGGAATCATTTATGGTGTACGGGGACAAACGCAGAGTGAATTCTGGAATCATCTCCCTGATGAAAGCCAGGAAATGTTTGTCCAAAGGATGTGCATCATACTTGGCATTCGTAATCGATGCTAAGAAGAAGAAGTTAGAGGTGCAGAATATACCGGTCGTGTGTGATTATCCGGAAGTCTTTCCCGAAGATCTTCCCGGATTACCACCTAATAGACAAGTGGAGTTTCGTATAGACTTGTTACCAGGAACGGCACCGATAGCAAAAACAGCTTACGGATTAGCACCGAAGGAGATGAAGGAGCTTATGACGCAAATTCAGGAGCTGTTGGACAACGGTTTCATTCGACCTAGTTCATCACCCTGGGGAGCTCCAGTGTTATTCGTGAAGAAGAAGGACGGAAGTATGAGAATGTGTATAGACTAACGAGAGCTGAATAAGGAAACGGTGAAGAACAAGTATCCATTGCCGAGGATTGATGACCTATTCGATCAGCTACAAGGTTCGAGCTACTTCTCAAAGATCGATCTTAGGTCAGGATATCATCAACTGAAGGTAAGAGAGCAGGATATTGAGAAGACTGCATTTAGATGAAGATATGGACACTATGAGTTCTTGGTTATGTCATTTGGGCTAACCAATGCTCCTACAGCATTCATGGATTTGATGAACAGGGTTTGTAAACCATTCCTCGAGAAATCCGTGATAGTGTTCATCGACGACATTCTCATCTACTCGAAAAGCCAAGAGGAGCATGGCAAGCATCTATGGGAAGTATTAGAAGTGTTGAAGAACGAGAAGCTTTTTGCAAAGTTCTCCAAATGCGACTTTTGGATACGGGAAGTCCAATTCTTGGGTCATGTTGTTAACCAGGAGGGAATAATGGTTGACCCTGCAAAAATCGAGGCTGTTATGAAGTGGGAACGTCCAAAGAGTCCCACGGAGATTCAAAGCTTTCTAGGATTAGGTGGATATTATCGACGATTTATCCAAGGCTTTTCTTCGATAGCTGCTCCATTAACAGTGTTGACCCACAAAGGAGCTACGTATACGTGGAGTAAGAAGCACGATGAGGCATTCGAGAAGCTAAATAAGAAGTTATGTGAAGCACCGCTACTTTCTCTACCTGATGGAGTTGAAGACTTTGCGGTTTATAGTGATGCATCTGGAGTCGGGTTGGGTTGTGTTTTGACCCAAAGAGAAAAGGTGATAGCATATGCATCTCGACAATTGAAAGAGCACGAAAAGAACTACCCCACTCATGATCTGGAGTTGGCAGCGGTAGTATTTGCCTTAAAAATATGGAGGCATTACCTCTACGGCACGAAGTGCAAGCTTTTCACCGATCATAAAAGTCTCCAGTATCTCTTTAATTAGAAGGGGTTGAACATGAGGCAACGACATTGGCTAGAACTACTCAAGGACTACAACTGTGAGATACTTTACCGCCCAGGTAAAGCAAATATTGTTGCTGATGCTCTCGGTCGGAAAGTGAATCTTGAAAGGAAAAGGCCAAGAGCGTTAAGAATTGAAGTCGTCTCGACGATTGTGGAAAGTATCAGGAAAGCTCAAGAAGATGCTTTAGAGAAGAATGACTGAAAGGAAGAACGCTTGGGAAGAGCGTTAGTGTTCGGTACAAACAGTCGAGGACTGAAGGTATTCCAAGATCGAATTTGGGTACCTAAGACGGGAGGAATAAGAGACCTTCTGATGGAAGAAGCACATAAGACCATGTACTCAATTCATCCCGGTAGCACTAAAATGTATAGGGACCTAAAACCCTACCACTGGTGGCCGACGATGAAGCTCGATGTTGCGAAGTATGTGGCCGAGTGCGTAACATGTGCGAGGGTTAAGGCACAACATCAAAAACCATATGGGAGTTTAGAACCTTTACCTGTACCCATGGGTAAATGGGAAAACATCACCATGGATTTTGTGACTAAACTGCCCAGGACGAAGAGCGGACACGACATGATTTGGGTAGTCGTGGATCGTTTCACTAAGAGTGCACACCTCATAGCAGCCAACGAGAAGTGGTCTATGGATAAGGTCGCAAATGCTTACGTGAAGGAAATTGTAAGACTTCACGGTGTCCCTCTTACGATTGTATCAGATCGTGATAGTCGTTTCACGTCGAGGTTTTGGAGGAGTCTGCAAGAGGAATTGGGTACGAAAATATGTTTGAGTACGGCTTACCATCCACAAACTGATGGTCAGAGCGAAAGAACGATTCAGAAACTGGAAGATATACTGAGAGCATGTACCCTTGAATTCCAAGGGAATTGGGATGAGCACTTACCTCTGGTAGAATTCTCCTACAACAATAGTTTTCACTCGAGCATCAAGATGGCACCTTACCAAGCCTTGTATGGACAGAAGTGTCGTACGCCATCTTGTTGGCTTGAAGCCAGAGAGAAGCAGTTTATGGGCCTCGAGATAGTTCATGAGACTGCTGAGAAGTTGAAGGTGATTAGGGAAAGAAGGTTAGCGGCCCAGGATCGTCAGAAGAGCTACGCTGACAAGAAAAGACGACCGATAACCTTCAAGTTTGGGGATTCTGTTTTGCTTAAAGTCTCACCATGGAAGGGACTTATACGATTTGGGAAACAAGGAAAGTTAAGTCCAAGGTTTATTGGACAGTTCAAAGTTCTTCAGAAGATTGGGAACCAAGCTTACAAGCTGGAATTGCCCGAAGAAATCAATGGTATTCATAACACCTTCCATGTGTGTTATTTGAGGAAATTCACGGGAGATGTTCCTGACATAATTCCAATCTCAGAGTTAAGGGTGGATGAGAATAAAAGGCTGATCGAAGTGCCTGAGGCAATTGTTGACCATAAGACTAAGAAGTTACGATGCAAGATGGTCGACTTAGTGTTAGTCTGATGGAAACATTCGAATGGGCCGAATCTCACTTGGGAAACAGAGGATGACATGATGAGTTGCTATCCACATTTGTTTGCTGATGCATGATTCCAGGACGGAATAATCCTAAGGGGGAGAGAATTGTAATGCCCGGGTTTTAGGGCTAAGCATTTTTGTCAATGTAATAGTCTAGGTCAACTATTTTAACTCTTTTTGAAGTAATAAATATGAAATATTTGAGTATTATGTGAATTATGTGTGTTTATGTGTTTATTATTTAATTATAAATGTATAATTAATAAAGAATAAAAATAAACGTCAAAATTAAAGTGTGAGATAAGCCCAATATCTTTATATAAAGTTGTAGTGGTTGAAACAAGGATTCCGGGGATATAAGGAACACTGAAATCCGAGTTATAACGAAGAAGTTATGACCCGTCGAAGTTTCGCGACAGAACCGGCACGATACCGGGAAGCGTAAATAGTGAATTTACGATAGAGCGAGATTTAGCCTTAGCGATCTAAACAAAAGTCGTAGAATATGTTAAACTAAGAACATCGATAAAAAGAACGCCCAAATCTGACTTCGTATGAAGAGGTTACGATTTTTTGAAGTTTCGAGTTAACAGTGTACAACCTGAAATTCGAATATTAGATCGAGTGATTTTTAGCGGACACAACCTAAACAAGAATCGAAGATCTCGTTAAAAGTGGCGTAACGAGAAAAAGATGGGCGAAAACGGACGTCAGATGAAGAAGTTATGAGGATTTAACGGACCAATCCTGTCCCGGTCTGTTAATAAGATAAAATTTAAAATCGAGTCAAAATTAGCCGACGAAGTCTAAACGAAAGTTGTAGAGTACGTTCCCACCTTCACGTGGATATAAAGAATGTCAAAAATAGAGCTCGTATGCGAAAGTGACGAATTTTTAAAGTTGAAGCATAAAATTGCGAAGTCTATTGCAAATCCGATGACGTGGCTAAATCCTGACCGTCGCTTGCTGATCACGGCTCGCTTCGGATGGCCGACACGTGGTCCTCGCATACGCCCCGCGTCCGGTGTCTGTACGCCCCACGTACCCTCGCCCTGATCTACTCTGAGTGTTAGACAGCTGGAAGCTCGCTGGCAGCCTTATCCGAACCATTACGCCCAGCGTACCGAGGCCTCGCAGGCTATAAAAAGGCAGCGAAGGCAGCTTCATTTTTCACCCATTTTTCACTTCTCTCTCTTGTTACTTTCTCTCTCTACAACCCCAAATCACCCCTAAACCTTAGAAAAACCCTCTAGCACCTTAAGGAAGCCCCGAGACTCCCGGAGTCCCGAGAAAAAGGAGTCTTTCGGTTTCGAAATGCTACTCCAATTAAGTTCCGGTTTTCGATAAAATTCGATGTAAGTGTGCTACGCTTACGCAATCTTTAATATAGCTTTCAAATAATTATGGAATGATATTAGGTCCTTAAAATAATTATTTGGGCTATTATTATGAGTTATTAACGCTTGTATAATAATAATAATAGTCAGACTATTAATTTGTCGCGGTTATCGTTAGACTAAACCCTAGTGGTATTGATACTAGGTTTTATCGAAGGAATATCATTTTGAGAGTATCGAAGCGCTGTCTAAGTGCTGAGTCACCACCTTTCAGGTGAGTGCATAGTTACTTTCAGCTTACACATAGATATGGAGTATTTTATATAAATTACGTGCTATGTGTGCATATTATCTGAATACTTGCTATCTATGCTGGATGAACGTTTTTATACATGTTTTTAATGACTTAAACTGTATATGTATTTTATATCTACGAAAATGTTGGGGTGAAACATGCGTACATGTAATAGGTGATGTGTGATAAAATGATGAGAGGCCTCGATGTTGATGTTGTTGATTCTGTCATCTAGCGGAGTATGGATGACGACCACGGACTCTTCTAGACAGTCCAGTGGAACACTAGCAGGCTCGCAACCTGTAGGTGTTTGTGAACGATGTGTTCACCGATGTACTCCATCCCCGACATGGTTGCCTTTAGGACATTTATTACGGAGGAATCCCCTTAGTAGTGGTGTCCATCCCGATGATGATCCTTAGGCTAGGTCCCTTATGATAGGTGTTTAAAGATGTAAAGTGAGGATAACGGGAACGGGTAATCGGGTTATTGTTGATTGATGAAATTAATAAACTTATTTATTGTAGGATGAAAACCCTATGTGCTCACCAGGCTACCAAGCCTGACCCACTCAGTTTCTTGTATTTCTGGTAGTGGCGCATGAGCATAGATGTGATGTTTTGGACGAGGGATTACGGATATAGGCCTGTAGATAAGAAATAATGTAGTAAGGCTTATACTGTATTGTTTATACTTATGTACTGTATCAAACATGACATCTCGAGTCTTTTAATGAAATACATTTCTAAGGAAATGCTTTTGATAAATCTTTTTCATAATATTGTTTTAGAACAAATTCCGCAATTCTTTTATTTAAAGATTACTCTGATTTTGAAATAAAGTATAAACAAAACCGGTCTTTTTCTGGCCGTGATTTTGGGGATGTCACAATCACATACCTTTTAGTGTAGTTGGAAGCCTTGAACCTTTAAGATCTTAGCACCAATAGTGTGAATGTCTCAAATGGAATCACAACACATCTTGGAAAAAGGATAACATAATAGAAGAAGTCTTACACTCAAATTCAGCTATGGCTTCCATGAACACATGTATGGGGCGATTTCATGAGATAGGGGTTTCTTATATAGTGTGGCAACATTAGGGTTACACCATGTAAACCCTAATGTTCATGACTTTCCATATTCTTCATGCTCCATGGGTTTAAACCTCCATGAATCATCCATGGGTCACCACATGGGTTTAGCACTACATAAAGAACTAGTGATCATAAGACCACATTTCAAGAATGAATGATTTACATAAGCAATCCCCATATATTTAATTAGTCTCTTTTGATCACAAAATTAATTCCAAATTAACTCTTGATCAATACTAATTACATAATGTGATTTCATATTAATATATTAGAACTTATAATATATTAATAAATCATAAATAACCTCTTCTCAAAAGTCCATCCTATCAAATTGTCTTGGTGATATGCAACCCAAATGGACCATGCTACTCTCGGGTCAAGTACATACCAAATATAGTTATGGATTTAGACACTAATCCAACACTAAGAACCGATGTATACTTCCCGAATCCACAATTAGGGAAATGACCTTCCGCTACCCACTAATAATTCTCGGTATGTAATTGGCATATGACATCTCTTGGAAGTATAATTCACACACAGACAGAGGATAACTGATAGTTACACTTACTCAAACCCTTGGAACGAAAGGCTCCACCGTGTAGTGTCCCGCAAGTGCTGCACCGAATCTGGCCCTGCTGGCCTCTCATAAGCTGATCTGAAATCTTGGGTCTCCTCCCGAGACCTTCTAATATAATCAAATAATCTGGTTCCCTCTTCCCAATGTGCTCCAAGTCAATATCCCCTTCTCGGGCTCTAAAAATCATATTACTCAGGGCCATGCACCCCGATATACTCACGATCTTCCTGCTATGATTATGCAGTATCTGTTGATATCTCACCTTCTTCGTTTCCTCATTTGTTTCACACTATGGTACCAAGTATGCTCTAACCCGAGACTTAGCAGTGATATGTCACAGTCTCCGCAGTCTGGTGGAAGTCTAATAACTCATGCACCAACTGCTGTGCCTCAATCACCTGGGCAAACTCTACCCGAAATCCGGTCTAAAAGTCATCCCATGACATAACATCGCTCACATCATTACCTAAATCACTACCAACCTCTTCCCCTTAATCATGTGCTCTGTCCTTCAGGAGGCATAAAGCAAGTCGGTCCTTGTCTCCTTTCGAGACCACGACTGGTACGAAAGTACTGGAGACAACGGCCAATGACCTGTTGCTAGTAATGGGGTCCTTAGCCCCTTGATAATCTGGAGCTTCTCAAACTCTGAGCTCCTGAATCATAAGCGTATGCATCCCTATCATGGCTGCTATCTTAGTGTAGAATGCACTCATCTTCTCATCACAAATATCTAAATGATCTCCTTGATCATACTGAAGATCACATGAGTTTGGTCAGTGATACTGCGCATACTCTTAGATGGAATGAACTCCCTCATCTAACCATAAAGCTGCCCGAATCCAGAGTCTAAGCATGATACCTTGCTGGCACCAGAGTTGCCATCTGATCTACCATCTGGCATCACTATACTCGGTAAGATATCATCACCATCATCATAATGCTGATCATAACTCAAGGGAACTCACACATTACAAGTTCCTTGGGGTCATCTCAGCCTTCCTTGATTCGAGTACAGATCCTCTACTTTCAATATTACGGGCCCATACTACCTTCCACATCTATACGCACTTTCCTCAAGACATGCCTCTACTCCACCATGTCGCTTATGTTGCTACTGCTCTCTACTACTCTCATCCTAGGCTTGCCCTATGGAAAATATCCATCTTACCCCGTCCTCAGCTAGTGAAGGACTTCCCTTCAATGTTAACTAGCTACCTCATGAATATAGCCACATGCTATAGAGATCAGATAATCCTTCGAGTAACATACTCATCCCTAAAACGGTTGGACTCAGACGAGAGCTACACAATTGGGACAAGTCCATTACTCTGAGATTAGCCAGTCTGTGCCACATGTGACTTAACACATTCACTTAGTAGCTAACACCCATTGCTAGGAGTCCCACAAAGCACAAAGCAAGCACCATTCAGACCATGGAAAAACTAACCACATAATCTAATCAAACTGTTCTATCTTCTACTTAGGAATCTGTAGTAGCATGCAATTCATAAAGGTCATACATATATATCAGGCATAATCTAAACAGGCTATCCTATCACTAACTGATTAGTACTAGCATGCAAGTCTACAAGCACGTACAATAGGCATATAAGGTATCCTCCTAGATCCTCAGCCCTAATATAGCATGCAGTTCTCATAATCATATCATAACATAACATATCATAACATGTATGGGTATCTTGGGGAAAACTTACTTGAGCTCGGTAGATTGCACGCATCACACATCTTGTTCTTTTATAAAGTTCCTTTTTGTCTTTTCAAATTCATTTCAAATTCTTTTTAGAAAATGATTTTCCTTTTGAAAATTTCGATGCCAAGTCCTTATTTTGAGTCCATATACACTCGAGAGTGTGTCCGAATCCCTCAAAGCAAGGCTTTGATACCAACTTGAAACATCCCAAAAATACAGTCCAAAAATTTTATTTTAAAACTTCAATAAAATCATAAATATCCTCATCATATAAAAATCATAAGTCATGTATCAAAATCACATGTCAAAATATATCAGAGTATAAACATCCCAGACTAAACAAATGGTGTGTGCACTGCAATCTTCCCGAGCTCCTCTTTTGAAAACTGAAGTTCCAGAAACCAAAACGGAAAACTGTTAGCATGAAGATTAGTGAGTCTCCCCAAACTACCAGATACCATACACATAATCACATAACTTGGGCCTAGCCCACTGCATCGGGCCCTGTCCGACATCAAACCATAATCCGGTACACATATAAACATATCAGCAATGCATAACATAAACATAACCTTGGGACTCCGCTCAACTGCATCGGGACGAACCCCACATCGGACTGTTATCCAGTACACATATAAACATATCAAAAGTGCATAACATAAACACATAACATAAAAATAACTTAGGCCTATCCCATTGCATCGGGACGAACCCGACATTGGCTTACCCGACATTGGACTCCTGCCCGACATCAGGCTCACCCCAATATCCGACCGCATCGAGCATCGGAATCACCCTGGCTTCGGGCTTGCCCCAACATATACACAACATAACATATGTCATAAACTTATAACATAAGCATATAACATACATCAAGCTTTCCCCATAACACATAGAACATAACATATAACTAACATTTATCTGGCTTACCCCAGCATCGGGCCTAGGCCCGGAACAAATAACTCATAACATGCATGAATCACAAAGACATCAAGCATACATATACTTTTCTTGGGACCGCCTCGATATCGGATCGTAGTCCAGAACTACTAACATCTAAACGGGCTGACATTGTGGCCTTAGACATGTTCCTACAGGAAGAGGACTCACCTCACACTGCTAAACTCCCGCAGACGAAAACCCGGACTACTAGATGCAAGCTTCCTGAACAGTCAATATCAAAACAATACCCAATTAACATTTGGGTTCCAACATATATCCATAAGGTCCATGCCTAGGGTAAAAGACTACTTTACCCCTAACTTAGCTTGATTCAAGCCCAAGGCCCAATCCAAAGGCCCAAAAGTCTAGTAATTAATCAAGGCCCAATTATGGCCTAATTTTCTAAATTGGGCCCAAACCTCTACATGGTCTTTCCTTAAGGCCCAACCATTTATTCTTGGTCCAACACTTGACATTCTAATGGCCCAATATCTCATAATCATCAAGGCCCAGACTATGGCTAATCTATGGCCCAATTTTCCAATTTGGGCCCAAAAACCTTACATAGGCCTTACCCTAAGCCCATTATATTATTCTAGTCCATTTGCTTGTTCTTCGTGTGATTGAGTGTAATTCACAATTCCATTCCAATGGCCCAAATGTGGGTCCCAATAAGTCCAAGCCCATAATTTCTAATTAGGGTTTTCTAAACCCTAATTTAGGTTTTCAACCCAATCACATTCCAATAGGCCCAAGACTAAGTCGTTAGATCAACTAGGGCTCCATCAAGCCCATTAGGGTTTTGCAAATCGGGCACCACCCGCTACCACCTCGGGTAGTGGTGGTCAACGACGGTGGCCACCACCTTACGGTGGTAGTAATGGTTCTTTTCATTATTATTTTTGCTAATTACAGTTAGAACGCTTTAATCCAAAAACATAAACACACACACACACACTAACTAACCTAAACACCCACACACACATAGCCACCCTAGTGGTGGCCGACGGTGGCACATGGTGGAAGCAACGACCTCACGGTGGTGGCGGTGGATTTTCTTGATTTTCCTGCCACACAAAACACACACACACACTCCAAGTTGCAGACTACACTACAGCCACCCACCTGGTGGCTCACGGTGGCAGCAAAAGCGTCACAATGGTAGTTATGGTGGCAGCCCTCGATAGTTCACATCACCTCACCATCGCCGGCAGTGTGACGGGATCAAGCGTCGTTCTAGTGCACCCTTCGATGCCTCACGACTCACTTACGATGAGTATGGAACCTTACAGTTCTTGGCGGTCCTCCGGCCACCCATAACTTCCGACATCGTGAGCTAGACTACGCAGCCACAGATCTTGCTCTTCCGACTTCTCGCTGCCACAACGTTGTGTTGGGTTTTGAGCAATCTAACACTTCCTAAGTGTGCATGCAACCCTAATAAACCTTGGATCTATGTTTGTCTAAATACATGCAAAATAATAATTTTCCAAGGTTCATAACCTATCTAACATGGCATGGGGTACTTTTAAACATAAGAGGAATTAGATGAGATTACATACCTTTTTGATGAGTTTGATTCTTAAGGAGTTTGAGGGCCAAGCACCAATAGTGTGAATGCCTCAAATGGAATCACAAATCACCACAAACTCTTGGAAAACTTTGAGAGAGTGTATACACACTATAAAATCGGCCACAACTAAGTCTCACACAACTAGTGCCACTAGTGGCTATTTCATGCAACATAAGCATGCTTATATAGTGTACATGATTAGGGTGAAACCCTAATAACCCATGACCTTTCCTTTTCCAAGGATCCATGGGTTAAAAGCTCCATGGATCATCCATGGACTTCCATATAAGCCTAGCCCATTAACTAATGAGTATTAGCCCACACCATATAAAACAATAGCCCACAATTTAATTAGTCTTCCTTTTAATCTTTAAATTAATTCATAATTAATTTAAGACTAAAACTAATTAACTAACATGAATTCATATTAATATATTATAACTTATAATATATTAATAAATCGTAAGTATACAATTCTCATAAAATAATCCATAAATCGTTTGGGTGAAGTGCAACCCAAATGGACCATGCCGGGTCGGGTCAAGTATGTACCAAATAAGTTATGGACTTAGACACCTTATCCAACAGACTCCCACTTGGATAAGTCTAATAACTATATTTGCGTATGTTACTTCAGGAACCAACCAGTAATCGTAGCTCTCGAAAACTCTGTTGAACTATGAAGCGCCATTTTAGATAAGTGATCATATAATCCTTTGTTCTCATGATATCAGCCGGACAAATACATGGAACAACGTCGTACTTATTGTCCAGCAGTTTGTTTCCCGAATTTCGATTTGTTTGACAAAGAACTTAATCGAACACATCAATTTAGTTCTGACCGGCCGGTACATAAGTCACAACAAAATCATCGAGGGGCCCAGATATCGCTTCTATTTCTAGAAGGAACAGATAAACTTCGACTCATATGCTTGTTCTACTACTTGTTGAATTGTAAACAAAGGCACATTTTATAACATCAAGTTACTGATGTGTTTACATGCAATCAATGCACAACCAACTCATAGGTAACAACTCATGTCTCTAGGTTTGAAGATTTATATGATATTACTGTCTCACGATCACTCGAGATAAATTCCATGAAGTGATACAAGTGAGCGTGGGTTTATTCCAATACTCATAACATATGAGCACTCATGAATGTTGTAGCAACCATTGTTATGACTAAACCCATTTAGCCATCTACAAACTTGATTCATGACAGTCTTGATTCATACCTACTTCCAACATATGAACGACTGTGGAGTGTTTAAATAACTTAGTCATTTGGAAAGAATAACCTAGCTATTTTGGAAGTCAAAACATGCAAAGTGAAACACAATAATAATCGAATCCAATATGGTCTTAGAACCCTTTTGAATATAAATAGAACCACCTTTTATTTATCACCATATTGATTACACATTATTCATTGTATAATGTTTCAAACAATCAACTTAAGACATGAATAAAACAACAGTCGTCCCATGCTCCTGGCATGTACACCTTGTTTTCTAAACAATAGTTATGCCATACTCCTAGTATGCACACTATGTTTGTCTATGATCTTTACTTTGTGAAATAGATCAATTGAACATGATTCCATTGATACTCATTTTACAATCCCAAATCCTTATTGTAAATGTGAGAATCCCCGATTCCTATCATTTACCAAAAAACTGTTAGATTTTAAACTTTTATGCAATGTTCCTCTTGTAATGATTATTCACAAAGTCACCAAAACCTTGTCACCAGTCATTATAGAGTATTCCAAAGAAGGTCAACTTCTATGGAACGGAAGTCTCATATTCAAAGTACATTGCTTTGAACATCCTTCTTGCATTAAGGTTTTCTAATCTTACATGGATTGAATAACTTCCACCTATGGAGACATTTCCATAGTCCCATTTTGACTATCACTTCCGAACAAGAGTTACTTCTTTTCAGAACATGTCAATACAGTCCTTTCCGACAACTTACATCATACTTCCAACTTTCCCTGAGCAACAAATCTTTGGCGAACCTCAGATTTGTACTCGACAGTTGCTTAATCACTTTAGTCATATCCAGTTCTAGACTTTTCCCTTCTCAATGCCTTAAGCATTTGGAAAATTTAGAAAGGATGAATATTATAGCACATGCAATCGATCCTATATCCGAAGCATATGGGACACGATTCATGATGTTTGACATAAAGACATGATACTAGACAAGTCTTTTGCTACAATATTTTTTATTTGCCATGTTTTCAAAATTTAACTATGAAGAGGGATGCCGTAATCATAATCAAATTTTGAAAACGCAATATATATAGAATTTCTTCAAGTTGAACCATTCCAACATAAAATTCATATATATATATATATATATATATATATATATATATATATATATATATATATATATATATATTCTTGACTAAAGATGATTAAAATCTCAATCTAAGCTTTAGAATTGAAACGAAGTATAATTTCCTCTCCCTTAATTATAGCAAAACAACTTTTCAACCCCTGCAACTTCACGAATTGAAACTTTGTTTTTTATAATTAACATTGCTAACTTGCAACACTAAACGTAATAATCATGCTCCCACTAACATGATGATTATCAGCATAACACTTATGCTCCCATTAGCTCTGACATATTTCCAGAAATCTGCTGGACTTCTGAAATTTAGATTCATACACCCTTTCTTAGATAGCTCACATGTGTGTCTAAAAAAATTTCAGAACTATGAAAAGGGATACTGTAATCATAGTCTTAATTGCTTAGGCATTTTCCATTTCTCATAAGTGCATGTTAGTGTGCCGGTTAACCACACACGCTCCACTAACGACTTTTGAAAATGCAAATAACACAATTGCTATCTACTTAAAATCTAATTAGTGAAAGCGTTTCCTCACCATCATTTTCGTGAATCGGAGAGAAACCTTATGACACTTAGATTTTATAGTGTATGAGTTCCTATCCATGTGAATTTGTCAAAACCATAATCACAAGATAAGGTTAGTGACAAATTCAGCCTTACATGGATTAAACTTGTTCAATCTTAGTTTCTTGTCACCTTGGTAGCACAAGGCCCACCAATGCTTCCAAGTTGAACTCTGATAACTTACATGCAAATTCAACTTATTTGAAGTAGGTACAGAAATAAGAATTATGTCAACACGATAGGTTGCAAACCTTAAGTCATGTGCTAGTGATAAATTACGGGTTTTACTATTGATTAAATCTTGAAACTCTTTCAGGATCTTTAAGGCTCCCACTGTCCCCTTGACATATAAGTTTCCCAGTCAAGAACCATTCCTTGACAAAACAAATATTCAAGGGATAGTGCGGTTTCTTATCAAGACTAACACTTCACACAATTGGTCTTACTTGGTCTTTGTCTCATCCAAGACATCACAACTTACCAATCTCAAATGTACAAGAGTAGAAAACATTTTACTCTTACATTTGACTAGTGTTAATAAATCTTCCTTTATGTCACTCAAAGTTACAATCTTGGAGTATGACTCTAAGAATTGTTTTGGAACGAAGTATGACTCATCTTCTTGATTTTAACCAATCTAACAATTCATGACCTCTCTTCTTAGCCATAACAATGCACTAAGGCGTCCTTAGAGTATGAATTTGTGATATGGTTTCATAATCATTAAGATGATCATGAAATATGATACTAAAGTACTCTCCCATCCTTTCAGATTTGAGAAACTTTTATCTTTCTGCCTAATTTGATTCTTCTCATTTGTTTTGTCATACATTGTAACCTTTCCAATGTTACAGAATTATACTTAACCTCATAAGTATAATCATATTTACTAATCTTTAGTAAATCATGACAAATCAATCTTTGTGGTGGACCTTGACCAGCGCACACCCAGTGTACCTAATTCCTTAGTCCTTCAATTGACTCACATATACATGTGATCAAAGAATTAGTCTTAATTTTCAAAGATGAAAATTCTCATTCATCATACAATACAACTTGTATGATTCCAAGTTTCTCTCCAATTGAAACTTGGGTGATGAAAAACTTTCTTCATTCGGTAAATTCAGACACTACCACAAATGAAGGAATCAAATCCACTTTCCAATATTGCTATTACTGGAGACATATAAGCAACAATTTTCCACAGATGCCATTGTAAGGATATTTTTAAAATAAATAAAATTAAAACCTTTTTTTCCTTTTATTTTAAAACTTTGCGGAAAAACTTATCCTTATAATCCACATGAAAACCTTGTTGTTATCTATTCATAAGCAATATACTATAACTCTTAAGCAACAGCTCAAAATTCTGATTACCGAACCATGCGATCGAAACCCACTTTCGCAATCAGAATCAACATATACTTACTTTAAGCTTCCTATCTTTTCTTTGATTCTTAAAAACATCAACATGTGACCCATTCACATTATGTAATAAGAATCTCCAAATAGAAACTTAATAGAGTTAGCCAGTGGACTTTACCCGAATTAGAGTCAAACCTCTTGACTTGATCAACCTTATGATCTTTCAGGTAAATATGACAGCTTCGCAATCAGTGTCCCTCCCTTTGGCAATAAAACATATAGGCCCTTTGGTAATGGCACATAAGACTATCTCAGACTTAGCCTTTCTCTTTACCATTTGGTCAACCGAGTTGACTATGGATGATCCCTTTCCATTGGGAAGAGAAATCTTTTTCTAGATATCCAGTGCTACCATTGTCAATGTCCATTTAATGTTTGGGAAGTTGATCTTCTAACAAAATTTGCTTTACTGGTGTTCCAAATCATTGCTGATTCCACAACACCAAGCAATTTGATAACATCAATAAGGGTCATGTCATAGTCTGTCTGATAGTAGTCCCAAAGAGACTCACTATGTTACTAAGAAAGTGATTGAACATCCAACTTTCACGAGACTTTGACACCCAACTCTCCCGTCTTGTCAATATGTGACTTTATCTCCAAGATGTGAGCACACATAGACTATGCTTGCCAATAGGGATTGAGTGACTTTAAACTTTTCAAGAACTTGTGGGTGAGGGAGAATAATTAGAGGAGGTGGAGGAAGTGAAGCATGATGTTGAGGGACACCATCTTCAAGAGATTTGGGAAGATCATAGTTGTCTGAACCAGACATCTATAATGGGAGAAAATCAAGTTAGTTGATTCAAAGTCCTTAATATAACACCCAATATGAAATATTAAGGCTAGGACCCAACACAATATTTTATAATTTGGAAGAGGAATGTCGTAATCCAAGCTATAAAATATTTGAAGGTAGGCGAATGACGATTCACCAATTTCCACCATGAAAAACGAAATAATTTATTAGGTTTTAATTGGATTTGAAATTCCTAGATCTTTTGAGATTCATTGAACTTTTCAATGGCATGTTTCAATCTCGAGTGTGCCCTCTCAAATTTTGTGACTAGAATGCCGAGGATCACAAAACAAGGTGTGAATAACCATACCAATTCACTTGGTACCCTTAATATTATCACGCAATCAATGTGCCGGTTAACCACACACGCTCCATTGATCTATGACAAACATTAAGTCACCCTTCGTGATCCTTACTAGTCCAAGTTAGTGTGCCGGTTAACCACACACGCTCCACCGACGACTTGGTAAGGTACAAAGTGTGAATTCCATGGGCTAGCACCAAATTCACATTTTTCCTAAAGTAACTAATATTGGGAATTAAATAAAAAATATTTAGTTACTTTATAATATTCATTATACTTTTAATGAAAATTTAAAGTCATTGTCCTACCCGTTCGGCTAACGACCCTCCACCGATCAAGCAAGCGGTGGGTGAGAGTGGACACCCATTAAGTTTCCATTTTATAGGCAACAACCTTATACCCACCTTATAGACCGGCTTCGTGAATGAGGCCTACTAACGGTAAAACGACTTGTTCTTATACATATATATAATAATTAACCATTAATCTTATAATAGTATAAGGGTGGAATTTTAACTTTTAAAATTTCTAGGGTGTGGAATTAAAGTTTGTGTGAGACTTTACAAATTCCAAAACTTGAGGGCAAGTTTTGAACAATTCATAAACTTTTGGATATTCATAACTTATGAGTTTTAATTAAGTGTTTTAAAGTTTTTAATGAAGAGTCTCTTGGAAATCCATAACTTGAGGACAAGTTATGGAGTCCATAAAACATTTATGGGAAAAACTCTTCAAGAAAATGTAACCTACAACTTCTTAAAAAAAACATTTAAAAGAAAACCTCTTGGAATTCCATAACTTGAGGACAAATTAAGAATTCCATTAAAACACATTAAGATCAAGAATTAACTAACAAACAATTTGCAAATAATTCCTATGATCTAACAAAACTCATATGAACATGAACATCCACATCAACAATTTCAAGAATCATATGAACACATATAAACTTAAAATTTTGATTATAACTTTGAAATTGGTCCACCATCATCATTACCACATCAAAAACAGGTTTTATGAGTCCAAAACAGTTTTAGGTAATGATTCTAGACCAATTCCAGCACCAAAACTCGAAGATATGCTGTCTGGGGGTTCAACTCGTCGAGTGCATGAACCAACTCGCCGAGTTGGATGAATTTTGTCTTGGACTCGTCGAGTCCCTTCATGGACTTGGCGAGTCAGCTGTGCAGACAGCATAAAATCTTCGATTTTCAGCAATTTGCATCAAGTATTCAAACAAGCAAGCCTAGTCTCTGATACCACTGTTGGGTTTTGAGCAATCTAACACTTCCTAAGTGTGCATGCAACCCTAATAAACCTTGGATCTATGTTTGTCTAAATACATGCAAAATAATAATTTTCCAAGGTTCATAACCTATCTAACATGGCATGGGGTACTTTTAAACATAAAAGGAATTAGATGAGATTACATACCTTTTTGATGAGTTTGATTCTTAAGGAGTTTGAGGGCCAAGCACCAATAGTGTGAATGCCTCAAATGGAATCACAAATCACCACAAACTCTTGGAAAACTTTGAGAGAGTGTATACACACTATAAAATCGGCCACCACTAAGTCTCACACAACTATTGCCACTAGTGGCTATTTCATGCAACATAAGCATGCTTATATAGTGTACATGATTAGGGTGAAACCCTAATAACCCATGACCTTTCCTTTTCCAAGGATCCATGGGTTAAAAGCTCCATGGATCATCCATGGACTTCCATATAAGCCTAGCCCATTAACTAATGAGTATTAGCCCACACCATATAAAACAATAGCCCACAATTTAATTAGTCTTCCTTCTAATCTCTAAATTAATTCATAATTAATTTAAGACTAAAACTAATTAAATAACATGACTTCATATTAATATATTAAAACTTATAATATATTAATAAATCGTAAGTATACAATTCTCATAAAATAATCCACAAATCGTTTGGGTGAAGTGCAACCCAAATGGACCATGCCGGGTCGGGTCAAGTATGTACCAAATAAGTTATGGACTTAGACACCTTATCTAACACGTTGGTTCGTCGGCTTTGACTCACGTCGGTAACAACGGTAGTGGTCATGTCTGAATAACAACATGAGGTTTGTTCTTGCCTTCAGTCATGGCATAAATGGTGACAACGACTCATCCCGGTGGTTCTCCGACAGCGATCAGGAAGACTCTACCCTGCGGCCGATGGTGGTGATGGAGCGGTGGCTATCGACGGTTGGATTGAAGTGGCGAAGGAAGGTTGGGGATATAGGGTTGTGGCGACCAGAGGTGGAAAAGAGTAGTGCCGCCGGTGAGGGAGGCATAAGGATGAACAGGTGGCGGCTGGTGATATCCTCTATGGTTAGGGTTTTCATTTGATTAAATCTGGAGGCTGGACGCTAGGGTGACGGGTTAACCGGTACCGTTCAAACTTCTTTCATATTATTCGAGTTTAGCCCCTCCTTCACTAAAATCTTTTCAACTTTAATCCAATAGTTACCCTTTTGCCCGTGATTCCACAATTTTATTTCATTGTAGGTCTAAAACTGACCAAATAGCCCCTTAGCCCCAAAATCTCTTCAAATGAAGTCCCAAAAGCTACCATTTAGTCCATGCCTTCATAAATACTTACAAAATAAATCTGGAACATACACTTTTAACCCCCAACTTCTAAAATAGTAGCAATTAACTCCTCGAGACCAACACCTTGCTATATAATTATTGATTTTAGGGCTACTATACATTTATTTATTTATTTAATAAACGGGGTGTTACATAATCATACATAATGCTAGATCCCATTGATAGTCGAATACTTGATTCTAACCTAAGCCCTTAATCAGACAAAAACAGGAAATAAGGGTAAATCAAACATTCTTAGGCTGTAAAATCTTGTTATGTACAACTATGATGCACACACTAAACAAGTAAGTAATGATGTCAATTGCATCTAACATATATGAAGTGCTCGTGGACTATCAGGCATCATACATCAGGAAATTCTATTATGCAATTCCTAAAGATTCCTAACCTATCACTAGCATGCAATTCTATCATAACCGTCAATAACAAATAACAATGTGTTAGCTTGGGGTATACTTCCTTGCTTCGACTGATCGTACACATCTTGTCCATCTTTGGTTACCTTTGAAAACAATTTGAAAATAATTTGGAAACCTTTTTAGTTTCATAGTTTGAGTCTAGATTCAAAAAAATGCCCATCCAATTAACTCAAACCAAGGCTCTAATACCAACTTGTTACATCCCGAAAATCATATAAATTAAATTTTTCAAAAACAACCCATTTTAACCATAAAGTTTTTACAAAAACCATTGTTTCAAAAGTACAATGATAATCAAAGTTTTTTCAAGATCCAATATCATAAAAATAGGAAGATGAGCATGATCACACCTTCGATTTCCCATGATCCTCTGAAGTACCTGAAACACTAAACTGAAATCGTTAACTAAAGCTTAGTGAGTTTCCCAAAGTACCACCACACTACATAACAAACAATAGCATGTAAATATGAACCTTCAACATGACTGGATCACGTCGTAGGGCCTACAAACTATTTGGACCGCTCTCCAAGCCTTTGTCCTGACCGGACCACCTCACAGGGCCTATATCTTATCCAAATCACTCGCCGGGCCTTCGGCCTGACTTGACCGCCTCACAGGGCCTACAGCCTATCCGGATTACCCGAGGTATCTTGGACTTCAGCACAAAGCAGGACTACCTCAACCCCTCCATAATGTGTCGAAATATACAATAGGTAACAAAACACATATCCAGTAAATACATGTAATCATACAGATATACTAATCTATCATATAACTAGCATTACATCATCCTATATACTAGGATACATAACATAGTAGGCCAACATTGGTGCTTCTACTATAACGACCCAAAAATCCAGGGTAAAAAATTTATTTTTATTTTAGTCAAAACATAGATATCTTTTAAAGCTAAGCATTCCAAAAACATTGCTAATTAAAATATTTATCAGAGTTCATCCCAGAATCACGTATTACGGAAATACGGGTGTATGCGTGCGATCAAGCCGGTTCGTTCCTTTCCAAATCAATGATACCTCAAACCATAAACAAAACTGTAAGAATGAAGCTTAGTGAGTTCCCTATAACATACCCCACATAATCCACATAACCAAATAATCCATATCAATCACATAAGCCATGCATATAGCCATATAAGGAAGCCGTAGAAACCCTCCAAGGTCTTACTCTGGGTGCCATTAGAACCCCCTCATGGTCTTAGCCTACTGCCATGAAAACCCCCGCATGGTCTTACTAACTACCATAGTGTGACAACCTGAAATATTTTCTATTAACGTTTGCCCGATTTCGTTAATAAATTTGGAATATCATTTTGTTCCGTGAAATTCTTATGGTTTGGAAAATCGTTTAAGTATATAATGAAATTTCATATAAGAGTCGGAACCAAAAATTGTGCGAAAACTCGAGTTTATACTTTTCTGACCGCGGACAACCTTTCTCTCTCTAAACATCAACACCCGAAAACACAAGATTTCTCTTCATCTATCACTCTATCCGCATTGGAACTCGTTTTGGAGCTTCAAAACATCCGTTTCTTATCAAATCAAACATTGATGTTCTTGAGTTAACGACAGTGAACCCTTCAAATCTTCATATTTCACCAAGAACAGGCCTTGAACCATTCAAACCTTCAAAGGCTGTAAACCCTTCAAAGGCAGTAAACAGTTCACAGCCGAGAACAATTCACAGTTGAGAACAGTTCACGACTGTAAACCTTCCCAAGTCGTGAACTTGGCTGAAAACCCTATTTTTCTAATTCAATCGAGTCCTGGTAACATTCCTAAACCAAAATCAAGTGTTTTTCCAACACTATAATTAATGGTTTCATTTATAAAATGCACATATGTATTGAATTGATATTAGGATCCCGTTAAGTACCGCGTACATCAACCCGGGGGTCTTTATTCCCAGTTTCGTTGTCCGACACATTCAAGCAACTAACAGTGAGTTCGTACCCCTATGCTTTTCTATTTTAACGTTTTCAAGGGGGGGGGAATATAAGCCAAACACAAATGATTTTGTGAATTTATACAAAAGGATTTCAACACGCTTAAAACTGATGCAATTGATAAAACTATATGTTTTCCACATTTTTAAAATATTTAGATATTTGATCCCTTTTTGTATCATGCTAAGCATAAGGGACGTTTTCAACTTACAAAGATAATTGCACAGTTTTCAGATTAATACACAAACCAAGTACATAACATACATGCAAACTATAATAGGTATAGTTTGGGATTTCAATACACAGTTTTACATTTACAGGCTTATAAACTATGCCAGACTTAGTTTATGATATTCAATGATATTTCTCGGGTAACAAGAATACATTAATAAATAATTATTTAAGTATAATTATTACTCTACAAAGTATACAAACGGATTCAAATACAATAGAACAATACAGAACTACACGTAAACTAGTTAATACAGGATTGTGAGACAACTCTTCAATTGTAACTTTCGGGGTACAAAATAAATCCTATCATTTAGTGTAACCAGAGTCTCTTGGAGGGAGAGCGTGAGATTTATGAATAGATCTATTCGGGACTAACAATCCCACACCTAAACAACTAGCTACAGTTAGGCAGGCATGCCTGGGATGACAAATATCATACCGTCTGATGCCTGAAGAATGTCGTAGAGGTCATTAATCATATCAAGCATGGTTATACCACTCACAATAGTGTAAACTAACATTTTTTACGGGATTCATTCTTCATTAGTTATATTTTCATTAATAGAACGACTACATGCTACAATTGGAGGATTCCAGGGATATAATACATAGTTTTATTTTAAGTAATAAAACTACTATACATTACTCGTGGTAACCAGGATTTTCAAAACAGAACATTTTATACATTATTGGTGGTAGCCAGGGTTTTCTTACAAAGGGTCTCATTCAAAACAACATTAAGAAATGCAGCTGGCGGTAACTAGGCGTACGAACTAATACTTCATGAAATACAGTAACAAACTCATATGTTAGAAAATATTGGATTTTCGTTGAAACCACACAAACATTCTTTTATAGATTCAAAGGCAGGTTTACATTCAAAAACATTCTTATGAACTCACCAACATTAATGCTGATACTCTTTTCAAAACTACTTGTATTCTCAGGAAATTAGTAGACAGGTACTCCCGCAGCTTTTGAGAAGACAGAGCGTATAGAGTCACATCTTTTATATTTTGTTTTTGATGTATACAAACTATGTATCAAATAGATGTACATATTTTACTTATTCAATGTAATGGTTGTGTTTACTTTGATTATAATGATGCAATTGTTGTGATACTGTACATGACGTCCTTCACCCCTGAACGTTTCTGCCGTTTTGGTTTAGGGGTGTGATAGATGATGGGTTTTAGGCAAAACAAATAAACTAGAAAACAATTCCTAAGTTCACATGCAACCTACTTTGGATCTATGTTTTATCTATTGAACATACAACTTTGAATTGCAAAATAAGAACCCTAGAGGAGAGAGGCTATAATCGAAATTTACAAACTAGGGTTTAGTAATTACATACCTTTCAATTGTTATAGTAAATAATTGATGATTCCCTTGATCTTGATCTTGATCTTCTTGGAAGCTTAGCACCACAAGTGTAATGCCTCTAATGGAATCACACACAAACTAGCAAGAAGGAAAGTAGAGGAGAGAGGGGAGAGGGAGTATGCAAAATTTCGGCCCTTAGGGTTTCTTCAAAAGAAAAGAGTGGCCAAAACATGAACCAGGAGGCTCCTTATATAGCTGAGGGATCTAGGGTTTAGGGGAAACCCTAGTTATCCTTTGCTTAGGGCCTAAGCAAACCCAAGGGCCTTATCCAAGCCCCTATGGACGAAATTATTAGGGTTTCCCCTAAAGATTTCGTCCACCCTTATCCAAGGGGGTTCTAGAGCCTTCCACTCAACTATTAGATAATTGCAAACTAGTCCCTGCACCTTATAATTAATTCTTTTAACCCCAAAATTAATTCTAATTAATTTATGGCTAACAATTAATTAAACAAAATGATTTCTTATTAATATATTAATCTTTTAACATATTAATAAATTCATTTATATTAATTTATTAATCTTATAATAAATTAATATCTCTCCTTTCATAATTTCCTTGTCTGGTTGCTAGGTTTGAGGGCAACCCAAAAGGACTGTGCTGCTATCAATTCAAGTACATACCAATTATAGTTATGGGCTTAGACACCTAATCCAACAGTCTCCCACTTGGATAAGTCTGTAACTATAATTGCTAGTATGCCTTCTAAATTTGACCAGCAAATTGTAGCTTCCAAAAAGCTGCTGCCGAACTCTGACCCAGTCAGTTACGTGTCTTAAGATAAGTGATCAAATAATCCTCCGTTCTGCTAGATATCCCTAGACAAAAGACATGGAATGCAATCAACCTCTTTGTCCAGAATCTATGTTTCCCGATTCCTGATTTGTGATGATGTAGGACTTCTAATTGAACACATCAATTTAGTCCTGGCTGGGCCCAGCACACAAGTCAACACCAAATCATCGAGGGGCCCACAGATATCGCTTTTCCCATTAGGGCAAAAGGAACGAATAAACATTGACTCATATGCTTGTATCTTTTACTCATCAAACCATACATGATAGTACGTTTTATAACACCAAGTTACTGATGCGTTTTCGTATCACCAATGCATAGCCGACTTGCAAATCACAACTCATATATCTCTGTTTCAAGATTATAAGATATTATCGTCTCAGTATTACTCATGATGAATTCCATGAAGTAATACTCTGAGCAAGGGTTTATCCAATACTCAAATCTCAATTTCTGAGTACTCATGAACGTTGCAGCAAATACATTGCCATGTCTATCCTTAGACAATCTACAATCCAGTTCATGACAGTCTTGATTCACTACTTACTTCCAAAAGTACGAGCGACTGTGGAGTTTGAATAATCTTATTATTCGGGAAGTAAAACATGCAAAAATGAAACACAATAATAAACAATTGACAAAAGGTAGAACCCAAACTTATAAATAATACTTTATTATTTAATCACCAAAAGTCAATTACATTTACTTTGTTACAAGTTTCAGAAAACTAATCTAACCACTAAAACTAATATCATCTTTCAGTCCTATGCTCCGAGCATGCTGAATATGCTTAGCCCTACTCAGACCCTTTGTGAGGGGATCTGCTGGGTTATCTTCAGATGACACCCTCTTCACTATAAGATGGACTTCTTCTACTCTATGTCTGATGAAATGGTACTTTCTGTCGATATGTCTGGTTTTACCATGATCTCTCGGTTCCTTTGTCAAGGCAACCACTCCTTCATTATCGCAGAACAGTTCCATAGGCTCCTGGATGGTTGGAACAACTCCGAGATCCCCGATGAAGTTCCTCAACCAAGCTGCTTCTTTCGACGCTTCACTTGCTGCTATGTACTCTGATTCACAAGTAGAATCAGCCACCGTATCTTGCTTGGAACTCTTCCAAGTAACTGCTCCTCCATTTAATAAGAATACCCAGACTGACTGAGAACGGAAGTTATCTCTATCCGTTTGAAAGTTGGCATCACTGTAACCATCTACTCTCAAAGTATCATTGCCACCAAGTACAAGGACCCAGTCCTTCATTCTTCACAAATACTTGAGTATATTCTTCACGGCTATCCAATGAGCTCTACCTGGGTTTCCCTGATAGCGACTGACCATGCTCAAAGCAAATGCCACATCAGGGCGAGTACATGTCATAGCGTACATGATCGATCCGACAGCGGAAGCATAAGGTACACGACTCATGTCATCTATTTCCTTATCTGTACTCGGGCATTGAGTCTTACTCAATTTGGTATTGCTCTGGATAGGTAGCTCTCCCCTCTTGGAATTTTCCATACTAAACCTCTTTAGTACCTTATCCAAGTATGTGCTCTGACTAAGTCCAATTAGTCTCTTCTTTCTATCTCTCAATATTCTAATCCCAAGAATATAGGCGGCTTCTCCTAGGTCTTTCATGGCAAAACACTTTCCAAGCCAAGACTTAACTTCATTCAAGGTTGGAACGTCGTTACCAATGAGTAATATGTCATCAACATATAACACCAGAAAAGTTACTATACTCCCACTAGCCTTGATATACACACAAAAATCATCTTCACTTCTAGAGAATCCAAACTCTTTGACTTTCTCATGGAAGCAAAGATTCCAGCTGCGAGATGCTTGTTTCAATCCATAGATGGATTTCTCAAGCTTGCACACTCTATTGGGAAACTTTGCATCAACAAAACCCTCTGGCTGACTCATGTAAACATCTTCAGCCAACTTCCCATTAAGGAAGGCAGTCTTGACATCCATCTGCCAGATTTCATAGTCATAAAAGGCAGCTATGGCGAGCAATATCATAATAGATTTAATCCTAGCTACTGGCGAAAAGGTCTCATCATAGTCAACCCCTGGGGTTTGAGTGAAACCTTTTGCAACCAGTCGAGCCTTGAATGTATGCACATTCCCATCCATGTCTGTCTTCTTCTTAAAGATCCATTTGCACCCAACTGTCTTACGACCTGGTGCACTATCAACCAAATTCCAAACTTGGTTGTCATACATGGACTTAATCTCGCTGTCCATTGCCTCTTTCCACTTGGAAGCCTCTGGGCCTGCCATTGCTTCCTTATAAGTGACTGGTTCATCTAAGTTTACCAATTTTCTGTCACTTATGAACGCGTCACCATCTGAAGTAATATGAAAACCATACAACTCAGGTGGCACACTCACCCTAGTGGATCTTCGAAGAGGTAATGATTTATCAACTGGTTCAACAGGAACTGTTTCCTCTGGTTGAGTGCTAGTGTCATCTAAGGTTCCTTCATTGGTTGACTCTTGAATCTCTTCAAGGTCAATGGTACTCCCACTGTCCTCTTTGAATATGAGCTCTCTTTCCGGAAAGAATCCTCTTCAAGCTACAAACACCACATTTTCACTAGGTCTGTAGAACAAATATCCAAAAGACTGCTTTGGGTAACCAATGAAAACACATTTCTCACTTCTAGCTGCTAGCTTTTCGTGAGTCTCTCGTCTTACGAAAGCTTCACAACCCCAGACTTTAATATGTGCTAACGAGGGAACTTTCCCTGTCCACATTTCGTGAGGTGTTTTGGCAACCTTCTTTGTGGGGACAAGATTGAGGATGTGGGCGGCTGTCTCTAAGGCATACCCCCAGAAGTGAATAGGAAGCGAGGCGCGACTCATCATAGAACGAACCATGTCTAACAAGGTTCGATTACGCCTCTCAGCTACACCATTTAACTGTGGTGTCCTAGGAGGAGTCAATTGTGAGACTATCCCACATTCTTTCAGATAGTCGTTGAACTCGGTACTAAGATACTCCCCGCCTCTATCGGATCTAAGTATCTTGATCTTTCTGCCCAATTGATTTTCAACTTCATGCTTAAACTCTTTGAACTTTTCAAAGGTTTCTGACTTATGTTTGATCAAGTAGATGTAACCATATCTGCTATCATCGTCAGTGAAAGTCACATAGAATCGATTAGCATCCCTTGTGGTTGATCTGAAGGGCCCACACACATCTGTGTGTATGAGATCCAAAAGACCTTCACCTCTTTCACAAGACCCTGTGAATGGTGATTTTGTCATCTTTCCCAAAAGACAAGATTCACACATATCATCTGATTTTAGGTCAAATGATTCCAACACTCCATCCTTTTGGAGTTGGGCTATGCGTTTCTTGTTAATGTGTCCAAGACGACAATGCCACAAGCATGCCTTGTCTACACTATTAGACAAGTTAATATTAAGTACACTATTTCCTAAGCTATCAACACAAGTCACTGTTTCATACACACCATCACAAGGTAAAGCTTCAAACACAAAAACACCATTCTTATAAACAGAAATTGAACCATTCAAATCATTAAAAGAATATTTAAAACCTTGTCTGAACAATTCATGAAATGAAATAATGTTTCTCGTCATCTCAGATGAATAGCAACAATTTATTAAGTCTAATCTAACATCATTACTAAGCAATAGTTGATAAACTCCGATCTTGGTTACTGGTGAAGACTTTCTGTTCCCCATGATCAAGTTTATCCTCCCATGCTCTATCACCTCACTTTCCTTTAGCCCCTGCAAATCAGAATAGATATGAAAACCACATCCTATATCAAGGACCCATGAACGAGAAGATAATGAGTTATTAGCAGAAATAGTGTAAATACCTGCCGAGGATGGCTTCACTTTGCCATCCTTGATATCTTGCAGATATTGTGGGCAAGATCTCTTCCAATGCCCCTTTTGATTGCAGTAAAAGCAAATGGCCTCTTTTGGATCAGAAACATGGGGAGTGGAACCATTGGGCTTAGCCTTCGGGCCATTACTAGATGACACAGCTTGAGCCTTGCTCTTCCAGTTTTGCTTGGGAGGACCTTTCCTCTTCTTCCCCTTTCCCTGTCCAATGGCCAAGACAGGGGCACTTGCAGGTGTGGAGGGTATAATTTTACCCTTCATCCCTGCCTCAGCTGTCTGCAACAAGTTGTGCAATTGTGCCAAAGTCTGCTCAGTGTTGTTCAAATGGTAAGTTAAGATAAACTGACCATAACAATCAGGCAACGAGTTCAAGACCATGTCAATGGCCAATTCCTCATCGAAGTGAATGTTGAGCTTGACCAAACGCTCTATGTAGCGTTGCATTCTTTGCACATGAGATACAACCGATTCCCCCTCTTTCATCTTGCAAGCCATGAGTGACTTGACTACCTCAAACTTTTCTTGACGAGCTCGCTTATGGTACTTTTCCATAAGGTCCTTGTTCATCTCAAAAGGCCAGTAGTCCTCATAGTACCTCTGCAATTCTGGGGACATCGTTGCAACCATGATGCATGCCACTTTGGTAGCATCATCATAGTGTTTCTTGTAGGCAGCATACTCTTCGGGAGTGGCTTTTGACTCATCAAGTTCTTTGAGCTCCTTTTCAAGGACATACTCTTTGTCCTCGAATCTACGTGCCATCTTGATGTTACGCATCCAATCGTTATAGTTGGAGCCATCCATAACGACTTTGGAGCAAATGTTTAGTAGAGAGAAGTTGTGGCTGGAGGATGATGATGCAGAAGTGTTTCCAGGAGTAGACATCTGAAAAGAAAGATAGTTTTAGTTAGATTACAAGACACCTCAATATGATAACCCAAAGATATCATATCAAGGTTAGGACCCAACTATGACGATTTACAACTTAGAAATGGGATGCCGAGATCCAAGTTCAAATCTCATAAAGGTAGGTGAATGACGATTCACCAATTCCACCATTAGACAAAATAAACGAAGTGAAATTCCTAATTCTTTTGAGATACATTAAAACTATTTAACGGCATGTTTTAATCTCGGATTATGCTCTACTATTTGTGACTGGGATACCGAGGATCACAAACTAGATGTGACTAACCATGCAAATGTGCTTGGTAACCTTATTGTCTTTATCATTAACTATTGATGTGCCGGTAAACCACACACGCTCCATCAAAATGATAATTATAAGATACCCATTACTACTCTTTATTAGTTCCTTTTAGTGTGCCGGTTAACCACACACGCTCCACTAACGACCAATAAAGCATAATGTGCAATTTCATGGATTAACATACTTTTCACATTTTTCCTAAAGTAACTAGAGTTGGGATTTTGAAAAATAGTGTTCTAGTACTTTCTTTAATAGCATTATACTTTTAATGGGAAGTAGATGTCCTATCAAATCCGTTCTGCTAACGACCTTCCACTAATCAAGGAAGCGGTGGGTGAGAGTGGACACCCATTCAACTACCATTTTATAGGTAGTTTCCTTATACCCCCTTATAGACTAGCTTCGTGAATGAGGCATACTAGCGATTTGACTGACCATATTCTTATACATATATAATATTTAACTTTTAATTATAATATATATATATATATATATATATATATATAAGGTGTGTTTTAAAACATTTTAAAACTCCAAGGGTTTATATAAATTTTTGAAATTTAAACTATTAAATTTTAAATTTAAATAAACCAATTAATTAGATTTAATATTTATCTATTAATTAACTTTTAATTAATTTATTAAATCTTGTAAGGATTATCTAATTAAATTAAAAAATTAATTTAATCCTAATCCATATCCCTTCTAGATTTCGAAAATATGGGGATAGGATAATTTCCTTATTTTTCTCAATTATCCAATAAGACAACTATTATCCAAAACAAAGAAACCCTAATCTTTATAGCATATTTCGAAATTTCCAAGGGAGGAGGCTAGGGTTTTCAAAACCCTAACCCTAATTTCGATTAGGGTTCTTTGGAGACTAGAGTTTCCAAAAAACCTTTGATCCACAACCCTAAAAATCGAAAAAATGGCCTTTAGGGTTTAATAGCTATAAACCCTAATTTGCAATTCAATAATTATAACAATTCAATTTAAAACAAACAAAGGCTCTGATACCACTGATGGGTTTTAGGCAAAACAAATGAACTAGAAAACAATTCCCAAGTTCACATGCAACCTACTTTGGATCTATGTTTTATCTATTGAACATACAACTTTGAATTGCAAAACAAGAACCCTAGAGGAGAGAGGCTATAATCGAAATTTACAAACTAGGGTTTAGTAATTACATACCTTTCAATTGTTATAGTAAACAATTGATGATTCCCTTGATCTTGATCTTGTTCTTCTTGGAAGCTTAGCACCACAAGTGTAATGCCTCTAATGGAATCACACACAAACTAGCAAGAAGGAAAGTTGAGGAGAGAGGGGAGAGGGAGTATGCAAAATTTTGGCCCTTAGGGTTTCTTCAAAAGAAAAGAGTGGCCAAAACATGAACCAGGAGGCTCCTTATATAGCTGAGGGATCTAGGGTTTAGGGGAAACCCTAGTTATCCTTTGCTTAGGGCCTAAGCAAACCCAAGGGCCTTATCCAAGCCCCTATGGATGAAATTATTAGGGTTTCCCCTAAAGATTTCGTCCACCCTTATCCAAGGGGGTTCTAGAGCCTTCCACTCAACTATTAGATAATTGCAAACTAGTCCCTGCACCTTATAATTAATTCTTTTAACCCCAAAATTAATTCTAATTAATTTCTGGCTAACAATTAATTAAACAAAATGATTTCTTATTAATATATTAATCTTTTAACATATTAATAAATTCATTTATATTAACTTATTAATCTTATAATAAATTAATATCTCTCCTTTCATAATTTCCTTGTCTGGTTGCTAGGTTTGAGGGCAACCTAAAAGGACTGTGCTGCTATCAATTCAAGTACATACCAATTATAGTTATGGGCTTAGACACCTAATCCAACAATAGATTGGTATCAGAGCTATTGTTTATAGTGAACTGAGTATACCGAACCTTACATGGTATACAACTATAAGCACTAAAGGGGTCGAAGCACTCTGAAACTAAAAGTATACTTTAAAATATAAGTGTTTTACAAGAAATATAAAAGTATACATATATACAAGAAATTGTACCATAAAAATAACTACATAAAAGTATTTTGGATGAGTTGGGCACTACGGTTAAACCTGAATAGTTATGTAATCATGTGTGGGGCCAATATAACCTGATCAACTATATTTTTCCGAGATATGACCAACATGTGTTTGGGAGTGACTGTGGTGTCATGACAAGTCCAAAACTCACCAAATCTGATACTAATGAAGCACATAGCTAAAATACTATAGGAGTATTTTATAACACTATATCACTGCATAGGGTCGTGACAAGTAGTACACATCCTTTCAAATGAAAGACCTGCAATTCCTTGTTTATGATAGTAAACCTTTATTGTAGATATCTGTTATCGCCGTAGGATTAAGATATATCTTGTTCGAAAGTATCTGATTCATGATCAATGCAGAAATATTGTCTTCATTTTCCCATTGTATCTTTTTGAGAAAGATGCCTCCTAGGAAGAGACCCAACAGAAAGAACAACAGCCCTCCAACGAATCCTCCGCCACCACCTCCTCAGTTCGATCCTGCAATGTTTCAAGAAGCGGTTACGACCGTTGTGGCTGTCGCAACGTCGCAGATTAATTCTGGCGGCTCTAGCGGATCAGAAAGTGGTACCTATCCCCTTAATCTTGATGATGTTTAGGGACTCCAGAAGGAGTGTTCCTACAAAGCTTTTATGAATGAAAAGCCCAAATCCTTTGACGGCAATGGAGGTGTCATTGCCCTAACTCGTTGGTTTGAAAAGATCGAATCAATTTTCGAGATCTGTGCGTGCCTCGAGGCAAGCAAAGTAAAGTTCGCTGCCTGCACCTTTACCAATAGAGTCCTGACTTGGTGGAATAGCTGAGTCAAATCCCTAACTCTACCGGTAGCCAATGCCACGGGTTGGGAGAGTTTGAAAGAGTTAATGCTTGCAGAGTATTGCCCATGGGTATAGATGCAAAAGCTAAAGCATGAGCTTTGAAACCTAAAGATGAAGGGTTCCGACAATGCCACGTACACTGCTAGGTTCTGCGACCTGGCTCTTCTATGTCCCGGGATGGTCACCCCAGAAAGCAAGAAAATCGAGAGGTATATATGGGGATTGACACCCTAACTCTAGGGAACGTCTTGGCTGCAAAACCTCTCACGTCTTGGTAGCCATTCCCGAACCACCAAGGGAGAGTGGTGAAAAGAAAAAGTTCTAGAACAAGCGCAAGGGCAAGTCTCCGTAGGAGCCCTCCAAGAAACAACGAGAAGTGGTAGTTCATGTTGATACTACTCCTACCACTGCCCCTACACCTCCAACACCTGGAAGTAGATATGATGGAAACCTTCCAGAGTGTGACAAGTGTAACTTCCACCATCACTGACCGTGCAGTGAAATGTTGTGCAACAGCTGTGGCAAGAAGAGGCACACAACTCGTTTTTGCAAGACACAAGCCGAACCAACCAATCAGGCTCCTAGAGCGGGAGTTGGTAAAGCCTGCTGTGGCTCTGGTGAAACCGGGCACTTCAAGAGAAATTTCCCAAAGGCAATGGCTGGCGACACAGGGAGAGTGGTAGCCATGGGCCAGGAGGAAGCAGTCGCTGATCCCACCGTAGTTACGGGTACGTTCCTCCTTGACAACTCTTATGCATGCATTCTTTTCTATGATGGTGCGGAGAGAAGTTTTGTTAGTCATGCATTTAAGCATCTACTCAAGCATATATCCCAACGTTTAACTGAAACATTTTCCGTCGAGATGGCTAACAGAAAGAAAGAGAGCACTAATGATATATTCATAGGTTGTACCCTTACCTTAAATGACCGTTATTTTCCAATCGACCTTATGCCAGTTTCCATAAAAAGCTTCGATGTCATCATCGGCATGGATTAATTGAGCCCCAATCATGGTGATATCCTTTGTTATGAAAAATCCATTCATCTCAATCTGTCATCTGGTGAAGCTCTCATTATTTATGGTGATAAACTCAGCTCAAACCTTCGTATCATTTCTTGCATCAAAGCCCATAAATATATGCGAAAGGAGTGCCATGCATTCCTAGCCCATGTCTTTAACGAGAATAGGGTTAAAGACCTTAAGAGCATCCCCGAAGTCTTGAACTGTCCTGATGTCTTCCGTGAGGATCTTCCCAGAATTCCTCCCGAGCGCCAAGTCGAGTTCCGAATCGACTTAATCCCAGGAGCTACCCCCGTAGCTAAATCCCCTCGTGGGCAGAAATGCAAGAGTTATCCATCCAGCTCAATGAACTACTCAACAAGGGATTCATCAGACCGAGTTCCTCACCCTGGGGAGCCCCAGTCTTATTTGTGAAAAAGAAGGATGGTTTCTTTCGGATGTTCATAGATTATCGCGAATTGAACAAGCTTGCCATCCAAAGCAGGTTTCCCTCTTCCCCAAATCGACGACCTCTTCGATCAAATTTAAGGAGCCAATTACTTCTCGAAGATAGACCTGAGATCAGGGTACCATCAGCTACGAGTCCATGAGGGTGATGTTCCTAAGACAACATTCTAAAAATCGGTATGGTCTCTATGAGTTTGTAGTGATGTGCTTTGGTCTAACCAACACAATGGCGGTATTCATGGATCTGATGAATCGGGTGTGCCGCCCCTTCATGGACAAGTTTATGATAGTATTCATTGATGATATACTTGTCTATTCCCGAAGCGAGGAAGATCATAGAAAGAACTTGAGGCTAGTGCTAAAAACTTTAAGGGCAGAGAAACTGTATGAAAAATTCTCAATGTGCGAATTCTAGATCTGAAAGGTAACTTTCCTCGGTCACATGGTTAGCGAGGAAGGCATACACGTGGACCCTTCCAAAATCAAGGCGATTGAGAATTGGTCAGAAACGACGACGCCCACAAAATTCCATCAATTCTTGGCTCTTGCTGGCTACTATCGTAGATTTATCCAGAATTTCTCTAGGATTGCTAAGCCTTTGACCACCCTGATTCAGAAAGGTGTAACCTTTATTTGGGGGAGAAAGTCAAGACACCGCATTTCAAACATTGAAGCGGGCCTTATGCAGTGCACCTATCCTATATCTGCCAGAAGGGACGGAAGACTTCGTTGTCTACTGCGATGCATCCAATTAGGGCTAAGATGTGTGCTCACACAGCTAGGAAAGGTTATTGCCTATGCCTCAAGACAGCTAAAGGCACACGAAGTCAATTATACAACTCACGATTTGGAGTTAGGAGCAGTGGTCTTCACATTAAAGATATGGAGACATTATCTCTACGGATTCAGGTGTACTGTCTTTACTAACCATAAGAGCCTACAACACATTTTCGATCAGAAAGAGTTGAACATGAGGCAATGGCTATGGTTAGAGCTACTCAACGATTATGAGTGCGAAATACGCTTTCATCCTGACAAGGACAATGTGGTAACAGATACCCTCAGTCAGAAGGAGTATTCGTGTCACAGAGTGAAGGCACAAACAATGACCATCCATACCCATCTGTCTGCACAAATCAGAGAGGCACAGTTAGAAGCCCTAAAACCAAAAAAACATGTTGAATGAAGCCTTAAGGCGAATGGAAAAGAACTTAGAGATCTAGGGAGACGAAGTTTATTATTTCATGAACCGGATCTGGACCCCAAAGTTTGGTGGTTACAGGGAGGTTGTCATGAATGAAGCTCACAAGACTAGATACTTTGTTCACCTAGGTTCAGATAAGATGTACCTGGATCTAAAAAAGCTTTATTGGTGGCCAAATGTGAAAGTAGAGATCGCTACCTTCATGGGCAAGTGCCTGACTTGTGCCAAGGTGAAGGTAGAATATCGAAAGCCCTCAGGTCTACTTCAACAATCAGAAATACCTGAGTGGGAGTGGCAAGTAGTAGCGATGGATTCCATCACTAAACTGCCCAAGACTCCAAGTGGTTATTACACTATCTGGGTAACCATTGACAGATTGATTAAATCCGCCCACTTCCTGCCAATCAAAGAAACATTCAAGATGGAAAGACTAACACGAATCTACATCCAAGAGATAGTTTGTCTGCATGGTGTGCCTGAGTGAATTATCTCTGATTGGGATAGCAGATTCACCTCGAGATTTTGGCAATCACCGTAGAAGGCTCTTGGAACTAAGCTGGATATGAGCACAGCTTACCATCCACAGACCGATGGGCAGAGTGAGAAGGCCATTCAAACATTGGAAGACATGTTGAGAGCGTGCGTTATAGACTTTGGCACGTCTTGGGATGCCCATTTGCCCTTGGTCGAGTTCTCCTACAACAACAGCTATCACACTAGTATCAAGGTTGCGTCGTTTGAAACCTTCTATGGCTGTAAGTGCCTCTGTGTTGGGCTGAGGTGGGTGACACGAAACTAGCTGGAGGTCAAGTCCCTGATAGCTCTCTCACTGGCCCAGAAGTCATATGTGAAACCACAGAAAAGATCATACAAATCAGAGAACGTCTAAAAGCTTCAAGAGATAGACAAAAGAGCTATGTCGATAAGAGACGGAAACCTTTGGAGTTCCAGGTTGGTGACCGTGTTCTATTGAAGGTCTCACCCTGGAAAGGCATGATATGCTTTGGAAAGCTTGGAAAGCTGAATCTGAGATACATAGGACCATTCGAGATCCTCGCTAGGATTCGTCCCGTAGCATACAAACTTAGTTTACCCCAAGAGCTTAGCAACATTCATCCCGTTTTCCACATATCAAACCTTAAATAGTGTCTATCCAACGAAACCCTTTTCATCCTTCTTAATGAGATCGAGATCAACGAGAACCTTAATTTTGTCGAAGAACCAGTCGAAATCATGGATCGGGAAGTCAAGAGAACAAAACAAAGATGCATACCGATAGTGAAGATCCGCCAAAATGCTAAGCGGGGACTTGAATTCACTTGGGAGCGAGAAGACTCAATGCAACTAAAGTACCCTCATCTTTTTCCTTGTCCATGATTTGTATTCTATGTTAGAATTCCGGGATGAAATTCCCTCTATCGGGGGGATGATGTGACAACCTTAAATCTTTTTCCGTTAACGTTAGCCCGATTCCTTTAATAAATTTGGATTTTTTTTTCTGTTAAATTCTTATGGTTTGGAAAATTGCTTAAGTATATAATGAAATTTTATATAAGAGTTGAAACTAAAAATTGCACGAAAACAGGAGTTACTTCGAAAATCAGCGAATCGGTCCTGTCTGGTGTTCACGGTCGTGAACCCAATCACGGCCATAAACCCGTTCGCAGCTGGTGGCCCCCACCACCGACCATAAAGCCAACCTATATATATGTGACAACCCGAAATTTTCATTCGGTCAAACCCTAAAAGTCAATCACTTCATATTATAACTCAAGTTCACTTTTACTTGTTTTTGGGAAAAATAAGTTCATTTGATTATTTTAAAAATTAATCTTTAAACGAACGGGTGAACGGATGGGTCGTCTCGGGTCTCGAAATTTCTAAACCGCTAACACCTCGTGTCTTAGAAGTTCACGGCCAAACTTTTATGTTTGAGCCGGAAAATCATCCAAAAATCGTGAACTCATGCATAAGCATGAGTTTACTCCTCAAATTTAGTCACTTTTTGTTTTTCACCCTAAAAGAGTAAACTCCAAAAGAGTAAACTCAAGAACACTCTCAAGTATCATCCTAGAATTAAATCAAGATCTTCAAACTTGTAAGTGTTCTAGCCATTCCAAGTTGATATAAAACTTGATGTAGTGTTTGTGCATCTATTCATCCATTAATTTTTGTGTTTTGATTAGATTTCCAAAAACACCAAGAACACACACTAAGTGTTCTTGGACTTTTAGCATAGTTCAAGCTTCCTTATAGTAAGTCACTACTAGAAAAAGGTCGTTTAATGACGTGCAAACAATGACACTCGCTGATAGAGGACGCGCATTCGTGCGTGCCCTAAAAAATAATGTCAGTTTTGAAAATTTTGAAGGATAGAGGACACGCATTTGTGCGTGCCCCAAAAATTAGTGTCAAAACGGAAAAAAAAGGAAATACGGAGGGCGCCTTTCATAAAATGTGCGTCGTCTAAATGTGTCGCTTTATAACATTTTAATGAAACACGCGTTTTTAAGGCGGGATTTCACCCGCCTATTGAATCCCAAAAATTAACACCCCCCTCCCCCCCCCCCCCCCCCGCCTCTCCTAATCAGCAAGAAAAAACCCTAGGCCCTTCTTTTTCTTCTTCTTTAAAGTTATCAATCAAAAATTAAGCAACATTCTCTTCCATTTTCATTTAGATTGCTAGTTCACTAAAATGTTGGGTATGAGTTTTTGGATAACGCTTTTGATGATTCCGATAATGTATTAGTTCGTCCGATTGGATGCACATTTACTATAAAATTTGGGGACTTTCTTTTATGCATCACTACCCTCTTCTGTTTCAATCATTCCAAGTTCATCGTATAACAAGGCTTCGTTGGTTTTATTAGCTAATGATCTCTTTCTAGATGTTTATTGATCTCCAGTTAATTCGTTCACCCCCTTTTTTTTAGGGTTTTCTGCTCCCCACATTTCTTGTTTCACGTTTGTATGAAAAAAGTCTTTACTCATGTTATTCGATTTCCCCCCTTTTCATTTCCATTTCTCTAGGGTTTGTTTGTTTGTTTCGTAATGTTTTCTGAATAAGCGTCGACACGATTCTTGTTTGCAGCTAAACAACCGTGAATTTCTCAGAGTGATCGGAAGAGGAAAAATAGAAGATAGACGAAGAAGAAGAAGAAAAGCGAACAAATGGGATTTCTTCACCTGGTGTGTTAATCTTTAATCGCTCTCTCTTGATCCTGCTCTCGCTATCGCTATCTAGCAATTAACGATCTCACTAAGCTCTTTGATTTTATTTTTCGATTCTTTTATCGTTTAATTGTTGATTTCTGTTCGTAGCTTCTTCGTCTAATCTCTTTGTGTTGCAGGATTTTTGGATTTCTTTATCTTACTTTTTATACATATACTTGTTATTTCTAACGTTATGGATGCAGGATCTGTAAGTTCTTCGGCTACCAAGTCGCACTCACGATGCCCCCTTAAGGAGCAATACCTTCAAAGAAGAAATTCTAGTGAAAACGTAATAACCTCTCTTTTCATTGACAATCTTATCTAATATTTTTGATTATATTGTTGGTTACTGGAATGAATGGTTTAGTTGTGGTTCACTGAATTGTTTTTTTTAATTGATTTTGTGTAGTTGGATAGATTCATACCAAATAGATCAGCGATAGATTTTGATTATGCTCATTACATGCTAACGGAAGCCAAAAAAAGGTAAGGAAAATCCAATGGGGAGCTCACCTTCAAAGGAAGCATACAGGAAGCATTTAGCAGAAACCTTCAACATGAAGAGAACAAGGATTCTTGCTTTCAAAAACAAGCCTCCAACACCCACATATGCCATTCCTAACAACTGCTCTACATCCTTTCAACAATCAAAACTAGTAAAAGCGTGTAGATACATTCCTCACGTAATTAACATCGATCCATTTACAAAACACATTTCTTTTTCAGGTAATTAACTCGGTGAACACAGGGTCTCAAGTGTGTGCGCTTTTATGGAACAAAAATGAGCAGGAGCTGTTGAGTTCGCATGGGTTTACAAAGAATCAACTGACTCTTTGGAAGTACCCATCCATGGTTAAGATGGCGGAGCTCACTGGTCATACATCACGAGTTCTTTTCATGGCACAGGTATATATGTGTATACAGATACATTTGTTTTAATAAGTTTTTATTTTAATAATGATTATAACATGTTTGCAGAGTCCGGATGGATGTACAGTTGCATCTGCAGCAGGAGATGAGCCGTTGAGATTTTGGAATGTTTTTGGGAGCCCAGAAGTAGCTGCCAAAGCCGCTCCCAAGGCTGCAACTGAGCCATTTGCTCACTTGAACCGCTTTCGTTGATTCATAGAGTCATTACCCCGTTGGACAATGTATAAATTTGAATTGTATGTCATTGATTCATAGAGAAGGAACATGTAGAAGATTTTCAAGATTCTCAAGAAACTGTCTTTGACATGCCAGAAAGAGGAAAGATCAAATGACATGTTCACTGATGATATATTTGGTGAATCACCAACTGGAGTCTGAAAACCTGTAAGACACAAACATAAACACACACACACACTCATTATTTCCAAAATCTAATAACAGATTTGCTTATAAGGTTTTGTTATATATATATATATATATATATATATATATATATATATATATATATATATATATATATATCTTCAGGGAAAAGGAGATGGTTTAGCCATTCAAAGAAGTGGTCTTCAAGATAACTGGGATGATGCAGAAGGTTACTATAGTAAGTATATCTATAGCAAGATCTGACTCTTTTATTTACCCTTTATCACAAGTTTCCTAATTTACCCTTTTGACACATACAAACTACCATTTTGGAGAAGTACTTGATAGCAGATATGAAGTTCTTGCAGCACATGGGAAAGGTGTGTTTTCAACAGTTGTTCGTGCAAAAGATCTGAAGCAGGATCCACTGATCCAGAAGAAGTAGCAATAAAAATCATACATAACAATGACAAAATGTAAGCAATTTGTTTGACTTTGACTTTGACTTGGTCAATGAGTCAATGAGTATATGTTGATTTTATTGTTATGTTAGGTATAAAGTTGGATTGGAAGAACTGGTGATACTGAAGAAGTTAGTAGGTGCTAACATGGAGGATAGGCGCCACTGTGGTCAGTTTCATCATCTTGATTCCTTTTTTTTTCTTTTATTAAGTTACAACAATGGTCCCTGTGCTTTCTGACTTTACCCTGTTTTGTCCAAAGTTGAAACGTTTCTCAGTTTATTCCCTGGAACCTTGAAATAAGGACCAAAACTGAAAAAAGTTCTCTGAGTAAATTACAATCTAGTTCAAAGTTGAATCTTTTTACAATTTTTGTCCTCCTTTCAAGGTTTTATATTGATTTTGGTCCCTAGAACCTTGAAATAACGACCAAAGTCGTTATGAAATCTTAAATTAAGGACCAAAATCAAAACAAAACTTTGAAATAAGTACAAAAACTGAAAAAAGTTGAATTTTTTTAAGCAAGTTACAAACTTGGTCTTTGTGCTTTCTGCATCTTAACTGTATATGTCCAAAATTGGGTATTTTTACAGTTTTCATCCTTATTTCAAGGTTTCATATTGATTTTGGTCCCTGACACATTGAAATAAGGACCAAAATCGACATGAAACCTTAAAATAAGGACCAAAATCGATATGAAACCTTAAATTAAGGACCATAATCTATTTGGAACTTTGAAATAAGTAATTAAGTACCAAAACTGAAAAAAAAAATTTGAGTAAATTACAAAAATGGTCTATGTGCTTTCTAAATCTTACTGTATATATTCCAAGGTTGAATCTTTTTACAGTTTTTATCCTCCTTTCAAGGTTTTATTTTGATTTTGGTCCTTAGAACCTTGAAATAAGGACCAAAGTCGTTATGATAGTTGGGCTTTATTTCTTTGATCATAGTGTTGCTTGATAGTTAGCTCAACAGAAAGAGTTCAACCTCAAGAATCCTTCAGCCTATTACTTAATAAAAATTTGTAAATATAGTTAAACAAACTTTTACATTCTTATTTAATTCACAAATTCAACATGTTGACAAGGTAACACTTTTAGAATCTTGATTTGGGTCAAATAGTCTCTGAACACTACCAGTCATCTTGCACACCACCATCATCAACCTTGAAGTTTCCCCCTGTCATCTGATAATTGTTGCTCCATCAATAGTATAAACTTGTATAAGACAATTATTTCCTTCAGGTTTATAAAGTAGGCCCTTGTTTTAAGGTTTTGAACACTTTATATTAACAATTTTGTTTATCATTTCAGTTATGAGGAAATCCAAATGATGCACATACCTCCTCCCCATGTTAGCTGTGTGGTGGGGTACTCAAACTGATGAAGTTTTCCCTAAAGCATGGCATGGATTGACGACTACTATTAGAGAATCAAATGCAACTTATGTACTAGTTACTTCCTTTAAATTATACTCTCCTAAAATCTAACCTGGCTCACTCACTATTTCATATCTATAATACTTTCTATATTTTTTTTTGTTTTTATAAAAATATTAGAGACCCTGACTGAGGAGATTGCTATCAGTTAAGAAGGGGGGGGGGGGCACAAGAAAAAAAAAGATTTAACATAAAGGCACAAGAAAAAAAAAAGTTTAATTGTAATGGAACAAATTCTCTACGAAGAGAAGATCATAGATCAAGTATGTAATTTTTATAATGGCTAAACATATGGGCTTGCAAAGCAATGGCTTGGTGCTTCTGCAGTGATAAAGCAATGGTAACATTCTATACTTATGGCTTTCCATAATTAAAATAAAGCAATGTAAATGTAATATTGATTTACTTTTCCATTTTTTGTTGTCAGAATTGTTATTAGATGGACTTGCAGGGTTAAGCACTAAACATGGGCATCTATGTTTTTATGGAAATTGTGTTGTCTCCAAAGTAGATGATAGTTTTGCAACTGTTTTAAGCTCCTCTAATGCTTCCAAAGCTTTGTATGAAATTATGAGGTTGTTGCTTTTTTACTTAATGGATTTCATGAGTTAAGCACTAAACATGGGCATCTATGTTTCTTTAAATATAGCTGGCCTAATATATCAAAACAATAACCATTTACCTTTTTCCCATCTTCTTTTATCCTTCCAACTCCCCATATTAGAATTGATGAATATTGCAAAATTTGCTATTCGGATGTAAGGGTAAAATGGTAATTCGGTCTGATTCAGATGGTTTATTCAGTCTAGAAATGGTATCCTTATTGCTAATTCATGTTTAATATTAATTTGAAATTGTAAATGGCGTTCTTATTTCTTTAAAGGTTGAGTCAAGGCTAAAGGAAACAACTTCCAGACTTGAACAACAATTGGCAGAATAACAGGTTGCAAGATTGAAGGCTGAAGGAAACAACTTCGATCTAGACTTGAACAACAATTGTAAACGATGCTCTTTCCACTGAATCAGCTCTGGAATGCAGTCGCGGCTTGGCTCCGGAATCAGCAGCAGCACAAATTGTCAAAGTACAGAAACAAAAAAATGTCAAATTTGTAATAAAATATTATGCAATGGATTCTATTTTTTTGTATATGATATTTTGTATGACATTAAATTTTATGAAATGGATTATATTATTTGTATATGATATTTTATTTTCTATTATGAGGCATTAAATGCAAATTTAATTTGAAAATTAGTAAATCTATAAAAAATATATTTTTTTAAACATTTAAAATTATGATACGCAAAAATGTGTGTCATCTTCATTTATGACATGGCCTTTCTTGACAGGGGCTTTCTTGATACGCATTGCGTGTCATTAACACGCGCGTCGTAAGGTTACGACACGCGAATGTGTGTCGTCTTCCTTTATGACAGGGCCTTCCTTGATACGCATTGCGTGTCGTAAATGCGCGTCGTAATTGCGCGTCATAAACGAGCGTCGTAAATGCGCGTCGTCTAGCGCGTCGTCTCTCTTTATGACAGGGCCTTCCTTGACGCGCATTTGCGCGTTGTTTGAGCCTTTTACGACGCGCAATGAGCATTGTAAAAGGTTGTTTTGCTAGTAGTGCGGGTTGACCACCCCACTTGTGACTGTTAGCTATAGTCAACCAAAAGCGAGTGATGAACTATCCTTTTATTTGTTATTGTTCCGGCGTCGATGAAACATGCGGAAACTACCGCAAGGTGTGATCCTTGTACTACCTCAAGGTGTAATCCTTGTACTACCGCAAGGTGTAATTCTTGTACTACCGCATGTTGTAATCCTTGTACCACCACAAGGTGTAATTCTTGTACTACCGCAAGGTGTGATCCTTGTACTACCTCAAGGTGTAATCCTTGTACTACTACAAGGTGTATTTCTTGTACTACCGCAAGGTGTGATCCTTGTACTACCGCAAGGTGTAATCCTTGTACTACCGCAGCATGTGATTCTTGTGATAATAATAGGATGTATATGACTATGTCATACAGTCGCAACTACAGACTCATGGTAGCAACTTGTTAGAAACATTATACTTCGTCGCTATACAAGTATTAATGTTAAGTATAAGTTTCCCCTACTTATACCTTAGGTACTACTTGTATATTAAGTAGATAATTATACCTAGTACACATACTCGTATAGAATTGAAATAGATTTATACGTAGTGGTTTTACTCGTATAGAATTGAAATAAGATTTATACGTAGCAACTCTCGTTTGTATGGAATTACAAACACTTATATCCATAGTATAAGTGACTTATAGGTAAACTACTTATTTGGTAAGTAAACATTTATTCCTAGGATATATATATATATATATATATATATATATATATATATATATATATATATATATATATATATATATATAGTAAACGTTGGAGAGTCAAAATTATACTTTCAAAACTATACTTTTGAAACTCGGAATATGTATTATTTTATATGGAGTCAAAACATGTGGACTCACCAAATTTATGTTGACGTATTTTAAATTGCATGTGTTTTCAGGAAGTTGATACCTATGATACGAGAAATCACGTTACACTGCCCGGTGTTTCCGCCGACGGCCGGGGTGTGACAGATTGGTATCAGAGCTATTAACTATAGTGAATTAGTACTTTCTTAGGAAAGCACGACTATAGTTTAGGGCTTACTCTGTTTGGTTTAGGTATATCCCTTAACCTAAAAATAAAAAGTATTATTAAATTATACTACTGAAGGACTACTTACGGGACCGGTGACAAGGATAGACATGTCGATTTGGGTTGCTGGATTTTAGAACGGCTATTTGCTAAAATGATCCTGCCCATTCGACTGTCCTGACTGGCCGGTGCCTTATCAGCTAGATCTGAAGTAACAAACAATAATTAATAATAATCGTGAATACAACAAACACAAATATATAGAGTTATGTATGAACTCAGTCCCGCGTTGAGAACACATGTATAAACCAAAAATATAGAAAACCCAAATCCTCGATAAGAATTCAATGCAAGGTTTTAGGTCAAACTACTTAGTCGAGTTTTATTGTACATGGGCCGAACCACAACTAAATGTAGACTGATCACCTATGTTTAATTATGGTCAGGCTGATGCACAACTAAACTTGGATACGGTGGTTTATAGACTAAAACACTTGAAGATTTTAGAAGATTCAAGATAGATCTCAGATCAGGATACCATCAACTCGGAGTACAAGAAGATGATGTTCCGAAAACAGCATTTAGGACTCAGTATGGTCATTCAGAGTTCTTACTTATGCCTTTGGATTGACCAACGATCCAAAAATGTTCTAGGACTTCATGAATAGTTTTTGCAAACCGTACTTGGATAAATTGTGATGGTAGTTATCGATGATATATTGATATATTCACAAACCAAGGAAGAACACGGTCAACACATGCAAATAATCTTGGAGCTACTATGAAAAGAAAAGTTGTATGCCAAATGTGAGTTTTGGATTAGAGAAGTACAATTTTTAAGGTCATGTAGTTAGCAACGAAGGGATTCATGTCGAACCCTCCAAGATTGAAACAATTAATAATTAGGAAGCATCGAAGACGCCAACAGAAGTGCGTCAATTCCTAGGACTTGCTGGCTATTACCGCAAATTCATAGAGAATTTCTCCAAAATAGCCAAGCCACTTACAACACTAACCCAGAAGGATATGAAGTTCAACTGGGAAGATAACAAGAAGCTGCTTTTCAGAAACTAAAGCAAATGTTGTGTATTGCACCAATCCTATCTCTTCCAAAGGGGACAGAAGATTTTGTTGTATACCACAACGTATCAAATCAAGGATTGGGATGTGTGTTGACGCAAAGAGGAAAAGTTATTACCAACGCATCACGACAACTTAAGGTGCATGAGAATAACTACACTACCCATGACCTTGAATTGGGAGCTGTAGTTTTTGCACTGAGAAGTTGGAGACACACAATTGGCCAGAGAACATATAGGTAATACCTTATGTGCCGAGCTAGAAATAATCCACGAGACAACTCAAAACATCGTGCAAATTAAGATTAAAGGCAGCACGTGATCGTCAGAAGAGCTATGCTGACGTAAGACGTAAGCCTTTGGAATTCCAAGTTGGAGATAAAGTAATATTGAAGGTATCTCCTTGGAAAACTGTGATTCGATTGGGGAATCAAGGCAAACTAAACCCGCTATATATAGGACCTATTGAAATTCTAGCAAGAATTGGTTCTGTCGCATATCAACTTAAGTTACATCAAGTGCTAAGCAATATCCACAGAATTTTCCCCAAACTAATTAACAATTTCCCCTCCACAAGATAAATTTTGGGACGAAATTATTCTAACGAGTGGAATAGGTCAAAAACAATCACATGCGCTTATGCCAATCATGTAATGTGATTTTGTTAAACTAGTAAAGTGAAAAACTTTCTATATAATTCATGATAAAGTATGAACTTTCATACATAATTTATGATACAACTCAAATTATACATCCACACCATTCCAAAAATATAGAGAACATCTAAATCTGACTTCGCGTGAAGAAGTTATGACAAACCGAACACTATAAATCTTTATAATAAGAGGAATTTAAAATAGACTTAGAATTAGCTATTTAAGTCTAAAAGAGAGTTGTAGTGATCGTAAATACCTACGCATGCATATAAAGAATGTTAAAAACGGAGTTCGTATGCAAAAGTTATGGCACTCCGAAGATTTAGCTATTAAAAACCCTAAACTATCTAATTCACGACGTGAGTTTTATGACGCTCTCGACATTCTGTCATAATTCGGAATCTAGAAGCTTCAAGAGGATAAGAATCAATTCACGACGTGCATTTTATGACTCTCACGACGAGAGGAGTAATTCTGTCATAAATCGGAATCTAGAAGCTGCGAGAGGATAAGATCCAATTCACGACGTGAGTTTTATGACGCTCACGACATTCTATCATATTTCTAGAAGCTGCAAGAGAATAAGATCCAATTCACGACGTGAGTCTTATGATACTCACGAGGTGAGTGTCATAAAATCTTACTATAAATAGAGGCTTCGACCCATTCACTTCCTTACACCATTTTCTTTCTCCTCTCTCACTTGCTGAAGCTCTCTTGCATCCCGAGCCCCGACGAACTCGAACGCTGACTGTTTCGCTAAGATATCATAAAAATCACGCTACTAAGGTGAGTTTCACGGACCCACTTTCTAATATTTCGGGGGAAAACGCATGCTAGTCATTGTATATATGTTATTATTATGTCTATATGATAGTATATAGTTATGATAATCGAGATATGATTGTTCTAAATATAATATTTTGAATATATACAACTATTATTAATTTATCGGTATGTTAATATATTAATGTAGATCTTGAGTTATACTTAGGATTCTATATATATTTTGTGTGCGATATGGTTCCGAAGTTATATTCGGAAGTTTTATATGTTAAGTTATATATTATGTTGTAATTAATAGTTTTATGTCAAGATAAAACTAGATATGTTATTTGTTGTTATTATTAGTTTTATGTCAAAATAAAATTGGATATGTTGTTATTGTTAGTTTTATGTCAAGATAAAACTAGAAACATTATATGTTGTTATTATTGGTTTTAGGTCAAAATAAAACATGGTTTTTACTTCAAGATATAGCTGTTATACTGCCTAAATGTTATGAAGTTAGGAGTAATGTTTAAAAGCATAGTCTAGTAACATAGGGTTTTAGACACGAAAATGCTTTTGTTGTTAGAGCTATAGGAAGTCGTCAAAGTCTACCTAAGATACTGTATTCATCATCTAAGATAGGAGATCTTAGTGAAAGTCCTCTGACTTGTATTCGTTAATCCCGTGTGAGGGAGGAAATCGTCTAAATAGTATACGGGTTGACCACCCTACTTGTGACTGTTAGCTACAGTCAACCAAAAGTGAGTGATGAACTATCCTTCTATTTGTTATTGTTCCGGCGTCGATGAAACGTGCGGAATCGCAAGGTGTGATCCTTGTACTACCTCAAGGTGTAATCGTTGTACTACCGCAAGGTGTAATTCTTGTACTACCGCAACTTGTAATCCTTGTACCACCGCAAGGTGTGATTCTTGTACTACCGCAAGGTGTGATCCTTGTACTAGCGCAAGGTGTAATCCTTGTACTACTGTAAGGTGTAATTCTTGTACTACCGCAAGGTGTGATCCTTGTATTACCGCAAGATGTAATCCTTGTACTACCGCAACGTGTGATTCTTATGATAATAATAGGATGTATATGACTATGTCATACAGTCGCAACTACAGACTCATGGTAGCAACTTGTTAGAAACATTATACTTCGTCGCTATACAAGTATTAATGTTAAGTATAAGTTTCCCCTACATATACCTTAGGTACTACTTGTATATTAAGTAGATAATTATACCTAGCACACATACTCGTATAGAATTGAAATAGATTTATACGTAGTGGTTTTACTCGTATAGAATTGAAATAAGATTTATACGTAGCAACTCTCGTTTGTATGGAATTACAAACACTTATATCCATAGTATAAGAGACTTATAAGTAAACTACTTATTTGGTAAGTAAACATTTATTCCTAGGATATATATAGTAAACGTTGGAGAGTCAAAATTGTACTTTCAAAACTATACTTTGGAAACTCGGAATGTGTATTATTTTATATGGAGTCAAAACCTGTGGACTCACCAACTTTATGTTGACGTATTTTAAATTGCATGTGTTTTCAGGAAGTTGATAACTATGATACGATAAATCACGTTACACTGCCCAGTTTTTCTGCCGACGGCCAGGGTGTGACAGATTGGTATCAGAGCTATTAACTATAGTGAATTAGTACTTTCTTAGGAAAGCACGACTATAGTTTAGGGCTTACTCTGTTTGGTTTAGGTATATCCCTTAACCTAAAAATAAAAAGTATTATTAAATTATACTACTGAAGGACTACTTACGGGACCGGTGACAAGGATAGACATGTCGATTTGGGTTGCTGGATTTCAGAACGGCTATTTGCTAAAATGATCCTGCCCATTCGACTGTCCTGACTGGCCGGTGCCTTATCAGCTAGATCTGAAGTAACAAACAATAATTAATAATAATCGTGAATACAACAAACACAAATATATAGAGTTATGTATGAACTCAGTCCCGCGTTGAGAACACATGTATAAACCAAAAATATAGAAAACCCAAATCCTCGATAAGAATTCAATGCAAGGTTTTAGGTCAAACTACTTAGTCGAGTTTTATTGTACATGGGCCGAACCACAACTAAATGTAGACTGATCACCTATGTTTAATTATGGTCAGGCTGATGCACAACTAAACTTGGATACGGTGGTTTATAGACTAAAACACTTGAAGATTTTAGAAGATTCAAGATAGATCTCAGATCAGGATACCATCAACTCAGAGTACAAGAAGATGACGTTCCGAAAACAGCATTTAGGACTCAGTATGGTCATTCAGAGTTCTTACTTATGCCTTTAGATTGACCAACGATCCAAAAATGTTCTAGGACTTCATGAATAGTTTTTGCAAACCGTACTTGGATAAATTGTGATGGTAGTTATCGATGATATATTGATATATTCACAAACCAAGGAAGAACACGGTCAACACATGCAAATAATCTTGGAGCTACTATGAAAAGAAAAGTTGTATGCCAAATGTGAGTTTTGGATTAGAGAAGTACAATTTTTAAGGTCATGTAGTTAGCAACGAAGGGATTCATGTCGAACCCTCCAAGATTGAAACAATTAATAATTAGGAAGCATCGAAGACGCCAACAGAAGTGCGTCAATTCCTAGGACTTGCTGGCTATTACCGCAAATTCATAGAGAATTTCTCCAAAATAGCCAAGCCACTTACAACACTAACCCAGAAGGATATGAAGTTCAACTGGAAAGATAACAAGAAGCTGCTTTTCAGAAACTAAAGCAAATGTTGTGTATTGCACCAATCCTATCTCTTCCAAAGGGGACAGAAGATTTTGTTGTATACCACAACGTATCAAATCAAGGATTGGGATGTGTGTTGACGCAAAGAGGAAAAGTTATTACCAACGCATCACGACAACTTAAGGTGCATGAGAATAACTACACTACCCATGACCTTCAATTGGGAGCTGTAGTTTTTGCACTGGGAAGTTGGAGACACACAATTGGCCAGAGAACATATACGTAATACCTTATGTGCCGAGCTAGAAATAATCCACGAGACAACTCAAAACATCGTGCAAATTAAGATTAAAGGCAGCACGTGATCATCAGAAGAGCTATGCTGATGTAAGACGTAAGCCTTTAGAATTCCAAGTTGGAGATAAAGTAATATTGAAGGTATCTCCTTGGAAAATCTGTGATTCGATTGGGGAAACAAGGCAAACTAAACCCGCTATATATAGGACCTATTGAAATTCTAGCAAGAATTGGTTCTGTCGCATATCAACTTAAGTCACATCAAGTGCTAAGCAATATCCACAGAATTTTCCCCAAACTAATTAACAATTTCCCCTCCACAAGATAAATTTTGGGACGAAATTATTCTAACGGGGGGAATAGGTCAAAAACAATCACATGTGCTTATGCCAATCATGTAATGTGATTTTGTTAAACTAGTAAAGTGAAAAACTTTCTATATAATTCATGATAAAGTATGAACTTTCATACATAATTTATGATACAACTCAACTTATACATCCACACCATTCCAAAAATATAGAGAACATCTAAATCTGACTTCGCGTGAAGAAGTTATGACAAACCGAACACTATAAATTTTTATAATAAGAGGAATTTAAAATAGACTTAGAATTAGCTATTTAAGTCTAAAAGAGAGTTGTAGTGATCGTAAATACCTACGCATGCATATAAAGAATGTCAAAAACGGAGTTCGTATGCAAAAGTTATGGCACTCCGAAGATTTAGCTATTAAAAACCCTAAACTATCTAATTCACGACGTGAGTTTTATGACGCTCTCGACATTCTGTCATAATTCGGAATCTAGAAGCTTGGAAAGGATAAGAATCAATTCACGACGTGCATTTTATGACACTCACGACGAGAGGTGTAATTCTGTCATAAATCGGAATCTAGAAGCTGCGAGAGGATAAGATCCAATTCACGACGTGAGTTTTATGACTCTCACGACATTCTATCATATTTATAGAAGCTGCAAGAGAAGAAGATCCAATTCACGACGTGAGTCTTATGACACTCACGAGGTGAGTGTCATAAAATCTTACAATAAATAGAGGCTTCGACCCATTCACTTCCTTACACCATTTTCTTTCTCCTCTCTCACTTGCTGAAGCTCTCTTGCATCCCGAGCCCCGACGAACTCGCACGCTGACTGTTTCGCTTAGATATCATAAAAATCATGCTACTAAGGTGAGTTTCACGGACCCACTTTCTAATATTTCGGGGGAAAATGCATGCTAGTCATTGTATATATGTTATTATTATGTCTATATGATAGTATATAGTTATGATAATCGAGATATGATTGTTCTAAATATAATATTTTGAGTATATACAACTATTATTAATTTATCGGTATGTTAATATATTAATGTAGATCTTGAGTTATACTTAGGATTCTATATATATTTTGTGTGCGATATAGTTCCAAAGTTATATTCGGAAGTTTTATATGTTAAGTTATATAGTATGTTGCAAGTAATAGTTTTATGTCAAGATAAAACTAGATATGTTATTTGTTGTTATTATTAGTTTTATGTCAAAAAAAAACTGGATATGTTGTTATTGTTAGTTTTATGTCAAGATAAAATTAGAAACATTATATGTTGTTATTATTGGTTTTAGGTCAAAATAAAACCTGGTTTTTACTTCAAGATATAGCTGTTATACTGCCTAAATGTTATGAAGTTAGGAGTAATGTTTAAAAGCATAGTCTAGTAACATAGGGTTTTAGACACGAAAATGCTTTTGTTCGTAGAGCTATAGGAAGTCGTCAAAGTCTACCTGAGCTACTGTATTCATCATCTAAGATTGAAGATCTTAGTGAAAGTCCTCTGACTTGTATTCGTTAATCCCGTGTGAGCGAGGAAATCGTCTAAATAGTATACGGGTTGACCACCCCACTTGTGACTGTTAGCTACAGTCAACCAAAAGTGAGTGATGAACTATCCTTCTATTTGTTATTGTTCCGGCGTCGATGAAACGTGCGGAAACTACCGCAAAGTGTGATCCTTGTACTACCTCAAGGTGTAATCCTTGTACTACCGCAAGGTGTAATTCTTGTACTACCGCAACTTGTAATCCTTGTACCACCGCAAGGTGTGATTCTTGTACTACCGCAAGGTGTGATCCTTGTACTAGCGCAAGGTGTAATCCTTGTACTACTGTAAGGTGTAATTCTTGTACTACCGCAAGGTGTGATCCTTGTACTACCGCAAGATGTAATCCTTGTACTACCGCAACGTGTGATTCTTGTGATAATAATAGGATGTAATATGACAATGTCATACAGTCGCAACTACAGACTCATGGTAGCAACTTGTTAGAAACATTATACTTCGTCGCTATACAAGTATTAATGTTAAGTACAAGGTGTGATCCTTGTACTACCACAAGGTGTAATCCTTGTACTACCACAAGGTGTAATTCTTGTACTACCGCAAGGTGTGATCCTTGTACTACCGCAAGGTGTGATCCTTGTACTACCGCAAGGTGTAATCCTTGTACTACCGCAATGTGTGATTCTTGTGATAATAATAGGATGTATATGACTATGTCATACAGTCGCAACTACAAACTCATGGTAGCAACTTGTTAGAAACATTATACTTCGTCGCTATACAAGTATTAATGTTAAGTATAAGTTTCCCCTACTTATACCTTAGGTACTACTTGTATATTAAGTAGATAATTATACCTAGCGCACATACTCGTATAGAATTGAAATAGATTTATACGTAGTGGTTTTACTCGTATAGAATTGAAATAAGATTTATACGTACCAACTCTCGTTTGTATGGAATTAAAAACACTTATATCCATAGTATAAGAGACTTATAGGTAAACTACTTATTTGGTAAGTAAACATTTATTCCTAGGATATATATATAGTAAACGTTGGAGAGTCAAAATTGTACTTTCAAAACTATACTTTTGAAACTCGGAATATGTATTATTTTATATGGAGTCAAAACCTGTGGACTCACCAACTTTATGTTGACGTATTTTAAATTGCATGTGTTTTCAGGAAGTTGATAACTATGATACGAGAAATCACGTTACACTGCCCGGTGTTTCTGCCGACGGCCGGGGTGTGACAGATTGGTATCAGAGCTATTAACTATAGTGAATTAGTACTTTCTTCGGAAAGCACGACTATAGGTTAGGGCTTACTCTGTTTGGTTTAGGTATATCCCTTAACCTACAAATAAAAAGTATTATTAAATTTTACTACTGAAGGACTACTTACGGGAGCGGTGACAAGGATAGACATGTCGATTTGGGTTGCTGGATTTCAGAACGGCTATATGCTATAATGATCCTGCCCTTTCGACTGTCCTGACTGGCCGGTGCCTTATCAGCTAGACCTGAAGTAACAAAAAATAATTAATAATACACGTGAATACAACAAACACAAAGATATAGATTTATGTATGAACTCAGTTCCGCGATGAGAACACATGTATAAACCAAAAATATAGTAAACCCAAACCCTCGATAAGAATTCAATGCAAGGTTTTAGGTCAAACTACTTAGTCGAGTTTTATTATACATGAGCCGAACCACAACTAAATGTAGACTGATCACCTATGTTTAATTATGGTCAGGCTGATGCAAAACTAAACTTGGATACGGTGGTTTATAGACTAAAACACTTGAAGATTTTAGAAGATTCAAGATAGATCTCAGATCAGGATACCATCAACTCGGAGTACAAGAAGATGATGTTCTGAAAACAGCATTTAGGACTCAGTATGGTCATTCAGAGTTCTTACTTATGCCTTTGGATTGACCAACGATCCAAAAATGTTCTAGGACTTCATGAATAGTGTTTGCATACCGTACTTGGATAAATTGTGATAGTAGTTATCGATGTTATATTGATATATTCACAAACCAAGGAAGAACACGGTCAACACTTGCAAATAATCTTGGAGCTACTAAGAAAAGAAAAGTTGTACGCCAAATGTGAGTTTTGGATTAGAGAAGTACAATTTTTAAGGTCATGTAGTTAGCAACGAAGGGATTCATGTCGAACCCTCCAAGATTGAAAAAATTAATAATTAGGAAGCATCGAAGACGCCAACAGAAGTGCGTCAATTCCTAGGACTTGCTAGCAATTACCGTAAATTCATAGAGAATTTCTGCAAAACAGCCAAGCCACTTACAACACTAACCCAGAAGGATATGAAGATCATATGGGAAGATAAACAAGAAGCTGCTTTTTAGAAACTAAAGCAAATGTTGTGTATTGCACCAATCCTATCTCTTCCAGACGGGACAGAAGATTTCATTGTATACCGCGACATATCAAATCAAGGATTGGGATGTGTGTTGACGCAAAGAGGAAAAGTTATTACCAATGCATCACGACAACTTAAGGTGCATGAGAATAACTATACTACCCATGACCTTGAATTGGGAGCTGTAGTTTTTGCACTGGGAAGTTGGAGACACACAATTGGCCAGAGAACATATAGGTAATACCTTATGTGCCGAGCTAGAAATAATCCACGAGACAACTCAAAACATTGTGCAAATTAAGATTAAAGGCAGCAAGTGATCGTCAGAAGAGCTATGCTGACGTAAGACGTAAGCCTTTAGAATTCCAAGTTGGAGATAAAGTAATATTGAAGGTATCTCCTTGGAAAACTGTGATTCAATTGGGGAAACAAGGCAAACTAAACCCACTATATATAGGACCTATTGAAATTCTAGCAAGAATTGGTTCTGTCGCATATCAACTTAAGTTACATCAACTGCTAAGCAATATCCACAGAATTTTCCCCAAACTAATTAACAATTTCTCCTCCACAAGATAAATTTTGGGACGAAATTATTCTAACGGGGGGAATAGGTCAAAAACAATCACATGTGCTTATGCCAATCATGTAATGTGATTTTGTTAAACTAGTAAAGTGAAAAACTTTCTATATAATTCATGATAAAGTATGAACTTTCATACATAATTTATGATACAACTCAAATTATACATCCACACCATTCCAAAAATATAGAGAACATCTAAATCTGACTTCGCGTGAAGAAGTTATGATGAACCGAACACTATAAATCTTTATAATAAGAGGAATTTAAAATAGACTTAGAATTAGCTATTTAAGTCTAAAAGAGAGTTGTAGTGATCGTAGATACCTACGCATGCATATAAAGAATGTCAAAAACGGAGTTCGTATACAAAAGTTATGGCACTCCGAAGATTTAGCTATTAAAAACCCTAAACTATCTAATTCACGACGTGAGTTTTATGACGCTCACGACATTCTGTCATAATTCGGAATCTAGAAGCTTCGAGAGGATAAGAATCAATTCACGACGTGCATTTTATGGCACTCACGACGAGAGGAGTAATTATGTCATAAATCGGAATCTAGAAGCTGCGAGAGGATAAGATCCAATTCACGACGTGAGTTTTATGACGCTCACGGCATTCTATCATATTTTTAGAAGCTGCAAGATAATAAGATCCAATTCACGACATGAGTCTTATGACACTCACGAGGTGAGTGTCATAAAATCTTACTATAAATAGAGGCTTCGACCCATTCACTTCCTTACACCATTTTCTTTCTCATCTCTCACTTGCTGAAGCTCTCTTGCATTCCGAGCCCCGACAAACTCGCACGCTGACTGTTTCGCTTAGATATCATAAAAATCACGCTACTAAGGTGAGTTTCACGGACCCACTTTCTAATATTTCGGGGGAAAACGCATGCTAGTCATTGTATATATGTTATTATTATGTCTATATGATAGTATATAGTTATGATAATCGAGATATTATTGTTCTAAATATAATATTTTGAATATATACAACTATTATTAATTTATCGGTATGTTAATATATTAATGTAGATCTTGAGTTATACTTAGGATTCTATATATATTTTGTGTGCGATATAGTTCCGAAGTTATATTTGGAAGTTTTATATGTTAAGTTATATAGTATGTTGCAATTAATAGTTTTATGTCAAGATAAAACTAGATATGTTATTTGTTGTTATTATTAGTTTTATGTCAAAATAAAACTGGATATGTTATTATTGTTAGTTTTATGTCAAGATACAACTAGAAACATTATATGTTGTTATTATTGGTTTTAGGTCAAAATAAAACCTGGTTTTTACTTCAAGATATTGCTGTTATACTGCCTAAATGTTATGAAGTTAGGAGTAATGTTTAAAAACATAGTCTAGTAACTTAGGAAGTCGTCAAAGTCTACCTGAGCTACTATATTCATCATCTAAGATTGGGGATCTTAGTGAAAGTCCTCTGACTTGTATTCGTTAATCCCGTGTGAGCGAGGAAGTCGTCTAAATAGTATACGGGTAGACCACCGCACTTGTGACTGTTAGCTACAGTCAACCAAAAGCGAGTGATGAACTATCCGTTTATTTGTTATTGTTTCGGCGTCGATGAAACGTGCGGAAACTACCGCAAGGTGTGATCCTTGTACTACGTCAAGGTGTAATCCTTGTACTACTGCAAGGTGTAATTCTTGTACTACCGCAAGTTGTAATCCTTGTAGCACCGCAAGGTGTAATTCTTGTACTACCACAAGGTGTGATCCTTGTACTACCGCAAGGTGTAATCCTTGTACTATTGCAAGGTGTAATTCTTGTACTACCGCAAGGTGTGATCCTTGTACTACCGCAAGGTGTAATCCTTGTAGTACCGCAATGTGTGATTCTTGTGATAATAATAGGATGTATATGACTATGTCATACAGTCGCAACTACAGACTCATGGTAGCAACTTGTTAGAAACATTATACTTCGTCGCTATACAAGTATTAATGTTAAGTATAAGTTTCCCCCTACTTATACCCTAGGTACTACTTGTATATTAAGTAGATAATTATACCTAGCACACATACTCGTATAGAATTGAAATAGATTTATACGTAGTGGTTTTACTCGTATAGAATTGAAATAAGATTTATACGTAGCAACTCTCGTTTGTATGGAATTACAAACACTTATATCCATAGTATAAGAGACTTATAGGTAAACTACTTATTTGGTAAGTAAACTTATATACCTAGGATATATATAGTAAACGTTGGAGAGTCAAAATTATACTTTCAAAATTATACTTTTGAAACTCGGAATATGTATTATTTTATATGGAGTCCAAACCTGTGGACTCACCAACTTTATGTTGACGTATTTTAAATTGCATGTGTTTTTAGGAAGTTGATAACTATGATACGAGAAATCACGTTACACTGCCCGGACTTTCTGCCGACGGCTGGGGTGTGACAGATTGGTATCAGAGCTATTAACTATAGTGAATTAGTACTTTCTTAGGAAAGCACGACTATAGGTTAGGGCTTACTCTGTTTGGTTTAGGTATATCCCTTAACCTACAAATAAAAAGTATTATTAAATTATACTACTGAAGGACTACTTACGGGAGCAGTGATAAGGATTGACATGTCGATTTGGGTTGCTGGATTTCAAAACGGCTATATGCTAAAATGATCCTGCCCTTTCGACTGTCCTGACTGGCCGGTGCCTTATCAGCTAGACTGAAGTAACAAACAATAATTAATAATACTCGTGAATACAACAAACACAAAGATATAGAGTTATGTATGAACTCAGTCCCGCGATGAGAACACATGTATAAACCAAAAATATAGAAAACCCAAACCCTCGATAAGAATTCAATGCAAGGATTTCGGTCAAACTACTTAGTCGAGTTTTATTGTACATCGGCCGAACCACAACTAAATGTAGACTGATCACCTATGTTTAAATATGGTCAGGCTGATGCACAACTAAACTTGGATACGGTGGTTTATAGACTAAAACACTTGAAGATTTTAGAAGATTCAAGATAGATCTCAGATCAGGATACCATCAACTCGGAGTACAAGAGGATGATGTTCCGAAAACAGCATTTAGGACTTAGTATGGTCATTCAGAGTTCTTACTTATTCCTTTATATTGACTAACGATCCAAAAATGTTCTAGGACTTCATGAATAGTGTTCGCAAACCGTACTTGGATAAATTGTGATGGTAGTTATCGATGATATATTGATATATTCACAAACCAAGGAAGAACACGGTCAACACTTGCAAATAATCTTGGAGCTACTAAGAAAAGAAAATTTGTACGCCAAATGTGAGTTTTGGATTAGAGAAGTACAATTTTTAAGGTCATGTAGTTAGCAATGAAGGGATAGAAGACGCCAACAGAAGTGCGTCAATTCCTAGGACTTGCTGGCGATTACCGCAAATTCATAGAGAATTTCTCCAAAATAGCCAAGCCACTTACAACACTAACCCAGAAGGATATGAAGTTCAACTGGGAAGATAAAATGAAGCTGCTTTTCAGAAACTAAAGCAAATGTTGTGTATTGCACCAATCCTATCTCTTCCAGAGGGGACAGAAGATTTCGTTGTATACCGCGATGTATCAAATCAAGGATTGGGATGTGTGTTGACGCAAAGAGGAAAAGTTATTACAAACGCATCACGACACTTTAAGGTGCATGAGAATAACTACACTACCCATGACCTTGAATTGGGAGCTGTAGTTTTTGCACTGGGAAGTTGGAGACACATAATTGGCCAGAGAACATATAGGTAATACCTTATGTGCCGAGCTAGAAATAATCCACGAGACAACTCAAAACATCGTGCAAATTAAGATTAAAGGCAGCACGTGATCGTCAGAAGAGCTATGTTGACGTAAGACGTAAGCCTTTAGAATTCCAAGTTGGAGATAAAGTAATATTGAAGGTATCTCCTTGGAAAACTGTGATTCGATTGGGGAAACAAGGCAAACTAAACCCGCTATATATAGGACCTATTGAAATTCTAGCAAGAATTGGTTCTGTCGCATATCAACATAAGTTACATCAAGTGCTAAGTAATATCCACGGAATTTTCCCCAAACTAATTAACAATTTCCCATCCACAAGATAAATTTCGGGACGAAATTATTCTAACGGGGGGAGAATGTAACACAAGTCAAAATAGGTCAAAAACAATCACATGTGATTATGCCAATCATGTAATGTGATTTTGTTAAACTAGTAAAGTGAAAAACTTTCTATATAATTCATGATAAAGTATGAACTTTCATACATAATTTATGATACAACTCAAATTATACATCCACACGATTCCAAAAATATAGAGAACATCTAAATCTGACTTCGCGTGAAGAAGTTATGATAAACCGAACACTATAAATCTTTATAAATTAGAGGAATTTAAATTAGACTTAGAATTAGCTATTTAAGTCTAACAGAGAGTTGAAGTGATCGTAAATACCTACGCATGCCTACAAAGAATGTCAAAAACGGAGTTCTTATGCAAAAGTTATGGCATTCCGAAGATTTAGCTTTTAAAAACCCTAAACTAGCTAATTCACGACGTATGTTTTATGACGCTCACGACATTCTGTCATAATTTGGAATCTAGAAGCTGCGAGAGGATAAGAATCAATTCACGACGTGCATTTTATGACACTCATGACGAGAGGAGTAATTCTGTCATAAATCGGAATCTAGAAGCTGCGAGATGATAAGATCCAGTTCACGACGTGCGTTTTATGACGCTCACGACATTCTATCATAATTCTAGAAACTGCAAGAGGATAAGAGCCAATTCACGACGTGAGTCTTATGACACTCACGACGTGAGTGTCATAAAATCTTACTATAAATAGAGGCTTCGACCATTCACTTCCTTACACCATTTTCTTTCTCCTCTCTCACTTGCTGAAGCTCTCTTGCATCCCGAGCCCCGACGAACTCGCACGCTGACTGTTTCGCTTAGATATCATAAAAATCGCGCTATTAAGGTGAGTTTCACGGCCCCACTTTCTAATATTTCGGGGGAAAACGCATGCTAGTAATTGTATATATGTTATTATTATGTCTATATGATAGTATATAGTTATGATAATCGAGATATGATTGTTCTAAATATAATATTTTGAATATATACAACTATTATTAATTTATCGGTATGTTAATATATTAATGTAGATCTTGAGTTATACTTAGGATTCTATATATATTTTGTATGCGATATAGTTCCGAAGTTATATTCGGAAGTTTTATATGTTAAGTTATATAGTATGTTGCAATTAATAGTTTTATGTCAAGATAAAACTAGATATGTTATTTGTTGTTATTATTAGTTTTATGTCAAAATAAAACTGGATATGTTGTTATTGTTAGTTTTATGTCAAGATAAAACTAGAAACATTATATGTTGTTATTATTGGTTTTAGGTCAAAATAAAACCTGGTTTTTACTTCAAGATATAGTTGTTATACTGCCTAAATGTTATGAAGTTAGGAGTAATGTTTAAAAGCATAGTCTAGTAACTTAGGGTTTTAGAAACAAAAATGCTATTGTTGTTAGAGCTATAGGAAGTCGTCAAAGTCTACCTAAGCTACTGTATTCATCATCTAAGATTGGGGATCTTAGTGAAAGTCCTCTGACTTGTATTCGTTAATCCCGTGTGAGCGACGAAGTCGTCTAAATAGTATACGGGTTGACCACCCAACTTGTGACTGTTAGCTACAGTCAACCAAAAGCAAGTGATGAACTATCCTTTTATTTGTTATTGTTCCGGCATCGATGAAACGTGCGGAAACTACCGCAAGGTGTGATCCTTGTACTACCTCAAGGTGTAATCCTTGTACTACCGCAAGGTGTAATCCTTGTACTACCGCAAGGTGTAATTCTTGTACCACCGCAAGGTGTAATCCTTGTACCACCGCAAGGTGTAATCCTTGTACCACCGCAAAGTGTAATTCTTGTACTACCGCAAGGTGTGATCCTTGTACTACCACAAGGTGTAATCCTTGTACTACCACAAGGTGTAATTCTTGTACTACCGCAAGGTGTGATCCTTGTACTACCGCAAGGTGTGATCCTTGTACTACCGCAAGGTGTAATCCTTGTACTACCGCAATGTGTGATTCTTGTGATAATAATAGGATGTATATGACTATGTCATACAGTCGCAACTACAGACTCATGGTAGCAACTTGTTAGAAACATTATACTTCGTCGCTATACAAGTATTAATGTTAAGTATAAGTTTCCCCCTACTTATACCCTAGGTACTACTTGTATATTAAGTAGATAATTATACCTAGCACATATACTCGTATAGAATTGAAATAGATTTATACGTAGTGGTTTTACTCGTATAGAATTGAAATAAGATTTATACGTAGCAACTCTCGTTTGTATGGAATTACAAACACTTATATCCATAGTATAAGAGACTTATAGGTAAACTACTTATTTGGTAAGTAAACTTATATACCTAGGATATATATAGTAAACGTTGGAGAGTCAAAATTATACTTTCAAAACTATACTTTTGAAACTCGGAATATGTATTATTTTATATGGAGTCAAAACCTGTGGACTCACCAACTTTATGTTGACGTATTTTAAATTGCATGTGTTTTCAGGAAGTTGATAACTATGATACGAGAAATCACGTTACACTGCCCGGTGTTTCCGCTGACGGCTGGGGTGTGACATAATTGTCTTTGTGATAATTATATTGGTATGATTATATGATATGATTATGAGATTTGCTACGTGTGTAAGTGGTAGTAGCAAGGAATAGTTCTTCCCTGACTCGGTTGTTTGGATCGAAGGGTAGGTCAGTACCCTAGATATGCCTGACTGTATTATTATATCCTGATATTATATGATAATGGTAGGGGTGAAATAGTCCCCGGTTACCGGTTGAAAGATACCGATGGCAGATGCCGGTTGAAAGATACCGATTGCGAATACCGGTAGAAGGATACAAATGGCGGATACCGGTTGAAAGATACCGATGGCAGTTACCGATTGAAAGATACCAAAGGGATACATAGAACCTAAGCAATGCTTATACGTCTATTTAAGATATTTAGTATATGATTAGCATGTTTATGATGTTAGTACATGATCAGTATGTTTATGACATATTATTATGTGATAGTGGTAGGGGTGAAATAGTCCCCGGTTACCGGTTGAAAGACACCGATGGAAGTTATCGGTTGAAAGATACCGATCGTATTATGAGGTATGTGGTATGATGGGGGAACTCACTAAGCTTCGTGCTTACGGTTTACAGTTTTGGTTTCAGGTGCTTTGTTTTCAAAGGAAATGAGCCGGCTTGGTCGTAGTGCATCACACTATGTTTTCCGCACACGAGATCCATGAGATTATACTATGATATGGTTTCGTGATATTATATTTTGATTATTAACACTTTGATTTTATGTAATAACTCATTTAAAACGAAATTTTTGGCCTTGAATTTTGGGATGTTACAAGTTGGTATCAAAGCCTTGGTTTGAGGGATTCGGGCACACTCTCGGGTGTGTCTGGACTCATCCTGAGGACTTGGTATAAAAATTGTCAAAAGAAAATCATTTTTATAAAAAGGGTTTCAAAAGAATTTTGAAGGATAAAAGAACTTTGAAAAGAACAAGGTGTGTGATGCGTGCAATATTCATGAGGTAGCTACTTGACATTAGTGGGAAGTCCTTCAGCAGCTGAGGACTAGGTGGGTACGGAAACCTAGGAAAGCCTAGGAAGTGCTTTAGTGGGTTTGGTTGCGCTGTTAGCGAGCATTCAGGGTACCAGTTTGAGGAAGTGACTTGGAGGATTCAGGAGGATTACTGAGAGAAGTATGGATAAGTGTGGAAGGTAGTATTTGGCTCGTACTACTGAAAGCACAGGATCCATACTCGAATCTGTGAGAGTCTTTGAGAGTCTGAGAAGCTTCAAGGAGGACTTTGTGACTCGGTTTGGGGACATAGGATGTTCCTATTGTTGCATCTCAGCCATTGGCAAGCTAGTTGGTGAGCGTGACAGGGCGTCAGACCCTAAAGGGTATGAGTTCCAAGAGGTTTCAGATGCGAGATCGATTCAGAGCCTCGGGAAGAGAGGGTTGCACCATGTGCGTATAGTAGAGGGTCCCCAGGAGAAACCCACGACTTCTGATCATCGGGTAAGAGGCCAGCAGGGCCGGAGTCGGTGCAGCATGTAAAGGAGAGTGCACGAGGGAGTTGTCACTCCAAGGACTTGGGCTGCTATAGGGTAGCGGGGTTGGAAATGCCAGCGGAAGGTGGTAAGGATTCTTGGGTATATTCGAATCCTTGGAATGTCAGGTCGAAATGGTGTTAAGCACCCAAGAGTGAGATTCAGATTTTGGTTCCGACTCGAGAGCAAAGCCTGGGCCAGTCAATGCGCGATCGCAAGAATTCATCTTATCGGAGATTACTTGTAGAGTTATGGGAATGGACCACAGTGGTATTCCGTTCAGCCAAGGGAGGAATTTGGGAGCTCTTGGTATTCGCCTCGGGCCTTTGGGCCAGAGTTAGGGGTTCATTTGAAACCCAAGGTCTGTGGATTCTTAGAATTCTTCGGGAATGAAGATTTTATAGTTGGTTCCTGTCATCAGGATCAGGATTTCGTCAAATGTTCGTAGGTATGTCATCTTATGCCACTTCAAGGTGGATATTGGGAATCAGTATCGCTTCATAATTGTGAGTGTTTGGATGTGGATGCTCAAGAGGAATGTACTTTCGCATGGGTTGTGATCAGTTAGAGTTCAGTAGTACTGCAAGCTCGGAAGTGAGGACAAGGATTCGACAACCAAAATGAGAATATAGACCTCCAATGGTCAACATGACAGGTGGATTGAGGTGTCAGACTGGACCAGATTTTAAGAGTAATCTTCAAGATTTAGAGGATCGGCGATCTTAGGGTGTAACCGGTGACCGATTGCTAGCATGGGTAAGCACAGGTTTTCATCAATGGGATATTAGAAAGCGAGAAGGATTGGGAATCCTTCAATTCTCACATACGGTGAAGACTTAGCCGAAGCTAAGTGCGGGAGAATCGAGTAGGTGTCCAGGAGCATAAATATGTGTGAAACTAGGATGAGTTTCACATCCCCGTCAGGGGAAGGTGTGAAACTAGGATGACTATAAAATGAAGCTGGAAGTTTAGAAAACGTTATAACCTTTGGTTCATGTTTTTCCTTGGCTTCAGATAGCAGGTTTTGGGAATCAGTTTAGAGTTCAAGTTAGAACTCAAGTTCAGTGCGTTTCAGGTCGAGTGTGTGTTCGACCAGTATGGGGGTGTTGTAAGTCTGCGGGTGTAGCCGTAGCATTCACCAGATGGGCAGATAGTGTTAGGGTGTTGTAATCCTGTAGGTGTAGCCGTAGCATTCACCACATGGGCAGATAGTGTTAGGGTGTTGTAAGTCTGCGTGTAACGCCCGTAGATCCGGGCTAGTCAATTTAGAGGCAATAGGGGTCGAAGATGACTTTTCGACAAAATATTATTTAGAATAAATAATTTGAACCAAGTTGTATTATATGTCACAAGGTTTCCATACATATAAAGAACGCCGAAATCCAAGTTATGACCCGTCGAAGTTTCACGACGGAACCGGCACGGCACCGAGAAGCGTAAATAGTGAATTTACGATAGAGAGAGTTTTAGCCTTAAGCGATATAAACGAAATTCGTAAAGTATGTTAAACTAAGAACATCGATAAAAAGAAGGCCCAAATCTGACTTCGTATGAAGAAGTTATGATTTTTCGAAGTTTCGGATTAGCAGTGTATAGCCCGAAATTCGAATATTAGATCGAGTGATTTTTAGCCGACACGACCTAAATGAGAATCGAAGATCTCGTTAAGAGTAGTGTAACGAGAAAAAGATGGGCAAAAACGGACGTCAGATGAAGAAGTTATGAGGATTTAACGGACCAATCCTGTCCCGACCTGTTAATAATATAAAACTTAAAATCGAATCAAAATTAGCCAACGGAGTCTAAACGAAAGTTGTAGAATATGTTCCCATCTTCGCGTGAATATAAAGAACGTCTAAAACGGAGCTCGTACGCAAAAGTTACGAATTTTTAAAGTTGAAGCATGAAACTGCGAGACCTGATGTAACATCCGGAAATTTCAGGTATTATATTTATTCTTTTTATTTTGAGTTTTGAGGAAGAACTCGGCGAGTTGATGCACAGACTCGCCGAGTAGAGACGCAATTTCTCATTCGGATTAATGACCTGACTCGACGAGTCGCAATGGTGGACTCGGCGAGTCAGCGCTGTTTAATGAAACCCTAATTTCTCGGGTTTGGGGCCTATTTAAAGGGCCTTATGGCCGTCATTTGTGCTCACCAGTCCCCAGAGCGAAACCCTAGTGCATTTGAGCGTGAGGAGTGAGAGAAGGAGCCATTATCAACCATTGGAGGTGGTGTTTAGCAAGGGAAGGGAAGTTTTAGCTAAGAGGACGCAAGAAGATCAGCCTCCTGAAGATCTAAGGTCCAGAACATCACGTTTGAGGTACTATTTTTGATCCATTTTCTGTTAAGGTGATGTTCATGTTGATTTAGGATTTATTGAGCCCTTTTGTGGCTAGATCTAGTGCTCCCTTGGTCCCTTAAGCGAGTTAGGATCTGGATCTGGACCCTTGGAGGTCCAGAGTGTCCCTTTGTCCAAGCTTTTTATGAATCCATGGAGGTTTTGGTTTGGAATCCTTGTGCTTGAGGTCAAATCACCATTTAAGAGTCTTTGGGTGTGTTATATGCGCCAAGACATGGATTTTACGTGATGAATAAGCTTGGAAGGACTGGATCTATGAGTGAGTGAAGCAGATTTGACCTCAGAAGGTCGTTTGGGGTTGTGCATGGAATGCACTCGCCGAGTCCATTTCCAGACTCGACGAGTTGGTGCGGGTTGTTCAGTGTTTTCGATCCAGGGGTTGAGTGACCAAGTCGAGTGAGTGACTCGGTGAGTCAGAAGGGACTCAGAGGAATCGGGTCCCCGTAGAGACTCGGCGAGTCCACGCCAGACTCGGCGAGTTGAGTTGACCGTTGACCGTTGACCAGAGTTGAACGACGTTGACTTGATAGGGTTAGTCAACCTTAGTTGGGAAACTGTTAATTAGAGATGTATTGTGTTATAGGAGGGCTATAGCTTGGGAGATCAAGCACTAGTGATTTCAGGGATTTATGAGTTACCGAGATACGCGAGACGAGTCTTCTCACTATACTTTACCTTGAGTAGGTAAATAGAGTTATGAGATGCAGTGGTTGTATGCTATATATATATATATATATATATATATATATATATATATGTGTGTGTGTGTGTGTGTGTGTGTTATGTGTTGCACTGCATTCTTCTATGTGATTTATGTTGTGCATGTTTATCAGAGTTAGAACCTGAGGGTTCACAGAGTTTGGGTGCATGGACCCACAGAGTTATAGCCTCAAGTGGCTAATATGTGTTATATGTGGTATTTTGGGGAACTCACTAAGCTTTGTGCTTACAGTGTCTTGTGTTATGTGTTTTAGGTACTAGTGAGGATCGTGGGAAGGTGCTGGCCTGATCAGTACACACGCGAGATTTTTATGTTATGAGATCTTGGGATTTTTATTATGTTATGGATATGAATTTCAAACAATGACATTTTTATGAATACTAAATGAATTATGTCTTTATAAAATGCAAAAAATTGTTTTGAAATTTACGGTGTTACACCTGATGAAGGATCGATGACGTGGCGTGTTCTGAACCATCCATCGCTGAAGGAAGCCTCGCTTCGGATCTTGACACGTCGCCATTCGCTTTACGCCAGCGTACCTCGATTCTTATCCATCCTAGTCCGAAGTGCGAGTCAGCTGGTGCGAGCTGGCAACCCTATCCGAACTACACCCAGCATAGCTGCTGAACGCGCAGCGTAGTCCAAGTGGCTGGGCGCTTATAAAAGGCTGTGAAGATTTCCAAGTTTTTCACAACATTTCCTTTCTCTCTCTAGATTTCTTTCTCTCTCTAGCCTATTTTGAACCCCCAAAACCCTAGATAAAATCCCTAGCTCCCGAGGGAAGCCCCGAGGCTCCCGGAGTCCCGAGAAAAAGTTCCTTTCGGTTTCGAAACGCTGCTCCAAATAAAGTTCCGGTTTCGATTAAATTCGCTGTAAGTGAGCTATGCTTACGCAATTTTTAATATAGCTTCCAAATAATTACTGTAATGTTATTAGGTCCTTAAAATAATTATTTGGGCTATTATTATGAGTTATATTGAGTGTTATTTAACGCTTATATAATAATAATAGTCAGACTATTAATTTGTCGTGGTTATCGTTAGACTAAACCCTAGTGGTATAGATACTAGGTTTTATCAAAGGAAATTGTTTTGAGAGTATCGAAGCGTTGTACGAGTGCTGAGTCACCACCTTTCAGGTGAGTGCATAGTTACTCTCATCTTACAATAGATATGAAGTATTTTATATAAACTACGTGCTATGTGTGCATATTATCTGAATACTTGTTGTCTATGCTATGTTTTAAAGTATTTAAACTGTATACGTATGTTATATATACGAATATGTTGGGCATGACATGGGTAGATGAATGATGAGAGATAAAAGATGATGTGAGTAAACATTGGCAGCTATGGACTTAGTGCCTAATAAACATCGGCAACTATGGACTTAGTGCCTATTGGACAAACACCGGTAGCTATGAAATTAGTACCTGTTAAGAATTGGTAGCTATGGACTTAGTACCTATTAGATAAACACTGGTAGCTATGGATTTAGTACCCGATGAATAGACTATAGCAGCTATGGAATTAGTGCTTTACGAACGAACATTTGCAGCTATGGATTTAGTGCCAGTCCTATAACCCTGGAAGTAAGGGACTTCAGAATAAACGAATGCAGGATAGATGACTCTTAGGTTAAATCCTTAAGACTAAAGAAGATAATGGGGATGGGTAATTGGGTTGATTGTTTGATTGTTTAAACATAATAATTGTATTATTGTGGGTTGAAAACCCTATGTAGTCACCAGGTTTCCCAACCTGACCCACTCAGTTTATTTATATCACAGGTGTTGATACGAAGTCACATTACACTGAGAGATTAAAGAGATGTAGATCACTAGTGTAAATAAATGTAAGTTCCGTTTATGCTTATGTTTTTGTATTGACAATGACATCCCAAACATTTTAAAATGAATAAAATACGTTTCTTTGAAAATGTTTTGATAACGTATTTATCGTGTTTTCTTGGGAACAAATTCCGCAACATTTTTATGAAACGAAGTACTCTGATTTTTAAAAATCATAAACAAAATCAGTCTTTTCTGGCCATGAAAATTGGGGATGTCACAGTTAGTATCAGAGCATTAGTTTAAGCGAACTAGGAATATGGATTTATTTCTTAACTTAAACTTAGAATGCTAAGCGATGATTGTGAGGTGTGAGCACTAGCTTCTTTTAGGAATTATGCCTAAAACGCTTTTATGTGTTAAATGCTTTATGCCTTATATGTTGTTATTTATTCGGATCCATGGTCTGTTGTCGACCGAATTTGGAAACCTTATGTGTTTAGGATTCTAAATGTACGACTACGATATTAGAACTGGCATGTAAACGTTTTGGAGTGATAAGGATTATTTAAACGTTAATCCTAAGTAAAGGTCTAGATTCACCTTATTCGGTGTATAGATCAAGATGGAAAGGACCCATAGCGGAAACGTGAATGCAAATGAGAATAGGAACCAACCCCTAGTGGTTCTGCAAATACCTGTTGTAGAAGAAGTTGCACCTGAGCCAGTCACCATGGCTGGAGTTCAAGCCATGATTCGGGCTATGCTAGCTGAACAAAGGGAAGAAATGAGGAGGATGTCTAATAGGGACGAACCTACTATGCCCACTAAGCAACCCGAGCTGATTCTCGAGCAATCGGAGGAAGGGAACTACAGCCGCCAAGTGAGTCAAGTGGGGACTCAAGATGGCCCAGAGAGGAGAAACAATAAGGATGGGTGAATGTACAAGAATTTCTTGGGTGCGAAACCACGAAGTCTCTCAGGAAGCCCAAATCCTGTTGAGATTATGGATTGGATCTCCGAGATGGAAATGGTGTTTGAGAGCTGCGACTGTAGTGAGAAACAGAAGACTGTTTTCGACGTAAGACAACTGAAAAATGGAGTCTTGAGCTGGTGGAAGCTATTGGCAGATACGATGCCACGAGGAGAAGCCTTAAGCATGTCATAGGAAGAGTTCTTGGAACAATTGAAAATGCAGTACTGCTCGGAGATAGATCTGATAGACCTAAACAACGAGTTTCAGAACCTGAAGAAAGGGAAGATGAGTGTTGATGAGTATGCAACCGCATTCACCGAGAGGATGAAGCTATTCCCCTACTTGGTGCCTACTGAACTCTCCAAGATTGATAGGTTTGCTAACGGACTGCCCACTGACTTTGGCCCAATGGTCAAAATGGCAACTACCTTGAAAACAGTTTTTAGGACAGCTAAGAACGTAGAGGCCCAGATAAGAGAAAAGGTTCTAGAAAGAGATAAGGCAGGAGAGAAGCGGATGTTTGAAGGATCTTTAAGGTCCAACAATGAAAGCAAATTCTCAAAGCTTGGAGGAGGAGATGGAGGTGAAGCGAGATGGTGTGATAAATGCAAGAATAAGCATTATGGGAAGTGCAACGAAGAAGTGACTTGTTACAAGTGTGGGAGGACTGGTCACTATTCCAAGGGCTGCACACATAATGATAAAGTATGCTACAGATGTGGAGGCAAGGGGCACATCTCCAGAGACAGCCCAAGGAAAAATAAAGCAGCAAGACCAGAAACGCCACCAAGGCCAAGGGCATTTCACATGATCATCGACGAAGCAAAAAACCATGCGAGGAATCAAGGATGAGGACTTTATACCCGAAGATCAAGTTATGCAATAGCCATAGTATCGTATGATGTAGCCCATTAGAGGCATAGTCGAGGGTGAACTTGAACACCTATGTAATAGTTTCAAGAAATAATAAAATCTTCGTTTTGTTATCTGGTGTGTTAAATTGTTTTGTGATTTTCTTGTATGGTGACTTGGAAAACTGCGAGACGATACTTGGGACGAGTATGAGTAGGTGTGAATGGTAGTAGAGGCCTATACTACCGGAAGCACATGACTCACACTTGGATCAGGGAAAGTCACAAGGTTACCAAGAAGCTAGTAATTGATTTTGTTTTATTTAAGTTTGTCGTTACCATTGTTTCAGTAATGACTAAGAAAATTGTTGTCATCCTGACCCTAGTGGTCATATCACATTGAGTCCGACTACGATGAGTAGGTTACGTGGTTCAGAGAACCAAGTTTGATGTAGTGTCCGACTTAAACCAAACAATCGAAATCAAAGCGATCAATAGAAGTATCGTGCTCGTTGTTAAAGAAGTTGGTAGCTAGAAATGCTACATGTTAAAATGTGATTACATCACATTAGACCATGAAGGAAGGCATATTCCATTCCGAAATATGACTCTAAGAGACCTAAGTCTAAGCGTCGCAACATACGATGATAGGTCATTAGAATATGACACATCGATCCATAGTAGTAATAAAAGAACTTATCTTAATTTCGTATTAACTAAGGATTGACGTTGTGACTTGAAGGTCATAATTTGGAGTCTAACGTGAGATAGAGAGCGGATGAAAGATCCAGCACCGCCTGTAGCCAAGGAGTCTAAGAGTTAGATACTCGTTCGAAGAAACATCAAAGTTATGACTTAGGATGAATAGATAACGAATGGAGTCATCATGTGAGCCCTGTTTCGTTGATGATTCCGGGACGTAATCATCCTAAGGGGAGATAATTGTAACGCCCGTAGATCCGAGCTAGTCAATTTAGAGGCAATAGGGGTCGAGAAAGACTTTTCTACAAAAGATTATTTAGAATAAATAATTTGAACCAAGTTGTATTATATGTAACAAGGTTTCCATACATATAAAGAACGCCAAAATCCGAGTTATAACGAAGAAGTTATGACCCGTCGAAGTTTCGCGACGGAACCGGCACGGCACCGGGAAGCGTAAATAGTGAATTTATGATAGAGCGAGTTTTAGCCTTAATCGATATAAACGAAATTCGTAGAGTATGTTAAACTAAGAACATCGATAAAAAGAACGCCCAAATCTGACTTCGTATGAAGAAGTTATGATTTTTTGAAGTTTCGGATTAGCAGTGTATAGCCCGAAATTCGAATATTAGATCGAGTGAATTTTAGCCGACACGACCTAAATGAGAATCGAAGATCTCGTTAAGAGTAGCGTAACGAGAAAAAGATGGGCGAAAACAGACGTCGGATGAAGAAGTTATGAGGATTTAACGGACCAATCCTGTCCCGGCCTGTTAATAATATAAAATTTAAAATCGAATCAAAATTAGCCGACGGAGTCTAAACCAAAGTTGTAGAGTACGTTCCCACTTTCGCATGAATATAAAGAATGTCTAAAACGGAGCTCGTACATAAAAAGTTACGAATTTTTAAAGTTGAAGCATGAAATTGCGAGACTTGATGAAGGATCGATGACGTGGCACATTCTGAACCGTCCATCGCTGAAGGAAGCCTCGCTTCGGATCTTGACACATCGCCCTTCACTTTACGCCCCGTGTCCGAGTTCGGTACGCCCAGTGTACCTCGGTTCTTATCCATCCGAGTGCGAAGTGCGAGCCAGCTGGTGTGAGCTGGCAACCCTATCCGAACTACGCCCAGCGTAGCTGCTGAGCGCCTATAAAAAGCTGCAAAGATTTCCGAGTGTTTCACAACATTTCCTTTCTCTCTCTAGATTTCTTTCTCTCTCTAGCCTATTTTGAGCCCCCAAAACCCTAGATAAAATCCCTATCTCCCGAGGGAAGCCCCGAGGCTCCCGGAGTCCCGAGAAAAAGTGTCTTTCGGTTTCGAAATGTTGCTCCAAATAATGTTTCGGTTTTCGATAAAATTCGCTGTAAGTGAGCTAATCTTACGCAATTTTTAATATAGCTTCCAAATAATTATAGTAATGTTATTAGGTCCTTAAACTAATTATTTGGGCTATTATTATATTGAGTGTTATTTAACGCTTATATAATAATAATAGTCAGACTATTAATTTGTCGCAGTTATCGTTAGACTAAACCCTAGTGGTATTGATACTAGGTTTTATCGAAGGAAATTGTTTTGAGAGTATCGAAGCGTTGTCCGAGTGCTGAGTCACCACCTTTCAGGTGAGTGCATAGTTACTTTCATCGTACACGTAGATATGAAGTATTTTATATAAACTACGTGCTATGTGTGCAAATTATCTGAATACTTGTTGTCTATGCTGGATGAACGTTTTATACATGTTTTAAAGGATTTAAACTATATACGTATGTTATATATACGATATATGTTGGGCATGACATGGGTAGATGAATGATGAGAGATAAAAGATGATGTGAGTAAACATTGGCAACTATGGACTTAGTGCCTAATAAACATCGGCAGCTATGGACTTAGTGCCTATTAGACAAACACCGGTAGCTATGGAATTAGTACCTGTTAAGAATTGGTAGCTATGGACTTAGTACCTATTAGATAAACACTGGTAGCTATGGATTTAGTACCTGATGAATAGACTATAACAACTATTGAATTAGTGCTTTACGAACGAACATTGGCCGCTATGGATTTAGTGCCAGTCCTATAACCCTGGAAGTAAGGGACTTCAGAATAAACGAATGCAGGATAGATGACTCTTAGGTTAAATCCTTAAGTGTAAAGAAGATAATGGGGATGGGTAATTGGGTTGATTGTTTGATTGTTTAAACATAATAATTATATTATTGTGGGTTGAAAACCCTATGTGCTCACCAGGTTTCCCAAACTGACCCACTCAGTTTATTTATATCACATGTGTTAATACGAAGTCACATTACACTGAGAGATTAAAGAGATGTAGATCACTAGTGTAAATAAATCTAAGTTTCGTTTATGCTTATGTTTTTGTATTGACGATGACATCCCAAACATTTTAAAATGAATAAAATACGTTTCTTTGAAAATGTTTTGATAACGTATTTATCGTGTTTTTCTAGGAACAAATTCCGCAACATTTTTATGAAACGAAGTACTCTGATTTTTATAAAGCATAAACAAAATCGGTCTTTTCTGGCCGTGAAAATTGGGGATGTCACATTGCGGGTGTAGCCATTGCATTCACCAGATGGGAAGATAGTGTTAGGGTGTTGTAAGTCTGCGGGTGTAGCCGTAGCATTTACCAGATGGGCAGATAGTGTTAGGGTGTTGTTAGTCTGTGGGTGTAGCCGTAGCATTCACCAGATGGGCAGATAGTTTTAGGGTGTTGTAATTCTGCGGGTGTAGCCATAGCATTCACCAGATGGGCAGATAGTTTTAGGGTGTTGTAAGTCTACGGGTGTAGCCCTAGCATTCACCAGATGGGCAGACAGTTTTGGGGTGTTGTAAGTCTGCGGGTGTAGCCATAGCATTCACCAGATGGGTAGATAGTGATAGAGTGTTGTAAGATTGCGGGTGCAGCCGTATTATCCACTAGATTGGTTTATAGTATTAGCATGTTCATAGATCGTGAAAAGGACAGTAGTACCCACCAGTTCGGGTGTAGCATTAAGGAAATGGAAATCCACGAATTGGATTTCAGAATTTCCCAGTAGGATTAGATCAGGTTGAGCCAGTGATAAGACTGTAGGAGCGCCACTACAAATACGGGATCAGGGAAGCAATGCACCGTATAAGATTGCTTGTAATATAAGGCTACCATCGGTTAGGCAGCAATCACTTTTAGCCTATTTTTGGGTGACGTAAGGATTCGACGTAGGGACCCGACCGGTTGGATCGGGAGGTAGTTAGAGCCACAGTGCCATGATGACTAGTGGTAACTATTTCTAGAAAAGGAATTTCGTTCAAGAGTCGTGTGAGACGATTATGTGGCAGCGCTTTTTGCTTAGCGATCGGGCTGGAACCCGGTATCTCAGACGACTAACAGATGAATTGAGACTAGAGAGGTCTCAATGGATTTTAGGAAACATCTATGTAGTAGCATACTGCTTCAGGTAGTTCAGTGTTTGAGCAGTTTCAGGGTTTGGGCAGTGTTAGCATCTGCGCTTCAGGTCGCTACTACGGGAGAAATAGCTAGATGATTTGCAGAGTGACAAGTCACCCACAAGAGGAGTATTTGATCCTTAGCCGAGTATAAGTGATCTGCAGATGTAATTGGGTTGTGACCCAGGTTTATGGTGGGAACCACAAGTTATTAGAAGTGTGTAGTCAGTTGAGGGATAAACGGATTAGATCTAGCGATAACGATTCAACATGAATGTTCTGTCAGGGATTTAGACCATCTCCATACAACAGATTTCAGAGCAAGTAGATATGGATGATTGTGAGGAATTGGTTCGTCTACGAATGTTTGGCCTTTACAGGGATTGGTCACGACTACCCTAGGAAGCCTAGGGTGTGCCCAGGGTGGTGACCATGCTACCGGAGTGGTTTAGCATATAAGTAATGGTAAGGAATGATTTCGAGGACGAAATCTAATTTAAGTGGGGGAGAGTTGTAACACCTCGTTATAAAATAAATAAATAAATGTATAGAAGCCCTAAATTCAAGAATAAATGAGCAAGGCGTTAGTTCAAGGAGTTAAAAGTTCTAATTATAGAAGTTGGGGGATGAACTGTAATTCACCGATTAGTTTGTAAAGAATGTTGGAAGTTGAGAGTGATTGGGTAATTCTGGGTTTAATTTGAAATATAATCATGAAGGAAGGGGTTAAAGTGTAAGTATTAGATTCAATTTGAGAATAAATTATGGAGGAGGGGTTGTTTAGTAATTTTGGGGTTTATTATGAAAAAAATTTAGACGTCGGGGTCTAAAGGGTAATTATTGGATTAGATTTGAAAAGATCCCAAGAAGAGGGACCAGAATTGTAATTATGGGAAATATGTATATGGATCAGGTATATAACTCCTTTAGTCGTCAAACCCTAACCCTAATATGAGAGGCAGGCGTCACCCACCCTTATGCCTCCCTCCTGAGGCCATTCACCTCCTTCTTCATCTCTGACCCAGCACTGCCATTTCCCCTTCGCTGTCACCGATTAGTTTACCGGCGAAGAGAAGATCCATGCATCAACGTCGTGTTATTCAGGAGGAGCGGGAGAGTATGGATCGTGGAGGTCATGATTGCTGCCAGCGTCGATTCAGTCGGTGACGGAGGAGCAGTTCATCTCCGTCGCACCTGCTTTACTCCACTCTTTCTTATCCCTCAATTCGTTCAGGTTCCATAGTCCCTCCATGCCCCCTTCTTCTTACTCTGCCTGTTGTTGCTGATTTATCTCGTCACCACCAGCCGCCATGGTTGGTGGTTGCGAGTTTGGGTGGATGTGTGATGTTGCTTCGAGATTCGTGTGACTATTGGCTTTCTGTCACCGGGAGCGAGCTCTTGAAGACCACCCTTCGTGTGTGCTGCTGCCTAACGCCGTCACGACAGTCACTGCCACCTCTCTATGGTGTTGTCGTCGCCAACCGCCATCAGGAGGGTGGCTGGACTCATTTGCAAAAGAAAGAGTATGGGTGTGTTATGGGTGTATGTTCGTGTGTAATTGCTACTACCGGTTTCGATGGGGTTGTATGTGTGTTTGTGTGGCTGGAGAGTCCACCACCACCACCACCACCGTGAGGTGGTGGCTACCACCATGTGCCGCCGTCGGCCACCATTAGGTTGTGGTGTATATGTGATTTTTTAGTGTGATTGTGTGTGTGTGAGTGACTATTTGGGGTTTTGGCATTGTAAAATGTAACCGGAAAGAAAATAATGGAACAGAATTAAAAACCACCACCTTAGGGTGGTGGCTGCCACCACCGGCCGCCATGTCGGGTGGCGGTGTGTTTGCCTTGTGAGTTTGATTTGTTTGGGGGTGCTTGAAACCCTAATGGGCCCAATGAAGTCTAATGGACCCTAATAAAACCCTAATGGGCTCAATGATATTCTAGTGGGCTTGAAAGGCCCAATAAAGCTCTAATTGACCAAATAGCCCAACAAATTGATTAGTGGGCTAGTATATGGGTTGGAAACCCTAATTAGGGTTTTTAATAAAACCCTAATTTGGGGAATTAATAGGGATACACGAGAATTATTTAATAACTTGAAATATTAAGTAATAAACATTAGCAAGATTAATCTAAGCGATATTGGACTTAATGGATTAAGTCCTTAGAGGATTAAGTCCTTAATGGATTAAGTACGAAACCTAACCCTAATTGTCATTTTATGTGAAAACCACATCTCATTTGGGTTTATTATTGGCCTCTTTATTGGGCCTTGATGATCGGGTTATTAATGGGCCATCCAAAGTCAAGCAAATGGACTAGAATAATTGAACGTGCCTAGGGTAAGGCCCATGTAGGCCATAAATGAGCCATAGTTAGGCCTAGATGATTTTGAGACATTAGGCCATTGAGATGCCAATTGTTTGGACAGGAGTTTTGGTTGGGCATTAGAATGAGACCATGTGAAGGTTGGGCCCAATTTGGAAAATTGGGCCACCTGTTGGGTTTTGAGCCATAATTCGACTTATGGGCCTATGGATTGGGCCTTGGGCTTGAATAGAGACAACCTTTGGGTAGTGTAGTAATTATCCGAGTATGTATTTACGATTACGTGCGGGGACCCAATTATTAATTCGGTGTTATTATGATGTTGACAGATTTAGAATCTTTCATCCAGCAGTTGGGGTTGAGTCTGCGGGACTTCAGCAGTTGGGGTTGAGTCTGTGGGACTTTAGCGGTGTGGGGTTGAGTCTACGAGACTTCAGCAGTGCGAGATGAGTTACCTTCCAGTAGGGGTGGGTCTATAGCCACAATGTCGGCCCACCAACAGGGGTAGTTGGTAGATAATTGTCTTTGTGATAATTATCTTGGTATGCTTATGTGAGATGCTTATGAGATACGCTTATGTGATATGCTTTTGTGATATGCTATGTGTGTCAGTGGTAGTAGCAGGGAATAGTTCTTCACTGACTCGGTCGTTAGGATCAAAGGGTAGGTCAGTACCCAAGATATGCCTAACTGTATGATTATATCCTATTATTATATGATAGTGGTAGGGGGTGAAATAGTCCCCGGTTACCGGTTGAAAGATACCAATGGCAGATACCGGTTGAAAGATACCAATGTCGGATACCGGTTGAAAGATACCTATGGCAGTTACCGGTTGAAAGATACCGAAGGGGTACACAGAACCTATGCAATGCTTATCTGTTTGTTTATGATATGTTAGTATATGATTAGCATGTTTATGATGTTAGGACGTGATCAGTATGTTTATGATATATTATTATGTGATAGTGGTAGGGGTGAAATAGTCCCCGGTTACTGGTTCAAAGATACCGATGGAAGTTACCGGTTGAAAGATACTGATGGTATTATGTGGTATGTGGTATGATGGGGGAACTCACTAAGCTTCGTGCTTACGGTTTACAGTTTTGGTTTCAGGTGCTTTGTTTTCAAAGGAAAGGAGTCGGCTTGGTCGCAGCACATCACACTATGTTTTCCGCACACGAGATCCATGGGATTATACTCTGATATGGTTTCATGATATTATATTTTGATTATTAATACTTTGATTTTATGTAATAACTCATTTAAAACAAAAAATTTGGCCTTGAATTTTGGGATGTTACAACTAGGGACGTTAGTTCTGAAGTGTCATTTTTGTTCAGTGCTATTTTTACAAAAACTTGATTCGGAACTGTATGTACTTTCAGAAAAACTGTGGTTTTTTCTTTTAAAAATCCTGAACCTTTATTTTCTACAATACGAACAAATTCAATAGAATTTTGTACAAACGTAGAACAATCAATCTCATCCTCTACATAAATTTCACTCATGTCGCTTTCATCAAATTCAGAAACGTTTTCAGCGTCAAAAGTATTTTCTGAACTTAATTTTGTGCACAACGAGTCAAACTTTTGCATAGTATTAGATTTAATTTGTTCTTTATCCTTATCATCTAACATTTGTTTTAACATATTTGTAACATTCAAGATTTTTCTAGGTATTGCGATTAATTATCTTAATTAAATTATGGGATTGTTTGGTTGGGCTTTGACCTTTGGGCCTTACAAGTGGGTTGAGGTAACTGCGTATGCATGACGTACATTTCCACGTACGCCCATCGTACTTATGAGAATGAACCGCGGAGGCCATGCATGTACGCCCAACATATGTGTGTAGCTCTTTAAACACTAAAATTTAGGGTTTTCTCCCTATATAAAGAACATTACCCTAGTTTTTTCAGCCTCCCTTCACCCATAGCCAGCCACTACGAAAACCGTAGTTCATATTTGTGTTCCTTTGTGATTTGGAAGCCATTCGATAGTGTTTGGGAGTTGTGTTAGTGAGGAGGGAAGAAAGCAACTTGAAGAAGAAGCAAGGATCCACCAAGAGCTTGTAGATCTTGGAGATTGGCATCACTTCTGACCCTTTTGAGGTACCAAGTTCCTTACTTGGACATTGTATGCTTAGATTTGTTCATTTGGGTATTTTATGTCACCTTTAGACCCATTGTTGAGAATGCTTGAGTATTGAGGGTTTCAGAGCATAAGAGTTGTCCTTTTAGACTCTTAGAAGCATCTATGGTCATAAAAATCGGATCTTGATGGTTAATCCACAACTATGCAAGTGCTAGTTGGTCTTGAAGCTTGGTAAATGGACCAAAATCATGTTTTGCCCCCAACCATGCATGCCAACACATAAACTTTGTGACTTTATGGTTTAGGAGGTCTTAAAGGACCTGGATCTAGAGTTTAGACATAAGGACTTACTGGATTAAGTCATGAATGAAGCCCCAAGGAAGTTGGCCAGTACGCTGGGCGTACTCCTTGGTACGCCGCGCGTACTGGGTCAACTCCCCGTTTTGGTCAAGACTAGCGTACGCTGGGTGTACGTGCCAAGTACGTCGCGCGTACGCATGCAGAGTGGATGTTTTGGGCTTTTGGGCCTTAAGAGACTGGGCCTGGACTATTGGCCCCCGTAGCCCACTGTGAAGCATAATTTTGGACTTAGGAATCTTGAACTAGAGTATTGGGCCTATTGGGCCATGATTGGACCCTTCGAAGTTATCATATTTGGACTTGGAACTTTTTGGGCCCATTTGGGGGATAAGGCCCAATTCTGAAATTGGGCAATTAGTGGGCCCTTAGGGAGCCTTTTATGGGCCATAGGAGGGTTGGGCTTAATAAGCTAGAATTGGGACTTATGAATGTTCCAATTAGACCAAGGGGTAAAATGGTTATTTTACTCTATAATGTTATAGACTTTGATTAAGTGTTAATGTGATAATGATAGCTGGGAGTCATCGGAGTAGCTGTTAGAGACTACTTTCTGCGAGGTTCGACACACAGTTTTACGAGGTCAGTTACCTTCCAGTAGAAGTGGGTCTAAGGCACCTAGGCCGGCCCACTAGTAGTTGATTATAGTCGAGATGATTCTCTTTGTGATAATTGTCTGGTTTGCTACTACCTGGTTTATTTATGTGCTAGTATGATATGATATATGTGATAGTGGTAGTAGAAGGGAATAGTCCCCCGATTCGGTTGTTAGGACCGAAGGGTAGGTCGGGCTCCCCAGGTATGCCTGACAGTATGATTATAATATGTTATTATGTGGTAGTGGTAGGGGTGAAATAGTCCCCGTTTCCGGTTGAGATAGACCGGAGGGTAAGTCGGCACCCCATAATGGCTTGATATGGGTAGGTCGGCACCCCATAATGGCTTGACATGGGTAGGTCAGCACTCTAGAACAGCTTGACATGGGTAGGTCGGGCACCCCAAAATTGCCTGGCAGTATGTATATTCTATGGTATGTGGTATGATGGGGAAATTCACTAAGCTTTGTGCTTACAGTTTTCAGTTTTGTTTTAGGTACCTCTTCGTCAAAGGGGAAGGAGTCGGCGTGGTATCAGCGCATCACACACACTCACAAGATTATGTGTTTTGAGAATCATGGGATTATACTCTGATTTTACTACTATTTGATGATATGACTTTGAGACATGTTTATTATGATTTTATGTAATGAAATGAAATTTTTGGCCTTGAAAATTAGGATGTTACAATATTATTGTGTTCTTTGGACTGAATATATGCTTCTATTTTGTCAAAGCCCAATTTTGTACAAATCGGAAACATCATCAGAGGACACAATAGATTCACACTTATAGCACTCTGCCTTGATTTCATCCTCTTTCAATTCAAGAAAGGGTAAAATCATTTTGTGTATATTTTTTTACCAATTTAACAATCAAGATGCAGTTGAGTAAAATTGAAATATAAACGCTTAACAACTAAACAGAAAATATTTCTTTGTTTCAAAAGTGCTAAATTATATCTCTTAAGATAAATAACATCATCCTTTGACCTATAGCTCTAATTCCAATTTATCTATCCACATTCTTCTCTCTTCAATTTTAGTTATTACCTTGATGATTTGATCATTTAGGTTAGAATTGCTTAGACGTGTTCTCTTTATCACTAAAATTAAAGACAATGTAATTTAAATCATCTAATTCAGATTTGTAATGAGTAACTGGAATACTAAGAAATAGGCTTTACCGCTATAAGTCGCATAACCCCTCTGTTTCAAAACCCCGCTCTGAACCATTAGTCATCTTCCTTCGTACTCCTGCGCTTCATATATAGCCACAAAACATCTACCATATGTTGGCTTTCGAACCTCCTCATCTTCCAAATCTGTGGACCATACTTTAACATGTCCATCTTCGTCACTCTCTCCCTACACAATCAAAGCAGGTTTTGCCTTCACATCACTCTTCTTCCTAAGCTCTTCTATCTTTTGAAGATAGTAAGCTTCATTCTTCTTTGTTTCCTTCTTTTCACTCATCCTTCTCAGTATACACTCTTTGGAAAAATGATTCTTACCATGGCAGTAATTGCAGTCATACCCTGAATCCCCTAGCAGCTTCTTCTCTTGCTTATCTTCTTCCTTTTGAGAGTTCTTGAAGCTCTCTTCTCTAGACTTCTCCGAACTGAAGTTCCCCTATCTGTTACTATTCTTGAATCGACCAAAGTTCTTTTTAATGAACCTTTTGGGATTAGACACCATCAGAGCATATTCCTGCTTGGTAAGTTCACTATCCGAAAAGTCAGATTCGGAATCTTCTTCAGCAACCTTTTTTCCTTTCGCAACTAAGGCCAATGATCCCATGTTAGAGACAAGCTTTGCATCCTTTGTCACTTCATCTTCGTGGGATCTTAGAATTCCTAAAAGCTATGCCAGAGAGTAGCTCTTGAATTGTTCATGAACTTTTACGGTAGAGACAACCGCTTTCCATTTAGACCTTAACCCATTCATGAACATAACTTTTTGCTTTATCTTTTCATGCCTGAGATTGTGTTTAAACATCCTTCTTAATAGATGATTAAACCGATTGAATGTCTGGTCCAATTTTTCATCAGATAGATTAAATAATCGATATGAACAAAATAACATGAACAATGAAGATAAAATAGTGTCGAATGCTTAGATTGAATAGCTTTAGAAGAGTTCAATATGAACTTTTCTATAAAAGCTAAGTAGGGAAAATAATATCGATTACCCTAGAACGATACATGCATGCACATTAAATAGTATAACCCTAGCAAACCATAAAACCTGATGGACAGGCCCAATCCGTTATAAATAAGACTATATAAGTACAAGACATTTGACACAATACTTTAAATAACCCAACAGATAGTAGGACAAGATTAGTGGAATATCCTATTTGGAAGACTCATAAGTTAGAAAATTCAATAAATTTTGAAAGAGATAGTATAGTAAAGTATAGGAAATAAGATATACAAGTAAAATGATCATAATCCTTGTAAAAATTCATAAAAGTTTTCAATGAGAGTTTATTTTGTTTATCAAAAACCTCTGAATTCACCAACATCAAGTTGACGTTTTCAAAAACCACATGTATTCCTAGGATGGAGTAAAGATCAATGCAAGGAAGGACTTCATCTTGAAGACAAATAGGTAGGTTTCATTCATTCCTTGTAATAGACTTCATTTATAAAAAGGTAGTTACGGTTTATGCTCTGTGATTTGGTCACCACTCGACATTTCCGCCAACAGTAAGGGAAGGTGTGATAGTGATTGGTTATGCTTCTCGACAACTCAATGTGCGCGAGAAAAACTACACTACCAATGACCTTGTATTGGGAGTTGTAGTCTTTGTCTTAAAATTTGGGAGACTACTTGTATGGTACAAAATGTACTATCTTTACATATCACAAGAGTCTTCAATACATTTTCGATTAAAAAGCACTTAACTTGTGGCAACAAAGATGATTCAAGCTGCTAAATGGTTATGAATGTGAGATTTGTTATCATCCCGACAAGGCAAATGTTGTAGAAGATGACTTTAGCCGCAAAGAATGCATGAAACCACGATGGGTACGAGCGTCAACCATGACTATCCATTCCAACCTTGCTACACAAATCCGTGAACCTCATCTTGAAAATCTAAAAGAAGAAAATGTTGCGAACTAAGGCTTACAGGGAATGTATAAAAAGTTTGAGCTTAAGGATAACAAAACACGATACTTCATGAACCGAATCTGCACACCTAAATTTGGTGATATTAGAGGCTTAGTCTTGGACAAAGCTCACTGATCAAGGTATTCCGTCCATCTAGGCTCCGAAAAAATGTACCTGGATTTGAAGATATTGTATTGGTTGCCTAACATGAAAGCTTAAATAGCCACTTATGTGGGAAAATGATAGAACTACTCTAGGACGTTCCTATAGCATCCAATTCATTCCTATATGATCTAGCTTGTTCTAGATCACTCCAAAGTCTTTTGAATTGTTCTACCTTCATTTGGCATCTTACTGATAATTTTCGGTGGTTCCATCTTGTTTAAGGGACGTTTATAATTATCTAGCATCTATTAGGGTCTCATAGTGTGTTATGGATTTTTCTGGAGACTCCTCGAGTATTATTGATCACTCCACGGTTCTTTAGACGACCCTGGAAACTTCCAGAAATTTGGGATAAGACAAGTGGAGTTAAAAGTCAATTAATATCAATATCTATAATAAATCAGCACGTTGTGCCCATGTGTACAATCACACCTTGTCTTTCCCTTTTGTGGTACCTAAAGATCCTGAAATAACTGTTTATAGGCAAATGGTAAGCACGAAGCTTAGTGAATTTCAACACAAACATCACACATCATTAATATATAATTTACAAATACCACACATATACACCCAACATGCCATCAACATGTAATCTAAGTATACAACTAAGATAAAAAAAAAATAGTAGAAGGAACTTGCTAGATAAAGTCTAGTATAAGGGGAACTTATTTGCTCATGTCATGTATAGACCGATACTCACCAACTCACATCACATTCAAACTAATCACTTACCAACACAAGTACAATCCACATAAAACATGTCAATAACATACACATACTAGATACTACACATCCTAGTGCCATTCTCATACAATCTACAATCACACACGATCTAATATAAATAACATACACATCAATATAATGTAGTAAGAAAATCACCTTGAACCGAATGTAGATCACATCAACGAATACCAAATATACAATGAAATCAAGATATTTCATTTCCTCCATATAGAAGTGTTATTAGGAATTAATAAGCAACACTTAGGGGTTGTTTGGTAGGATCTAAATTTTTAAGATCTGAATTTTTAAGAAATTTGAATTTCTAAGAGGGTCTGAACTTTTAAGATCTGAATTTTTTAACATGTTGTTTGGTTGGAACCTCTTAATTGTTGTGCTGAATTATAAAAATGATCATTTTACCCTTCTGTATTACTTTTTGTTTAATTCAATATTTCTGTTTATAAAATAATGAACTAATTTCTTAAATAATAAAAAATATATATACAAACACCATATAAAATGTAAATTAAACTTAAATCAAAATTAGACACAAATCTATCAACTATAGCAATCAAAATTGCTTTGTTTTGGATAACATTGCTATAACAAAATAGAATCACATTATTATAAATCAATAGAAATATGTAACTATAAACACCCTCTTAAACAAGCTTACAAAAATAACCTGAGCTATATGCTTATATGAATCACATTACATGTATACAACCATGTTTTTGTGTGTTCCAGATGAGTGATATCCCCATAACCTTCAAATATACACCAGGGGCAAAAATGTCAATGAAGATTCACAATAGGTTTGACTCTACATCAGTTTGATTTTCTTCTCCAACTCCACCATTATCATTTGAAGTCATTGCAGTATAGTCCCGATATCTTTTCAACTGTTGATTGCTCTTGGAAGTGGATTATCTTCCTTTAATAACAAGAGCAATGATGGTAACGATGAATAACCATGGATAACTAGCTTCTAATTTCAAATACAGGAGAACTAATCAAGTTTATGAGGAAAAAACTGATCAATCTGCAAACAAACACAAATCTACCTATAATAAATAACAGAGTTGACTTCAAATCTTCAATACATCAGATGAAAAAAGATCAATACCGAAATGAGAATCATAATAAAAAACATAAAAGCCCAACAACAAGAGCACGTCGAGAACCATTATTTGATGCATAAATAGGTTTCAGAAATAAACCCTAGAAATCAATTTCAGAAATTGGTTTCAGAAAGTAACCCTATAAACGATTTTAGATACACAAATAGGTTTCAGAGAGCTATCACATGATGTTGTTGTTGACAAGTCTGAGGGGGGTTGAGGGCGACTCAGGAAATAGCTCTGGTGGAGGTGGAGGCGGTGACCGGCCGGTGGCTAAAGAAATAGCAGAGGGTAGCAGGTCGTTGAAGATGGTTGGCAGGGAGAAAGAAGTCGCCTCGTGAAATAGAATAGGGAAGAGTGAATACATTTTTGGGCAAAACCGGAAACACGCGTGCTTTATTTTTTCAGATACAACCTCAAGTTTGAGAAATTAAGAGGCTTTTTTTAATTTAAGAGGAAAAAAATAAGAGGCTACCAAACACATCATATCTGAATTTTTAAGAGATTGCCTGCGAATGTTTCAATTAAGAGGTAAACAAACGACCCCATAGTCATTAAGACAACTAGTTAGTCCCTAGCTTCATTTCTAGCTTTTAACACCAAAACTACAGTCTGTTCCAGACTTGTTTTTCCTCTTTAAACCCATTCAATCCAGATTATTATCTCATACTCATAACATCCAAATCAATACCTTTATAAGGACATATTACAGTAAGTCTAATTATTTTTCAATGATTTACTATGAATTTTATAAAATAGTGTATCGTAGTAGGTAAAGCCAGACCAGTCATTGAAAATGATATTTTTCACCCTAGATATAGCCACCAACAGGTCTGGACAAAAATCATGAAGTTACAAGACTAAATTTTAGAACTTTGGGCACCGACCTTGCTAACATCTAACCTTCCTTCAATTTACTATGATTTTTACAAAATGTGACAAAAACATGAAATTATCACATGAAATCATAGCTTTGATTTTTGGGTTAATTTGGCATCTTAACTCATTAAGTCTTTATGAAAACAACCCCATAGCTAGAAAATAATTAATTAACAAACATTATGAGGTGTGATTACATAATGGTAATTTGGTGGTCTAAACCATAACACAAGGTACACATTTCCTTAAAGAGAAAAATGTCAAAGTATAGTTTAGGGGTTCTTCTGGCCCGTAAAGTCATAGGGGGACAATACATATGAGTACATTTTGGTATGAGTGAGCAAAACCGAAACCAATAACCCAAAAACTGACAAAAACTAATAAAACTGAAACTGAGAAATCGAACGGTTTGGGTTTAAAATTTTAAAAACAGATTTTTTTTATTTGGGTTGGGTTTGCCCTGTCAAAACTGACCCAAACTAACGGTTTCGGCCAAACCCAACCCACCTATTTATATGTTACTTTGATATTCATTTTTTGGTTATGAGCTTCAAAACATAGTAGTTTTAATATTTCTTTGAACTATCTAACTGACTTTGGTGTTTTTCGTTTTTTTAGATGGCTTGAAAAAATTTGAATTAATTTATTAGTTTATTTATGTTTTCTGAAAAATAAGTTTAAACCCAAAACCTGCGAACTCATGGGTTGAATCTATAAACCGAGAAACCGGCCTAAGAAACTGGACCTGGTCAGAAACCAAACCCATTGGGTTCTAAATCCTAAAAACCAAAATACGCGGGTTGGATTCTGTTTTACCCCAATATCGACCCAACCCGGTCCATGCTCACCCCCTACATTTTGGGATGATCACAATGGAAAAAAGGTACTTGCCTAGTATGAGTGGGATTAAAGATTTCATGGGAAAATCTTGCTCTAAAACAATCTTCTTTTCTTTTTCCCGCCCAACATCTCTATGGATATTTTGTCTCTCTCAACAGTTTATCCACCATGTTCCCTCCTAAAACTCTAGAACCATGACATTAATTATGAAGTACGAAATATGATTAGAAGATTTTAAAAACCACAGAACGAAGTTGATTATTTGTCATGTTTTGTGACATGCATACTTTGTTCTCGAAATCCAAGCTTTACCTCGCTTCCTATTTTCCTCACTCAATTAGCCCTCTATCTTTTTTATTTTTCTTGATTGGAAATCAGTTTACTGAAGCTTCGATCCTTCCTTCCTTCCCATTATTCTATTCTCGCTCTTACTCTTTGCCTCGATCTCTTTTCTTTCTTCATGTCACACCACAACACACACATACATGAGGCTAGGGATGAAACAATGGGATTTAAGGGCATAAGCAAGCCGATCTTAAGGGCTGAAAAAAATAAATCTTGTTCAAAATATGTGTTTTCCTATATGATACACTTTTAGCCCCCTCCCCCCCCCCCCATGAAATCCTCACAATGACATCTTTGGTCCTTTAAATAAATTTCTTTACACTTTAAGGTTTCTAACTTCTTCACTTTTAGCCCTAAAAATACGAAAGTATTAACATACTGAAAAACGGGATGTTACGTGTGTACACTCTATTCATTATTAGTGAATATTAGAGCACATAGTGCGGTGACATATGCAAGTGAGAGCTGTTGGAAGATAATGTCCATAGTCACAACAATTGGAAATATTGCTACTAATAGTGGGCTCTTTTAAGTTACATGAAAATATAGAAATAAACAACTGATAAGACGAGAACAATTATAGGGGTCTGTTTTGTGAACTAGTTAAATCTTTAATTTATTAAATGAAATTTGAAGATCTAGAATGTTCTAGATAAAGGAATTTGAAAGTCATATAATAAACAAAGGTAAGGATAATTATTATGTGAGCAGATAATTATCCGTTAATGTAACGCCCGCAGATCCGGGCTAGTCAATTTAGAGGCAATAGGGGTCGAAAACGACTTTTCGACAAAAAGATTATTTAGAATAAATAATCTTAACCAAGTTTTAGAATATGTCATAGGGTTTCCGTACCTATAAAGAACGCCGAAATCCGAGTTATAACGAAGAAGTTATGACCCGTCGAAGTTTCGCGTCGGAACCGGCACGGCGCCGGGAAGCGTAAATAGTAAATTTATGATAGAGCGAGATTTAGATTTAGCGCTCTAAACGAAAGTCGTAGAATATGTTAAACTAAGAACTTCGATAAAAAGAATGCCCAAATCTAACTTCGTATGAAGAAGTTACGATTTTTCGAAGTTTCGGATTAGCAGTGTAGAGTCCGAAATTCGAATATTAGATCGAGCGATTTTTAGCCGACACAACCTAAACGAGAATTGAAGATCTCATTATTAGTAGCGTAACAATAAAAAGACAGACGAAAATGGACATCGGATGAAGAAGTTATGAGATTATAACGGACCAATCCTGTCCCGACCTGTTAAAAATATAACTTTAAAAATAAATTCAAAATTAGCCGAAGGAGTCTAAACGAAAGTTGTAGAGTGCGTCTCCACCTACGCATGGATATAAAGAACGTCAAAAACGGAGTTCGTATGAACGAGTTACAAATTATAATAGCATATTTACGTATTAAAATAAAGTATAAATCATATATACGTACACATATATATACATATGTATATATCATTAGAAAGGTATCAACGATGCGGTCATTATAAGACTAATGTTGAGTTCTTTCGACATTAGTTTAGTACAAATATCTTTAAATCTATTTAAAATAGTATTATAAAGGGGTGTTTAGTTGTTTATATAACTATAAGGTCATTAAGTAATTATGGCGGGTAGTTTTTGTAAATTCAATTACTATAAATAAGAGGCTTGGGCTCTCATATTTCTTGCACCATTCTCTTGATTCAAGAGACTTTCTCTCCTTATCCCCCGAGCATTTCGGTCCCTCGTGATTCGACTTCTCTTTCTGTAGTTTTATTATAGTAAGGTGAGCGCTGAAGCGCTGCACGAATCTTTCTTAGAAAGATTCAGCGACAAAGTTCTGCCCCTACAGAGCCCGACTCCTAGCTAAAATCCCCTTGTAAGTAAGTTATGCTTACCCTATTTTAAATATAGTTTATATTTAAAATTAGTATTGTTATTATAAATTTATAATAAATATTTGAGCTATTATTATGACTTATATAAGTGTCGTTATAATATCTTTTTAACTACTCGCGGTACGAGGAATCTGGTTTAAAGGGCCGCATAGGGTTGTTGGATTTCAGAAGTGCTATATGTCAAAATGGTCCTGCCCTCCGGTGTTTTATGTCTGGCCCCTATCTGTACATAGTGGTTGGAAAGTATTGTTTAAACGCTTATATAATAATAATAATAATAATAATAAGACTAATAATTAGTCACGGTAAATATTAGACTAAAATCTAGTGGTAATAATACTAGGTTTCGTCGAAGGAAATTATTTTAAAGTAAACGAAGCGTTGTCCGAGTACCGAGTCACCACCTTCTCAAGTGAGTGCATAGTTACTTTCATCTTACACATAGATATGAAGTATTTTATATAAACTACGTGCTATGTGTGCATATTATCTGAATACTTGCTGTCTATGCTGGTTGAACGTTTTATACATGTTTTAAAGGACTTAAACTGTATACGTATCTTATATATACGAAAATGTTGGGTATGAGATGGGTAGATGAATGATGAGAGATAGAAGATGATGTGAGTATACGTTGGTAGCTATGGATTTAGTACCTGTTGGGAATTGGTAGCTATGGACTTAGTACCTATTAGTTAGACGTTGGTAGCTAAGGATTTAGTACCTGTAGGAATTGGTAGCTATGGACTTAGTACCTGTTGAACATTGGTAGCTATGGACTTAGTACCTATTAGATAAAGACTGGTAGCTATGGATTTAGTACCCGATGAATAGACTATAGCAGCTATGGAATTAGTGCTTTATGAACGAACATTGGCAGCTATGGATTTAGTGCCAGTCCTATAACCCTGGAAGTAAGGGACTTCAGAATAAAAGAATGCAGGAGAGATGACTCTTAGGTTAAATCCTTAAAGAGTAAAGAAGATAATGGGGATGGGTAATTGGGTTGATCGTTTGATTGAACATAATAATTATATTATTGTGGGTTGAAAACCCTATGTACTCACCAGGTTTCCCAACCTGACCCACTCAGTTTATGTATATCACAGGTGACGAAGTGAAGTGACATTACACTGAGAGATTTAAAAGAGATGTAGATCACTAGTGTAAATCATTGTAAGTTCTGTTTATGCTTATGTTTCGGTATTAACGATGACATCCCAAACATTTTAAAATGAAATAAATACGTTTCTTCGAAAATGTTTTAATAACGTATTTACCATGTTTTTCTTGGAACAAATTCCGCAACCTTTTTATAAAATGAAGTACTCTGATTTTTATAAAGCATAAACAAAATCGGTCTTTTCTGGCCGTGATTTTGGGGATGTCACAGTTGGTATCAGAGCATTAGTTTAAGCGAACTAGGAATATGGATTTATTTCTAGACTTAAACTTAGAATGCTAAGCGATGATTGTGAGGTGTGAACACTAGCTTATTTTAGGAATTGTGCCTAAAATGCTTTTATGTGCTAAATGCTTTGTGCATGATATGTTGTTAATTGTTTGGATCTATGGTCTATTGCCGACCGGATCTGGAAACCTTATGTGTTTAGGATTCTAAATGTATGACTACGGTATTAGAACTAGCATGTAAATGTTTCTGAGTGATAAGGATGATTTAAACGTCAAGTAAAGGTCTAAATTCACCTTATTCGGTGTATAGATCGAGATGGTAAGGACCCGTAGCGGAAACGTAAACGCAAATGGGAACAGGAACCAACCCCCAGTGGTTCAGCAAATACCTGTTGTAGAAGAAGTTGCGCCTGAGCCAGTCACCATGGCTGGAGTTCAAGCCATGATTCGGGCTATGTTGGCTGAACAAAGGGAAGAAATGAGACGGATGTTGAATAGGGACGAACCTACCATGCCCATTGAGCAACCCGAACTGATTCCCGAGCAATCTGAGGAAGGGAACTACAGCCGCCAAGTGAGTCAAGTTGGGACTCAAGGTGAGCAAAGGGATGGCCCAGAAGGGAGAAACAACAAGGATGGGCGGATGTACAAGAACTTCTTGGGTGCGAAACCACCAAGCCTCTCAAGAAGCCCAAAGCCGGTTGAGATTATGGATTGGATCTCTGAGATGGAGATGGTGTTTGAGAGCTGCAGCTGTAATGAGAAACAGAAGACTGTCTTTGCAGTAAGACAGCTAAAAACTGGAGTCTTGAGCTGGTGGAAGCTATTGGCAGATACGATGCCACGAGGAGAAGCCTTAAGGATGTCGTGGGAAGAGTTTTTGGAACAGTTGAAAATGCAGTACTGCTCGGAGGTAGATCTGATAGACCTAAACAACGAGTTTCAGAACCTGAAGAAAGGGAAGATGAGTGTTGATGAGTATGCCACCGCATTTACCGAGAGGATGAAGCTATTTCCCTACTTGGTGCCTACTGAACTCTCCAAGATTGATAGGTTTGCTAACGGACTGCCCAATGACTTTGGTCCAATGGTCAAAATGGCAACTACCTTAAAAGCAGCTATTAGGGCACCTAAGAACGTAGAGGCCCAGATTAGAGAAAAGGGTCTAGAAAAAGATAAGGCAGGAGAGAAGCGAAAGTTTGAGGGATCTTCGAGGTCGAACAAGGAAAGCAAATTCTCAAAACTCGGAGGAGCAGATGGAGGTGAAACAAGATGGTGTGATAAATGCAAGAAGAAGCATGGTGGGAAGTGCAACGAAGAAGTGACTTGTTACAAGTGTGGGAGGACGGGTCACTATTCCAAAGACTGCACACATAATGACAAAGTATGCTACGGATGTGGAGGCAAGGGGCACATGTCCAGAGACTGCCCAAGGAAAAATAAAGCAGCAAGACCAGAAATGCCACCAAGGCCAAGGGCATTTCACATGATCCTCGACGAAGCAGAGAACCATGCGAGGAATCAAGAATGAGGACTTCTTACCCGAAGATCGGATTATGCAGTAGCATAGTTTCGTATGATGTAGCCTAGTAGAGGCATAGTCTAGGGTGAACTTGAACACCTATGTAATCGTTTCAAGAATTAATATAAAACCTTCGTTTTGTTATCTGATGTGTTGAATGATTGTATGATTTGCTGCATGGTGACTTGGGAAACTGCGAGACAATACTTGGGACGAGTATGAGTAGGTGTGAATGGTAGTAGAGGCCTATACTACCGGAAGCACAGGACTCACACTTGGATCAGGGAAAGTCACATGGTTACCAAGAAGCTAGTAATTGATTTCGTTTTATTCAAGTGTGTTGTTACCATCGTTTCGGTAATGACTAAGAAGATTGTAGATATTCCGACCCTAGTGGTCATATCGAATCGAGTCCGACTACGATGAGTATGTTGTGTGGCTCAGAGGACCAAGTTTGATGTAGCGTCCGACTTAAACCAAACAGTTGAAATCAAAGCGATCAATAGAAGTATCGCACTCGTTGTTAAAGAAGTTGGTGGCTAGAAATGCCTAATGTTAAAGTGTGATTATATCACATTAGAACATGAAGGAAGGCATAGTCTGTTTTAGAATTTAACTCTAAGAGACCTAAGTCTAAGTGTTGCAACATACGATGATAGGTCATTAGAATATGACACATCAATCTATATTAGTAATAAAAGAACTTATCTCAAGTCCGTATCCAGCAAGGATCGAGATTGTGACTTGAAGGTCATAATTTGGAGTCTAACTTGAGGTAGAGAGCAGGTGCACGATTGAGTACTCTTACAGTCAATGAGTTTAAGAGATAGAATTGAAGGAATGTAGAAGTTATAATTATTACCTAGGATGAAGAGATGACGTATGGAGTCATTATATGACCCTGTTTCGTTGATGATTCCGGGACGTAATCATCCAAAGGGGGAGATAATTGTAACGCCCGCAGATCCGGGCTAGTCAATTTAGAGGCAATAGGGGTCGGAAACGACTTTTTGACAAAAAGATTATTTAGAATAAATAATCTTAACCAAGTTGTAGAATATGTCACAGGGTTTTCGTACATATAAAGAACGCCGAAATCCGAGTTATAACGAAGAAGTTATGACCCGTCGAAGTTTCGCGTCGGAACCGGCACGGCGCCGGGAAGCGTAAATAGTAAATTTATGATAGAGCGAGATTTAGATTTAGCGCTCTAAACGAAAGTCGTAGAATATGTTAAACTAAGAACTTCGATAAAAAGAACGCCCAAATCTGACTTCGTATGAAGAAGTTACGATTTTTCGAAGTTTCGGATTAGCAGTGTACAGTCCGAAATTCGAATATTAGATCGAGCGATTTTTAGCCGACACAACCTAAACGAGAATTGAAGATCTCATTATTAGTAGCGTAACAATAAAAAGACAGACGAAAATGGACATCGGATGAAGAAGTTATGAGATTATAACGGACCAATCCTGTCCCGGCCTGTTAAAAATATAACTTTAAAAATAAATTCAAAATTAGCCGAAGGGGTCTAAACGAAAGTTGTAGAGTGCGTCTCTACCTACGCATGGATATAAAGAACGTCAAAAACGGAGTTCGTATGAACGAGTTACAAATTATAATAGCATATTTACGTATTAAAATAAAGTATAAATCATATATACGTACACATATATATACATATGTATATATCATTAGAAAGGTATCGACGATGCGGTCATTATAAGACTAATGTTGAGTTCTTTCGACATTAGTTTAGTACAAATATCTTTAAATCTATTTAAAATAGTATTATAAAGGGGTGTTTAGTTGTTTATATAACTATAAGGTCATTAAGTAATTATGGCGGGTAGTTTTTGTAAATTCAATTACTATAAATAAGAGGCTTGGGCTCTCATATTTCTTGCACCATTCTCTTGATTCAAGAGACTTTCTCTCCTTATCCCCCGAGCATTTCGGTCCCTCGTGATTCGACTTCTCTTTCTGTAGTTTTAGTATAGTAAGGTGAGCGCTGAAGCGCTGCACGAATCTTTCTTAGAAAGATTCAGCGACAAAGTTCTGCCCCTACAGAGCCCGACTCCTAGCTAAAATCCCCTTGTAAGTAAGTTATGCTTACCCTATTTTAAATATAGTTTATATTTAAAATTAGTATTGTTATTATAAATTTATAATAAATATTTGAGCTATTATTATGACTTATATAAGTGTCGTTATAATATCTTTTTAACTACTCGCGGTACGAGGAATCTGGTTTAAAGGGCCGCATAGGGTTGTTGGATTTCAGAAGTGCTATATGTCAAAATGGTCCTGCCCTCCGGTGTTTTTTGTCTGGCCCCTGTCTGTACATAGTGGTTGGAAAGTATTGTTTAAACGCTTATATAATAATAATAATAATAATAAGACTAATAATTAGTCACGGTAAATATTAGACTAAAATCTAGTGGTAATAATACTAGGTTTCGTCGAAGGAAATTATTTTAAAGTAAACGAAGCGTTGTCCGAGTACCGAGTCACCACCTTCTCAAGTGAGTGCATAGTTACTTTCATCTTACACATAGATATGAAGTATTTTATATAAACTACGTGCTATGTGTGCATATTATCTGAATACTTGCTGTCTATGCTGGTTGAACGTTTTATACATGTTTTAAAGGACTTAAACTGTATACGTATCTTATATATACGAAAATGTTGGGTATGAGATGGGTAGATGAATGATGAGAGATAGAAGATGATGTGAGTATACGTTGGTAGCTATGGATTTAGTACCTGTTGGGAATTGGTAGCTATGGACTTAGTACCTATTAGTTAGACGTTGGTAGCTAAGGATTTAGTACCTGTAGGAATTGGTAGCTATGGACTTAGTACCTGTTGAACATTGGTAGCTATGGACTTAGTACCTATTAGATAAAGACTGGTAGCTATGGATTTAGTACCCGATGAATAGACTATAGCAGCTATGGAATTAGTGCTTTATGAACGAACATTGGCAGCTATGGATTTAGTGCCAGTCCTATAACCCTGGAAGTAAGGGACTTCAGAATAAAAGAATGCAGGAGAGATGACTCTTAGGTTAAATCCTTAAAGAGTAAAGAAGATAATGGGGATGGGTAATTGGGTTGATCGTTTGATTGAACATAATAATTATATTATTGTGGGTTGAAAACCCTATGTACTCACCAGGTTTCCCAACCTGACCCACTCAGTTTATGTATATCACAGGTGACGAAGTGAAGTGACATTACACTGAGAGATTTAAAAGAGATGTAGATCACTAGTGTAAATCATTGTAAGTTCTGTTTATGCTTATGTTTCGGTATTAACGATGACATCCCAAACATTTTAAAATGAAATAAATACGTTTCTTCGAAAATGTTTTAATAACGTATTTACCATGTTTTTCTTGGAACAAATTCCGCAACCTTTTTATAAAATGAAGTACTCTGATTTTTATAAAGCATAAACAAAATCGGTCTTTTCTGGCCGTGATTTTGGGGATGTCACAGTTGGTATCAGAGCATTAGTTTAAGCGAACTAGGAATATGGATTTATTTCTAGACTTAAACTTAGAATGCTAAGCGATGATTGTGAGGTGTGAACACTAGCTTATTTTAGGAATTGTGACTAAAATGCTTTTATGTGCTAAATGCTTTGTGCATGATATGTTGTTAATTGTTTGGATCTATGGTCTATTGCCGACCGGATCTGGAAACCTTATGTGTTTAGGATTCTAAATGTATGACTACGGTATTAGAACTAGCATGTAAATGTTTCTGAGTGATAAGGATGATTTAAACGTCAAGTAAAGGTCTAAATTCACCTTATTCGGTGTATAGATCGAGATGGTAAGGACCCGTAGCGGAAACGTAAACGTAAATGGGAACAGGAACCAACCCCCAGTGGTTCAGCAAATACCTGTTGTAGAAGAAGTTGCGCCTGAGCCAGTCACCATGGCTGGAGTTCAAGCCATGATTCGGGCTATGTTGGCTGAACAAAGGGAAGAAATGAGACGGATGTTGAATAGGGACGAACCTACCATGCCCATTGAGCAACCCGAACTGATTCCCGAGCAATCTGAGGAAGGGAACTACAGCCGCCAAGTGAGTCAAGTTGGGACTCAAGGTGAGCAAAGGGATGGCCCAGAAGGGAGAAACAACAAGGATGGGCGGATGTACAAGAACTTCTTGGGTGCGAAACCACCAAGCCTCTCAAGAAGCCCAAAGCCGGTTGAGATTATGGATTGGATCTCTGAGATGGAGATGGTGTTTGAGAGCTGCAGCTGTAATGAGAAACAGAAGACTGTCTTTGCAGTAAGACAGCTAAAAACTGGAGTCTTGAGCTGGTGGAAGCTATTGGCAGATACGATGCCACGAGGAGAAGCCTTAAGGATGTCGTGGGAAGAGTTTTTGGAACAGTTGAAAATGCAGTACTGCTCGGAGGTAGATCTGATAGACCTAAACAACGAGTTTCAGAACCTGAAGAAAGGGAAGATGAGTGTTGATGAGTATGCCACCGCATTTACCGAGAGGATGAAGCTATTTCCCTACTTGGTGCCTACTGAACTCTCCAAGATTGATAGGTTTGCTAACGGACTGCCCAATGACTTTGGTCCAATGGTCAAAATGGCAACTACCTTAAAAGCAGCTATTAGGGCACCTAAGAACGTAGAGGCCCAGATTAGAGAAAAGGGTCTAGAAAAAGATAAGGCAGGAGAGAAGCGAAAGTTTGAGGGATCTTCGAGGTCGAACAAGGAAAGCAAATTCTCAAAACTCGGAGGAGCAGATGGAGGTGAAACAAGATGGTGTGATAAATGCAAGAAGAAGCATGGTGGGAAGTGCAACGAAGAAGTGACTTGTTACAAGTGTGGGAGGACGGGTCACTATTCCAAAGACTGCACACATAATGACAAAGTATGCTACGGATGTGGAGGCAAGGGGCACATGTCCAGAGACTGCCCAAGGAAAAATAAAGCAGCAAGACCAGAAATGCCACCAAGGCCAAGGGCATTTCACATGATCCTCGACGAAGCAGAGAACCATGCGAGGAATCAAGAATGAGGACTTCTTACCCGAAGATCGGATTATGCAGTAGCATAGTTTCGTATGATGTAGCCTAGTAGAGGCATAGTCTAGGGTGAACTTGAACACCTATGTAATCGTTTCAAGAATTAATATAAAACCTTCGTTTTGTTATCTGATGTGTTGAATGATTGTATGATTTGCTGCATGGTGACTTGGGAAACTGCGAGACAATACTTGGGACGAGTATGAGTAGGTGTGAATGGTAGTAGAGGCCTATACTACCGGAAGCACAGGACTCACACTTGGATCAGGGAAAGTCACATGGTTACCAAGAAGCTAGTAATTGATTTCGTTTTATTCAAGTGTGTTGTTACCATCGTTTCGGTAATGACTAAGAAGATTGTAGATATTCCGACCCTAGTGGTCATATCGAATCGAGTCCGACTACGATGAGTATGTTGTGTGGCTCAGAGGACCAAGTTTGATGTAGCGTCCGACTTAAACCAAACAGTTGAAATCAAAGCGATCAATAGAAGTATCGCACTCGTTGTTAAAGAAGTTGGTGGCTAGAAATGCCTAATGTTAAAGTGTGATTATATCACATTAGAACATGAAGGAAGGCATAGTCTGTTTTAGAATTTAACTCTAAGAGACCTAAGTCTAAGTGTTGCAACATACGATGATAGGTCATTAGAATATGACACATCAATCTATATTAGTAATAAAAGAACTTATCTCAAGTCCGTATCCAGCAAGGATCGAGATTGTGACTTGAAGGTCATAATTTGGAGTCTAACTTGAGGTAGAGAGCAGGTGCACAATTGAGTACTCTTACAGTCAATGAGTTTAAGAGATAGAATTGAAGGAATGTAGAAGTTATAATTATTACCTAGGATGAAGAGATGACGTATGGAGTCATTATATGACCCTGTTTCGTTGATGATTCCGGGACGTAATCATCCAAAGGGGGAGATAATTGTAACGCCCGCAGATCCGGGCTAGTCAATTTAGAGGCAATAGGGGTCGAAAACGACTTTTTGACAAAAAGATTATTTAGAATAAATAATCTTAACCAAGTTGTAGAATATGTCACAGGGTTTCCGTACATATAAAGAACGCCGAAATCCGAGTTATAACGAAGAAGTTATGACCCGTCGAAGTTTCGCGTCGGAACCGGCACGGCGCCGGGAAGCGTAAATAGTAAATTTATGATAGAGCGAGATTTAGATTTAGCGCTCTAAACGAAAGTCGTAGAATATGTTAAACTAAGAACTTCGATAAAAAGAACGCCCAAATCTGACTTCGTATGAAGAAGTTACGATTTTTCGAAGTTTCGGATTAGCAGTGTACAGTCCGAAATTCGAATATTAGATCGAGCGATTTTTAGCCGACACAACCTAAACGAGAATTGAAGATCTCATTATTAGTAGCGTAACAATAAAAAGACAGACGAAAATGGACATCGGATGAAGAAGTTATGAGATTATAACGGACCAATCCTGTCCCGGCCTGTTAAAAATATAACTTTAAAAATAAATTCAAAATTAGCCGAAGGGGTCTAAACGAAAGTTGTAGAGTGCGTCTCCACCTACGCATGGATATAAAGAACGTCAAAAACGGAGTTCGTATGAACGAGTTACAAATTATAATAGCATATTTACGTATTAAAATAAAGTATAAATCATATATACGTACACATATATATACATATGTATATATCATTAGAAAGGTATCGACGATGCGGTCATTATAAGACTAATGTTGAGTTCTTTCGACATTAGTTTAGTACAAATATCTTTAAATCTATTTAAAATAGTATTATAAAGGGGTGTTTAGTTGTTTATATAACTATAAGGTGATTAAGTAATTATGGGGGGTAGTTTTTGTAAATTCAATTACTATAAATAAGAGGCTTGGGCTCTCATATTTCTTGCACCATTCTCTTGATTCAAGAGTCTTTCTCTCCTTATCCCCCGAGCATTTCGGTCCCTCGTGATTCGACTTCTCTTTCTGTAGTTTTAGTATAGTAAGGTGAGCGCTGAAGCGCTGCACGAATCTTTCTTAGAAAGATTCAGCGACAAAGTTCTGCCCCTACAGAGCCCGACTCCTAGCTAAAATCCCCTTGTAAGTAAGTTATGCTTACCCTATTTTAAATATAGTTTATATTTAAAATTAGTATTGTTATTATAAATTTATAATAAATATTTGAGCTATTATTATGACTTATATAAGTGTCTTTATAATATCTTTTTAACTACTCGCGGTACGAGGAATCTAGTTTAAAGGGCCGCATAGGGTTGTTGGATTTCAGAAGTGCTATATGCCAAAATGGTCCTGCCCTTCGGTGTTTTATGTCTCGCCCCTGTCTGTACATAGTGGTTGGAAAGTATTGTTTAAATGCTTATATAATAATAATAATAATAAGACTAATAATTAGTCACGGTAAATATTAGACTAAAATCTAGTGGTAATAATACTAGGTTTCGTCGAAGGAAATTATTTTAAAGTAAACGAAGCGTTGTCCGAGTACCGAGTCACCACCTTCTCAAGTGAGTGCATAGTTACTTTCATCTTACACATAGATATGAAGTATTTTATATAAACTATGTGCTATGTGTGCATATTATCTGAATACTTGCTGTCTATGCTGGTTGAACGTTTTATACATGTTTTAAAGGACTTAAACTGTATACGTATCTTATATATACGAAAATGTTGGGTATGAGATGGGTAGATGAATGATGAGAGATAGAAGATGACGTGAGTATACGTTGGTAGCTATGGATTTAGTACCTGTTGGGAATTGGTAGCTATGGACTTAGTACCTATTAGTTGGACGCTGGTAGCTAAGGATTTAGTACCTGTAGGAATTGGTAGCTATGGACTTAGTACCTGTTGAACATTGGTAGCTATGGATTTAGTACCTATTAGATAAAGACTGGTAGCTATGGATTTAGTACCCGATGAATAGACTATAACAGCTATGGAATTAGTGCTTTATGAACGAACATTGGCAGCTATGGATTTAGTGCCAGTCCTATAACCCTGGAAGTAAGGGACTTCAGAATAAACGAATGCAGGAGAGATGACTCTTAGGTTAAATCCTTAAAGAGTAAAGAAGATAATGGGGATGGGTAATTGGGTTGATCGTTTGATTGAACATAATAATTATATTATTGTGGGTTGAAAACCCTATGTACTCACCAGGTTTCCCAACCTGACCCACTCAGTTTATGTATATCACAGGTGACGAAGTGAAGTGACATTACACTGAGAGATTTAAAAGAGATGTAGATCACTAGTGTAAATCATTGTAAGTTCTGTTTATGCTTATGTTTCGGTATTAACGATGACATCCCAAACATTTTAAAATGAAATAAATACGTTTCTTCGAAAATGTTTTAATAACGTATTTATCATGTTTTTCTGGGAACAAATTCCGCAACCTTTTTATAAAATGAAGTACTCTGATTTTTATAAAGCATAAACAAAATCGATCTTTTCTGGCCGTGATTTTGGGGATGTCACAGTTAAGGTTTTAAATTCTTCCTTTTAAATAGAGTGGATCCTAGGTTGGATATGATGATGAGGCCTCTCTAGAAAATGCCTAGAAATCGACAGTACCCTTCCAATCTCAAAAATACGCTCCATAACCTCCTAAGTGGCGTGTAGGCATCAAACCAAGTTTCTGGTTTGCGGTGTTCTGCGTGTTCGTCCATGGTGTGAATTCATATATTGTTGGTATGTTCCTTGGGTGCTACTACGAAAGAGAAGCTCTCCGTCGGGCTTTTAACACTCATCATTCAATCAAGATCTACGAAGTTTTAGAGACTACAAAGATATATTTTGTAGTTTTCTTCTCGTTTTTTTAGTTGCAACTGATTGGTTAAACATGAGTCCTTTTCTGGTTTATAAGCTTAATGCTTTAATTGATTCTAATGTACACCTTTGTGGCCTTTTAGATCCCTCATAACCCAACATAAATAACATACATGATGTTGTATATGGAAGATGTAACACCTTAAATCTGGTATGACTTAAAACCCTCAAGAAATTACATCTTATCATAATTGGTCCTTTGAGTACGTTGAGCGTACGAAGTGTACACTTAGCGTACTATGCATGGTTGGTTGCGGAGGAGCTGGACATGCGCTGGGCGTACCAAAAGTACGCCGGGCGTACGTGCCATGGGGTCCAAAACGCTATTTTTCGAACATGACGCCTATTTAAGCGACCTTAGGTCCCTTGGACTTAACCCTAGAGAGCCTCCACAACCTTAGAACGTCCTTACACTCCAGAGAAACTTGTGAGATCATTTTGAGCTTTAAAAAGTGCATTATGGCCCTTTTAGTGTTCACTCCAAGAAGAAGAGGTGGTTAAACAAGCTTGAACGAGTTGGTGCTTCAAGATCCTGCATCATAGTCATCTTGCAAAGCTGCTGGAGGTAAAAAGCTTGGATCTTTCATCTTAAATGTTTAGATTTAGTTAGGGTTTTCTACCTTGTCCCTTTTGGTTGATTTTAGACTTCCATTTGTGAGTTAAGGAACTACTGAAAGTGGGAATGATAGATCTGAGGTCCCTTGGTCCTTTAGTATCATAAAAATGGAGTCTTGATGGGAGTTTTGGCCTCATGCATGGGAATGACACATCTGGGGTGTCTGACCTACCCTTCGGTCCTAACAACCGAACTCTACTACTATCGCATATAACATATCATGCCAGCATATAACATATCAGGTAGTAGCAAACCTAGATGAATATCACACGAACAATCATCTAACATACGACTCCTACTGGTGGGTCGGCATTGTGGCTGTAGACCTACCGCTATTGGAAGGTAACTCACCTCGTAGTAGCTGCTGATATGTGCGGGAATCCTCTGACTGCTGCCGTTGCTGCTCTAAAAATCCTCAGGCTATAATTCCCACAAAACACTTAGTCATAAATTGCTAACTGTTCTTAGGGTAAAATGACCATTTTACCCCCCCCCAATTTAAGTCTAAGTCAAAGTCAACTTCAAGTTGACCCGACTCGCCGAGTTGGGCCATCAACTCGCCGAGTCCCTCACTCTTTACTCGCCCTTATCCATGACCCCACTCGTCGAGTTGGGCCGTCAACTCGACGAGTTCTTCCATCATATGAACATCACATGAAAACTCATCCGACTCGCCGAGTTGATGAACAACTCGTCGAGTTCACCTTATCTGAAGAACAAGTTCTGTGCTCGACTCGCCGAGTTGACGAACAACTCGTCGAGTTCATCTTCATCCTTAGAAGATTGCCTTGGACTCACCGAGTCTGTTCATGCACTCGCCGAGTCCCATGAACTTCCAGAACAATGGCTTAGTCCAGAATGTTGGGTCACTCCCCGGGACTCCCTAAAACCTTTCCACACTCAACTAGGTCCTTTCGACCCATAACTAATATGGGACAGAAACCTTGGACTCGCCGAGTTGGTCACATCCACTCATTAAATCTTCAGTTTCTGATGTACAACCCTTGATCAAAAGATAGATCTATGCTTCTACAATCGATCTAGCACGTAAAGTTACAACCTTTACGTGCTTGCATGGGACTTTGAGCTCAAAAGGTCCTAAAACAAGCTCTTACAATGCATGGGGCCTTCTTTGAGTGCAAGAGCCACTCCTTTCTGCCTTGTAACCCCTCTAAGGACCCAGATCCAAAACATCAACCCCAAACCATGCTTGCAATCATGGTTGGTGACCAAAATGGCTTAAAAAAACCCTAAAACTCCACAAAATGGGATCTATCAAAGGAACAAACAAGGTATAGACTTAATACCTTCTGTAGACTACAAATGATGCTCAAAATCGGATCCGTCTAGCCTCCTCTTGATCCTTCAAGCTTTTCCTTCCTTCCTTAGGTCACAAAAGCACCAAAATCACTCCAAATGTCGTAGATTGCTTCAATAACGGCTAGGGTTTGCTATGGGGGTCTTCTGGGAGTAATTGAGACGAAGGAGGCCAAGTTAAGGTGTTTAAATAGGGTGCAAACCCTCGAATTAGGGTTTTTGTCCAGACAAGGCCTACTCGCCGAGTCCGGGACCGGGTTTGTCGAGTTCACTGCTTAAACCCCACGTCTCATCTTGCTTCTACTCGGCGAGTTGGTCCTTTAACTCGCCGAGTCCAAGGCCAAAATGCAAAATATTTTAAAGAATTAATACGTACCGAGAACTAGGTGCTACAAAGACCTTGCAAGGTAGCCCATGACATTGGATGTAAGACCATGTGGGGTAGCCCATGGCAGTCCTAGGTAAAGACCATGTGGGGTAGCCCATGATACTCTTACAGGTTTTATGTATGCATAGCTTATGTGATATGTGTGTAGCTTTAGCTAGCTAACATGATATGTGTATGTGTAGTGTGTGGTATGCTCTGGAGAACTCACTAAGCATTTCGTTTACAGGTTGTTGATTTGTTTCAGGTACATCCGAGCCCAATGGCAAGGGCAAGACATGATGGCGCGGCGTGCACTCTATCTCTCTCACTTTTACTAATATGTTTTGGAGTCACTTTGATGATTTGAATAAGTTGTAATGAATCGTTGGTTTGAAAACAATTATATTAAGATTTCATGGTTTATGCAATTATGTTTTATTTATTAAAAATGAAAAAAATTCGTTAAAAATTTGGGTCGTTACAAATGATATTTTCTTATAGCTAGCCTCTTGCTCAAAACCCATGCAAAAGATTAAAACTTCCATGGGCAATTGAGTTTCCCATAACTAACCTTTTGATATTGTTCTCACCACCTCTTTCTAATGACTTGTGCAACAAATTATCACGTCCACGGGTCATGAGGTTTTCATAAATGACATTTGTCCACTTAATTAATTTCTCGGGATCTCTCTTAGAAACACTAGCAACATATTTCTCTCTCATTAGAAATATATGACCGAAATCTCAAAACGTGCAAACATGATCATACAACACATCCAAGACTCCGTGTAATCTTAGATCTAAGCTCTTTGCATGCCGGAAATCCGATCTCTAACTCAACTTTGTATTGTAGTCTTTTATTTGGATTATAGTACCTAACATTCATCCATCCAAATATCTCATTTGATATCCAACGATGTGTGACGCATGGGGAACTAAACCTTCATCCACGCATTAAAGATTCCCTCAACCACAATCTCTAGCTATATGCCCCCTGACTTGTGTGGTTGCCTCAGTACCTAACAATTCACATAGGGATACTATGTACATATTATCTTAGTTGCCTTACTGCCCAAGGATTCTCATCCTTGTTTCTTAACGACAACATTAATTATATCTTAGTCATTTAAACGACGTGTCTATCAAGTTCCATTGTTCCAAGATTATATCTTAGTCATTTAAATGATGACGCATTGTATCTCAATCAAGTCGCCTCGGTATTCTTCGTTCCGTCTCTGTAGTAGTAGTATTAATTAGCATAGTTATATTTTTTTTAAAAGCGGAATGAGAGTTCATATCATTTAAAAAATACTATGGCATATTTCACAAGATAGTGAAATACGCCTTTTGGTTGGTACACTTGTTAGGCAATTAAGAAGTAGAGATTGTTGTTAAAAAACAAAAAAAAAGATTAATTTGCTGGCTAATTTAAATCTAAAAGTCAAGGGATTTAACTTGGTTTTCTTAAATATGTAACCAACTTTTTTTAATACAAACATTTTTTTTTGGAAAAGGTAGAAAGATTGATAGAAAGAAGGGTACGAGGATATTTAATTTAAAAAAAAAAAAATTAACCTAATTATAAAAATTAATTAGTAACACTTGATATCGTTTCAAAAAACACTTGATAGACCTAATATAAAACTAATAAAAACTAAAAACCATGAAACCCTAAAACGCTAATAACAAATTCCTAAATAAACTTGCACTACGAACTAAAATCGGAAAAGCCTCTAACTTATATTTTTCTCTTTATCATCGTTTTCTTTATTATCACCCACGGGAGCCAGTTCTTCGTCAACCACCGGAACAAATCTTTTCCAAACGGGGTGCTCTTTCCAAACTCCGGCCATCTCTTCGATGGGAATTCCCTTTGTCTCCGGCAAATATTTGTAGATGAAACCAGTCATGATCACCACCCAGAACATAAAGAAAATAAACAACCCAAACCTGAAAATTAAACACCCATGCATGTATATTATATATAAATACATCCTCTAAAAGTTAGATAATATATAGATATATAAAAAGAAAGTAAGTTATGACCTGAGGGCACACAACATCTGAAGAAAGATTTGAGCAACAAAAAAGGTAAAGATCATGTTGACGGAAACATTAACACTTTGTGCAGCTGATCGGATCTCAAGAGGGAAGATTTCACTGGGCACGAGCCAACCCAATGGACCCCATGACCATGCAAACCCTGCAATGTATATGCAAATGGCTACGACCACAAGAACTGAAAACCACATTTCAAGCTCACCAGGGTTTCCTTGTAACCCAAACTTAAATGCGATTGCAACCGTAATAACCACCTATACATAAACATCGATTAAATATTATAACCAGTTGTTCATAATCGTTACGAAAACCCTAATTAAAATAATGTGAGATTGTTATTACCTGCATCAAAAACATTTGAATTCCACCCTGAATGAACAAAACTCTTCTTCCAAATTTATCGACAGTAAAGATTGAGACAAAAGTTGCTAACGTGTTAACGATGCCAGTGATTAGGGCAGAAAAGAGTGAAGCGTTATCTCCAAACCCCATTGTTTTGAACAAAACGGGGGCATAAAACATGAACACGTTCATTCCAGTGAGTTGTTGGAAAAGTGGGATGAGGATAGCGAAAGTTAACTGTGGTCTATACTTTCTACGAAGAAGATTAAACCATGGGTGTTTAATCTTTTTTGATTCCTCGCTAGCTGCAACCATATCGTTAAACTCTTCATCGACACTGTCTACACCACGGATTTTGAGTAACATTGCTTTGGCTTCTGTGACCTTTCCACGTTCGATAAGTGAGTTTGGGGTATCTGGAAGAAAAAGAGAGCCAACGATAAAGATTATGGCAGGAACAATGGCTCCTCCCAAACTCAAACGCCACCCCCATCCGCCCTTGATTTGGGCAAATCCGTAGTTGACTGCGTTGGCGATTAGAATTCCGATGGTGATGGATAGTTGAAACATCATGTTGAGAGCACCACGATACTTGTAAGGAGCCATCTCGGAGAGATATAGAGGCACAGACTACAAGAACATGGCGATATGATATACTACACATCAAGATCAAATCTTTACGTAACATAAAGGAATGCGATTAAACAAATAAAAAGATTACCTGATTAGCAAACCCGATACCAATACCAAGAAGAATACGACCGATAATAAGCATTAGAACGTTTTGAGCAAAGGCATTGAGGAGTGCTCCGGCGCAGAAAACACAGCCGCCGATAAGCATGGATATTTTCCGACCACAAGACCTGGTTATGACCGAAGCAAACCATGAAGCCACCAATGCAGCCAAGTATAACGAAGATGTGAACATGGTCAATGTGGTACTGTTGAACTTGCAGTACTGGTTGCTAGAAGCAACGAGTTTAGATTCCTTCTCGTAAACCGCTGGGAAGAATTCTTTCAAGAACGGCGACATAGATGTCACTCCACCTGAAAATTATAAGACAAGATGATTACATTTCTATCTTCTCTTAATTAAAGGATAGAAAAAGTGATGATCAGTTTTAATTAAACCTGAAATCCCGATATCGTATCCGAAAATCAGACCACCGCAGGCCGCCACCATACATGTGATGAAAACGTTGAGTGTGAGATTTCCGGGGTATGCTTTCCCGTTACCTGAACCGATTCCAGTACCTCCCGCCATTGTTGAAGCTTATCAATGTGTAAAAGATTAAATGACAATTTGAGGAGATTAGGAAAAATAAGATTGTATTTATAGATGAATAAACTAATCCCGTATCTGTATTTCTTTTGGGTATCTTTTCCGGAATATTTTGCGCTAAAATCTTATCTCAACTGGATTTGAATTACAAACCAAGCATTAATTCCATATAATAGTTATCCATTGATCATCATATTTTTCCATTACAAATAAACGATAATGGAAATTAAAATAGATTTATCTAATGAAAATAAAACAAATAATCCATTATATATTTTATTTGTAATTTTTTTAAGCTTTATTTATTATTTATGTCTTCTAATCGAAATTCACCAGTCGGTTGTAAAATCAAATACTTCGTTTAATATTAAGAAAAAATATCTAAGTATGATTTATGACTAATAGAAAATTAGTATTTCATTTGTTATTCATGTTCCATGAAATATGGTTGTATTAATTTTATTATCTTTTGGTTTAAAACTTTAGATAGTAAAGTAGATAATAGGATATATTAGTTTAGACTTATCTGTATCAACCAACCGGGTTGTTAAGATTAACTTTGATTCTTCCTTTTATTAACTTTATCAATACCAATAAAATATAACTATATAATTTGATACATAACTAGGTGTGAAACCCGTGTATTACACGGATTAATTTAAAAAAAGATTAAATATTAAAGTGTAAAAAAAATATTTTTTAATGTATATATTTAAATTAAGGAAGATATATATTTATTGCAATTTAATATATCATATATATATATATATATATATATATATATATATATATATATATATATATATATATCATATTTTATACTTTACATATATAAATATATGACTTTAATTTTAAAAATTGAAACAAACCAAAAATTAACAAGTGGATAATATTTATTTCAAAAATACTACAAAATGACAAATATCAAAATTCATGAAAGATTGACATGTTTTGACATGTGGCAAAAAAACCTTCATTTATTAAGGAGGATAGCAGTTTTTATTTATTTAATAGTTAATTCATGCATCATAATAATGTTTTTTATTTGATAAATAAATAATGGTTATTGATATTATTGAAAGCATATATATATATATATATATATATATATATATATATATATATATATATATATATATTAGCCGTTTACCTGCGTCAAGCGATGGGTGCAAATTGATTTTTAGAAATTAGTTTATAGAGGTGAATAGTTCTTTTGCACAAATTGTATACTAAATCAGAACAATTATAATTAAGATTCATTCTAGCAGAAACGAAATTCATAAGAATTAAAAATAAAATTTGGTATTCTTTATAAATGTATATGAACACATGATTGATTGTATATTATTAATCATGCAACATTTCTTTATACACTATATTTTATTTATAGATTTCACAGAAGTTGAATTGTTTGTCTGACTTCACTAATACTTTTGTATTCGCACGTGATATCCCTCTTTATAATACCACATAAAATTAGTCATACGAGAAAACCTATTTTGGAAGATAAATATCTACATTTTGAATTGTTTGTCCATAGGCTTTATTAATTGGAATTGCGAAACGTAATCGAGTTGAAAATTGTGTCCTGTAGACATATTTGTCATATGTGTCGTGATTTGACTACTTACTTCTCCATTAGTTGTTCGTCTCATTTTCTCCTTTCGTCGTTCGTAAGATATCTTATTATATACTTTTTTTCTACAACCATTTTTTAGACGAAATATATGTTATGATAAAATAATAATCATGTTGCACATATGGAAATACATGTATGCTAAACTGTACAAACATGAAAATACAAATACTCCTCCCTCGTAAAATTATTGTCCACTTTTGACTTTAGAAGTCTTTTCATGTCAACTTTGACCATAAATAGTTTTATTTGTGTTATTTAATTTTTGATGAAACCTATAATAATGAAAATGCATTTAAAAAACAATATATATATATATATATATATATATATATATATATATATATATATATATCTTGCATAAAAAATTATATAACAAAAAATAAATTATTTAAGGTCAAAATTGAACAAAAAAGACTTAAAAAATTAAACGTGGACAATAATTTTGGGACAAAGGGGATATAAATTTTATTTTTTTCTTAACACTTCAAAAACCAATATTTACGTACAATACTTATTATTGTATTAATCGAATATTGATCGACTAATTATTTATATAGGAGATCCACCCTTACATTAAATTCATATCATTGTTTGTTTTAACTTTTTTGGACTAAAATGTTAGTATTATTATAATAGTTTAATTAAATGCTATCTGGTTGATAAATTGAATACATGCATATTGATTGATTTATTTATATTCTGATAGTAGTTTTAACTTGGTGTGAAAAAATATCTTTTTAAAGAAAAAAAATGATTAGGCTAGATTGAGGGTGACAGTAGTTGTCATTTTTGTCATTTTTAAAAAGGGTTATGGTGTGGTGTTTTAAATTACTGTCGTCAAGAATTAGGGAGAAGTAATAAGAGTTTGAACGGTAAAAAAGGAGTTAGAAATAGTAAACATCCACAGCTAAACATTATCAGCGGTAAAGAAAATGGTCGAGAGGCATTTTTTTATCTCCGGCAATATGAGACATGTCGGAATACCGACAATAATTTCATCACGACACCCCACAACCTTAGTTGCAATTGCAAACTGGTCTGCAACTGGAACTTGGTCGTATTGCGTTTTTTGGATGTATATACATGAAGGTATACTTAAAAGAGATTTTTATTTGCAAAATATAGCAACATAAATTTTTTCTTATAATCTCCCAATACTAAGCATTTTGTAATATGAGTAAAAGAAAAACAAAATAAAAGAAAAAGAATTAGAATTAAACCTATTTTAACCTAAGAAGAAAATAAAAAATAAACCCAAATATTTGAATGCTTTCTTATAATTACATCAGATACCTTGTTTTTTGCTTTAATTCACATCATTTTGAAGTTATTATAACTATTAATATAATTTCAAACGTAAATTATAAGGACTATTAAAGTGTTTATGATTATCTAACTTCAAATAACAACCAACTAAACTTTTTTAGTCTAACCTATTAAAAGGTACAAAAAATCTTATCCAAATTAGATGTCATATAAAATGTAAGTAACGCTCCAGTCTATTTCAATAGATCTTTCATCGAATCCGAGATTGTATCTTGACTGCTCAAAGAATGTAAAGCCTAAAAATAAATAAGAAGGATGGTTATTGTCATGTCGAATTGGTATATTGTTAAAAAAAAATGGATTCTAGGAATCAATGCTTAACCCATTGAACAATGAATCTGATAAAGTTTCATGTCAGATTAGCACTGTTATAAAGGCGACATGATGACAAAATCATTATGCCATCCTTAATGAAGAAAATTGAGGCTTTAAAAAGTACCTCACTATTTTACTCAAATTAAACTCATACCTGACCAAAAACATTATGGGTTTTATCCCGTCAGTTAAGTGATTAAATTGAAAATTGATTAAAATGATACGAACAACTATATGCAACAAAAACATTAAATTTTTAAGTGATACTGCGTCATCTAGGGGTCTTTTGTTCTGATTTTCCATCAGCTAGATGACCATGATTCCAAACCACGTTCTTATAACCAATCCTTAATGTAGCAAAACAGTAAACAAGTCTAGTGATTCCACTGTACCCAAATGAAAAGGGTATTTTTGTCCAATTTTGTAATAGTTACAAGATAAGTCTCGTGATTTGTTTTCAAAAACTTATCACATATTAAGTATGAATGGATTGGTTCAATAACAAAATTGTCCTAGACAGTTTTAGATATTTTTTAGATCGGTTTTCAGAAAGAAAACTTACATTGTTGCTAAATTGACATGAAAATGAAGTTTATTTCCAACTTGATGTATGCATATTTCACTTGCAATGGACCTGTTGCCTAATATAAACATAAAAGGTTAGCATTAATAATCTTTTTCTTTGTGTCTTTATAGACTTGTTATGACTTCTAGTTAGTGAATATTGCCTGATTACATAATAATAGATGAAAATTAAGCCTAATTAAGAAAACAACATAAATACAACGTAAACTATGAAACACAAATGAATATTGTTTTGTCTTTTTATCCAACTAATATATGAAAACCGCAAATATCCAAGTATATATTAGTGTGGTACACCAAAGGGCCAATGGCCTAGCGGTATGGAGTGACCATCTCATATGAGAGGTCCGGGGTTCAAGTCTCGGTGGAGACATAGGTGGTTATTTATGAGTAGATTAGTTAGTTTGCTATATATATATATATATATATATATATATATATATATATATATATATATATATATATTAGTTTGGTACAACTATAAGTTAGAGCATGATGGTCATAAGTCAATTTTCATTTAAATTAACATTTAAATATTGCACACTTGATGTTTTTAAAACATCAAAAATAATTACCTGCTACAACTCTACATGTTCTACTATCATTGACAATTACAAGCTTGAAACTTGGTTATCAACGGTTTGCTGATTTGGCAAGGACTACAACAAAAAAACCCACAAAATTAGATCATATATGCCGTTTCCAAAAAGACAAAGAAATATTGAGTTTATTCACATATAAAATGTTGTTATTGTGCTATAACATGACCACAAAAAGAAAATCAACATAAAACCAATGAATAATGAGTTTATGAACATATAAATAGCTTCTAAATTATAATCCATGTCCGATTTGTAGGTCTGCATCAAGAAAATGAAAAATAAATCAACTTAAATCAACCATGAAAATGGAAGTTGAAATTGCAATACCCTTAGACAAAGACAAAACTCAATTACTCAAACAAAAATTCAAGAAATATTTAACCCAAAAATCCAAGAACCATGAAAAATAATTAAAAACTTTTTAACCCACAAACCTAGAAATCATTAAACCAAAACCATAAATCTTTAAACCAAAATCAAAGTTGAAACGAACACCATTCATCTTCATTTTAAGCAACAACAGATTAAAAAATCGAACACAGCCCTCACAAATTCCATTGTAAGTTGTTTGATCGAATGTGGTGGTTGCTAGAGAGATAGGGATGGAGGAAGAGAGAAAGATGGGGGTATGGTGACGACGGCCATGAATGGTGTTCTGAATAAGAATTGATGCAAGGAAGAAAAACGTCGGACCTTTAGTCGCTATTTGTTCATTTCCAAACTCCAATAAATTAAAACATGAAAGCAAAAAATTGTTAAAATGGTGAGTAATCAACATAAAATGCAAGCGCTATGTGAGGATATTGAAATTAGTACCTGTAAAAATCCTAAACTTCACAGTTGAAATTAGAAAAGAAAATCAAGAAAATCTAACCTTGATATACATATGATTTAAAAAAAACAATGAAATAACCCGATATGCGCTGGAGGCGGTGGCAACGAAGATATATTTAGGGTGATCAGAGTGAGGATGAAGGAGGAGGATGGTGAAGAAGGTGATGGATTTCAGGACCATTGGCTCCTGCGTGGTGATGGCGGTGGACAGTGATTAGTAGGTTGTAGATCATAGCGGTGGTTACGGAAGCCTTAGACGGTGGCGATGAGTGGTTGTAGTGGAGGCTGGCTTTTGGGGAACGTATTTAAAGGTTTCTTGAAGACAGGTGGTTGAGAGAGGATGTGAGAGAGAGAGTGTGGAAATGCTTTATAACGTGCACATCGTATTTGACTAATTCCATTGGATATGAGGAATTCTTGGTCAAACTTTTACCCATTCAAACTTTTACCAGTTCAAAATCTTATCATCTATGACTTCTTCATAAATGGTGACAGAATTCAATATTTCTTAATGCATAAATTCATTGTACATGATGTTGTAATGATTGTACCTCTTAAAATTCAGCATTTTAGGCTAAATGCTTATTAAGGTATAAAGATGTACTAGATTATAACTCGCGTTAAACGTAGGGGAACGTATTAAAAAATTACAAAAAGATTTATATATATTGCATAATAATTATAAAATAAATTTTATGGCTATTGTTATTATTGAAAGGTGAAGAAGAAACATTGAAATCGATAAATAACTATAAACGTTGCAGGACCTCTTTGTAGACAACGTTTTTTGTTTTATTAGTTGAACGATCTTCCTCGTCCCATATGAGTACCTTCAAACCTTTTTTTGTTTGTTACACGAGAAACAGCTACATATAACTGAGCATGGGTGAAGACAGGTCTACGCAAGTATAATCCAACATTTGATAATGACTGTCCTTGACTTTTGTTAATGGTCATAGCAAAAAAAAATATTGGGAATTTCCTACGTTGAAAACATAATGGAATTTTTTTATCGGATGAGGTCAACTTCATACGAGGTATATAAGTAGTCTTGTTGAAAAATCTACCAGATATGATTCGTGCTTCAATGACGTGTCTTCCAAGCCTTATGATTTGAAATCTTGTACCATTGCATAGTCCTCTGGTTTGGTCGATATTACGAAGCAACATGACCGGAACACCTTTTTTTTAGTATAAGTTTATGGTTTGGAATTCCGGAGGCCTTATAAGCGTTCAACACATCCAGAGAGTATATTGATTCCTCAAAAGAATCTTCTTTCTCGGTCTCACATAAGGAATTTGAACTCATATATGTTTGCCCTTCATCTTTCATTAATTCTAACATGTAGTCGTTGATAGCATCAACTTCTTCATTAGTAGGGACCAAAATAGCTTTATCTTGAATATACGTAGGATTATCAAGATTGTTCTGAAAATATGAATAAATGCAGGATACAATTGAATGAATATGGTCACCCGTAGAGGGAATGATCACATCTTCTGGAAATTCAACTTCAACTTCACCATCATTAGGACCACCGATAGTACCTTCACCAATTTTAAGAATCCAATCAGCAAATGATTTTGTCTCTTCGAAATCATTGTTTGGACAACCGAACTGAAGCCTTATGTTTACAGTCAAACGTAAAACTGTACAATCACGCCATAATCTTGATGAATGCAATGATGCCTGCACAATATCTGAACAATTTCCTCTTTGTATTACTTGAAGAATTTGTCGAAAGTCACCTCCAAATACAATGGCCTTTCCTCCAAATGGTTTATCATTGTTCTTAGGAAGGATAATATCTCTAAGTGTCCTATCAACTGCTTCGAAACAATGACGATGCATCATTGGGGCTTCGTCCCAAATTATAAGGCTCGCTTTGTTCGACACGGCAGCTACATCGTTACCTGGCGTAATAGAACAAAACGATTTCTCATTCAAGTTAATTGGTATATGAAATCTTGAATGCGCTGTCCTACCACCAGAAAGAAAAATCGTCAATGATAAATGTCAAATAATCATAACTGCTAAATTTATTCGAGTTTTTCCATTTTTGGAATCTTAAGGGTATGAGGAGCAACACCATCTTTTGATGAAGACCATTCAAATGATTCAGTGGTGGTAACAACCTCAATAGGGCATTTCAGTGAAGTAGTTGTCGGTGTCACCGCATCAAGATCAACAATATTAATATTGTCACCTTCAACAGAAACACTCTTTTCCTGTATCAAATTAATAAAACAATGTTAATTAACAACATTAATATTGTCATAGCATCAAGAATAAATGTTTACTAACAATGTTAAAATGCTAAATTATATTAATTTAATTTTAGCTTAATAGACTTGTTGATAGGAGTACCATCAGAATGAATACTGTTTTCTTTGTATGCAGGTGAATGTTTGAAAACGGCACCAACTACAAGTTCATCATCAGTCATCTTATGAATGGTGTAGGCGTGATAATTTTTCTCGAGATTAAACTTTGAAATCTGAACTTTAAAAACAAACTTCATATTAAGCATCATATTGAACTCATCGGGAATTTTTTGGCGTCCTTGATCCTAAAGAATATTATAATAAAACATGTGGGTAGTTAATAAATCCCGATTAAAATAAAATGCAATAACAATATACAGTTAACTTGTCGTGTGTACAAATTAATAGAATAGTATAATATAACGCTACCTTTGATATCTTTTCCATCAACCAATGATTACCGCGGTGAATAAGATCTTTAACATGACGGTTAAACAATACAAAAGAAGCAGACCCAGTTTCATCTTGAACACGTATTACGACCCTTACCCTAAATATTATTGTATGACACGTTAATGGACAATGAAATAAAAATTGAAACATTGTAACAAAGATTCATGAGACAAGAAGTTTACAAATGTAAAATTATGAACTTACTTGCCGAATACATCAGAAACTCCTCTGCAACCATTACAAGTAAATGGTTCACCATCACTATCATCACCATTTTTAGTTACCTTTTTTGAACAGTCATGACAATAAAAATAATACAATCCTTCCTCCAAATCAAAACCGATTATAGTAGCAATGATAGACAAACCAATTTCTTGATATGTAAAAATACATACATATATATATATATATATATATATATATATATATATATATAGACACACACACACATTAAAAAAAATTATATATAAAGGAAAAATATGAATAATATTAAGTATACCTCATTGTAATATGGAATATCATCAATGTTTTTGATTTGAAAACGGATGTAGTAATCTTATGGCTTGGCTACAACAGTTTTTGTGTTAAGTTGTGTAGTATTAATGGAAAACTCAACATTCAAATCGATATCAACAATGCTACATATAAGAAGGAAAAATGAAGAAGATCAATAATGATAATAATAATTATTGATTAAGAATAAGTAAAAATAAAATAGTAAATAATTATATCATAGTCATCAAATACATACGCCTTTTAAAATTCTAAAATATGATACATGTCATTATTAATATGCAATATCGACCCAAATAAACAGTTACCGACTTGTGGTTGACCTATAAATAGCAATTAAAGTAATAGATTATTTCATATTATAAATAAAATATTAATGTAATGAGCATAGACATCTAAATATAATTATTCTTACCACCTTTTCCATACATAGGAGCATGATCACAGGAACATTTTCATTTTGATGTTCAAATATGTAGCTGTTCAACTTCAATGCAAAACCATCTCACAAAGCAACTTGCATTTTCCTACCACTATAATTGAATGTTTGGGTTATATGAATAAAATATTAAACATGATAAATTAATGAAAAATAAAGAAAATTACATTAGATCTTGTGCAACAATAATCATTAGCCTTGTTTCCCTTGCGTTCTCCTTAATCACTCTCATGGGTTCAGTAGATACAACTTGACCAATAAAATCTACAAAAAGTAAATTTGAATCAATTATTATAATATAAATTGGTTAAAAAAGTATATAATATAATAAATGCAAAACTGTTAAGGGAATAAAGCTCACCAAATGCAACACGAGTGTCAAAATTTCTGGCTGTCAGATCATGAAAACTCACAAAATTAAAAGGATCGATCCTATCAACAAAAGGAGTTGATACACGAATTGTGGTTGTTTTGTAGAAATTTATCTTATGCTTGTTAGCAACCAACATGTAATCTCCTTCGTTTCTGGTCATACTAAAGTTAGTGATTTCCCTTACAACTCCTTCTTCCAGGATAAAGAATATTATTATATGAAACAAAAATAAAACATTAGTTTTTTTTTCATATTATTTTAATTTTACCTCCTGGTATATTAAAATCATGTCCAAGCTGCTGACCATGTTTGAGTTGTTTTTGTATGTCTGTTTCCAAATCATGACAACTTGAACACGAATACTCCATGATTCTTTGGAGGCATTCATGTCAGCCAACTTATCAATGACGATTTCGCTGTCACTGTTATGTGCCATTTTGTTTATGCTATGAGAAATAGAAAAGTATTAGAGAAAATTATGAGATATAGTGAAAAAAGTAATTCAAAGATTCACAAGGTTTTTGTTTAATGTAAATATGATGTTGTTCAATTAACATAGACATTCTTGGTTGGCATACTTAACTATGAAAAAAACAAAAATAAATATTAAATGTATTTTGCAAAATAATAGTTTGCTGCAATTATGGATTAATGGAAGTTGGATGGTATCAAATCAAAACACACATAGTATGTTGATATATTTCACAGCAAATAACAAAGCAAAAAAAATGAGTATGAACACTTATAATATAGAAGGCTGTAGAAATGAAGAAGTATTGATAAACAATGAAATACGTACCTTTTTCCCTTTGATTAACCAAGCTCACAATTGTTTGCTTCTATAGAAGGTTGTAGAAAGGAAGAAGTATTGATTTGGTATCGTGAATATCAATATAAACAATGATGTAAAAACATAGATAAAACACAATAAAACCCCACCTTTTGCAAGAGCGTTGAAGGAAAATAAAAATGAGTTTTGGCGGAATATGCCATATATATGTATTGAATCCAAGTTGGTTTTGGAGGGATAAGATAAAAGTCATTTTTATCTTATCCCTTAAATTTTGAATTTCAAAATGTAGTTAGGATAGATAATATAGAACATTTTAGGATTATTTTTTAAAATCTAAAATTTGCATAATATTGATGGTTAGTTAAGTTCCTGTCTTTGGTGGCTGATTTTTTATTTAAATATGAGAAGTAGTTGTGATAAACAGAAATAAATATGGAATTGTTTTGTTATGATGACATCACCAGAAATATTAAGAATGGTCTAAGGGTTGAAATCAATCACACAAATCCATTAAATGATTCTGATTGTTGAAGGTGACATCATCAGGTTTCTGTTTTAATATATATATATATATATATATATATATATATATATATATATATATATATATCATACTTAGTTAGACCATCTCCAATGTATTGAACTCATAAGAGTTCAATGGATTGACACATGTACGTTCCACTCACTATACACCTTTATCCATTAAACTCTACAATCCATTAAACTCTATACAATTTAATGGATTGTCACAACATTTATTATTTTCTTTTTATTTATTGTTATTTTTAAAAAAATTAATTAGCATAAATTTAAAAATTAAAAACTACAATTAAAATTAATATTAATTAAAAATTTAAAATAAAAAATTATATATATATATATATATATATATATGTGTGTGTATGTGTGTGAGAGAGAGAGAGAGGAGAGAGAGAATATAGAGTTATATAGGGATTAAACTCCCCATTCCATTTAATCCTAGTCATTTTCCCACAATGGGGATTTTGAGTTTAATGAGATTAAACTCCCCCATTAAACTCCCATTGGAGATGGCCTTATGAAGCTAGCATTATTTCTTGAATCTCATGCATTTGAAAACCCATTTTTTAACTAATGCAACTCAAAAGTTTTCTTAATTATGATTTAACACTCAAATGTTTTATAACTTATATTATGTTTAATTAGCATTTAGTGAAAAGTTTACTATAAAAAGGTCAATCTTTTGGGAAGACATGTATACAAATCATATATAAATTTCAGAAAGAAAACAAATTTAAAGGTTTTTGTGTTGGGCTGAGGTCTTATGACCACTTTTGAAGATATGTTATTATATTAGAGCTTTTAATTTGTATGTTTGTTATACTAATTTGTTTTTATATTTTCTTTGTTTTTGGATTATTGTATTACAATCGTTGTATATTGTAGTTTAATTGTTAATATATTAATCATATGTTATATAGGGTAATGTCAAAAATATTTAATTAAATATTTTAAACATGTTTTTTTTGTAATTGTACCGTTTCAAAAAGATAATTAATTAAAACTCATACATATGTTATACTTGCTATCTCTCTGTCTTTCTCTCCCTCCCTCTCTCTCTATATACACACACACACACACACACATATATATATATATATATATATATATATATATATATATATATATATATATATATATATATATAATAGAGGTCAAAACACTTCAACCAAAATTCATTTAAAATTTAATATCTCAAATGCTTTTTAATAATGATTGTAAAAATTTTAACATGTGTTATTTAATTGATTGAATAATAAAAATATTAATGTTTTGAAACTCCTAACTCTTAAACTTATATTATTTAATTTGTTGTTAACTAAAATATTTTTCCTACATAAAGATAACATTTTTATGTTTGGTTACTCATATTTGTTTATGTAATTAGAAAACAAGGTGTACATAACTACTTCAATTCCAAATAGGAATCGATACCACTAGAGAGGTATGTTGCCTTTAACCGAAGGTAAGAGATCCACATATCCTTTTTGATTAGTTATACTAATGCTTATAAATATCTATTTTATATTCCTATTCACCTTAATTTTTAGGTACAAATTAAGGAAGAGGATTCTCGACGCACCAACATAAATTCAAACGTACACCTTGCAATATATGTAATTAAAATTAAATATCATATTTACTAATCGACTTATTTTGAAACTCTTGATGACATTTATGTATAATGATATATTTTGTATTACTTTTTTCTTAATTTCAATATTTAATATTTGAATGTTCATATATGAAACATCGGATGTTTTGGTGTAATATAAATAATGTAATACCAAGTACATTAGATCAATATTGTTTATTAATAGCTCCTTCAAAACAACTTATTTTTTATTGTATCCAAAGAATGTTAACGGACATAAGAAAAGTAGATTATATTAATGTTATACAAAAACTTATAATATATATTGAATATTATAAAAGTAAAAGTAAAGTTTATAAGGTATGGTCTATATTAGATAGTATCAAAATATAAGTTGATGAATTTTTATGTTATTTAATAATTCGGTTAATGCCTTAAACATGACTAAAAACGTAAATTTCAATATATTTATATTTTCCCCATAATTATTTTAACCACTTAAATGCATTCTTGCGCAACGCGTGGGGTTACTCCTAGTGTGTGTATGTATATATATATATATATATATATATATATATATATATATATATATATATATAGAGAGAGAGAGAGAGAGAGAGAGAGAGAGAGAAAGAAAGAAAGAAAGAGGGAATGAATCATTTGAGAGTTGTTAATAGCACCTCTATAAAACTTAAGTCACATAATTATTACCTATAAAGAAACATTAAAACCGTAAAATACATTATTAGTCCTTCATTTATATTTTCATTTTTGTTTTCCTCCCTTTCAACTTAAAAAAGTTCAAATTGATGAATAAGTTGATAAACCATCCATACCATTAACATCACATTTATGGTTATTTTGCGTATATATTATTTTTTGTTTTCATCCCTTTAATTTTTAAAAAAAAGTTATTATTATTATTATTATTATTATTATTATTATATATGAAAAATTAAATATACTTATTTTTTTTATTCCTATTATCTTCCTATTTGCTTTTGACAAAAAATATAAAAGATACATAAAAATAATTAATATTTCAGAAGTTGGAAGGGTAAAAAATATTTGGAGTAAACTAACAGACGGAACATTACTCCAAATATTTTTTACCCTTCCAACTTCTGAAAAATTAATTATTTTTATGTATCTGTAATATTTTTTGCCAAAAGCATATGGGATTGTTTATTCGTGTTGTATTGCATGATTCCTAGCGACCGTTCTTAAGTTATATATCTTATCACCGATAATAATTGGATATCATGCACTTCCTAATATTAGGTAAATATATTAAATATTCATGAAAATACAATGTTTATTCTATAATATTGCTAGTGGTGATAAATGAATTAAATAAAGACAAATTGTATAAAAGATATTAAGTTTATATAAAAATTTGATATTGACATTGTACTATTTTTTCATATAATTAAGACACTAAGTTTCTTTAAAAGTTCGATTTTAATACTATATTTTCCAATTTGTTTTAATGATGATCATTTGGTTGGTCAACTTAATTGCCAGCTGATGAGACATGGTGATGTGTCAGTCTTTGATGATGTAGCGCTGACATGACATGATGACCTGACACATTTTAGTGACATCACTTTACACATGTTGAAATTAGAAAAAAAAAATATAGTGACTTATTGGGAAAAAGAACACACCGTCAAAAGCGAACTTTTTTCAAAACTTAGTATCTTTTGTACAATTTGTATATATTTTAACATAATAATCAGGACTTGTTTGAGAGATTGGAGACCCTCTGTGGGCAAGCCTTTGGAAAAAAACAACAAAACAAAATGGGTATCTACATGCGTGTGCATTAGTAATGACTTTGTACATGTCGTGATCTTGATCTGACTGTGGTCGTGTTATGCGAGAAGAATCACTCGTTATAGACACAAGCAGTGATATTGTAACGCCCTTTTTTCCGGTCATTTCTTATTTCAATGCCTTATGTCGGAAGTCGATTATGTAAAGGATCTGGGCCTTAAGGAGGTAAAGTTTAGTACTTGTGGAAGGAGGTAATGATGGTTAAGAGATTTAACCCTTGAACTACATATTGGGCCGAATGGTAGAAAGGGAAAAGTCATAGGTCGGGTTCTTGTATGAAATATGTTTTTTTGTTCGAGAACCATTTAGTCCAAGATATCTAGATAATATTGTGGGGCTCTTCAATACCTTTCTATAGATATAAAGATCATCGGAAACGGAGTTGGAACGAAGAAGTTATGACTGTTAGAAGTTAAGACGGTTTTGGGTTAAGCCAAGTACACTGGGTGTGCTAGGTAATGACAGATCGCAGGATTTAATCTGGTACGTTGGGCGTATGTGACCAACATCTAAAACCTAATTTGAGGGTTTTGAGCCCTATTTAAGCTCCTTAACTTCCACAAACACTTTCCATTCTCAGCATCTATCCCTTCAACATCCCCCTTGAAACCATAACCCTTGTTTGAGCCTTTTGAGCTAAAGAAGGAGTTTAGAGTGCTTTGGAGTGTTCTTGGTCCATCTTAGAGTATTAGCTGCATTGGAGCTTGTAGATCCATGTATTGTTCACCTTGATCTTTCTTTTGGAGGTATAATGCTTGAACCTTGATGATGCATTTGTTAGATCTAGCTAGTTTTGGATGTTATAAGATTTTGGTCTCTTTAGTGTATAAAGTTTAGAGCTTGAAAGTTTGTGACCTTGTTATGGATAAAATTGGAAAGTTTATCCATTCAAATATCATTTTGATTAAGATCTAAAGGATGGAAAATTGGACTTAATGGATTAAGTAAGAAAGATGCACTTTTGGTCCCTTTGAAACTTAAATATTAGATCTTGGTTGTTTGGACCATTCTAGTGGATAAATTTCGAAACTTTAGCCATTGTGGATCTATTAGGAGCCATAAAAATGTGATTTTGGTCCTTCTATCCCTTCCATGCAAGAGCTATGATGTCTTAATGGATTAATAAGTTAGGATTTTTAGCTTTTGGACCCTTTCTAGCCATGGAAAGTCATAAATGTGGGAACTTTATGACTTAAGTCAACGTTTTCAGTCTAGATATGAGCTCTGGGAAAAGGGTCTTAAGGGATAAGTTCTTAATGAATGTTGGGATCAGCCAGATTATGTTGGGCGTACCTGGGAGTGCACTTGGCGTACTAGACTTTAATCACATATATTGGGTGTATACCTGACAATTCGTGTCTTCGAGTCTTGAAAACGTGTCAGCCACGAATTTTACACGATACAAATACACAAAGAGAAATAGTTGTATCTCAATTTTCAAGATTTTTTCTTGTCGTGTATTCGTGTCGTGCCATGTCACTCACAGATTCGTGTATTTGTGTCTCAAATTGCCAAGTCTAGCTGGGCGTACGCAACTAGTTTTGGACTTTGACTTTTGTTGACTTATGTTGACCGTTGACTTTTGACCAAGTTGGACTTTGGGTTAAACTTTAGGATTTTAGACTATTGATTGAGATTTTATCTGCTCCTGGTGTTAGTGGGTTCACGGGTGCAAGTAGTGTCGCAAAAGTGATTGTATCGCGGTATTTTAGAATTCTTCGATTTAGGTGAGTTTCCATCACTATACTTGTGGGTCAAAGGCACCAATGTTGATGGGTATAATGCAAAACATATAATTCCTATGTGTGCATGCAACCCTAATACTTGATCTATGTTTTCTCTAATTGAACATACAACTATGAACAACATAATAGAAACCTAGTACACTAGCATATTTTCGAAAAATGCAAATGGGGATAGAAGAATCATACCTTGATTGCTATTTAGTAATAACAATGTAAATCCTTGTGTTTGTTGAAGCCCTGAGAGCAAGCGTCACAAATGCCACACCTCTAGTGGTTCACACCCAACACTAGCAAAGGAAGATGATTAATGAAGAGGAGAGAGGCTCTAAAATTCGGCATGCACTTCAAAGGAACAGGTGGCTGAAATTTCTAGGGTTGAGGCTCTATTTATAGTGCAGTCAGGAAACCCTAGATAAGCCCAAATCCAAGATTATCTTAAACTGGGTAATTATCCACTTTCCTGATTATCCACTAGGGATTATTCTAGAATCCCTTAGGCTTTAAGAAACCGTCCAAGCCTAATGGATGGTTCTAGATTGCGTCTTGCTCAACTATTAAACAATTGAACTTTTAATTAATCCTTTTAATCCCAAAAATAATTCCAATTAATTTCTGATTAAAAATTAACTAAATATTACTATTTCTAATTAATATATTATTCTCATATTATATTAAAAAAATGATTTATTTCAATTTATTAAACGAATAATAAATCAACCTCTCTCTCCAAAAATATTCCTGTCTTGTTACTAGTCTTGAGGCTAACCTAAAAGGATTACGATACTGTCAATTCAAGTATAGAAAAACTTATAATTATGGGCTTAGACACCTAATCTAGTAGTCTCCCACTTGGATAATTGTAATAACTATAATTGCTAGTATATTCTTTTAAACTAATCAACAAATTGTATCTCTCAAAAGTCGCTTTCGAACTCTGACCTAGTCAGTTACGTGTTCTAAGATAAGTGATCATATAATCCTCCATTCTTCAAGATATTATCCAGACATGAGACGTGGAATAAAATCAATATCATTGTCCAATACTTTGTTTCCTGATTTCTGATTTTGTAATGACAAAGAACTACTAATCGAACACATCAATTTAGTCATGACCGGACCCGACACTATAAATCAACACCAAATCATAGAGGGGCCCAAAGATATCATCATTTCCCTTTAAGGGTAAAAAGGAAAAAATAAACTTTGACTTATATGCTTGCACTATTTACTCACCAAATCATATAATATCAAGTTATTGATGTGTTTACTTATCATCAATGCACAACCAATTTGTAAACAACATATCATATATCTCTGTGTAATGATTATAAGATATTATTGTCTTAGAATTACTCGTGATAAATTCCATGAAGTAATTCTCTAAGCGTGGGTTAATCCAATACTTAAATCTCCATTTCAAAGTACTCATGAATATTGCAGCAACACTATTTACATGTCCAAAACTCTTTAGATAATCTACAATCTAATTCATGTCACTCGTATTCACTACTTACTTCCAAAAGTATGATTAACCGTGGATGTTTGAACAATCCAATTTTTCGGGAAGTAAAACATGCAAAAAATAAACACAAAATAAATAATAGATAGAAGGTAGTAATCCAACTCATAAATAAATCTCTATTATTTAATCACCAAAATTCAATTACATTTATTTCGTTACAAGTTTCGAAACTAACTATCTAACTACTAAAATTAATATCATCCTTCAGACCAATGCTCCTAGCATGTTGAATGTGGTTGACCTTACTCAGACCCTTTGTGAGGGGATCTGCAGGATTCTCTTCTGTTGATACCCTCTTCACGATGAGGTGGCCTTCTTCTACTCTATGTCAGATGAAATGGTATTTTCTGTCGATGTATCTTGATCTACCATGATCTATTGGTCCTTTGTTAAGGAAACCACCTCATTATCATAGAAATTATCCATTGGATCCTTGATGGATGGAATAAATCCAAGGTCTCCAATGACATTCTTCAACCAAATAGCCTCCTTTGATGCTTCGCTTGCCGCTATGTACTCTGATTCACAAGTAGAATCAACCACAGTCTCCCATTTGGAACTTTTCCAGGTTACCACTCCTCCATTAAGGGTAAACAACCAGCCAGATTAAGAACAAAATTTGTCTTTGTCTGTCTGAATGTTGGTGTCACTATATCCAGTTACTCTTAAGTTATCAATGCCACGAAGCACAAGGACCCAGTCCTTAGTTCTTCGCATATACTTAAGAATGTTCTTAACAGCTATCCCGTGAGCTCTACTCGGACTTCCTTGGTAACGATTGACCATGATCAAAGCAAAAGCCACAATAGGGCGAGTACATGTCATAACATACATGATAGATCCAACGGCGGAAGCATTTGGAACTCTACTCATTTCTGTTATCTCCGCATCAGTACTCGAGCTCTGAGTCTTACACAGTTTGGTATTACTCTGTATGGGCAGTTCTTCTTTCTTGGAATTATCCATACTAAAATGCTTTAGTACCTTTTCCAAGTATGTACTTTAATTAAGTCCAATTATCCTTTAACTCATGTCTCTCAAAATCGTTATCCCCGGAATATAAGCAGCCTCTCCCTGATACTTCATAGTGAAACACTTTCCAAGCCAAGACTTAACCTCTTGCCAAGACTTAACCTCTTGCAAAGTTGGAATGTCATTTCCTATAAGAAGTATGTCATCAACATACAAAACCAGGAAGGTACCACACTCCCACTATCTTTGACATACACACAAGATTCATCTTCGCTTCTAAAGACCCCAAACTCCTTGACCTTCTCGTCAAACCAAATATTCCATCTGCGAGAAGCTTGTTTCAATCCAGAGATTGATTTCTCAAGCTTACACACTCTATTTGGATACTTCCCATTATGGAAAACGGTTTTAACATCCATCTGCCAAAGTTCATAGTCATGAAACGCAACAATGGCTAGGATTACCCTAATACAATTTATCTTAGCTACTGGTGAGAACGTCTCATCATAATCAACCCTTAGGGTTTGAGTAAAGCCCTTTGCAACCAATAGAGCCCTAAAAGTGTGTACCTTTCCATCCATGTTGGTCTTCTTCTTGAAGATCCATTTGCACCCAACTATCTTGTGACCTGGTACATTATCAACCAAATTCCAAACTTTGTTGTCATACATGGACTGGATCTCACTATCCATTGCCTCTTGCCACTTGGCTGACCCAGGGCCTTCCATTGCTTTCTTATAGTTAGTTGGTTCATCCAAATTTACCAGTGTACTATCACTGATAAACGTATAACCATCTATAGTGATATGGAAACCATATAAGTCAGGTTGCATTTTGATTCTAGAGAAAAGCCTAAGATGTAACGATTCGTCAATTGGTTCTACTATAATTTCTTCCTCTAGTTTAGCCCTAGCATTTTCTGAAGTTCCTTCATTGTTTGACTCTTGAATCTCTTCAAGATCAATTGTACTCCCATTGTCCTCTTTGCATATGATATATATATATATATATATATATATATATATATATATATATATATATATATATATATATATATATATCGATGTAACAACAGATAATTAAGGTATTAGTTTTATTTATTTATTTTATAATTTATCATTGGGCCTAATGGGATAAAGGGTTTTTGGTTTGGACCTAAGTTGATGGACCAAAAATTGGGCCACCCAAAAGACGTATGCTGAGCGTAGCCTTGGCGTACGCGGGGCGTAAAGACATGCATTGGATTCGGGGGGACGCGCACACGTACGCGCAACCTACCAGGTTTACGCACAACGTACGTGAGCAGGAGCTAAACCCTAATTTTTAGGGTTTAAGGCATATAAATAACTCATTATAGCCACACGTCAGGCCTCCTTACCAGCCTCCACCCTCAGAAAACCCTAATACGCCTTTCCTACTCCATTGATAAGTGTGTTGACCTCTTAAGCTTGTTTTGAGTAAAGGAAGGCTTGGAAGAAGTGAAGAGAAGTTGAAGGAGAAGAACCAAGGCACAAGGAGCTCAAGGATCTGGAACTCCTCTTTGGGATCATAAAGGAGGTATAAAGCTTTAAACTTTCCTCCTAGAAGTGTAGATCTAAGATCATGGAGTTTTGGACCTTTTTAGGTCCAAAGGATGGACCTTTATCATACCATTCCATTTTTGAGCTTGGGATTGCCATCCTTGAGGCTCAAAACATTCCTTTAGCAGTAATGTTCCAATCTTTGAGGCTCTTATGAAGCCATGCATGAGATTTAGCCACTCTTATGAAGTTAGTTGCTATTATTCTATGTTTGGGCTCACTTGGTGGGTTGAAAACCACCAAGTGATCGACTTTAGGGGTTAAGACATCAAAAAGGACTTGGATCTATAGTTATAGCCTGTTAAGTGGAGTAATAAGTGCTTAATGGGGGTATAGCTTAACAGGGTGTACGCTGGGCGTACCAATATGAAAGCACAACGTACATACCATGCAGCGGGTACGCGCTGCGTATAGAGGAGTACACCCCACGTACTTAATAGTATTGGGCTTTTACCATTTTGGGCCTCGGGTTGGCCAGCTATTGGACTTATTATGTATTGGGCCTTATTGGGCCATTAGGGGTCTGTTTATAGGCTATGGACATCATTGGGATGCGGTAGGCCCATTTGAGAAGTTGGGCCCAATTTAGAAAATTGGGCCATTAGAGGGTCTTTAGTTGGACCATTAGTGGACTTGGAAATGTTAAAGGGATTTGGGCCTTGGATATGACCCACACCATAACAGGGGTAGAATACTCATTTACCCATAGAGAATATCCAGTTTTTGACAAAATGTTTAATTGGTCATGATAGCCCCGGAGTAGCTGGAGCAACAGACAATATTAACTCATACGAGTTTCAGCAGATTTGAGAGGTGAGTCCTCTTCCAGTAGGAACGGGTCTAAGTCCACAATTTCGGCCCGTTTAGATGATTAGTAGTTCCGGACTACGGTCCGATGCCGGGGTGGTCCCGAGAAGTAGTTGAGTATGCATGATGTCTTTGTGATTCATGCAGGTTATATGCTATGTGTTTTGTATTCCAGGGTAAGCCTGATGTCGGGGCAAGCCCGATGTATGCTAGTTTATATGCTATATGATATATGTGTTCCGGATAAGCCTGATGCCAGGAATAGCCCGATGTAGATTCTGTGATTTTGTTATATGATAGATATATGATATGCTGCGTATGCGTCAGTGTAACAACGTAAATTTTAAAAATAATTTTTCATTTTTAAAACATTCATTCATTCATAAAATAATGTCAAACACAATGTATCAAATGTTATTGTCATAAAACATCTCCCCAAAATCTCTACAAAAACTCCAATGCGTGTGTGTACGAATCATGCTGGCGCCTTCCCGCGCTCATCACTAGTACCTGAAACACATAACACAACAACTGTAAGCATAAATAATTAGTGAGTTCCCCAAAATACCACATACAACACATACGCCACTCGAGGCTATAATACGACCCTCCGATCGATGTGTCTCAGCGGGACCCTCCAGTCTCGTAGCTCGTTGGACCCTCTGGTCCAGTCATAGCTCTTGGACCCTCCGGTCCCGTCTATATCATCATACATCATACAAATATCACATAGCACATAATCTCATACATAACACATAAGACCCTCTGGTCATCGCATAGTACCACTCTAGGTAACATATAGTGAGAAGACTCACCTCGATGTCTCGGTAAATATCTGACTCGAAAGAAGTGTGATCTAGCCTCCGCCTAATCACATAAAGTAATACTCTCATAAATACAACTGTACTCAACCCTAAAAGTCAACAAGGTCAACGGTCAAACTTTGACCCGACTCGTTGAGTGCACTAGGGTGACTCGGCGAGTCTACATGTGTCCACTGACTCTCTTAGATCCTCTCCTGGCACGTCGAGTACTCCCCTTGACTCGACGAGTTACAGCTGACATGAATTGTGGGGCCATCCTGACTCAACTCGCCGAGTCTCAAGAATAACTCAGCGAGTTCCAACTTGAACTCAGACCCCTGACTCTCCCTGACTCACCGAGTCATTCCCCCAACTCGACAAGTCTTCTCATTGAGTGACTAACGGGCAACCTTCATACTACTCGCCGAGTCTGTTCTTCGGACTTGGCGAGTTCATGCCATGCACAAACTCAAAACAACTCCTGAGGTCAGATCTGTTCTATACAATCATAGATCTGGCCTCCCCAAGCATGATAATCACGTAAAGTTCGGACCTTGACACACATATAACATCTAAATGGTCCAAGATGGTGATTTAGCTCCAAAAATGACATTCCAAGCTCATGACTCCCAACATGACTCATAAAGCTCCAAGGGTTAAGGTCTCTGGACCTCTTTCGGTCCAGATCCAGAACACAAACTCGAGAAGGGACCAAATACACCACTTATTCAACCTCTAAAAGGGCTAGAAAACCCTAACACTAAGAATCAACACCAAAAACTGAAGAAGGTCCGAGAATAATACCTCAATACAATCTCTATGAGCTCAAAAACCACCGAATTCGCACCTCCTTCAGCCTCCTCTTGCCTTGAACACTTCCTTCTTGAAAAAACACCCACAAAAGTTCAAGATCAAGATTGGCCTCTCCTTCCTCACAAACGCTCTAGATCTCTTTAGGGTTTCTCTCTGGGGGTTGGTGGCCGCAAATGACGGCCCTAAGACCCTTTAAATAGGTCTCAAACCCTGGAAATTAGGGTTTCATTAAACAGTGTGGACTCGCCGAGTCCACTCATGAACTCGCCGAGTCCACTCATGAACTCGCCGAGTCCAGCTGTGAACTCGCATACAAATCTGCGACCATACTCGGCGAGTCTAGACACTAACTCGCCGAGTCTCCCCCCAACACCCAAAAATAACAAAACAAAACATCATACCTGGGAATCCGGGTGTTACAATTCTCCCCCACTAGAATCAGACTGCGCCCTCAAAGTCTCACTTTGCAAACAACTCCGTATGCTGCTCCCACATCTCATGCTCTGGTTCCTAAGTCAACTTTGACCCTTTCCGATGCTGCCACTGGACCTGCACCAGTGGCACTTCCTTGTTCCTCAAATCGTTGATCTTCCGATCCCTGATCGCCACCGGTCTCTCAACATAATTCAGGCTCGCATCCACTTGAATATCTTCTAATGGCACCACTGCCGACTCGTCGGCTATACACTTTCGCAACTGCGACACGTGGAAAGTGTCATGAATCTGGCCCAACTCTGTTGGCAACTCCAAACGATAGGCTACCCTACCTACCCTTGCGATCACCCTGAAAGGACCAATATATCGGGGCCCCAACTTACCCCTCTTCCTAAATCGGATCTCTCCTTTCCAAGGAGAGACCTTCAGGAGCACGAAGTCGCCGACCTGAAACTCGAGCTCGGACCTACGTCTGTCCGCATAACTCTTCTGACGACTCTGAGTGGTCAACAACCTCTGCCTGACCTGCTGGATCTGCTCTGTCTTCTGAAGCACAATCTCGGTGCTGCCCATCACACGCTGCCCTACTTCTCCCCAGCAAATAGGGGTTCGACACCTCCTCCCATACAACAGCTCAAAGGGCGGCATGCCAATACTCGAATGATGGCTGTTGTTATAAGAAAACTGCACCAAGGGAAAATACGTGTCCCAAATCCCGCCGAAATCCAACACACATGCCCAGAGCATGTCCTCGAGCGTCTGAATCGTCCGTTCACTCTGCCCATCAGTCTGTGGGTGATATGCGGTACTAAAATGTAGTTTCGTACCCAATTCCTCATGAAATTTCTTCCAGAATCTGGAAGTGAAATGTACATCTCGATCTGAGATGATCGAGATCGGCACTCCATGCCGCGATACCACCTCTCTCACGTACATCTCTGCCAACTTCTCCACAGAAGAGCTCTCACTGATGGCCAGGAAGTGAGCACTCTTCGTCAGTCTGTCCACAATCACCCAAATTGCATCGACACCCCTTCGCGGTCCTTGGGAATTTGGTGATGAAATCCATGGTAATCTGTTCCCATTTCCATTCGGGAATCTCTAATGGCTGCAGCTTACCATGTGGACGCTGGTGCTCGGCCTTCACCCTGTGACAGGTCAAGCACCTCTCTACAAACCATGTGGCATCCCTCTTCATACAGGGCCACCAATAATTCTTTTTCAGGTCCAAATACATCTTAGTGGCCCTGGGATGGATCGATAATTTCGATCGATGAGCCTCTTCCATCAAAATGGTACGCGTGCCGCCCACGGACGGTACCCAAATCTGACCCTGAAATGTCATAAGCCCCCGGCTATCGGTAACAAATTCCGATACTAACCCGACAACTCGCTCTCTCTTCTGGCTTTCTGGCTTCATAGCCTCAGCCTGGGCCCCACGAATAGCATCCAACACCAGGGTCATCACTGTCAATCTCAAACAGACATCTCGAAATGGGGCGCCCTCCGCCCTACGACTCAATGCATCGACTACAACATTAGCCTTGCCTGGGTGGTACAGGATCTCACAATCATAATCCTTGACCACGTCCAACCACCTCCTCTGGCGCATATTTAGGTTGGGCTGGTCCATCAAATACTTCAAGCTCTTGTGGTCCGTGTATATCATACACCGAACCCCATACATATAATGTTGCCAGATCTTGAGAGCGAACACTACCGCTCCTAACTCCAAATCATGAGTGGGATATCTTGACTCATGAGGCTTAGGCTTCCTCGATGCATATGCGATCACATGTCCCCTCTGCATAAGCACCGCTCCAAATCCGGATATCGATGCATCACAATATACCACAAAATCTTCCATCCCTTCTGGAAGGGCTAACACTGGGGCTTCGCATAATCTCTGGCGAAGTGTCTCGAACGAGGTCTGCTGTTCTGGACCCCAAGAAAACGCAACACCCTTCCGGGTCAACTTGGTGAGTGGTACGACGGTCTTGGAGAAATCCTTAATAAATCTCCGATAATAGCCGGCCAAACCCAGAAAACTCCTGATCTCGGTGGATGATCTCGGCACCTCCCACCTCATGACCGCCTCGATCTTGGCCGGATCGACCAATATCCCATTCTGGTTAATGAGGTGCCCCAGAAACTGAACCTCTCGTAGCCAAAACTCACACTTGGAGAACTTGGCATAAAGCCCCTCTGATCTCAGAACTCTGAGGATCTCCCTCAAATGCTCCTCATGCTGCTCTCGGGATATCGAATACACCAGTATGTCGTCGATGAACACGATCACTGAGCGATCCAACATCGGTCTGCACACCCTGTTCATGAGATCCATGAACACCGCCGGTGCGTTGGTGAGTCCGAAAGGCATTACCACGAACTCGTAATGCCCATAACAAGTCCGGAATTCTGTCTTCTGGACGTCCTCCTCCCGCACCCTCACCTGATGATAACCAGACCTCAAATCGATCTTGAAGAACCAAGATGCTCCCTGCAATTGATCGAAAAAATCATTGATCCTCGGCAAAGGTTAAAGGTTCTTAACCGTTAACTTATTCAACTCACAATAATCAATGCACATCTGGTGCGAACCATCCTTCTTCTTGACAAAAAGAATAGGCGCCCCCCATGGCGAACTGCTCAGCCTGATAAATCCCTTCCCCAGCAGCTCCTGGAGCTGTGAGGATAACTCCTGCATCTCCGGAGGCGCGAGGCGATAAGGCGCCTTGGCGATAGGCGCAGCTCCCGGAACCAATTCAATACCGAACTCTACCTGCCTCTCCGGAGGCACACCCGACAACTCCTCTAGAAACACATCCGAGAACTCACACACTATCGGAACCTCATCAACCGACTTCGGTCTCTCTGAATCACCCCTCGCATCCATCACATATGCCACAAATCCCCTACAGCTCTGTTGTAGACTCTGTCTCGCTCTGGCGGCCGAACAAAATGCTGACCCCGTACGTGTACCCTCGTCGTACACCGTAAGAACTCCCCCACTAGGGTCTCGAATTGTCACCAATTGTCGCTCGCAGTCTATCAAAGCTCCATATCGGCTCATCCAATCCATACCCACTATAACACACACGTCCCCCATCGTGATCGGAACCAGATCTATCGGGAACTCCACACCGAAGATCTCAAGGACACATCCTCGAATCACATCCAAAGCATACACTGCTCGCTCATCAGCTATGGAAACTCACAGAGGCCGATCCAACGCCTCTCAACGGACACTAATATGCTGACTAAATTCTACGAAAACAAACGACCGACTCGCACCCGAGTCAAATAATACCAACGCAGGCACATAGCTCACAAGAAAAGTACCAGCCACAACATCGGGCACCGCGTGGACCTCCTCCGCGGTCAACTGAAATGCTCTCCCACGAGCCTTTGGGGCCTCGGCCTTCACCGGCCGGATCTCGGTAGCCCTAGCAACAGACGCAGATCCCTACGCTGATCCCTGAAAAAGCTGCGGGCACTCGGCCTTCCGATGGCCGGTCTGGTTGCAATGAAAGCAAACCAAAAATCCCTTGGGGCAATCCCTCGCGATATGCCCCTCCTTCCCATATTTGTAGCACACCCCAGCCCTGCACGACCCCTCGTGACTCTTACCGCACTTCCCACAAGTGCGGCCCTTCGCGCCCCCAGATCTCGAATCAGCGGGGCTAGCCTGCTTGGTTGCCGGCTGAGACTGAGCCGACTGCCGATCCATCCTCTGAGACTCGGCCTCCTCCCTGGCCTGAGTCTCCAACTCGATCTCCCTCTTCCAAGCATTTTCCTGGAGCTCAGAAAATGTCAGGTAAGTCGAGTTCGCCACGAACTCCCGAATGTCTCTCCTCAGCACACTCAGATAACGGCTCATACGAGCCTGCTCAGATGAGACCTGCTCAGGGCAAAACATCGCCCTCTCATGAAACTTCCTGGTGATGAGTGCCATAGAATCAGTACCCTGCTTGAGGGTCAAGAACTCCTGAATCAACCGTTCCCTCTCCACCGGCGGAACATAATCCTCTCTGAACATAGTGGTGAACCTCTCCCAGGTCACCTCAGAAATCTCAGCCAAAGTGAAGTTCGCCGTCACGAACTTCCACCAATCCTTCACTCCCAGGTGGAACTTGTTCAAGGCGAACCGAACCCTCAAGTGCTCTGGACAAGAACATGTATAGAAACATCCCTCGATGTCATAGATCCACCTCATAGTGACAATCGGGTCCTGTGTCCCGTCGAACTCTAGTGGCTTCGTGTTGCTGAACTCCCGGAACAACAACGAGTCACCTCCCTGAGGTCTGGAAGCAGCAACAGAAGCAGTAGCTGCAGCTGCAGCAGCCTCAGTCAATGTTGCGTACCACTCATCAAAAGTCTCAATCAAGGTGGTCTTGATGTCCCCAAACATCTCGGGAATCTCAGCCCGGATGGCAGCAACAACCTCCTCATGAATCAATTGACGGATCTCCTCGTCGCGGACACCACTGCTCTCAGGTGTGTATCGAGTCCCAACCATGATGCTTCACAAATACAACAAAAATTATCAGAGACTCGATCGAGCATACACATACTCGATGACACAATCCTACTTGTCCTCCGTCGTCCAAAAGATTCTTACTTGGAATGCCCACTGATCCGGTGTCTCCAGTAGTACGGGCCCAATACTACTGACCACACTGCATCAGTATTCACTCCAAGTCCTCCTCCTTGGATCTTGGATTACAAGTACATTACTCTCAAAGCATCTCAGCAGTATAAATCTCCTAGGCTAAGGCATCAAATCAGGCCACTCTAGTCCTAATATGTATACCTAGCCTACTCTAGCATGCATAACATAACATATCTCATAACACATAATGTAAGGGTACTTTTAGGGATTCACCGTTCGGGCGCTGGCTGATCGTATACACGACTCTGCTCTGTTTGTCTCAAAACTCATTTTACTCTTTTCAAGAGTTTTACTTCATTATCAAGATTTTTCCTCAAATCCTCAGTTTGAGCTCATATATGCTCGAAGATGCATCTGAATCCCTCAAACCAAGTCTCTGATACCAACTTGTAACAACGTAAATTTTCAAAATAATTTTTCATTTTTAAAACATTCATTCATTCATAAAATAATGTCAAACACATTGTATCAAATGTTATTGTCACAAAACATCACCCCAGAATCTCTACAAAAACTCCAATGCGCGTGTGTACGAATCATGTCGGCGCCTTCCCGCACTCATCACTAGTACCTGAAACACATAACACAACAACTGTAAGCATAAATGCTTAGTGAGTTCCCCAAAATACAACATCCAGCACATAAACCACTCAAGGCTATAATACGACCCTCCGGTCGATGTGTCTCAGTGGGACCCTCCAGTCCCGTAGCTCGTTGGACCCTCTGGTCCGGTCATAGCTCGTTGGACCCTCCGGTCCGGTCTATATCATCATACATCATACAAATATCACATAGCACATAATCTCATACATAACACATAAGACCCTCTGGCCATCGCATAGTACCACTCTAGGTAAAATATAGTGAGAAGACTCACCTCGATGTCTTGGTAAATACCTGACTCGGAAGAAGTGTGATCTAGCCTCCGCTTAATCACATAAAGTAATACTCTCATAAATACAATTGTACTCAACCCTAAAAGTCAACAAGGTCAACGGTCAAACTTTGACCCGACTTGTCGAGTGCACTAAGGTGACTCGGCGAGTCTACACGTGTCCACTGGCTCTCTTAGATCCTCTCTTGGCACGTCGAGTACTCCCCTTGACTCGACGAGTTCCACCTGGCATGAATCGCGGGGCCACCCTGACTCAACTCGCTGAGTCTCAAGAACAACTCGGCGAGTTCCAACTTGAACTCAGAACCCTGACTCTCCCTGACTCACCGAGTCATTCCCCCAACTCGACAAGTCCACTCACTGAGTGATTAACGGGCAACCTTCATACTACTCGCCGAGTCTGTTTTTCGGACTCAGTGAGTTCATGCCATGCACAAACTCAAAACAACTCCTGAGGTCAGATCTGTTCTATATAATCATAGATCTGGCCTCCCCAAGCATGATAATCACGTAAAGTTCGGACCTTGACACACATATAACATCTAAATGGTCCAAAATGGTGATTTAGCCCCAAAAATGACATTCCAAGCTCATGACTCCCAACATGACTCATAAAGGTGCAAGGGTTAAGGTCTCTGGACCTCTTTCGGTCCAGATCTAGAACACAAACTCGAGAAGGGACCAAATACACCACATAATCAACCTCTAAAAGGGTTAGAAAACCCTAACACTAAGAATCAACACCAAAAACTGAAGAAGGTCCAAGAATAATACCTCAATACAATCTCTATGAGCTCAAAAACCACCAAAATCGCACCTCCTTCAGCCTCCTCTTGCCTTGAACACTTCCTTCTTGCAAAAACACCCACAAAAGTTCAAGATTGGCCTCTCCTTCCTCACAAACACTCTAGATCTCTTTAGGGTTTCTCTCTGGGGGTTGGTGGCCACAAATGACGGCACTAAGACCCTTTAAATAGGTCTGAAACCCTGGAAATTAGGGTTTCATTAACCAGCGTGGACTCGCCGAGTCCACTCATGAACTCGTCGAGTCCAGCTGTGAACTCGCGTACAAATCCGCGGCCATACTCGGCGAGTCTAGACGCCAACTCGTCGAGTCTCCCGCAACACCCAAAAATAACAGAACAAAACATCATACCTGGGAATCCGGGTGTTACAGTCGGGGTAGGTTCAATGTCGGGGTGAGCCCGATGTCGGAGAGGAGTCTGATGTCGGGTAAGCCGATGCCGGGATCCGTCCCAAAGTAGTTGGGAGTAGTCCCATAGTTATATTATTTATGATATGTTTATTGTATGGTATGTGGTAGTTTGGGGAGACTCACTAAGCTTCGTGCTTACATTTTCAGTTTTGATTTCAGGTACTTCCGGTTGTAAAGGGAAGAGCTCGGGATGATAGCATGGCACACACCACAGTCATTAGCCTGGGATTTTCACTCTGATGTTTTAGCACATGTTTATTCAGTGGATTTATTTTGTTATTGAGATACATGAGACATGATTTCTATATTTACACTGGTTGGTTTTGGGTTTTTATAATAAAATAAGCAAAAATTTTGTGATGTATTTTTAGGATGTTACAGTCGAAAGACTCCCTTTCGTGCTATGAAGACCACGTTATCACTAGGTCCATAGAAAAAATATCAAAGGACTTATATGGGTAGCCAACAAAAATACATCTATCACTTTGAGGTTCAAGCTTGTCATGAGTCTCTTGTCTAGTGAAAGCTTCACAACCCCAAACCATTATGTGTGATAACGAGGGAACCTTCCATATTCACATCTCGTGAGGTGTTTTGGCAACCTTATTTGTTGGGACAAGATTAAGAATGTGGGCGACCATCACTAAGCATACCCAAGAATGAGATTGGAAGTGAAGCTCGACTCATCATGGAACGAACAATGTCTAACAATGTCTGATTACACCTCTCAGCCACACCATTAAGTTGTGGTGTCCTAGGAGGTGTCAATTATGAAACTATTCCACATTCCTTAAGGTAGTCGAACTCGATACTAAGATACTCACTGCCTCTATCGGACCTAAGCATCTTTATCTTCCTGCCCATTTGATTCTCGAGTTCATGTTTAAACTCTTTGAACTTTTCAAAGGTTTTTGACTTATGCTTGATTAAGTAGATATAGCCATACATGCTATAATCATCAGTAAAAGTCACATAGAATTGATTAGCATCCCTTGTGGTGGATCTGAAGGGCCCACACACATCTATGTGTATGAGATCCAACAATCCTTCACCTCTTTCACAAGAACCAATGAGAGGTCATTTTGTCATCCTACCTAGAAAACAAAACTCATGTATCATCTGACCTTAAGTCAAATGAATCCAATACTCCATCCTTTTGGAGTTGGGCAGTACATTTCTTGTTAACGTGTCCAAGACGAGAATGCCACAAGCACGCTTTGTGTATATCATTAGACAAATCAATTTGAAAAAAACTATTTCCTAAATTGTCTACAATCATCATAATTTCATACACACCATCACAAGGTAAAGCTTCAAAAAAAAAAAAAACACCATTTTTGTAAGAAGAAATAGAACCATTCTCATCATTAAAATAATATCTAAAACAATGTTTAAATAAAGAATGAATTGAAATGATATTTCGTGTCATCTCTGACGAGTAGCAACAATTTATTAAATCTAACCCTAACCCACTACTAAGCACTAATCTATAAACTCAAATCTTGGTGATAGGTAAGGATCGCCTATACCACATGATCGAGTTCATCCTTCCATGCTCCACATCCTCACTTATTTTTAGCCCATGAAAATAAGAACAAATGTGAAACCCACATCCTGTATAAAGGACCCAAGAACGAGAATAAGATGAGTTATTAGATAAAATAGTGAAAATACTTGTTGAGGTTGGCATCACCTTTCCATCCTTGATATCTTGCAAGTATTTCAGGCAACTTCGTTTCCATTGCACCTTCTCATTGCAATAGAAGCAAGTGGCCTCTTTGGGGTCAGAAACAGGGGGAGCATCAGAATTGGATTTTCCTTTGGGTCCTGTAGTTGATGACCCAGCTTGGGACTTTCCCTTCCAGTTTTTCTTCGGAGTAAGTTTCATCTTTTATGATTTCCCTTGCCATATGGCCAGAACAGGTGCACTAGTAGGAGTGGAGGCAATACCTTTTCACTTCATTCTTGTTTCAATTGTTCGTAGGAGGTTGTGCAATTGTGGCAAAGTAGTTTTATTGTTGTTCAAATGATTGGTCAATATGAACTTATCATAACAACTTGGCAGAGATATCAACACTATGTCTATTTCCAACTCTTCATCAAAATTTACGTTGAACTTGATTAGCCTATCCACATATCGTTGCTAGCAATTAGGGACTTTACCACTTGGTACTTTTCCTGACGAGCTCGCGTATGGTATTTATGCATAAGGTCCTTGTTCATCTCGTACGGACAGTAATCCTCATAGTGCCTTTGCAATTCTTGAGTCATTGTGGCCACCATGGTGCACATAACTTTTGTGGCATCATTATAGTGTTTCTTGTAGGTGACCAATTCATCAGGAGTGGCCTTCTCTTCATTAATTTCATCCAGTGGTTTCTTGAGGACATATTCCATGTCCTCAAAACGAAGGGCCATTTTTATGTTGCACATCCAATCGTAGTAGTTGGAGCCATCCAATTGCACCTTCGAACAGATGTTCAACAAAGAGAAGTTGTTGTTGTTGTTGGAGGAGGAGGAGGAACCAAAAGCATCAGATGGAGTAGACATTTGAAAGAGATGAAAGATAGTTTTAGTTAGATAATAATAATCCTCAATATAACACCAAAAATGAAATATCAAGGCTAGAATTCAACTAAATAATTTACAACTTAAAAAGGGATGTCGTAATCTAATGATAAATTTTATAAAGGTAGGTAAATGATGATTTACCAATTTCACCATCGAAAAACGAAATTTTAACGAATTTGATTTTAAATGAAATTCCTAGATCTTTTGAGAATCATTAAACTTTTCAACGGCATGTTTAATCACGATTATGCTATTCCATTTGTGACTGGGATATCGAGGATCACAAACAAGATGTGAATAACCATGCAAATTAACTTGGCACTCTCGATGTCATTTATCATCTCATTTTAATGTGTCGATTAGCCGCACACGCTTCATTAATCAATGATAATTTTCGAGACACCCATTTGAATTCTATATTTGTCTCTATTAGTGTGTCGGTTAACCATATGCGCTCCACTAATGACTCATAAATGCAATGTGTAATTGCATGGGTTAGCATATAAGTTCACATTTTTCCTAAAGTAACTAAGATTGGGAATTTTGTAAAATATGTTTAGTTACTTTATAATTCATTATACTTATTAATGAAGATTAGGTTTTCCTATCGAAACGATTTGGCTAACAACCCTCCACCATACAAGGGAGCAGTGGGTAAGAGTGGATACCCAATGGCGGTCATTTTATAGGCCGCTTCCTTAAACTCCCCTTATAGTACGGCTTCGTGAATGAGGCGTATTAGTGGTTCGACTGACTTGTATTATACATATAGTAATATTAGACTTTTAATGTTACATATAGTATGAGGGTGTACTTTTTAAAACTTTTCAAAAATACTTGGTTATATTTTAAATTTCAAAAATTAAGAAATAAATTTTTTAAATTCAAAGTTAAACCAATCACGAATTCTAGATAAGGATATAAAATTACTTACAAAAATATTCAGTCTTATACAATTAAAACATTATTAAAGGTGCTTATGCCAATCAATTCATGTGATAACAACAAAACCGAATTTTATGGATATGCCAACCCACCACGTCATCGTAAACAATTACCACATCATGGTAGGGCAAAATCGAAAGTCACCATGTCGTGGTGAAGGTCAACACGTCGTGGTGGTGGAACATAATGATGATTTTGTTTTGCTTCTCCTTGTTCAACTTCAATGATTGTATCAATTCAATAGAAAACTAAACCGATGTTATGATACCACTAAAGGGTATAATGCAAAACATATAATTCTTATGTGTGCATGCAACCTTAATACTTGATTTATGTTTTCTCTAATTTAACATACAACTTTGAACAACAAAACAGAAACCTAGAAGACTAGCATATTTTGGAAATATACAAATAGGGTTAGAAGCATCATACCTCGATTGCTATTTAGTAATAACAATGTAAATCCTTGGTCTGTTGAAGCCTTGAGAGCAAGCGTCACAAATGTCATGCATCTAGTGGTTCACACCCAACACTAGCAAAGGAAGATGATTGAGGAAGAGGAGAGAGGCGCTAAAATTCAGCTAGTACTTCAAAGGAGCAAGTAGCCAAAGTTCCTAGGGTTAAGGCTCTATTTATAGTCCAGTTAGGAAACCCTTAGATAAGCCCAAATCCAAGATTATCTTAAACTGGGTAATTATCCACTTTCCTGATTAAACACCAGGGATTATTATAGAATCCCATAGGCTTTAAGAAACCATCCAAGCCTAATGGATGTTTCTAGATTGCCTTTTTCTCAACCATTGAATAATTGCACTTCAGCCCATTCACGTTTAATTAATCATTATAATCCAAAAATTAATTTCAATTAATTTTTGATTAAATATTAACTAAATATTACTATTTCTAATTAATATATTATTCTCATAATATATTAAAATTTTATTTATTTCAATTTATTAAAAAAATAATATATGAACCTCTCTCTTCAAAAATCATCTTGTCTACTTGCTAGTCTTGAGGGCATCACAAAAAGACTGTGCTACTATTAATTCTAGTATATACCAATTATAGTTATGGGCTTAGACACCTAATCCAAAAAATTATGACCCGTTAAGTTATGTTCCCTAGTAGGCAGGATGTTGTTATGTTGTAGGAATCTTTTAGATTTGTATCCTTTTATATTTCATATATATATATATATATATATATATGATGTTCTTATGTTGTAGTGATTTGTTAGATCTGTATCCTGGTATAGAGGATGTTGCTATGTTGTAGTGATCTGTTAGATCAGTGTCCTGGTACATAGGATATTGCTATGACGTAGTGATATGTTGATCTACCTATTTGTCTGTTGACTGTTTGTATGTTTATATGTTGCATATGTCTGTTGTATTAGGTGTCTAAGCCCATAACTATAATTGGTATGTACTTGAACCGAGAATAACATGGTCCATTTTGGGTTGCATTCACCAGAACAATCTGATAGGATGGATATTTGAGAAAGAGGTTATTTAAGATTTATTGATAAATTATAAGTATAATATATTAATTGGGGAATCATATTATTTAATTAGTATTGATGAAGAATTAATTTATTAATTAAAACAGACTAATTAAATATACAGGGGCTGAATGTGTAAATCAATGATACATATAGGTTGGGCTAATAATCCATGATTGATTAGTGATGGGCTAAGTGTGACATCCCCAAAATCTCGGCCAGAAAAGACCGTTTTTCATTTATGCTTTTTAAACATTTTCAGAGTAAATCCTTTTGATTTTAAAAGAGATGCGGAATTTGTTCCCAAAAACAAAACATGATAAAATAGATCTTTTATCAAAACATTTCATAAAGAAATATAATTTCATTTCATAATCAAAATCGGGATGTCATGTTCCGATACAGACCATAAAGCATAAACGATAACATTACAAGTCTTTCAACAAATATATACATATACAGACTTGTAAACAAAACAACTTGATGATTCATCCATCTTATGCCCTTGCGCCACTTCCTGTAATACAAATAAACTGAGTGGGTCAGGCTTGGGAGCCTGGTGAGCATATAGGGTTTTCAACCCACAATAAATAATTATATTTAATTCAACAATCAACAATAACCCAATTACCCATTCCCGTTATCCTCACTTTACGTCCCTAAAACAACATCTATTATAAGGGACCTAATCTAGGATTTTTATCGGGACGGACATTACTGCAAAGAGGCTTCCTTAGCAATAAATATCCTAAAGGCAACTGTAACGCCCGGGTTTCAGGGCTAAGCATTTTTGTCAATGTATTAGTCTAGGTCAACTCTTGTAACTCTTTTTGAAGTAATAAAGATGAAATATTTGAGTACTATGTGAATTATGTGTGTTTATGTGTTTATTATTTAATTATAAATGTATAATTAATAAAGAATAAAGATAAGCGTCAAAATCAAAGTGTGTGATAAGCCCGATATCTTTATATAGAGTTTTAGTGGTCGAAACAAGGATTCCGGGGTTTTAAGGAACGCCGAAATCCGAGTTATAACGAAGAAGTTATGACCCGTCGAAGTTTCGCGATAGAACCGGCACGATACCGAAAAGCGTAAATAGTGGATTTACGATAGAGCAAGATTTAGCCTTAGCGATCTAAACGAAAGTCATAGAATATGTTAAACTAAGAACATCGATAAAAAGAACGCCCAAATCTGACTTCGTATGAAGAAGTTATGATTTTTCGAAGTTTCGGAATAACAGTGTACAGCCCGAAATTCGAATATTAGATCGAATGATTTTTAGCCGACACGACCTAAACGAGAATCGAAGATCTCGTTGAGAGTAGCGTAACGAGAAAAAGATGGGCGAAAACGGACGTCGGATGATGAAGTTATGAGGGTTTAACGGACCAATCCTGTCCCGGCCTGTTAATAATATAAAATTTAAAATCGAGCCAAAATCAGCCGATGGAGTCTAAACGAAAGTTGTAGAGTACGTTCCCACCTTCACGTGGATATAAAGAACGTCGAAAACGGAGGTCGTACGTGAAAGTTACAAATTTTTGAAGTTGTAACTCGAAATTGCGAAGTCTGTTGCAAATCCGATGACGTGGCTTAATCCTGACCATCGCTTGCTGAACACGGTCATCGCTTCGGATGATGACACGTCGCCTCTCTTACGCCCGGCGTACCTTCTCTCTTATCCCTTCCGAGTCCGAGTGCGAGCCAGCTGGTGCGAGCTGGCAACCATATCCGAGCTACGCCCAGCGTAGACCGAGGCTTCGCGCCTATAAAAGGGGTCCGAAGGCAGCCTTCATTTTCACACCAAAATCACTTCTCTCTCTAACTTCGTTCTCTCTCTACAACCCCAAACCCCCCTAAGCCCTAGATAAAACCCCTAGCACCCTAAGGAAGCCCCGAGGCTCCCGGAGTCCCGAGAAAAAGGAGTTTTTCAGTTTCGAAACGCTGCTCCAAATAAGTTCCGGTTTTCGATAAAATTCGCTGTAAGTGTGCTACGCTTACGCAATTTTTAATATAGCTTTCAAATAATTATAGGAATGTTATTAGGTCCTTAAAATAATTATTTGGGCTATTATTATGAGTTATATTGAGTTTTAGTAACACTTATATAATAATAATAATAGTCAGACAATTAATTTGTCACGGTTATCGTTAGACTAAACCCTAGTATTATTGATACTAGGTTTTATCGAAGGAAAATCGTTTTGAGAGTATCGAAGCGGTGTACGAGTGTTGAGCCACCACCTTTCAAGTGAGTGCATAGTTACTTTCAGCTTACACATATATATGAAGTATTTTATATAAATTACGTGCTATGTGTGCATATTATCTGAATACTTGCTATCTATGCTGGATGAACATTGTTATACATGTTTTCAATAATTTAAACTGTAGATGTATTTTATATCTACAAAAATGTTGGGGTAAAACATGGGTAGATGTAATAGGTGATGTGTGATAAAATGATGAGAGGCCTCGATGTTGATGTTGTTGATTCTATCATCTAGCGGAGTATGGATGACGACCACAGACTCTTCTAGACAGTCCAGTGGAACACTAGCAGGCTCGCAACCTTTAGGTATTTGTGAACGATGTGTTCACCGGTGTACTCCATCCCCCACATGGTTGCCTTTAGGAAATTTATTGCTAAGGAATCCCATTAGCAGTAGTGTCCGTCCCGATGATGATCCTTAGGATAGGTCCCTTATGATAGGTGTTTAGGGACGTGAAGTGAGGATAACGGTAATGGGTAATTGGGTCATTGTTGATTGATGAAATTAATAAACTTATTTATTGTGGGTTGAAAACCCTATGTGCTCACCAGGCTCCCAAGCCTGACCCACTCAGTTTTATGTATTACAGGTAGTGGCGCTTGAGCATAGATATGATGTTTGGACGAGGGATTACGGATATAGGCCTGTAGATATGAAATAATGTAGTAAGGCTTATATTGTACTGTTTATGCTTTTGATCTGTACGAACATGACATCCCAAGTCTTTTAATGAAATACATTTCTATGGAAATGCTTTTGATAAATCTTTATCATATTTTGTTTTGGGACAAATTCCGCAACACTTTTATTTAAAAGGTCACCCTGATTTTTAAACAAAGCATAAACAAACCGGTCTTTTCTGGCCGTGATTTTGGGGATGTCACAGTTGGTATCACAACATTAGTTTAAGCGAACTTGGAATTTTTAGGATTTCTAGACTTAAACTTAGAATGCTAAGCGATGATTGTGAGGTGTGAGAACTAGCTTATTTTAGGAACTCTGCCTAAAATGCTTTCGTGTGCTAAACGCTTTGTGCATGATATGTTGTTATTTGTTCGGATCTATGGTCTGTTGCCGACCGGATTTGGAAACCTTATGTGTTTAGGATTCTAAACGTACGACTACGATATTAGAACTAGCATGTAAACATTTCAGAGTGATAAGGACGATTTAAACGTCTATCCTAAATAAAGATCTAAATTCACCTTATTCGGTGTATAGATCAAGATGGAAAGGACCCATAGCGGAAACATAAACGCAAACGGAGATAGGAACCAACCCCTAGTGGTTCAGCAAATACATGTTGTTGAAGAAGTTGCACCTGAGCCAGTTACCATGGCTGGAGTTCAAGCCATGATTCAGGCTATGCTAGCTGAACAAAGGGAAGAAATGAGACGGATGCTCCACGAGAATAGGGATGAACCTACCATACATGTTGAACCGACGGAGCCAGTTCCCGAGCAATCTGAGGAAGGGAACTATAGCCGCCAAGTGAGTCAAGTAGGGACTCAAGGTGAGTAAAGGGATGGCCCGGAAAGGAGAAACAACAAGGATGGGCGGATGTACAAAAATTTCTTGGGTGCGAAACCACCAAGTCTCTCAGGAAGCCCAAAGCCTGTTGAGATTATGTACTAGATCTCCGAGATGGAGATGGTGTTTGAGAGCTGCGACTGCAGCGAGAAGCAGAAGACTGTCTTCGTTGTGAGACAATTGAAAACTGGAGTCTTGAGCTGGTGGAAGCTATTGGCAGATACAATGCCACGAGGAGAAGCTCTAAAAATATCATGGGATGAGTTCTTGGAACAACTGAAGGCGCAGTACTGTTCAGAGATAGATCTGATAGATCTGAACAATGAGTTCCAAAATTTGAAGAAGGGTAGAATGAGCATAGATGACTATGCTGCTGCATTTATGGAAAAGATGAAGTTGTTTCCATACCTAGTGCCGACCGAACTTTCCAAAATTGAGAAATTCGCGAACGGACTGCCGGTTGACTTTGGCCCAACAGTCAAGATGGCAACCTCTCTGAAATCAGCTGTTCGAGTAGCTAAAAACGTGGAGACCCAAAAAAAGCAAAGAGGTATGGAAAGGGCTGAGGTTGGTGAGAAACGGAAATTCGATGGATCCTCGAAGTCCAACAAGAAGAGTAGATTCTCGAAGTCTGGTTCGAGAGGTGGAGGATCAGAAGCGAAGTGGTGTGACAAGTGCAAGAAGAAGCACTCTGGCAAGTGTGACGGAGGGGTCACTTGTTTCAAATGCGGAAAGCCTGGGCACTATGCCAATGAATGCACCCTCAACCAGAAGGCTTGTTATGGGTGTAATGAAGAAGGCACATTTTGAAGGACTGCCTGAAGAAGAAGGAGGCAGGAAGACCCAACATACCACCAAAACCGAAGGCGAGAGCCTTCCAGATGACGCTCGAGGCTGCGAAGGAGGCAACAGACGTCGCTTCAGGTACCTTTCTTGTAAATGGTTTGCCTGCAAATATACTATTTGATTCCGGAGCCAACTACTCCTTTGTGTCGCATAAATTTGGTGGGAAATTAGCATTGCCTGTAGAAAAAACTAGATAATGCCCTGATTGTAGAGCCAGTGGCAAATTCGTACCTGTTAGTAATCGTATTAGGAACATCGTCATTGACCTAAACGGAAACGAATTCCACGAAGAGCTATTACCCATAGAGTTAAACGGTTTCGACATCGTTTTGGGTATAGATTGGCTTAGCGCCAACGATGCTGAGATTCAATGCCGAAAGAAGATAGTAAGGGTGAACCCACCCAGAAAGGAATCATTTATGGTGTACGGGGACAAACGCAGAGTGAATTCTGGAATCATCTCCCTGATGAAAGCCAGGAAATGTTTGTCCAAAGGATGTGCATCATACTTGGCATTCGTAATCGATGCTAAGAAGAAGAAGTTAGAGGTGCAGAATATACCGGTCGTGTGTGATTATCCGGAAGTCTTTCCCGAAGATCTTCCCGGATTACCACCTAATAGACAAGTGGAGTTTCGTATAGACTTGTTACCAGGAACGGCACCGATAGCAAAAACAGCTTACGGATTAGCACCGAAGGAGATGAAGGAGCTTATGACGCAAATTCAGGAGCTGTTGGACAACGGTTTCGTTCTACCTAGTTCATTACCCTAGGGAGCTCCGGTGTTATTCGTGAAGAAGAAGGACGGAAGCATGAGAATGTGTATAGACTACCGAGAGCTGAACAAGGCAACGGTGAAGAACAAGTATCCACTGCCAAGGATTGACGACCTATTCGATCAGCTGCAAGGTTCGAGCTACTTCTCAAAGATCGATCTTAGGTCGGGATATCATCAGCTGAAAGTGAGAGATCAGGATATCGAGAAGACTGCATTCAGAACGAGATATGGACACTACGAGTTCTTGGTTATGTCATTTGGACTAACCAATGCTCCAACATCATTCATGGATTTGATGAATAGGGTTTGTAAACCTTTCTTCGATAAATCCGTGATAGTGTTCATCGACGACATTCTCATCTACTCGAAAAGCCAGGAGGAGCATGGCAAGCATCTACGAGAAGTGTTGGAAGTATTAAAGAAGGAGAAGCTTTACGCTAAGTTCTCCAAATGCGACTTTTGGATACGAGAGGTCCAGTTCTTGGGTCACGTGGTTAACCAGGAAGGGATAATGGTTGACCCTGCAAAAATCGAGGCTGTGATGAAGTGGGAACGTCCAAAGAGTCCCACAGAGATTCGAAGCTTTCTAGGATTAGTCGGATATTATCGACGATTTATCCAAGGCTTTTCTTCGATAGCTGCTCCATTAATAGCTTTGACTCATAAAGGAGCTACGTATACGTGGAGTGAGAAGCACGATGATGCATTCAAGAAGCTAAAGAAGAAGTTATGTGAAGCACTGATACTTTCTCTACCCGATGGAGTTGAAGACTTTGCGGTTTATAGTGATGCATCTGGAGTCGGGTTGGGTTGTGTTCTGAACCAAAGAGAAAAGGTGATAGCATACGCATCTCGACAATTGAAAGAGCACGAAAAGAACTACCCTACGCATGATCTAGAGTTGGCAGCGGTAGTATTTGCCTTAAAGATATGGAGGCATTACCTCTACGGCACGAAGTGCAAGCTCTTCACTGATCATCAGAGTCTCCAGTATCTCTTTAATCAGAAGGAGTTGAACATGAGGCAACGATGCTGGCTAAAACTACTCAAGGACTACGACTGTGAGATACTTTACCACCCAGGTAAAGCAAATATTGTTGCTGATGCTCTCAGTCGGAAAGTCAATCTTGAAAGGAAAAGGCCAAGAGCATTAAGAATTGAAGTCGTCTCGACGATTGTGGAAAGTATCAGGAAAGCTCAAGAAGAAGCTTTAGAGAAGAATGACCGAAAGGAAGAACGTTTGGGAAGAATGTTAGTGTTCGGTACAAACAGTCGAGGACTGAAGGTATTCCAAGATCGAATTTGGGTACCTAAGACGAGAGGAATAAGAGATCTTCTGATGGAAGAAGCACATAAGACCATGTACTCAATTCATCCCGGTAGCACTAAAATGTATAGGGACTTAAAACCCTACTACTGGTGGCCGACGATGAAGCTCGATGTTGCGAAGTATGTGGCCGAGTGCGTAACATGTGCGAGGGTTAAGGCACAACATCAATAACTGTATGGGAGTTTAGAACCTTTACCTATACCCATGGGTAAATGGGAAGACATCACCATGGATTTTGTGACTAGAACGAAGAACGGACACAGCATGATTTGGGTGGTCGTGGATCGTTTCACCAAGAGTGCACACTTCATAGCATCCAACGAGAAGTGGTCTATGGATAAGCTCGAAAATGCTTACGTGAAGGAAATTGTAAGACTTCACGGTGTCCCTCTTACAATTGTATCTGATCGTGATAGTCGTTTTACGTCACGGTTTTGGAGGAGTCTACAAGAGGAGTTGGGTACAAAGTTATGTTTGAGTACTACTTAGCATCCGCAAACCGATGGCCAGAGCGAAAGAACGATTCAGACATTGGAAGATATGCTGAGAGCATGTACCCTTGAATTCCAAGGGAATTGGGACGAGCACTTACCTCTGGTAGAATTCTCCTACAACAATAGTTTTCACTCGAGCATCAAGATGGCACCTTACCAAGCCTTGTATGGACAGAAGTGTCATATGCCGTCTTGTTGGCTTGAATCCGGAGAGAAGCAGTTTATGGGCCCCGAGATAGTCCATGAGACTGCTGAGAAGTTGAAGGTGATTAGGGAAAGGATGTTAGCAGCCTAGGATCGTCAGAAGAGCTTTGCTGACAAGAAAAGACGACCGATAACCTTTGAAGTTGGGGATTCCGTTTTGCTTAAAGTCTCACCGTGGAAGGGACTTATACGATTTGGGAAACGAGGAAAGTTGAGTCCAAGGTTTATTGGACCGTTCAAAGTTCTTCAAAGGATTGGGAACCAAGCTTACAAGCTGGAATTACCCGAAGAACTCAATGGTATTCATAACACCTTCCATGTGTGTTATTTGAGGAAACTCCCGGGAGATGTTCCCGACATAATTCCAATCTCAGAGTTAAGGATGGATGAGAATAAGAGGCTGATCGAAGAGCCCGAGGCAATTGTTGACCGTAAGACTAAGAAGTTACGACGCAAGATGGTCGACTTAGTGCTAGTCCGATGGAAACATTCGAATGGGTCGAATCTCACTTGGGAAACAGAGGATGTCATGATGAGTCGCTATCCACATCTGTTTGCTGATGCATGATTCCGGGACGGAATCATCCTAAGGGGAGTGAACTGTAACGCCCGGGTTTCAGGGCTAAGCATTTTTGTCAATGTATTAGTCTAGGTCAACTCTTGTAACTCTTTTTGAAGTAATAAAGATGAAATATTTGAGTACTATGTGAATTATGTGTGTTTATGTGTTTATTATTTAATTATAAATGTATAATAAATAAAAAATAAAAATAAGCGTCAAAATCAATGTGTGAGATAAGCCCGATATCTTTATATAGAGTTGTAGTGGTCGAAACAAGGATTTCGGGGATATAAGGAACGCCGAAATCCGAGTTATAACGGAGAAGTTATGACCCGTCGAAGTTTCGCGACAGAACCGGCACGATACCGGAAAGCGTAAATAGTGAATTTATGATAGAGCGATATTTAGCCTTAGCGATCTAAACGAAAGTCATAGAATATGTTAAACTAAGAACATCGATAAAAACAACGCCCAAATCTGACTTCGTATGGAGAAGTTATGATTTTTTGAAGTTTCGGAATAGCAGTGTACAACCCAAAATTCGAGTATTAGATCGAGAGATTTTTAGCCGACACGACCTAAACGAGAATCGAAGATCTCGTTGAGAGTAGCGTAACGAGAAAAAGATGGGCGAAAACGGACGTCGGATGAAGAAGTTATGAAGATTTAACAGACCAATCCTGTCCCGGCCTGTTAATAATATAAAATTTAAAATCGAGCCAAAATTAGCCGACAGAGTCTAAGCGAAAGTTGTAGAGTATGTTCCCACCTTCGCGTGGATATAAAGAACGTCGAAAATGGAGGTCGTACGCGAAAGTTACGATTTTTTGAAGTTGTAACTCGAAATTGCGAAGTCTGTTGCAAATCCGATGACGTGACTTAATCCTGACCGTCGCTTGCTGAACACAATCCTCGCTTCGGATGATGACACGTCGCCTTGCTTACGCCCCGCGTACCTTTGCTCTAATCCCTTCCGAGTCCGAGTGCGAGCCAGCTGGTGCGAGCTGGCAACCATATCCGAGCTACGCCCAGCGTGGCGGTGCTGGACGCCCAGCATAGACCGAGGCTTCGCGCCTACAAAAGGGGTCCGAAGGTAGCCTTCATTTTCACACCAAAATCACTTCTCTCTCTAACTTCTTTCTCTCTCTACAACCCCAAACCCCCCCTAAGCCCTAGATAAAACCCCTAACACCCTAAGGAAGCCCCGAGGCTCCCGGAGTCCCGAGAAAAAGGAGTTTTTCGGTTTCGAAACGTTGCTCCAAATAAGTTACGGTTTTCGATAAAATTCGCTGTAAGTGTGCTATGCTTACGCAATTTTTAATATAGCTTTCAAATAATTATAGGAATGCTTACGCAATTTGTGAACGATGTGTTCACCGGTGTACTCCATCCCCCACATGGTTGCCTTTAGGAAATTTAATTCTAAGGAATCCCCTTAGCAGTAGTGTCCGTCCCGATGATGATCCTTAGGATAGGTCCCTTATGATAGGTGTTTAGGGACGTGAAGTGAGGATAACGGGAATGGGTAATCGGCTCATTGTTAATTGATGAAATTAATAAACTTATTTATTGTGGGTTGAAAACCCTATGCGCTCACCAGGCTCCCAAGCCTGACCCACTCAATTTTATGTATTACAGGTAGTGGCGCTTGAGCATAGATATGATGTTTGGACGAGGGATTCCGGATATAGGCCTGTAGATATGAAATAATGTAGTAAGTCTTATAATGTACTGTTTATGCTTTTGATATGTACGAACATGACATCCCAAGTCTTTTAATGAAATACATTTCTATGGAAATGCTTTTGATAAATCTTTATCTTATTTTGTTTTGGGACAAATTCCGCAACACTTTTATTTAAAAGGTCACTCTGATTTTTAAACAAAGCATAAACAAACCGGTCTTTTCTGGCCGTGATTTTGGGGATGTCACAGCAACCATGAGGGGGATAGAGTACACCGGTTGTTGGGTTGAAGATTCGTCTATGTGTTGCGTCATTGGGCTCGGCTGTTAGTCCATTTATTTTGTGCTCTGGTTTTGGGCCTGTCCAACCGTGAGCTTGCTAGGTTTACTATATAAAGATATGCTTGTATGCATATTAGAAAAAAGGATGAAGAAGTAACGATCATTACGATAGTATTACAGATTTCTTTATTGTTCTTGTAAACCTCCAACCCTCTACAGTTGATGTTCTTGATCGAGCTCTTCTGAGGGTTTATTTTATAATCATTCGACACGTTTGATTCATCCTTGAGTTGTTCTTTATTTTGCGCTTGTTCTTGCTGTTTAATATTTATTTACCTGTTTAAGATCTAATCGATCTTCAAGATTAAGTTTTAATCTCATCAATTGGTATCAGAGCAGGAGGCTGTGTAATCAATACACTTCTTTTCTATGAAAAGGTTTCAATTAGGGTTTTTCCGCAATTACTGATATTTATTGAGCCGTCATCTCATTATTGACGTATCTTGATATTTATTGTTTTGCCCTAATCTGATTTATTACAAGTCTGATCTTTAAACATGTTATTCGATCATTATGGACGAGACGCAATCGAATCCCATCAATATTTCCAACAGCATTGGTTCAACCACGAAGATTCCCATTCTATATACCCATGATTATGAAGTCTGGGCGCATCACTTCGAAGACTATGTTATAGGATCTGAGGATAATGGATACCTCATATGGGAAGCAATTATCAATGGACCGTTTTCTCACTCTGCAACGTCGAGGATTATCAAAACTCAAAAGGAGTACAATGATCTGCTGAAGGATGTTAAAGATATTGCGCAAGATGAAAAGGATAAATTCCAGTGCAATATCAAGGCGTTAAGATTGATCAGATTCGCCCTTCAGTCCGACACTTTCAGGTTGGTAAGCTCATGCACGACGGCAAAGGAAGTCTGGGATAGGCTTCGTGAACTGTACTCTACAGACGAGGATCTTGAACACTCCATCCAAACCTTGCTCTTATCTGAGTTTGGAGAGTTCAGGCAAGGAGCCGAAGAAACTGTGACCCAAACGTTCGATCGCTTCAATCAGCTTCTCAGCAAGATGATCAAACATGACATCGAAAGGAAGCTTATCGAGCAGAAGGTTACGTTTCTAAATGGACTAAGGTCAGAGTGGAGAGTAGTGGTCTCTACAGTTAAAGCCCATGACCAGTTTAAATCATATTCTTTGGCGAAACTGGTGGGTATTGTCAAGTCTCAGGAGAAGATTGTGCTACAGGAAAAGAATGTTGTCTCAAGTCTTGGTTCGTTGGCCCTCCTGTCAAAAAGTAAAGCTGTGATGGAGGACGAAGACCTTAACTTGGAGGAGTATGACCTCACGTCTGAGGATTACGCTATGATGGTGTCTAACCCCAAGAGGTTCATTAAGAAGAAATTCCCCAGCAATAAAAACCGAAACTGGCAGGGGAGTTATAGTTCAGAAAAGGTTAACAATGAACCGAAGGTTGAAGAGTCCAAGAAGGAACCGAAGGCAGATGGTGATTCTGGAGTAGGCTGTTACTACTGTGGAGGGAAAAATCACTATGCTAAGGATTGTGTCCTCAAAAAGATGGCTGAAAAAGATGAGGAAAAGGATGAGGAAGCTTTGCTGCAGAAAAAGCTTGATGAGATGAGGAAGAAGAAATCTACCGCTAACCCTTCCATGAATGCTCTAATTGTGCAGGGTTCGGTTGCTGATGACGAGTTCGGTTGCGTGGAAGTGTGGTCAACCGACTCCGAAGACGATGAAGTGAGGAAGCCTTCGCATGGAAAGGCTTGTGTGGCTAAAGAGGAGAGCAGTGGAGGCATGTGTCTGATGGTGTCTGAAGTGTCTCAGATGAGGGGATACAACACTGATGGTGGAAGCAATGAACCGAAGGAGCAACAGGATATGTGCTTTACAGCCAAACCGCTCAGCATGTAGTTCAACGAGCTCGATAAACTGATCAAGAAGGTACAATTGGTCTTTGTTTCATTTAAAGTACCACAATGCTCCTATGAAAAAGAACTAAAAAGTGTTAATACACGAATCTCTCATCTAGATAGTAGTTTAACTCAAACTCGAGTCACCAATTCTAACCTAATTGATCAATTAAGCAGGGTGTCTTCGAAGAGTGAGGAGCGGCGCATGTGGATCGAGTTGAAGGAGTCTGAATTAGTTAAAATAAAAGACGAAAACATTTATTTACAGAGAGACAATTTAAAGTTGTTAAAACAGCGAAATGTTTTTTGTTTGATTGCAAAACGTCTTTATATTAATATTACTCAGCTTCACTTGGATTGTGAGATAGGACAAAAGATCCATCGCATGATTTTGCCCTTCCTTGACTTTAAGGAGGATGAAATCGATGCTGAAGCTTATAATTATGAGAGTGTGATATCATCTAATGACGTCAATCCGACCTATATGTATGGACTGGACAAAATTAAATCTTTCATTAAATCCAAGGACCATAAGGACATGCTTAAAAACCTTTTGGATGAAAATGATAGACTTAAACTGAGAACCAAAACCATACAAAAATTTGACTCTTTAAACGCCAACTTGAGCTCAGAAAACAAAATTGATGTTGAAAATGCATCTGAGCTTAATGAGGATGAAAATATGAGTGAAATTTATGTAGAGGACACGGATGACTGCTCAGAATTTGTGAAAAGCGAACCTGAAAACCACAAGAATCTAATTTCAGAAAATTCAGTGGAATTCGCTCGATTGTCCCAACAAAAGTCCCCGATCTTAGCAGAAAAAGCAGTTGTATATTAAAAGGTCAGGACCACTCCAAATCAAGTGTACAAGGTCACAGGAGTAACCGAACATCAGACTGCTGAACTCACATCTATTGTAAACGAAGATAATGCTGATGGCTGCGATGAGTTCTTTTGGTCAGCTCCAATCGATAATGCAGATGAAACGGTAGGCTTATCAGAAAGGACCTCATGGATAAGTAAAGGTAGATACATACCAGAACCTTTGAACAAGCCAGATAATTTCGATGTGCCAAGTACCAGTGGTACGAAAGACATTCCTCAAGAGAATGGAAGCTCAGCAAAAGAAGATGTTCCCTCTAGTTCGTCAGTTCAAAGTGAAACTCCCACAGTCCAAAGTGAACCAGCAAAGGAGAAACCGAAAATGAAAGCCAATATCCATCATCAACCGAAGCAGATGAGGAATAAGAAACGTGAAAGGAACCAAGGATACAGGAAGAATCTCTCTGAAAGGAAACAATTCTGGCAATCCCATAATGCATATTTCTCACATCAAAACAAGAATCTGAAGTTTGAGAACAATCCTGTCAAAAAGCATGAGAGCCACAACAACCGAAAGCCAAGGTTCGGTTCGGAAAAGAATACCAACCGAAAGCAAAGGTTCGGTTCTGAGGATGACTCCAACCGAAAGCAAAGGTTCGGTTCACAGAACGACTCCAACCGAAAGCATAGGTTCGTTTCTGAAATCAAAAGAGATCAAAACTCTAAGGTCAGTCCCACCAATGATCAAAAGCAAAAGGGTCACCTAGAGTCTCTAGCCAAGAAGTCATCTCAATCTAAGCCCACTCCTTCTCATTCATCTAATTCTTCTAATTCTTCCAATTCATCTCCATCTTGCTCTAAAGCTCATTCTGTTCGTTCTCAAAAATCTCATTCGTCAGCTGAACAAAAGGGCAAACAGAAGGTTTCTGCATCCAAACCAGAGTCTAAACCGAACGCACCTAATCCTAATAAAATCAAAGTCTTTACCATCAAAAAGGAAGATGAAACAACACTTATAAAACAAACATATCTTGTTGACATCTCTCTTACTATTCCTGTTCCTGTGAAAGGCTCACGTGGACCCAAGAAACTTTGGGTTCCTAAATCTGCTTAATTTTTGCAGGTTCTAAGTGATGAGCAGTTTGACGAAGAATGGTACATCGATAGTGGCTGCTCGCGTCACATGACAGGGAGGAAAGAAGAGCTTAGGGAATACAGGTCTCTTACAAATGGTGGCAACGTCAAGTTTGGAAACAACTCTTTCGGCACCATAAAGGGATACGGAATGATTACCAATGGTGATTTCACTATAAGGAAGGTGGCATATGTGGAAGGACTACAACACAACCTCATCAGTGTATCTCAGCTTGTTGGAGGTACCGGTCTCAAAGTCTCATTCGACGATGAAGGTTCTGAAATTATTGAGAAGAAGACGAAGAAAGTAATTCTCAAATCTGAACGTAAGGGTGAAATGTTTCCTCTAAACCTTAAACCCATCAAAGGAAACCCAGCTATATGCTTGTTATCAAAAGCACAATCTGACGAAAGCTGGTTGTGGCACCGAAGACTCTCTCATCTCAAATTTAAAGATATCAACAAACTTGTCACTAGAGGTCATGTTCGAGGCCTTCCATTGCTCAAGTTCGACAGAGATCATTTATGTGCTGCATGCGAAATGGGGAAGCAGAGTCGTCAAAATCATCCATCTATAATTAACACAAAAGTTGTTGAACCACTCGAATTACTTCATATTGATTTGTGTGGTCCATCATCTATCGAAAGCATCGGTGGTAGCAAGTATATTCTTGTTATTGTTGATGACTTTTCACGATTTACATGGGTGTTCTTTCTAAAGCTCAAATCTGAAGCGACTCATAAGCTGAAAGTGTTCATCAAGCAGATTGAGGTACAGCTCAAGAAGGTCGTTCGCAACATTAGGAGCGACAATGGTCTGGAATTCAAGAACAGGGAATTTGAAGAATTTCTGGCAGAAAAGGGAATAAGTCACAACTTCTCAGCTCCCTACACACCTCAACAGAACGGAATTGTCGAAAGACGAAACCGATCTTTGTGTGAAGCTGCCCGAACAATGCTAAGTTTCGCTTCCTTACCTCTTTATTTTTGGGCTGATGCTATTTCTGCTGCTTGTTTTACATAGAACAGGTCATATCTCAACAAGCGATTCACGCTCACACCATATGAGATTCTCAACAACAGGAAGCCTAATGTGAAATTTTTCCACGTGTTCGGCTCACGGTGTTTCATCTTTAACTCTAAAGAACACCGCAACAAGTACGATGTCAAAGCCGACGAGGGAATCTTTCTGGGCTACTCTCTCACTTCTAAAGCATACAGAGTCCTAAACAAGCGTTCAAGGAAAATCGAAGAGACCTATTACATGACTTTCGATGATAGCTATGTCAAAAAGCTACAGGCCAAAGAAGACACAGCTGGGGAAATCTTTCCTCATACTGGCCAAGTCACAGTCTCGATCGCTAATCTATACGAGAAATTTATGGAGCTATTTGACGAACCAGAGAAAGCCACTCTCTCAGAAGTAGGTGCAGCAGACAACAAGGTAGACCATATGAAACAAATTATCGAAGAAGCTGCCAGGAGAATGAACGAAGGAGGATCGAATTCTGATGAACCTCCATCCAACGATGCTTCAGTTAAGGAGGAGCCAAGCTCTACAACTGCTACCGAAAGTCCAACTCCAATCGAAAGTGCTTCACCAACCGAAGGTGCATCAACGCCTGAAAGCCCAGCACCACAAGAAACCTCTGAACCTCAAGTTTCTCATAGCTCATCAATCGAGGGGGAGCATGGTGATATGTCACTCGACTACGACAGCCAATCCGAGCCAGAAGAAATGATCAATTCTGAACTAGACCCAACCTTTGATCCAAACTATCCTCCTCTCACCAAATGGACCAGAGATCATCCTATCTCTCAAGTGGTTGGTGATGTCTCTGAAAAGGTTCTGACCCGATCACAACTGAAGGCAAAACATACATCCTTATTTTCCAAAGTTGAGTTTTGTATGTTTAACTCTTTCGTATCAAAAGTTGAACCGAAGACAGTTAACACTGCTCTCGATCACTCTGATTGGGTTCAAGCGATGCAAGACGAACTGAATGAATTTGAAACGAACAAAGTCTGGCGCCTCATTCCAACTCCTCCAGATGCCTCGGTTGTTGGTCTCAAATGGGTCTTTAGGAATAAAATGGACAAGGAAGGGAACGTGATAAGGAACAAAGCTCGTCTGGTGGTAAAAGGATATTGTCAGGAGGAAGGGATTGATTATGAAGAGACTTTCGCTCCTGTAGCTAGGCTCGAATCTGTAAGAATCTTTCTTGCTTATGCTGCTCACAAAAACTTCGAAGTTTTCCAAATGGACGTCAAGTGTGCATTTCTTAATGGAGAACTAGAAGAAACAGTGTACGTGGAGCAACCTCCTGGGTTCGTGAACGAAAAGTATCCAAATCATTGCTACATTCTGGATAAAGCTGTGTATGGACTCAAGCAAGCTCCGAGAGCCTGGTATGAAACGCTAACTAAATTCTTAAAGATGTCCAAATTCAAACAAGGTTCGGTTGACCCAACCTTCTTTCGCAAAAAGAAAGGTAACCACCTTATGATAGTTCAAATTTATGTCGATGACATCATCTTTGGCTCAACGAATCCCAGCCTAACAGCTGAATTTAGAAAGCTGATGGAGACTAAATTTGAAATAAGCTCAATGGGTCCTATTAACTTTTTCCTTGGTTTAAATATTAGACAGGCACCCGAAGACATCTTTATCAATCAGGAAGCTTACACGAAGACTCTCCTAGCAAAGTTTGGTATGATGGGAGACTCCAAAGTCAAAGTCCCAATGGCATTCGGCACCAAGCTAACTCCATCCCTAGACAAACCGGCTGTTGATATCACGTTCTATCGTCAAATGATAGGCTCACTAGTGTATCTTACTGCTAGCAGGCCTGACATCATTTTTTTGTGTGTTACTGTGCTAGATTTCAGGCAAACCCACGTGAACCTCACATGCTTGCAGTCAAGAACATTCTACGCTATCTCAAGCGAACTGCCTCCTTAGGTCTATGGTATCCATCCAACTCAGGCTTCTTCGTTCAAGCCTACTCAGATGCAGACCTTGGAGGATGTGGACTCGACAGAAAAAGCACAACTGGCGGCTGTCAATTCCTTGACGGGAAGTTGGTTAGCTGGCAATCGAAGAAACAAACGTGCGTGTCGTTGTCTACTGCCGAAGCGGAATACATAGCCGCTGCATCCTGCACCTCTCAAGTGATTTTGATCCAGAGTCAACTTCGAGACTATGGACTCAATATGAAGAAGATCCCACTATATTGTGACTCTGAAAGTGCAATTAGGATCTGTCATAACCCAGTGCAACACTCTAAAACCAAACATATAGCACTGAGGTATCACTTCATCAAAGATCATGTGGAAGATGGAAACGTTGAAGTACATTTTGTTCGAACCACTGATCAACTGGCTGACGTCTTTACCAAAGCTCTTCCTGAAGCATCATTCAACAGAATTTTACAAGGGCTAGGTATGATGGAATCAGAGTTAGTACCTCAAACTACCTCTCAACCTCAAACGTAAGAAGCGAAATTGACCGAACGGTCAGGTTCGGTTAAATAATCTGGCTCGCTCATCACCACAAAGGTAGTTTTCTTGGTTGTATATTTCTTGTATAAAGTTGTTTCTGTTATTGTCAAAAGTATATTCTGATTGCATGTCTAAATTCCTTGGTTTTCTAAAATTTTCCAAAACCGAAACCTACTGAAGGTTCGGGTTTGGTTTTCTAAAATTTTCCAAAACCGAAACCTACCGAAGGTTCGGGTTCGGTTTTCTAAAATTTTCCAAAACCGAAACCTACCGAAGGTTCGGGTTCGGTTTTTCAAAATTTTTTTCAACCGAAACCAACCGAACGCTCGAGTTCGGTTTTCCAAAATTTTCTTGAACCGAAACCAACCGAACGCTCGGGTTCGGTTTTTCAAAAATTTTCTTCAACCGAAACCACCCGAACGCTCGGGTTCGGTTTTCAAAATTTTTCCAAAGTTTTTTTTTTCTCTTACTCTTTCTACGTCTTATTTTTTTCTTGCTTATTTTTTTATTATTATTTTCTTTTCTTTTATTTTTTTTATATATATATATATATCAAAAACACCAAAAATATTTTTCTCTTTTAATTTTGTTTGTATATTCGTTCGTTTATGGGGATATAATTGTTGGATTACTTAAGTGTCCCTAGAAGCATGCTGCTGTATGTGTCCCAAGCCTCATAAGATTTTGAATAACAGCCTAAATGACTTGGTATAAACAAACCTTGTCTTCCCAATTAGGCTATCACATTTATTCTAATCATGAGCTACCTCACTCTCTTCTCACATGAGATAAGAGTTTTCTGCTTGGTCCTTATTTTCGCAGCAGAGGTACTTCAATTTCTCACACCATCTCCATTACATTTCTCCATTACATTCGTTTCATCAACGTAACCCTTGAGACTCTCAGAAATTACCACTGAGGTTTATGGTTACACAACAACTGTGTTTATGATCTCAGTTTAGTGCCACTACGAGCTGAGTGAAACCCAAAATTCAACACCGAATCTGAATTGACGGTGAACAATAAATTTGCTCAAGTTTTCACCAACGAATTGACGGATGTATCCTACTGAAATCTCAAATTTTTATGTGATTCCTATGAAATTGTTAAACACCATAACATTTCTTCCCTTGGGATCCAGTTTTTAATTTTTTCTGAGATTTTATATTTTCAAAGCCAATTTAAAATTAATTCCTACCTACTTGTTCAACAGACTACACCGGTCTCACAAGTACTTTGTTCACTTTCTTTCTTATTTCAAGATTAGAATTGTTGAATCAAAGCGAAAGCCACCCTTAAGTAGCCTTATTAAAAGAAACCTTTCAACATTTATTAGTAAATGTTTGATCGTCATTCAACGGGAAACCACATTAACACTTTGAGGTCTCTCTTGATCTTGAAGGAAGAGATTCGTGCCCGGGATCATTTGTTTCGTGTCATTATTGACATCACAGTCATTCCTAAAAAGAGTTGCTTTATTTCTTTTCTTTTTACACTCTTCGCACGAAAATCTTTGATTTTCCAAAATTCCGTTACTAATAATTACAGACTGCATTATTGCTTTGGTGGTTAATTATCAAGCTGTGGTCAAAAATCATCAACGTGGGTATTTAATTCAAAAGATGCCATTTAAAAGATAAGACGAAGGGTTGCTGACTCCGGCGGGAGTTAAAAGGATTGAATTTCAAACGACGGTAAAAAGGGAACGCGTGTGAATTTGGAACGCCCATTCTTTTACTGACATCATGGACGCGTGTGCAAATTTCAAGCGACACCTCTCTGGCACTTAAAGGCGCGTGAGGATTTGAAACGGTATGTTCTGAAACGGCGCTTGTTGGGCGGCGTGATCCTAGGAATCTGACACTCTCTCTCCTACGTGATCATCGCATGCCTTAACTGTCACACATCTGTCATTCCGGAAACCTTTTCGTATTTCCATAGAAGATTTGAAACGATTTTTCTCTCTCCTTTCACCCACTATAAAAGGCAGTCTATACTCCCATTTACCTCTTTACTGCATCCGGAATTTCCAAGAGAGCAAAAACTCCCAAAAGCTTCACTGTTCATCTTCTTCTTCTACCTTCAACAATGACAGAATCATCCTCAGTCCATGCTACCTCACACATCCTTCCCATACGTCCACAACAATGCTTGGTGATCGACCTCACTCCTCTGTTGTATGATTCTTATATGACGCCGATCATCGAATGCTTGAAGTACTCCCAGATCGCTCCTGCACTTACTAGGGTTGAATCTGTGCCCATGGAGATTCTTTCGCAGGTGTATGCGACTGCTCATTACGACAAAGCAGTCGAGCGGGTGTTCTTCGAGGTTGCTGATCACAAGACCTCCATTTCTCGACAACGGTTTGGTACACTGCTAGGGTTGGCTGCTGACCCATCGAGAATTAATCCGGAGACGATTCCTATTGGGCATCTATACAACATGTTCTATAACATGGGGTACACGGAGGCGCTCACCTCCGTCGCAAAGTTTAAGAAATCCTGCTTGCCGCCACAATGGAACGGCATGTTTACAGTCCTCTTCAAGGGCTTATCTGAACGGAGCTCAGGATCCGATGGTTCAAGTTGACTGTTCCTGTCGATTATGTATGGCGTTTACAACGGCGTAAATCTGGACTATGGGTTGGTTCTCTGGCAACAACTCATCCAGAGCCTTTCTTCCTCTTCACGACACTCTGAGGTGTCGTATGCCCGGTTCTGGACAATCATAACAAAATGGGCGATGGACAAATTCGATATTCCCACTGCTGCTGGTGCATCGATGTCTTCGATCGGTACTTTTCATACCACGAAGATCATCGTTTCTGATGCATCAAAATTTTCTTTCATTGGCTCTATTCCGGAGACAATGTATGGTGATGTTCCGTCCGACAGCAGGATCATTCGGACGATAAAGGAATTCAAGGCGTCTGGTCCTAGGATTCTAACACAGGAAATTCTCAAGTCAATCCATGACGCTGACAAACCTGTCAATAGGGGCAAAAAGGCGGAAAAAGGGAAACAAGTGACCAAGGCTCCTAAAGGTCCTTCTCCCAGGAAGAGGAAACAAACAAAACCGGCACAGTCCCCGCAACCGAAGAGAAGGAAGACTCAACCGAAGCGAAAGCTTGTAATCGCTTCCTCTTCGAGTGACTCAGAAAACGAGAGTTCGGGTTTGGACGGCTGTCAAAGAGGCGAAACCCCTCCCAGAGGCAACACCCCACCCGATCACCTACCCCAGACATGGAAATTCATGTCTCACCAGTTCCTTCACCTCCTGAAACAATCCCTACTTCCATTCCCACCATAAACCCCGCCACCACCATACCTAAAACCTCTTTCCCTATACCACCACCCATTTTCACAGATACCACTACCACAACTGCAAAGGTTACAACCAATGTATCTGATACGGGGGTTCATACCAGTGCAACCGAAACCCCTCCTGTAACCGAACCACCTCAAACCGAAACCCAACATACAACCGAACCTACCCACACTCAACCACCACCCGAAACTCCCCCCCACAACCACTCAACCTGAACCTACCCACACCATAACACCCCCAGCTTCACCACCCCCACCATCTCCAGATCATGCCTCTGATGGAGATAACCCATTCCTTGGCGGTGAAAACATGACCTTCGATTCGGTCTACTTTAGTCCGTTTCAGGTTCAAAGTGATGATGAGGACGATGCTCCAGTAACAAAGAAGCATCTAAAGGAGCTAAACGAGAAGGTTGACTTACTTCTTGCGTCATCCACCAACACTCAGTCCTCTCTCTCTGAAGCCGCTCTTCAGAAGATTGTTGACGCCTTCTCCAGGGCTCAGCATGATTCTGTTGCTTCAGCCACAGCCGCCATTGACGCCTCCACAAAAGCATGTGAGGCTGCGACCGCAAAAGTCGATAAACTATTCACTGACGTCTCTTCCCTGTTGAAGTCCTTGCAGGAGAGCGCTGATTCTACCAAGACAACTTTGGAACCAATCGTTCAGCAATTGGCCAAGTTCGTCTCAACGGAGTTACAGTCGTTCGCTACCCTTCGCCAATCTATCAGCGACGACAACTCGGCCCTTCGTGCCTCCATTGACGAGCGTCTCGCTAAACTTCAAGCGGATCTTGCTGCCGAGAATTCGTTAATGGACGTTCTGGCAAGTAAAACCACCGCCCTAAAGGTCAAGAGCTCTCAACTTTCAAACTCTCAGCAAAAGATTGAAGCTCTTCGATCCGAACGGGAGGTTATAAAATCTTGTGTTTCGGATGTACACGCTGCCCTATCCAACATCCTGGAAGCACACGATCCGATTCTCAATCATTCGGTGAGGCGAACCCTTGCTGAAAAACTTGCTCCTGCCCTTGATCTTCTCAGCAAAATTGAAGGCTTACCTAGTTTCGTGTCCGATCCGAAACAAGGGGGAGAAGTGAAGTCCGGATCAAAACCACCTCCTTCCTCCAAAGCTACTCACACAACCGAACCACCTCCGACTGGTCAAACTTCGGGTTCGGGTGTGAAGGATAAAGGAAAGAACATAGCTGAGGAAGAAGATGAAGATGAAGATAAAGAAACCATTGCGGACATGTTGAAGCGCAAAAACAGTCGCAATGTTGATGATGACTACATTCGTGTGGCGCGAGAGGCTGAAGAAGCCGAACGCAAGAAGAAAGAAGCCCACGATCTCCTTGAGAGCAGGAAGACTCTCTTCCCTGCCTGGACTCGGGAGAGAATGATAAAGGAGGCCATAGATACTCCTAGCATCCTATGGCTCGAGCCGGTGATCTCCTTTGACTGCTATAATTCTGTCGATTCGCAGTTCGACATGCCGTTGACTCGAAAGGCGTTTATCTTCCACGCCTTCTCCACTATTTTTGAAGTCCCTCATCCTAATCCTGAGGTTGATAGGGAGCTGATCGAATTCTATCTGAAGGCTGCTCGACCTCAGTATCAAACATGGAGCGCTCAGAAGATAGTGAATGTTCGGGTTCTGAAGCCTTATACCGAAGGAAGATTCATCAATGTTCGGTTCAGGGTGATTCGAGGGTCTGCAAGAACTGAACATCTTATATCCTTGGCAGATCTACCGAACCTAAATCCTCATGATTGGATTGTTTTGCATAACATCCTTTTGACGAATGAAGCCGAATATGGTCCAATTATAGACCATCTCAAAAGGATGTTAGTCTGTTACATCATGGAGGTAGCCCTAATGGATCAGGAGGTAGCCACAGTCTTCAAGAAGAAACCAAAGATATCTCCTGTGGGATCGGCCAGTGATCTCAATCAAATGCAGATGGGCAAGATCGACCCGAAGCGCAATTCGGTCATGTTCACTAGAGCAGAAGGACATAAATGTCTCTTTGCTTTAGCAGACAAACATATTTACACCACTGCTTGTCTAGAGCACGTGATGTCGATCATCCGAAGGTGTAAAGAGAATGTAGCGGACGATGTCAAGTACTTCAACGATATGATCCAATAGTACATCAGGTTTAGACAGAAGATACTGGCTCTTATCTCTCGTCTGTTCCAGACCGTGAAGAAGAAAGTACCTGCTGCCGCTGCTGGCCCAAGTAACAAGTAAAAATCACGCTCCAATTGACGCAAAGGGGGAGATTGTTGGGTTGAAGATTCATCTATGTGTTGCGTCATTGGGCTCGGCTGTTAGTCCATTTATTTTGTGCTCCGGTTTTGGGCCTGTCCAACCATGAGCTTGCTAGGTTTACTATATAAAGATATGCTTGTATGCATATTAGAAAAAAGGATGAAGAAGTAACGATCATTACGATAGTATTACAGATTTATTTATTGTTCTTGTAAACCTCCAACCCTCTACAGTTGATGTTCTTGATCGAGCTCTTCTGAGGGTTTATTTTATAACCATTCGACACGTTTGATTCATCCTTGAGTTGTTCTTTATTTTGTGTTCGTTCTTGATGTTTAATATTTATTTACCTGTTTAAGATCTAATCGATCTTCAAGATTAAGTTTTAATCTCATCACCGGTGAACACGTCGTTCACAACACCTACAGGTTATGAGCCTGCTAGTGTTCCACAAGACTGTCTAGAATAGTCCATAGTCGTCATCTATACTCTGCTGAATGACTAAAATAACACCAACAACATCGTGGCCTCTCATCTGTTTATTACACATCAACTATCTACCCATGTTCTACCTAACATATTAGTAGATAAAAATATACATTTTTATACAAAGTTTAAAACCTGTATAGCATGCTCGATCAACACATTTTTCCACATAACAGATGAGGCATACACACATAACACGTATTTCATAGAGAATAAATCAGATCTATGAGATAGAAGAAAGTGAATATACATTCACACATATAATCAACAAAGTATACACATAACACGTATTTCGTATAAAATACTTCATAATAATGTGTTAGAAGAAAATGACTACACACTCACTTGATCAGAAGACGATCGAGCAGCACTACGGCTTGCAGAAGTGGTGTTTCTTCGTAGATCTGGAAGATCTTCACAAAAACTGGGCTCCTCGCGGGTAGGGCTTCAGCTTGGAAACTCACTTCTCGGGATCCTCGGGACTTCGGAACTTGCGTCTGGGCTCGGGAATAATACCGGGGCTTCGAGGTATAAACGACACGCAAATCGAGGAAAAAACTAGAGAGAAAAGGAAGAAGTTTGTAAAGGAAATTGGCTGTCCTCGCATGCCCTTTTATAGGTGCTGAGCTTCGGGGTTACGCTGGGCGTATCTTCGGAGTACGCGGGGCGTAAGCCTCGGAAGTCGTCAGCGCTTACGTCATCGGAGTCCTCGAGTGCGAGGGTCATCACGCTGAGCGTACAACATTACGCTGGGCGTAACCCGGATAAGTCCGGTGACTCCCCTTCGGATAATATCAGTAGTTTAAATTTAAATTTATATTTTAATTATTTAATAAACTTCAAAAATTCATATGTCCCTCATACTAACTCCGTTTTCGACATTTTTTATATCCATGCGTAGGTGAGACTACGCTCTACAACTTTCGTTTAGACTCAGTAGGCTAATTTTGAGTTTATTTTTATTATTTATTTTTAGCAGGCCGGGACAGGGAAACTTCGTTATAAATTCATAACTTCTTCGTCCGACGTCCGTTCTCACCTAACTTTTCATCGTTTCGCTACTAACAACGAGATCTTCGATTCTCGTTTAGATTGTTTCGGCTAAAAACCGCTCGATCTCAAATCGAGTATTCGGGCTGCATACTGCCAAGTCGAAACTTCAGAAAATCATAACTTCCTCATACGAAGTCAGATTTGGGCGTTATATATATATATATATATATATATATATATATATATATATATATATATATATATATATATATATATATATATATATATATTCGAAAACCTCGTTTCGGCTACTACAACTTTATCCATAGATATCCACTTTATCTAATATTTAAATTTTGACGCTCATTTTATTCTTAATTCATTAAACTATAATAATTAAGAAAATAAACACATAAATCACATAATTCACAAATAATACATTTTTATTATTTCAAATTGGGTTACAAAGGTTAACCTAGACTATTACATTGCTAAAAATGGCAAGCCCAAAAACACGGGCGTTACAATTCTCTCCACCTTAGAATGATTCCGTCCCCGGAATCACACATCAACAAACAAATGCGGGTAGCGACTCATCATGTCACTCTCCGTCTCCCAGGTGAGATTTGGTCCATTCGTGTGTTTCCAACGGACAAGCACTAACACGACCATCTTACGTCGCAATTTCTTAGTCTTCCGGTCAACGATTGCCTCTGGTTCTTCAATCAACCTTTTGTTTTCATCAATTCTTAACTCCGAAAGTGGAATTATGTTGGGAACTTCTCCCGTGAACTTCCTCAAATAACACACATGAAAAGTGTTATGAATTCCATTCAGTTCTTCTGGTAGTTCGAGCTTGTAAGCTTGGTTCCCAATTCTCTGAATAACTTTAAACTGTCCAATCAACCTTGGAATTAACTTTCCCCTTTTACCAAATCTTATAAGTCCCTTCCACGGTGAGACTTTAAGCAAAACCGAATCTCCAACATCAAAAGTCATCGGTCTTCGCTTTTTGTCAGCATAGCTCTTTTGACGATCCTGAGCGGCTAACATTCTTTCCCTAATTATTTTCAACTTTTCAGCAGTTTGATGAACTATCTCCGGCCCCATAAACTGCTTTTCCCCAACCTAGAGCCAACAAGACGGCGTACGACACTTCTGCCCGTACAAAGCTTGATAAGGTGCCATCTTAATGCTCGAGTGAAAACTATTATTGTAGGAAAATTCTACCAATGGTAAATGTTCATCCCAGTTACCTTGGAATTCTAAGGTACATGCTCTTAGCATATCTTCAAGTTTTTGTATCGTCCGTTCGCTCTGACCATCAGTCTGTGGATGGTAAGCTGTACTTAAACACAACTTGGTACCCAATTCCTCTTGTAGACTTTTCCAAAATCATGAGGTGAAACAACTGTCACGATCTCACACAATCGTTAACGGAACACCGTGAAGCCTCACAATTTCCTTCACGTAAGAATTCGCAAGCTTCTCCATAGACCATTTCTCATTGGTTGCTATGAAATGCGCACTCTTAGTGAATCGATCAACGACCACCCAAATCATGTCGTGATCAATTTTTGTTCTGGGCAGTTTGGTGACAAAATCCATAGCAATGTCTTCCCACTTACCCATAGGTACAAGTAATGGTTCTAAGCTCCCGTATGGTTTCTGATGTTGTGTCTTGACTCTCGCACAAGTCACACATTCCACCACATACTTCGCAATGTCGAGCTTCATCGTCGGCCACCAGTAATAGGGTCTCAGGTCCCTATACATTTTTGTGTTACCGGGATGAATGGAGTACATGGTTTTGTGAGCTTCTTCCATCAGAAGATCTCTTATTCCATGTGACTTAGGTATCCAAATCCGATCTTGGAACACCTTCAGTCCATGACTGTTTATACCGAACACGAACGTTTTGCCCAAACGTTCCTCCTTTCGGTTATTCTTCTCAGAAGCTTCCTCTTGAGATTTCTTTATACTTTCCATAATGGTTGAGACAACTTCAATTCTCCATGCTCTTGCCTTGTTCTTCCAAGATTGACCTTCCGACTGAGAGCATCAGAAACAACATTTGCTTTACCGGGGTGGTAAAGTAACTCACAGTCATAGTCTTTAAGTAACTCTAGCCAGCGTCGTTGTCTCATATTCAATTCCTTCTGACTAAAGAGATATTGGAGACTCTTATGATCAGTGAAAAGTTTGCACTTCGTGCCATAGAGGTAATGCCTCTATATTTTTCAAAGCGAAAACTACCGCTGCCAACTCCAAATCGTGAGTCGGGTAGTTCTTTTCATGCTCTTTTAGCTGTCGAGATGCATACGCGATCACCTTATCTCTTTGGGTCAAAACACAACCCAATCCCACTCTAGACGCATCGCTATAAACAGCGAAGTCTTCAACTCCATCGGGTAGAGAAAGAATCGGTGCCTCACATAGCTTCTTCTTTAGTTTCTCGAATGCTTCTTTATGCTTATCACTCCAAGCATAACTAGATCCTTTGTGGGTTAAAGCTATCAATGAACTAGCGATCGAAGAAAATCCTTGGATAAACCTTCAGTAATATCCGGCTAATCCTAAAAAGCTTCGGATCTATGTGGGACTTTTTGGTTGTTCCCACTTCATTACAACTTCAATCTTTGCTGGATCAACCATTATACCTTCGTGATTGACCACGTGACCCAAGAATTGGACTTCTCGAATCCAAAAATCACATTTGGAGAACTTAGCATATAGCTTCTCCTTCTTCAAGACTTCTAACAATTCTCACAAGTGTTTGCCATGCTCCTCTTGGCTCTTTGAGTAAATCATAATATCATCTATGAACACTATCACAAATTTATCAAGGAACGGATTACAAACCTTGTTCATTAAATCCATGAATGTTGATGGAGCATTGGTTAGTCCAAACGACATAACCAAAAACTCGTAGTGTCCATATCGTGTTCTGAATGCAGTCTTCTCTATATATTCTGCTCTCTTACTTTTAGCTGATGATATCCTGACCTCAGGTCGATCTTTGAAAAATAACTTGAACCTTGTAGTTGATCGAACAGGTCATCAATCCTCGGCAATGGATATCTATTCTTTATTGTTGCCTTGTTCAGTTCTCTGTAATCGATGCACATCCTCATACTTCCATCTTTCTTCTTTACGAATAACACTGGAGCTCCCCAGGGTGATGAACTAGGTCTTATGTAACCTTTGTCCAATAACTCCTGAAGTTGCATCATTAGCTCCTTCATCTCCGTTGGTGCTAATCGATAAGGTGCTTTTGCTTTAGGCGTCGTTCCGGGCAACAATTCGATATGAAATTCTACTTTCCGATCAGGCGGTAATCCAGGAAGATCTTCGGGAAATACTTCCGGATAATCACATACGACAGGAATATTCTGCATCACCTTCTTTTCCTTCTTAGCATCGATCACGAATGCTAAATATGATGTACACCCCTTGGTCAAATACTTTTTGGCTTTCATTAGGGAAATGATCCCAGAACTTACTCTGCGTTTGTCCCCATACACCATAAATGTCTCTTTCCCTGGTGGGTTTACCTTGACTATCTTCTTTCTTCACAATATCTCGGTGTCATTGGCGTTAAGCCAATCCATTCCCAACACGATGTCGAAACCATTAAGTTCTATAGGCAATAATTCCTCGTGGAACTTATTCCCATTCAAGTCAATTAAGATGTTTTTCATACGATGGCTAACAGGTACAAACTTGCCACTAGCAACTTCGACTAATAAAGCATTATCTAGTATATCGACAGGCAAAGCTAGTTTTGTACCAAATTCATGCGAAATAAAGGAGTAGTTGGTTCCAGAATCAAATAAAATTTGGGCAGGCGATTTGTTTACGAGAAAGGTACCTGAAGCGACATCAGCTTCATCTTTGGCAGCTTCCAGTGTCATCTGAACTGCTCTCGCCTTCGGCTTTGTCGGAATGTTGGGTTTTGCTGCCTCCTTCTTCTTTGGACAATCTCTTGAGATGTGCCCTTCCTCACCACAACCATAACAAACATTCTTGGTGAGGGTGCAGTCATTGGCATAATGCCCTAGATTTCCACATTTGAAGCATGTGGCTTCCACGCCGCACTTCCCATGATGTTTCTTCTTACACTTGTCGCACCATTTCGCTTCGCCTCCTCCACCTCCTCTCAAACTAGACTTCGAGAATTTACCCTTTTTGCTGGACCCTGAAGATCCCTCGAACTTCCTCTTTTCACCAACCTCTGAACTTTCCAGACCATTTTCCCTGATTTGGGTCTCAACATTTCTAGCAGCCCAGATGGTGACTTTCAATGTGGTTGCTTGCTTAACCATTGGACCATAGTCCGCTGGTAGTCCGTGGGCAAAATCGTTGACCTTAGAGAGTTCTGTTGGTACCAAATATGGGATAAAGTTCATCTTTTCTATGAAACTTGCAGCGTATTCAGTAACGCTCAATTACCCCTTCTTTAAATTCTGAAACTCATTACTGATTTCCAGAAGGTCCTGCTCGGAGCAGTATTGCAGTTTTAGTTGTTCCACAAAGTTTTCCCAAGACATTTTGCTTGCTTTTCCCTTGGGCATAGAGTCAGCTAGCAGCTTCCAGCAACTCAACACGCCAGATTTTAGTAGAGGGATCGCAAGAGCGGTCTTCTGCCTGTTGCTGCATTCACAACTTTCAAACATTGTCTCCGTTTCGGAGATCCAGTCCATAACTTGCACCGGCGTCGGGCTTCCGGATAGACATGGTGGTTTGGACGCCATGAAATCCTTGTACTTGCACCCACGCCCATCATTTCATCCATACTGGTTGTTGCGTCTAACCACTGGTGGTTCAGCTTGACCAATGATCCCACTAAAGTTTTCTCCTTCAGACTGTCCTCCATTCTCCTCGGGCTCTTCCACTTAAATTGACGGTTCTTCACGGTTCTGCCTAAGCAGACGTCTTGTTTCTTCCATCTGACGATCCAACATCGTTTGAATCATCATTTGTACACCAGCCATTGTTATCGGCTCAGATGCTGCTGCTACGACAGGTATTTGCTCAATCACTGGTGGTTGATTCCTGTTTTCATCCGCATTTCCAACTCCACTTTTTGTTCTCACCATTTTTGATCTATACACCGAATAAGGCAAAATTAGATCCTCATTCACGATAGATATTCAAATCATTCTTATCACTCCGAAACGTTTACATGTTAGTTCTAATAAGGTAGACATACGCTTAGAATCCTACACACATAAGGTTTCCAGTTCCGGTCGGCAACAGACCATAGATCCGAACAAATAATATCATATGAGGCAACATATAACATTTAGATAATAAAAGCATTTTAGGCAACTCTCCTAAAATAAACTAGTGCTCGTGTCTGAAATATAACAGGCACACATCTAACAATCTCCACTTAGCATTCTAATTTTAAGTCTAGAAATCCTACAAATTTCTAGTTCGCTTAAACTAATGCTCTAATACCAACTGTGACATCCCCAAAATCTCGGTCAGAAAAGAACGTTTTTTATTTATGCTTTTTAAACATTTTGAGAGTAAATCCTTTTGATTTTAAAAGAGATGCGGAATTTGTTCCCAAAAACAAAACATGATAAAATAGATCTTTTATCAAAACATGTCATAAAGAAATATAATTTCATTTCATAATCAAAATCGGGATGTCATGTTCCGATACAGACCATAAAGCATAAACGATAACATTACAAGTCTTTCAACAAATATATACATATACAGACTTGTAAAAAAAACAACTTGATGATTCATCCATCTTATGCCCTTGCGCCACTTCCTGTAATACAAATAAACTGAGTGGGTCAGGCTTGGGAGCCTGGTGAGCATATAGGGTTTTCAACCCACAATAAATAATTATATTTAATTCAACAATCAACAATAACCCAATTACCCATTCCCGTTATCCTCACTTTACATCCCTAAAACAACATCTATTATAAGGGACATAATCTAGGATTTTCATCGGGACGGACATTACTACAAACGGGCTTCCTTAGCAATAAATATCCTAAAGGCAACCATGAGGGGGATAGAGTACACTGGTGAACACGTCGTTCACAACACCTACAGGTTATGAGTCTGCTAGTGTTCCACAGGACTGTCTAGAATAGTCCGTGGTCGTCATCCATACTCTGCTGAATGACTAGAATAACACCAACAACATCGAGGCCTCTCATCTGTTTCTTACACATCAACTATCTACCCATGTTCTACCCAACATATTAGTAGATAAAAATATACATTTTTATATAAAGTTTAAAACCCGTATAGCATGCTCGATCAATACATTTTCCACATAACAGATGAGGCATACACACGTAACACGTATTTCATAGAGAATAAATCAGATCTATGAGATAGAAGAAAGTGAATATACATTCATACATATAATCAACAAAGTATACACGTAACACGTATTTTGTATAAAATACTTCGTAATAATGTGTTAGAAGAAAATGACTACACACTCACTTGATTTGAAGACGATCGGGCAGCACTACGGCTTGCAAAAATGGTGTTTCTCCGTAGATCTGGAAGATCTTCACAAAAACCGGGCTCCTCGCGGGCAGGGCTTCGGCTCGGAAATCTCACTTCTCGGGATCCTCGAGACTTCGGAACTTGCTTCGGGGCTCGGGAATAATACCGGGGCTTCGGGGTATAAACGGCATGCATTTTATAAAGGAAATTGGCTGCCCTCGCATGCCCTTTTATAGGTGCTGAGCTTCGGGGTTAGGTTGGGCGTAACTTCGGAGTACGCGAGGCATACGCCTCGGAAGTCGTCAGCGCTTACGTCGTCGGAGTACTCGAGTGCGAGGGTCATCACGCTTCGCTGTACGCTGGGCGTGCAACATTACCCTGGGCGTAACCCGGATAAGTCCGGTGACTCCCCTTCGGATAATATCGGAAGTTTAAATTTAAATTTATATTTTAATTATTTAGTAAACATCAAAAATTCATATCTCCCTCATACTAACTACGTTTTCAACGTTCTTTATATCCACGCATAGGTGAGACTACGCTCTACAACTTTCGTTTAGACTCCGTCGGCTAATTTTGAATTTGTTTTTATTATTTATTTTTAGCAAGCCGGGACAGCAAAACTTCGTTATAAATTCATAACTTCTTCGTCCGACGTCCGTTCTCGCCTAACTTTTCATCGTTTCGCTACTAACAACGAGATCTTCGATTCTCGTTTAGATTGTTTTGGCTAAAAACCGCTCGATCTCAAATCGAGTATTCGGGCTGCATACTGGCAAGTCGAAACTTCAGAAAATCATAACTTCCTCATACGAAGTCAGATTTGGGCGTTCTATATATATTCGGAAAACCTCATTTCGGCCACTACAACTTTATCCATAGATATCGACTTTATCTAATATTTAAATTTTGACGCTCATTTTATTCTTATTTCATTAAATTATAATAATTAAGAAAATAAACACATAAATCACATAATTCACAAATTAATACATTTTTATTATTTCGAATTGGGTTACAAAGGTTAACCTAGACTATTACATTGTTAAAAATGGCAAGCCCAGAAACATGGGCGTTACACTAAGCTTATGTAAGGATCCGTAAAGTGTTATTCCATTACAAGTCTAAGTGTAAGAATTAGGGTTTACACATAACCCTTGGAATTCTACATTATATATATGTAACCCCTTCAGCTAAAATCGGACACACTATTCTTCTTAGAGAAACTATAGCCAATTTTGAGTGCCTCCAAGTCTTATCTCAAGTTCTCCAATTGTTGGTGGTGTTTTGTGAACAATTTGAGGCATCACACTTTAGGTGCTAAGTTCTTAAAGGTCAAATACAACAAGCTACAAAAAGAGGTATTCTTCTTACTAGTAATATGATTCATATATCAAATTTTTGTATGCTAGTTTAGGCTTCATGCTTTGGAAACAATATTGCATGTATAATTAGAGAAAACTTAGATCCAAAGCATTAGGGTTGTATGTGCACCATAAGGTTGTTATAGTGCTCAAAACCCATCAATGTCGATATATTACGGTTTTGGGTTGAGGCTTTACTGCTATATGTGTTAGCCAACAAGCCGGTGGTAATCCAGCCCGATGGCTGTGGACCCAAGGGTATTCTAGTCTGATCACTGATTGGAATTGTTGCATATTGGTATTCCAGTCCGATAACTAATTGGGACGAGGCATTCAAGTCCGATGACTGATTGGGTCGAAGGTAATCCAGCCTGATGGCTGTGGATCCGAGGGTATTCTAGTCTGATGACTAATTGGACCCAACATGCATGATTGTATATGTTATATGCTTGTGTGGTGGTATTTTCGGGGAAACTTACTAAGGTTTGTGCTTACAGTTTGATTATTATGGCTTCTAGTACTTCAGATGATCCGGGGAAAGCAAAGGTTGATCATACATATCCTTAGATAACATGTTTCTGGAAGATTTTGTGATACAATGATCTTGGGATATTTGTAGTTGAAACTTGGTTTGATATGGGTTATTTTTAAAACGATAATTTCTCTTAATTTAAAAGTAAAAATTTTACTGTGATTTTGGGATGTTATAAGTCGGTATTAGAGCCCTATTTTGAGTGAATAGGATGGGCATTCGTGTGAATCCAGTCTCAAGCTAAGGATCTATAAAATGTTTTCAAAAAAAATTGTTTCAGAATTGTTTTCAAAGGTAACCAAAGAAGGATGAGATGTGTACAATCAGTCGGAACAAGAAAGGGTACCCCAAGATAAGGATTTTGGGATGTTACAAGTTGGTATCAGAGCCCTAGTTTGAGTGAATTGGATGGGCATTCGTGTGAATCCACTCTCAAGCTAAGGATTTGTAAAAGTTTTCAAAAAAATTTGTTTCAAAATTGTTTTCCAAATTTTTTTCAAAGGTAACCAAATAAGGATGTTACAAGTTGGTATCAGAGCCCTAGTTTGAGTGAATTGGATGGGCATTCGTGTGAATCTAGTCTCAAGCTTAGGATCTGTAAAAGTTTTCAAAAAACTTTGTTTCGATTTTTTTTAATAGTTGCATTCCAAATTATTTTTAAAGGTAACCAAAGAAGGATAAGTTGTGTACGATCAGTCGGAGCAAGAAAGTGTACCCCAAGATACCCACATTGTTATTTGCTTATGATGATTACGAAAAAACTGCATGCTAGTAGTAGGCTAGGGATCTTCAAGAATAGCATGCTATAATTTCTTGATGTATGGTGCCTAATAGACTAGGAGAATTTCTTATATGCTAGATGAAATTAACATCATTACTGTAGTTTATTAGTGTGTTCATCATAGTCCTATATAACTAAGATTCTATAGCATGAGAATGTTTGATTTAGCCTTAATTCCTATTCTTGTCTAATAAAGGGCTTAGGGTAGAATCATGTATTTGACTATCTATGGGATCTAGCATTATGTATGATTAGCATGCATGAGTGACTGCATGGTTAATGGAAGTTTCATGAGTGAGTAGATAGGTGTAACAGGCTAGTTAAGGAAGGATTAGCCACCCTCGAGAGAGTGAGGACATGAGGAATGTGTATCCTAGATGCTTGGGTCTAGTCGTCAGGAATTATGTGTAAGGTCTACCTGATATTTTTATGATATCTTATAGTCATTCGGTTTCCATGCTTGAATTCTTCTTACTTTGTGCTTTGTGGGACTTATATTGATGTGAATTAACTTGTAAATGAATATGCTAAGTTACGTGCAGCAAAGGTTAAATAATTTTAGAATGATGGATTCGTCCCTATTACGTAACTCTCGTTTGAGTCTAACCGTTGTAGAGTTGGGTCTTTTAGTCGAAAGCTTATTTATGTTTATTTACATGTAATTGTATTCATGAAGTGGTTAGAAGAAATTAATATGGGTTTTTTTTCAGCAGCTGGTGGCAGGGTGAGGTGGAGATCCGAGGAGAGCCTAGGAAGTCCTTTGGTGTAGTTGCTATGTTGTTCAGCGAGTATTGGGAGTATTATTATGAGTAGGTAACTTAGAGGACTCGGGATTGACTCTTGAGGAAATTATTGATATGTGTGGAAGGTAGTATTGAGCCCGTACTACTGGAAGCACAGGATACATACTTGGATCAAGGGTAGCCACGAGAATTTTTAGGAGCTGGTTAAGGGTAGATAGCATGGTTGGATCACCATGAATCGCTGTAGGGTTTTTGTATCTTTCAATATTTTGGTTATGGTTGTTTAGACTAAGGATGAGTTTGGTGACTGGTTGGGCTTTAGTGGCTATATGGGATTGTGTTTGAATGGTGCATATCTAGGTGAGTTAATTGATTTGAAGCCTCAAGGGCCTTTCTTAATTATATTGCCATTTGAGTCGTCCGACTCAAGAAAGAAGTGATTGTTATGATCGGCTCGAGGATTGAAGCTAGAGGCTGAGCGATTAGCAAATGGATTGGAATATCACTATCTTTGATAGGGGCTTGTTCTTCCAACCTTCCGTGTTCTGAAGAGAGAGAGAGAGAGAGAGAGAGAGAGAGAGAGAGAGCATACATGTGGGTTTTAGAGATGGGGTGTAGAACCAGCATTGGACTATGTTACTACGGTTTTTGACGATGGTATGGCAATGTGAAAATGCATGAGAGGATTTTTTGTGGATTAGTTGCCTTGATATGTGATCAAGGGTCTATTTTCTTTGGATATAGGCATATAAGGTACCAGATTGATGGTTGGGTAATTATGGATGAGGTAAGTAGTAATGCATTTGTTTCGGGATAGAAAATCGGTGCTATGAATGGACTATTAGAATTAATGCTTATGCATTTGCGTGGGGTTCTTAATGTTAGAAGCGGTTATGATTGGAAAATTTTGAGGTCATCCTCGGAGATTGATAATCTTTTAGGATTTCCTTGGTCCTTATCTAGAAAATATTCTTATGTGTGGTATACACTCCAAGATTAAGGTATGGTTTGTACCTAGTTGAGCCGATTTGAGATATGGTTTGGTTGCAACACCAGTGGATGATAGTTCGAACCCTAAGTGAGGGAGAACTAGGTACCCTTCTTGGAGGATCATCGATCTTTTCGTGTTTGTGGTGTCGGAAGAATGGTTTGTAGGTATCTGTGGTGTGGGTATGTGAGACTTCGATTCAAGATTTGGTCAAGTCAGGGGTGTAGAGGAAGTGGCTATGAAATATACGTGTTCAGGAAATACTCGAGTTGTCTCGTAGAAGGAAGTAGTTGGTCAAGGGGCTCGTTGTAGTTGTTGGTTCCTTTTGGGATGCTAATGAATAAATGAGGAGGCGCTTGGATCGCTCACATATGGGTGTCATGTGGCGGGGTAGATAATTGAACAGATCCGACCATGGTTTTAGCAACATTTCTAGATAACTTTTAAAGTTTTATCGAGCTAGTTACATATTAATGGGATATGTTTCGGTCTTTTGTGAGGATGTCTCTATTAATGATTGAGGGCCGTCATTTCATTAGATCTACTAGTACTTCACCCTTTGGTTAAGTTTATGAGAAAAAAGGAACGACAGAAAGATCGGCATAGTATCATGAACTTATTGTTTTAATGGTTAAAGGTGCATGATGTACCGTGGGCCAGTGGATGTATGATTCTTATGTGCGAGACCCGGTAGTCATTTGGTTAAGAATCTTAGGTCTCGGATCGTTAGTGCTATTGACATGGATGGATGTCAGTGTGTTGTTTTTGGGAGTCAGGAGACTTGGTAACCAGCTGGTTTGGATCATGTGGTCAGAAAAAAGTTATTTAGGCTGATATATTATTTGTGCACCAGAAGTCTCTTAGTGAATTTTTTCTATGGTGGACCTCGTCTTCTTGTAGGCTGTCTATTAGGAGTTTGGTTTCCAGTGTGAGGTGTTTGTTCTAAATTCTCGAATAATGAAGTTCATTGTAGATGTATCGAGTAATTTTTTAGGTAGATGTACACCTGAGCTAATGAGGGATTTTGATGCGACGTGCGAATTCTTGGATCGACCATCATCATGCTCGTGGGTGCAGTGGGCTGATTTATGTTTCAAATTTTAGTTGTAATATTGGATGATCAATTGAATGGAATTGTCTTATTTAGCTCTACTCTAATTGATTTTCCGTTTTGAATGGATTAATTATCTTTGGTTTCGGTTGCATGCATGATGGAGTTTGTTAATGTTGTGTGAATTTAGAGCCTCCTGGGTATCTGGTTATCAGTGGTTGGGATCATGTAATAGAGTGCAAGTTGGTCTGGGTATCAAGGATTGTGTAGTTGTTTGTTAGTGGATTGAGGGTAAGCCCAGGTGTTGTTAGTGGATAGCAGTGTAAAAGTTGTTAGAGCCGAGTAGGAACCCAATCTAGTTAGTATGTGATCGATGGGTTCCTAGTGTCAGTATATTTGTGTGCAGGATTAGCAACAACGTTTAGCCGAGAAGGTTCTATGCCAAATCAACCTACAATTTTTTTGGTCAGTTTGGTTGTGGTGAGGGTTGCAGTAGGTCCCAAGTAGGGAATAGATCCTTTCCATTATGATTTAAGGAGGTTATGTGGAGACATTTCTTCAGGAAGCATGGTATTTCCGTAATTTCAGGCTGGAAAAATTGTCATGGGATGATCAACTGCTAAAGATAATACATTGAAGAGGAATGATATCTTGGAGTCGGGTTTAAAGGACCCTCAAGGGTTACATCGGGAAGTGGAAACTAGAAGTGATTTCGAGGATGAAATCTATTGTAAGTGGGGGAGAATTGTAACACCCTGTTTCCTGTCATTTCTTATTTCAGTGTTGTGGGTCAGAAGTCGATTGTGTAAAGGCTCAAGGCCTTAAGGAGGGAAGGTTCAATCCTTATGGAAGGAGGTAATGGTGGTTAAGAGATTTAACCCTTGAACTGCATATTAGGATGAATTGTAGAAAGGGAAAATTCATATGCCAGGTTCTTTCATGAAATATGGATTTTTGCTCGAGAAGTTTTAGTCCAAATATATCAAGATAATATTGTGGGGATCTTCAATACCTTTAGGTGGATATAAATATCGTCGAAAATGGATTAGGAACGAAGACGTTATGAACGTTACATGTTAAAAAGGTTTTGGGTTAAGACGAGTACATTGGGCGTACAACTTGTATGCTAGGCTTACTAGGCAATGACAGACTGCAGGATTTAATCGGGTATGCTTGGCATCCCAGAAGTACGCTAGGTGTGCGTGACCAGCACCCAAACCCTAATTTGAGGGTTTTAAGCCCTATTTAAGCTCTTTAACTTCCCCAAAACCTTTCCATTCTCAACCTCCATCCCTTCAACGTCCTCCCTTGAAACCATAACCCTAGTTTGAGCATTGTGAGCTAAAGAAGGAGTTTTTGATTGCTTTAGAGTGTTCTTGGTGCATATTTGAGAAGAAGAAGCTCATTGGACAAGTTTTAGTTGCATCGGAACTTGTAGATGCAGGCTTTGTTCACCTTGATCTTTCTTCTGGAGGTATAAAGCTTGAATAGTGATGACACGTTTGTTAGATCTAGCTAGTTTTGGATGTTATGAGCTTTTGGTCACTTTAGTGCATAAAGTTTAGATCTTGAAAGTTTGTGACCTTTTTATGGATAAAGTTGAAAACTTTATCCATCAAAATATCATTTTTATTCAGATCTAAAGGTTGGAAAATTGGACTTAACGGATTAAGTAAAAAAGATGCACTTTTGGTACCTTTGAAACTTAATGACTAGATCTTAGTTGTTTGGAGCATTCTAATGGATAAAGTTGGAAACTTTATCCATTATGGAGCTAGTAGGAACCATAAAAATGTGATCTTGGTCCTTCTATCCCTTCCATGCAAGAGTTATGACGTCTTAATGGATTAATAAGTTAGGGTTTTTAGCTTTTGGACCTTTTCTAGCCATGGAATGTCATAAAGGTGGGAACTTTATGACTTAAGTTGATGTTTTAAGTTTAGATCTGAGCCATGGACAAAAGGTCTTAAGGGATAAGTGCTTAATGGAATGTTGGGATTAGCTACAGTATGTTGGGCATACTTGGGAGTCCACTTGGCATACTGGACTTGAATCGCGTATGTGGCCAAACTTGAGGATTTTGGACTATTGATTAAGATTTATGTTGTTCTGGTGTTAGTGGGTCCGCGGGTGCAAGCAATGTAGAAAAAGGGATCCTATCGTAGTATTCTAGACTTCTCTAATTTAGGTGAGTTTTCTTCACTATACTTGTGGGTCAAAGGAACCAATGCCAGACCACTTGTTTATGTGCCCTGGTATATAGGATGCCATTATAATGTTGGGATTTGTTAGATATGTATCCTGGTATATAGGATGTTGTTATGTTGTAGTGATCTATTAGCTCTATATCCTGGTATAGAGGATGTTGATATGTTGTAGTGATCTGTTTGATCTGTGTCCCAATATATGTTTATCTGTTACATATGTCGAAATAGTACAGTAGTGGGTTGACGCTTTACTGCTATGTGTGTGTGCTAATAGATCTGGGGTAATCCAGCCCGATGGTTATGGACCGAGGGTATTCCAGCCCGATAACTGATTGGACCCGTTGCATATTGGTATTCCAGTTTGATGACAGATTCCGCCGAGGCATTCCAGTCCGATGACTGATGGGTCGGGGTAATCCAGTCCGATGGCTGTGGACCCGAGGGTATTCTAGTCTGATGACTGATTGGACCCAGCATGCATAATTGTATATGCTATATGTTTATGTGGTGTTATTTTGGGGGAAATTCACTAGCTTCATGCTTACAGTTTAATTATTATGGTTTCAGGTACTTCAGATGATTGGGAGAAATCCAATGCGTGATCGTACACATAACTTGTGTCTGGAAGATTTTGTGATACAATGATCTTAGGATATTTGTAACTGATAGCTTGTTTAGATATGGATTTTGTTGAAAACAATGATTTCTCTTAATTTAAAAGTGAAACATTTTACTATGATTTTAGGATGTTACAGATACTACGTTAGGGATGTTAAGTTCATTAATATGATAATCGTGAGTTTCTTTCAAGAAGAAAAAGAGTTGCAAATTACATAGGCGAAGCCAACTTGGGCTTTAATCGTTTGTGAGTTGCAATAGGTAAGGTTACAAAACCAAGTATGCGAGAACAAACCTTTAAGGAAAAATTATGAAAGGCAACTCGACTTTGGATTCGACGTCAAGATTCAGAAGAGTTACAACATAAAAGATAGGAGAAGAGTTATTAGCTTCGATTATTGTTATGTAGATGATAGAATAGATGTTTTGGTTGGAAAGTGAGAAAACTACCTGAAACAATTTATCAACACATTTTCATTTCAAAAGACAATAAAATACATGTCACATTTCCTCAAAATCACAACTAACAATTTATCAACACATTTTTAATTAAAATTGTTTATCACAAATCCAAGATCCTCCAAACATAACTCTTTCTCTCATGTGTACAATCGAGCCGACGCCTTCCCCATATCATGAAAACTACCTGAAACACATATCACATAACACGGTAAGCACGAAGCTTAGTGAGTTCCCTAAAATACCACACACATCTCAGTAGCCTCTCATGGCTATACTCAAACAAGACCCTCCGGTCAATGTGTCTCAGTGGGACCCTCTAGTCCCATAACTCGGGTGGACCCTCCGGTCCTAACTCATGAAACTCATAATAATAATACTCAACATAAATCACAAAGATATAATACAGAATATCACAATACAAGAATAAGCACATAAGAGATCTTAATTGCACAAAGATACCACACATGGTAAGTATAGTGAGAAGACTCACCTCGAATGCTAATAAGTAATAATCTCGCACACATAAATCTCAATCTAGCCTCCGCCTATCACATAGGGTAAATATCTCTAATTAATATTCTATTCATACAAAATACCAAAATGTTGCCCTTTCTTTCTCTTTCTAACTCTTGGATTGGGTAAAAGACCATTATACCCCTCCATGGTCTCCATTACTCATGCATGACCAAACCCTAAAGTCAATAGAAGTCAAACTCGAGTCGACAGTCCATGTTTGACCTGACTCACCGAGTGCATCTATGTGACTGGTCGAGTCCCCTTGTTTCTTCTGTCATATCCCGAAAGTCCACCTTGACTCGTCAAGTTGTCTCGCCAACTCGCCGAGTCACCCATGTCCAGACTCATCGGGGAAAAACCTCAGCCGACTCGTCGAGCTAGCTTATAGACTCGGTGAGTCCCTTCAATCTAATTTCTCATTCAGACGATTCAAATTAGCTCTACTACTCCAAACACTAGATCTAGCATCCCAATACTTCATTATCACGTAAAGATTCAATCTTTATGTTCATGTATGGTAGTTTTGCTCCAACATACCAAAACATGCTCTCACAATGTGTTAAGCACAATATCCTTCATATGGGTAAATAAAGTTGGGACCTTTGGACTCTAGGGACCTCACAAAGTCCAGATCTAAGGTCTAAACCTCAAGACAACTCTGTAAGCTCGAAACCAATAACCCGAAAAGATCCACCGAAGGATCTTATACCTCACAACTATCTTCCTCCAAGGACACCTGAACCCAACCAGGAATTCCCAATCCCGAAAAGGATAGACCCCTCTACCGCTACAAAACCCATTCTGATTCTCCAGAACCTGGAAACTCTAGTGGTCTGTCTCCCTGCCAGACCGCCCTCACAAGATATCTCCATGCTAATTGTTCCTCGAATAATAGACCCAGATAACTCACTGCCCCTCTGATTCTCTTGTTGCGACTGATAGAATCAAGTCATTGACCAAAAATTGGCCACCGATCACTCTTGCCAGATATACTAATCGATCCAGATCTTACTCCAAAGAAATGAAAGGGTCACATCTCACCAGGGACTCATGCACTGTACTGCTATCAGAACCCATCTGAACAATGAACTATCAACACCCTATCCTCAGACCCTAGAAAATGATCATGCTCGCTCGGAAGTATCCTCTGACATCTAGAATCATAAGCCTCAGCTTCCTCTTAAATATTCCATTCAAAACTTGAGCACCAGGTCAACTCCCGACCCAACACTTGAACATTCAAAGGTTACCCAAAGCATACCCAAATTATCTCACTGGCGTCCTTCTCACAATAACTATCTCGACCCACTCTATCACACGAGTTACGAAGTCCGCTTTACCCCAAGTGAACACTAAAATCCCAACTGAAATCGTCTCATCGTCGACCTATGTTGTCTACTACTCATTAGTTCCATGGGTCTCTTGGTCCTTCCCATACCAATGAATTGACCCACTTAGGTCTGAGACATCAGATGACAAACAATACCCCTCAAAATGAGACCAATCACTAAATCCGGAATCTCATTTTTCCTACTCAATACACCACTAATACTAAAATCAAACTCTAGATTCTGATTCGACACGAAATTTGAACAACTCGTCCCAATGAAGCACTCAACTCATGACCCATGACCCACAATCCACGCGTACATCACTTCTCCAATTCCTCCGATTGCGATAACCACACCTTAAATCAGACTATAACGATTCCCGACCAATATGGAGACCTCAATCTCACCCCTGGTCTGACCACCAGGTTCCCAAAAACTCAATTAATAAGGCTACCCAAGCCTAAAAACTCTTCCATGTCACGCTATGACTAGTGAATAATACAACTCCCCGTAGTATCATAACACTCCCTCTTACTAACCCGCGAAGGCTACGGCTCCCCGCAGGCCTACAACAATCTCTCACTGACTCATGAATACTACGGCTCCCCGCAGTAGCACAACAATCTCTCGTTAACCAGTGAATACTACGGCTCCCTGCAGTATCACAACACTCTATCGATGACTGGTGAATATTACGGCTCCCCGCAGTATGACAACACTCTCTCTCTGACTCGTCATGGACTCACTTCATGGTTTTCCCCTGATGATCCAAAGTGATTACTCCCACTCGAATCCACTCACCCTCTTATCACCCCATAATCTCATCCTCGAGTCATCACCCCACTGAGTTCAGTATCGAATACTCCACGGTCCAACTTAGATAGGTACACACACCTACCCAGGTTAAGCATCACCACTCCTGACGACAACCGTTGTGACCAAACACCTTTCTCGCTATAATTTACATTCTTAGATACTCCCGCTTGATGACAATCAACTGAAGGGCTCCCGCTGGAACCATAGTCACTTGATACTCTGCTGGCCACCTGATAACTCAAGTCTCAAAATGAACCGAATTTTAGGGCATCATACTCGGATACCTCGGTACACCATCACAGAACCTCACAATGTCTTGCCTCAACCAGTGACCTCCTACTTACAGCACCATACTCAGATACCGTAATGCATCCTTTCAGAATCTCACAACAGATCTTCCTCTCGCACAACTCAAACTTTGAAATATTCCAACTCTCAATTTCAAATACGGAGGAATCGTCATTGACATATAACATTTTGACAACAATCCGAGACTCCCTCCTCTATTGCTCCAAAACCCATGCAAAAATAAATACTCATATCGACCCTGAAGTTGGTTGCCCAATCAACTTCTACCCTTTCCAAAGTGCATATAACATCCCATACTTTGAGCACGAAGTTCTCAAACACCGAAACTATCCTTTCGAGCCAACCACCTCGAATTTACCATTAAAACCTTAAAGAATTGCTAACCACCACAAGGTCTCTGACCAACGGCCACCTGCCGTGGATACACTTGTCCTTTCCTGAATACGTATAACATGGATTATCTCACTCTGCACCTTGCCTCGACCACCAATAACCCAAGTCTCATGTATTCGTACCACGGGTCTCTATATCCAATTTTCTAACCGCCCTTGAACAAATCTCTGATCCTTTCAATAAAATACCCGAATCTCCCCCACTCAACCATCACCACAAGTATACCAACAATCTACTCCATAGACTTTTTCACCAGGTATCTCACACTTGACTCTTGAAACGAACCACAAAAATCATACAATGATCTTCCCGATGGAAACCAAGCAACTCCAAATATCCCGCATCTCAGACAAAACCTCAGAATTCTCCCAATGTGACTGCCTCTAGTCATCTTGAATGCCTCAGACCGACACACCGCCGGATACCCCAACTGTTCGGAAACAGTCCTGACTCTCAATCTAGAAATCATGCACTATCACACACCTCGTCTTTGATTCCTCAACCAGCCTCCCAATGTTTCATTCAAATCTCATACTGACACACTAACGGAAATCTGAACTGCCCCATAGTTGCCACGACTCTCAGTCTGAAAATAATGAATTATCACACTCCTCATCTTCGACTCCCCAACCAAAATCCCATCATGAGAATTATCATGAGAGCAGAGACCTCACACCCACACTCGATATCCATCATAGACAATGAGGGCTACCGCCCCGATATGCTCCTCTTGATCACCAACATTGGTGCTAGCATATGCCATACTATACTCAAATAGGGTATATACATGACCATCTTAGTCCCCACTGATGCCTCTTTCATGCTATAATATTACCTTGCGACAGACATACTGCCCAGATACTCTGGTGAAAGATCGCAACAATTGCTACCCCACAGGGTTTACCTTAAGGATCATAAACTAGAAACTCAATATCGCTCTACTTCTCACAGGAACGGAAATAGCGCAACTCTGGTCATAAAAAGTGACATCTCCACTATCGGCCGATTGCTCAACTCAGACCGCAATCCTCCATAAAGCACCATCTCTATTCATCCGTAAGTCCTGCGACTCCAACTGGCATCTCACCTATAAAATCTCTTGGAAACTAACTCGATTTCCCTCTCAAGGTATCCTCCATTAAAACTCGTTGACATGGCCCTCAGGCCCCATACTCTGTCATATTTGTTCTTAGTCTACCCAATCACAACAGGATAACTGGTAAGCTTTGAAGCACTAACCGCCACTGTAACAGCCCGAAATTTAGGTTCAGCCATTTAACCCTTCATCTTTTCCAAGTTGTCATATTGGGTCCTTTGTGTTGAGTGTTAAGCTTGTGAGTACGCTGGGTGTACAAGGAGTACGTTGCGCGTACTCGCGCTCTTATTTTATACGCGGTTCCATTTGGGTACACCGGGGGTACCTAAGGTTACGTCGGGCGTAACCGGGCCAGACTCAAAACCCTAATATGACTTGAGGTCTATAAAAGGAATGAGATGGTCTTGTCCCTCAGCCACTATCTTTCAGAAAGAAACCCTAAGAGAGCATTTCCTTCGTTTTTAGCTTGGGTGTGAGTGTTCTAAGCTTCAAAGTGCCTTTTCAAGGTGGTGAAAGAGAAGAGGAGACCATTGTGGAGGCTAGAAGTTGGTGGTCAAGTGTAGATCTGAGGACTACAAAGGTTGGAGCTTCTTCCTGAGGTAAAATGTTCATATCTTGCCTTGTAGTTAATATGGTGTGCTTCTTGGACCAATTTCTAGGGTTTTTGGTCCCAAGATGGAGACTTTATGAGCAAGTAGTCTCCATTGGCCTAGATCTATCATATTCCAGAACTTTATGAGTTGTATGTTCATAAAAATGCAATCTTGGACGTGGATGTTGAGCCATGCATGAGATCTAGACTCTTGGAGGAGAAAGGAAAGGTGTAAGAAGGTGTGGGGAACCTTTATAGCCATGCAAAGGCTTAAAGGTTTCGACTTTATGGATTAAGAAGTATTAAAATGGCCAGATCTGGAATATGGGGTTATGTCTTAATCGTTTAAGACATTAAAATGAGGAAGTGAGAAACTGGGATGTACGCTGAGCGTAATCCCAGTACGCGTCGCGTAGTGGGTCGCGTCCCCCTTTCTGAAATGCAAGGGTACGCCCCACGTACAGGAGCTGGTACGCCCCGCGTACTGCTTGCTGTTGACTTTTGTTGACTTTTAGAGTTTTAGTCAACATGTGGACTTTCGATTCAGGGAGGGGTGAAATGGTCTTTTACCCTTCTGTGGGATAGTGGAAAAGGGTGTAGCATAGCCTTGGAAGCCGATAATAATTAGAATGATTATTTGTTGTGATTAGGCGGGGCTAGGTTGTTGTTTCGAGATTCAGAGATATCGAGCACGTGAGATTCTAGACATCATACGAGGTGAGTCTTCTCACTATACTCTACCTGGAAAGGTAACTATGTGTGACCGGAAGGTCTTGTATGCTATGAGATGCATGTTTTGTATGATATGCGTTGCATGTTTTATATGCATTATGTATGTGATATGTATGCTATGTATGATATGGGCCGGAAGGCATTATGACGTGGACCGGAAGGTCAGGGAGTCATGGACCAGAAGGTCAATACGAGTAGGACCGGAAGGTCTACTGGGACTGGGACGGAAGTACCCTGAGACATATGGACCGGAAGGTCGTGTAGAGTATGGCCTGGAAAGGCATATGTGTGTAAGGGTATTTTGGGGAACTCACTAAGCATTTATGCTTACAGTTGTTATGTTATGTGTTTCAAGTACTAGCGAGGACCGTGGGAAGGCGCCGGCGTGACTCGTACACACTAGAGAGAGGATTTGATTTTTTGTGATCTTTGGATACGATATGTTTTGATAACTATTGTTGGGTATTTTGAAAATATTTTATGCGAAAATGGTTGTGACAAAATGAAAATTTTGTTTTGAAAATTACGTTGTTACAAGTTGGTATCAGAGCCTTGGTTTGAGGGATTCGGATGCACCTTCGGGCGTAACTGAACTCAAACCGAGGATTTGAGAAAAATTTCGAATGATAAAAGCATTAATTTTTTTTACAAGATCTTTTGAGACAACCAAAGCGGAGTAGTGTGTACGGTCAGCCAGTGCCCGAACGGTGAATCCCCAAAATGCCCTTACGTTTTGTGATATGACATGTTATGTCATGCATGCTAGAGTTGGCTAGGTATTCATATTAGGACTAGAGTGGCCTGATTTTATGATGCCTTAGTCTAGGAAGGATTGTGCTGCTATGTGATGCTTGTGAGCGAGTAGGTAGCAATGAGGGGCTTATGAGAGGTCTACCGAGGAGTAGCCTATGCCAGTGAGATATAGAGTACTTGTGACTTGGGACCCAAGGATGAGGACTTAGGGTGAACACTAATGTGGTGTAGGCGGTAGTATAAGGGCACTAAGGAACAAGTAGGGTCGAGATTTCGAGTGTGAGCATGCTCGAATGAGTCTTTGATATTATTATTATATTATATTTCAGAGACATCATGGTTGGGACACGCCACAGACCTGAGGCGAGCGGTGTGAGTGACGAGGAACTTCGTCAGATGATCCACGATGAGGTGGCTGCGGCGATCAGGGCCGAGATTCCGGAGATGTTTGGGTCTATCAAGACCACACTGTTGGAGACTTTTGATGAGCGGTACGCCACGGTGACTAAGGTCGCAGCCGCTGCAGCTACAGTAGCTGTGGCTGCTGCCAGGCCTCAAGGAGGTGACTCGTTGTTGTTCCGGGAGTTCAGCAACACGAAGCCACCCAAGTTTGATGGGACGCAGGATCTGATCGCTGCGATGAGATGGATTGCTGACATTGAGGGATGCTTCTATACGTGTTCATGTACAGAGCATCTGAGAGTACGGTTCGCTTTGAACCAGCTTCGCTTGGGAGCGAAGGATTGGTGGAAGTTCATGACAGCGAACTTCACTCTTGCAGAGATTTCAACGGTGACCTAGGAGAGGTTCACCACCATGTTCAGAGACGAGTATGTTCCCCCGGTGGAGAGGGAATGGCTGGTTCAGGAGTTCTTGACCCTCAAGTCGGGTAATGATTCGGTTATTGTGGTCACTCGGAAGTTTCATGAGAGGGCGATGTTCTGCCCTAAGCAGGTGTCTACTGAGCAGGCACGGATGAGTCGGTATTTGGGTATTTTGAGGAGGGACATTCGGGAGTTCGTGTCGAACTCGACGTACTGGACATTTGCTGAGCTCCAGGCAAATTCCCGGAAGAGTGAGATTGAGTTGGAGACTTAGGCCAGGGAAGAGGTCGAGTCTCAGAGGATGGATCGGCGGCCGACTCAGTCTCAGCCGGTAGCCAAGCGGACCAAGTCCGCTGATTCGAGGACTGGAGGCCAGAAGGGCCGCACTTGTAGGAAGTGCGGCAAGGGTCATGAGGGGGCCTGTCGATCGGGTGCTTGCTACAAATGTGGAAAGGAGGGGCATATCGCCAGGGATTGCCCCAAGGGATTTATGGTTTGCTTCCATTGCGACCAGACCGGCCATCGGAAGGCCGAGTGCGCTCAGCTACACCAGGGATCAGCGCAGGGATCTGCGCCTGCTGCTAGGGTTACCGAGGTTCGACCGGTGAAGGCGGAGGCTCCGAAGGCTCGTGAGAGAGCTTTCCAGTTGACTGCGGAGGAGGTCCGCGCGGCACCCGATGTTGTGGCTGGTATGTATTCTATATTTTATCTTTTGTTTGTGATATTGTGCTTATATGATGATATGCATAGGTACTTTTCTTGTGAGTTATGGACCTACTTTGGTATTATTTGACTCTGGTGCGAGTCGGTCATTTGTTTCCTTGGAATTTAGTCAGCACATTAGTATCCGTCGAGAGGCGTTGAGTCGACCTCTGCGAGGTTCCATAGTTGATGAGTGAGGAGTGTATGCTTCGGAGGTGAGTCGAGGGTGTATCCTTGCGATCTTCGGTGTGGAGTTCCCGATAGATCTGGTCCCGATTGCAATGGGGGACATGTGTGTTATAGTGGGCATGGATTGGTTGAGCCGATTTGGAGCTGTTATAGACTGCGAGCGTCAGTTGGTGACGATACGAGACCCTAGTGGGGGAGTGCTTACGGTGTATGGCGAGGGGACCCGGTGTGGGTCAGCATTTTGTTCGGCTGCCAGGGCGAGACAGAGTTTGCAGCAAGGCTGCGGTGGATTCGTAGCCTATGTGATGGACACATGAGTGGCCGCGGGAAGGCCAAGTTCGATTGATGAGGTTCCGATAGTGTGCGAGTTTCCGGATGTTTTTCCCGAGGAACTACCGCGGGTGCCTCCAGAGAGGCAAGTGGAGTTCCGCATCGATTTGGTTCTGGGAGCAGCAGCTATCGCCAAGGCGCCTTATCGCCCCGCGCCGCCAGAGATGCAGGAGTTATCCTCGCAACTTCAGGAGCTGTTGGGGAAGGGGTTTATTCGACCGAGTAGCTCACCTTGGGGAGCGCCGATCCTTTTTGTGAAGAAGAAGGATGGTTCACACCGGATGTGTATTGATTACCGGGAGTTGAACAAGTTAACGGTCAAGAACTGGTATCTGTTGCCGAGGATCGATGATCTGTTCGATCAGTTGTAGGGGACATCTTGGTTCTCCAAGATAAACTTGAGGTCGGGTTATCATCAGATGAGGGTTCGGGATGAAGATATCCAGAAGACGGCATTCAGAACTCGTTATGGGCATTACGAGTTTGTGGTGATGCCTTTTGGGCTCACCAATGCACCAGCTGCGTTCTTGGATCTCATGAACAGGGTGTGCAGGCCGATGCTGGATCGGTCGGTGATCGTATTTATTGATGATATTTTGGTATATTTGAGGTCTAGAGAACAACATGAGGAGCATTTGAGGGAGATCCTTGGAGTCCTGAGATCGGAGAGGTTGTATGCCTAATTCTCCAAGTGTGAGTTCTGGTTACGAGAGGTTCAGATCTTGGGACATCTCGTCAACTGGAATGAGATATTGGTCGATCCGGCCAAGATTGAGGCGGTCATGAGGTAGGAGGTGTCGAGATCACTCACCGAGATTAGGAGCTCTCTGGGATTGGCCGGCTATTATCGTAGATTTATTAAGGATTTCTCCAAGATCGTCGTGCCCCTTACCAAGATGACCCGGAAGGGTGTTGCATTTTCATGGGGTCCAGAGTAGCAAACCTCATTTGAGACACTTCGCCAGAAGTTGTGCGAAGCCCCGATGCTCGCACTCCCGGAAGGGATGGAGGATTTTGTGGTGTACTGTGATGCATCGATATCTGGGTTAGGGGAAGTGCTTATGCTGAGGGGGCACGTGATAGCATATGCATCGAGGCAGCTGAAGCCTCATGAGTTGAGATATCCCACCCACGATCTGGAGCTGGGGGTTATGGTGTTCGCCCTCAAGATCTGGCGTCACTATCTGTATGGGGTTCTGTGTACCATATACACAGACCACAAGAGTCTGAAGTACTTGATGGATCAGCTCAACCTGAATATGCGCCAGAGGAGATGGTTGGATGTGGTAAAGGATTATGATTGTGAGATCCTGTACCACCCGGGCAAGGCTAATGTTGTAGCCGATGCTTTGAGCCGTAGGGCGGAGAGCTCCCCGATTCGAGACGTTTGTATGAGGTTGACAGTGATGACTCCAGTGTTGGACACTATACGAGGGGCCCAGGCAGAAGCAGTGAGACCAGAGAACCGAAAAATGTAGCGGGTGATCGGGCAGGTATCGGAGTTTGTTACCGATAGTCGAGGACTTATGACTTTTCAGGGCTGGATTTGGGTACCATTTGTGGGCGGGGTGCGTACCATCTTAATGGAGGACGCCCGTAGGTCGAAGTTCTCGATCCATCCCGGGGCCACTAAGATGTTCTTGGATTTAAAGAAAGAGTATTGGTGGCCCTGTATGAAGAGGGATGTTGCATGGTTCGTAGAGAGGTGCTTGACTTGACGCAAGGTTAAGGACGAGCACCAGCGTCTGCATGGTAAGCTGCAGCCGTTAGATATCCCCGAGTGGAAGTGGGAACAAATTACCATGGATGTTATCACCAAATTGCCAAGGACTGCTAGAGGTGTCGATGCAATTTGGGTGATTGTGGATAGGTTGACGAAGAGCGCTCACTTTCTTGCTATTAGTGAGAGCTCTTCTGCTGAGAGGCTGGCAGAGTTGTATGTGAGGGAGGTGGTATCACGGCATGGAGTTCCGATCTCGATTGTTTTAGATTGAGATGTGTGATTTACTTCTAGATTTTGGAAGAAGTTTCACGAGGATTTGGGTATGATGCTGCATTTCAGTACCGCATACCACCCACAGACGGACAGGCAGAGTGAGCAAATGATTCAGACGCTCGAGGATATGCTTCGGGCATGTGTATTGGATTTCGGAGGGAGTTGGGACACGTATTTGCCGTTGGCTGATTTTTCCTACAACAACAACTATCACTCGAGCATTGGTATGCCACCTTTTCAGCTGTTGTACGGGAGGAGGTGTCGGACCCCCATATGCTAGGGAGAAGTAGGGCAATGTGTGATGGGTAGTACGGAGATTGTGCTTCGGACGACAGAGCAGATACAACAGGTCCGGCAGAGGTTGTTGACCGCTCAGAGTCGCCAGAAGAGTTATGCGGATAGGCGACGATCTGAGGTCGACTTCCAGGTTGGTGATTTCGTGCTCCTGAAGGTATCTCCTTGGAAAGGAGTGATCCGATTCAGGAAGGGGGGCAAGATGGGGCCCCGGTTTATTGGGCCGTTTAGAGTGATTGCGAGAGTAGGCAGAGTAGCATATCGTCTGGAGCTACCTGCGGAGTTGAGCCCGATTCATGATACCTTCCACGTGTCTCAGTTGAGGAAGTGTGTAGCCGACGAGTCGGCGGTAGTGCCTTTGGATGATATTCAGGTGGATGCGGGCCTGAATTATAGTGAGAGACCAATCGCGATTTGGGATCGGAAGATCAAGGTGCTGAGGAACAAGGATGTGCCATTGGTGCAGGTTCAGTGGCAACATCGGAAGGGGTCCGAGCTGACGTGGGAGTCCGACTCGGAGATGCGGGAGTAGCATCCGGAGTTGCTTTCGGTATAAGACTTCGGGGACGAAGTCTGGTTCTAGTGGGCGAGAATTGTAACAGGCCGAAACTCAGGTTCAACCATTTAACCCTTCATCTTTTCCAAGTTGTCATATTGGGTCCTTTGTCTTGAGTGTTAAGCTTGTGAGTACGCTAGGCGTACAAGGATTACGCTGCGCGTACTCGCGCGCTTATTTTGTACGCGGTTCCATCCGGGTACGCTGGGAGTACCTAAGGTTACGACGGGCGTAACCGGCACAGACTCAAAACCCTAATATCACTTGAGGGCTATAAAATAAATGAGATGGTCTTGTCCCTCAACCACCATCTTTCAGAAAGAAACCCTAAAAGAGCATTTCCTTCGTTTTTAGCTTGGGTGTGAGTGTTCTAAGCTTTAAAGTGCCTTTTCAAGGTGGTGAAAGAGAAGAGGAGACCATTGTGGAGGCTAGAAGTTGGTGGACAAGTGTAGATCTGAGAACTACAAAGGTTGGAGCTTCTTCATGAGGTAAAAAGTTAAGATCTTCCCTTGTAGTTTATATGGTGTATTACTTGGACCAATTTCTTGGGTTTTTGGTCCCAAGATGGAGACTTTATGAGCAAGCAGTCTCCATTGGCCTAGATCTATCATACTCCAAAACTATATGAGTTGTATGTTCATAAAAATGCAATCTTGGACGTGGATGTTGAGCCATGCATGAGATCTAGACTCTTGGAAGAGAAAGGAAAGGTGTTAGAAGGTGTGGGGAACCTTTATAGACATGCAAAGGCTTAAAGGTTTCGACTTTATGGATTAAGAAGTATTAAAATGGCTAGATCTAGAATATGGGGTTATGTCTTAATCGTTTAAGACATTAGAATGAGGAAGTGAGAAACTGGGATGTACGTTGGGCGTAATCCCAGTACGCGCCACGTAGTGGTTCGCGTCCCCAGTTTCTGGAATGCAAGGGTACCCCCTGCATACAGGAGCTGGTACGCCCCGCGTACTGCTTGTTGTTGACTTTTGTTGACTTTAGGGTTTTGGTCAACATGTGGACTTTCGAGTCAGGGAGGGGTGAGATGGTCTTTTACCCTTCTGTGGGATACAGGAAAAGGGTGTAGCATAGCCTTGGAAGCCGATAATAATTAGAATGATTATTTGTTGTGATTAGGAAGGGCTAGGTCGTTGTTTCGAGATTCAGAGTATCGAGCACGTGAGATTCTAGACATCATACGAGGTGAGTCTTCTCACTATACTATACCTGGAAAGGTACCTATGTGTGACCAGAAGGTCTTGTATGCTATGAGATGCATGTTTTGTATGATATGTGTTGCATGTTCTATATGCGTTATGTATGTGATATGTATGCTATGTATGATATGGGCCGGAGGGCATTATGACGTGGACCGGAAGGTCAGGGAGTCATGGACCGGAAGGTCGATACGAGTAGGACAGGAAGGTCTACTGGGACTGGGACGGAAGTCCCCTGAGACACATGGACCGGAAAGTCGTGTAGAGTATGGCCTGGGAAGGCGTATGTGTGTAAGGGTATTTTGGGGAACTCACTAAGCATTTATGCTTACAGTTGTTGTGTTATGTGTTTCAGGTACTAGCGAGGACCGTGGGAAGGTGCCGGCGTGACTCGTACACACTAGAGAGAGGATTTGATTTTTTGTGATCTTAGGATACAATATGTTTTGGTAACTATTGTTGGATATTTTTAAAATATTTTATGCGAAAATGGTTGTGACAAAATGAAATTTTTGTTTTGTAAATTACGTTGTTACAGCCACGAACCATGGTACTCGAACCATGTTATCATCTCTCAGTCTGCCACGAATCATGATACCCGAACCATGTTATTACCTCTCAATCTGCGACGAATCATGGTACCCGAACGATGTTATCACCTCTCAATCTACTACTTAGAACCTCTGGAATTCTCCCTGTTTCGAGTACGGGTCCTCTGCTTTCAGTAGTACGGACCCATACTACCTGCCACATCTACCCATACTTTCCACACGGATCGTCCTAGATTTCTTAAGTAGTTGCTCAACCATTATCAATCACCAATCCCAATATACTCGGTTGCTACCCAGTGAATACTCTCCTCTATCAGCATACTCTTCTGATTATAGACACCCCCTAGCCTCTTCCGAGGTTCTCACACTTCTCTGCCATCAGCTGCTGAAGAACTCCTTATGATGCCAACCATCTACCACCTAAATATCATCATATTCACTTAGTAATTGACTCCCATCATGAAGAGTTCCACAAAGCACAAAGCAAGCAACATTCGAGCATCGAATAATCTCCACCAACACGTAAAACCACTCTAGGTTACAACTCTATTTGCTCTACTTGGTCTCAAAAGGCGTCACTGAACTCATACTACCTCACCTTTCATGGTATCTAATTACTATTCTCAGAAGACTCCTCGATGCTCATCTAGGTATCTCTCTTAGATTATCTCTCGACTCAGAACTCCATCGCTAAGTGATTCATACTACATACTCTTACTCAGCACATACTCAAGGCACATAACAGATAGCAACAACCCCTAGGCTAAGGCATCACAAATCAGGCAACTCTAGCCCTAATATATTAAATACCTAGCCTATCTTATAGCATGCATCGCTAATATCTCAATAGGAACTCATAACACAAACAAATAAGTAACGGTATTTTGGGAAATCACCGTTTGGGCTCTGGCTGATTGATACACACTGTTTCTTCTCGTTTTTCTCTTAGAAACTCTTGCTCGTTTAGAAAAATCATTTCCTTTGAAAAAGTTTTTCTCAAATCCTCAGTTTGAGTCTAGACATACCCGAAGGTGCATCAGAATCCCTCAAACAAGGGCTTTGACACCAACTTGTAACACCGTAAATTTTCAAACAAAATTTTCATTTCAAAACATAATAAAACACATGTCACATTTGCTCAAAATCAAAAATAACAATTTATCAACACATTTTTATTTAAAATTGTTTATCACAAATCCAGGATCCTCCAAACATTACTCTTTCTCTCGTGTGTACAATTGAGCCGACGCCTTCCCGATATCATGAAAAGTCCCTGAAACACATATCACATAACAGGGTAAGCACGAAGCTTAGTGAGTTCCCCAAAATACCACACACATATCAATAGCCTCTCATGGCTATACTCAGATAAGAACCTCCGGTCAATGTGTCTCAATGGGACCCTCCGGTCCCATAACTCGGGTGGACCCTCCAGTCCTAACTCAGGAAACTCATAATAATAATACTCAACTTAAATCACAAAGATATAATACAGAATATCACAATACACAGATAAGCACATAAGACATCTCAATTGCACAAAGATACCACACATGGTAAGTATAGGGAGAAGACTCACCTCGAATGCTAACAAGTAATAATCTCGCACACAGAAATCTAAAAGTAGCCTCCGCGTATCAGATAGGGTAAATATCTCTAATTAATACTCTATTCATACACAATACCAAAAGGTTTCCCTCTCGTTCTCTTTCGAACTCTTGGATGGGGTAAAAGACCATTTCACCCCTCCATGGTCTCCATTACTCATGCATGACCAAACACTAAAGTCAACAGAAGTCAATCTCGAGTCAACAGTCCATGTTTGACCCGACTGGCCGAGTGCATCTATGTGACTGGTCGAGTCCCCTACTTTCTTCTATCATATCGCAAAAGTCCACCTTGACTCGTCGAGTTGTCTCGCCAACTCGCCGAGTCACCCATGTCCTGACTCATCGGGGAAAAACCTCATAGACTCGGCGAGTACCTTCAATCTGATTTCTCATTCAGACGATTTAAAGCAGCTCTACTACTCCAAACACTAGCTCTAGCATCCCAATACTTCATTGTCACATAAAGCTTCAATCTTTACGTTCATGTATGGTAGTTTTTCTCCAACATACCAAAACATGCTCTCACAATGTGTTAAGCACAATATCCTTCATATGGGTGAATAAAGTTAGGACCTTTGGACTCTAGGGACCTCACAAGGTCCAGATCTGAGGTCTAAACCTCAAGACAACTTTGTAAGCTCGAAATCCCAAATAAAGGTGGCATAAACCATAAACTTCCAAAATCAAGAGATCTAACCATAAGAATGATAAAGGTATGAACTTTTCACCTTTTATAGAACCTCTTGGATGACAAGCAATAAATCTAACAGCCTCTTCTCATTCCTTCCTTGAATTCCTTATCTTCCCCTCCACAGATGTATGAAAATATTCAACATAAGCTCAACACCCTCTCTCTCTCTTGGCTTAAAAGGCGACTAGGGTTTCTCTTAGTGAAGTTGGGCAACTCATGAGCCCCAAAAGATGCTATAAGCACCCTTATATAGGCCCCAAACCTGGGGATTCAGGGTTTCATTTTACAGCACCTACTCGGCAAGTCGGCTCTCCGACTCGTCGAGTCCGCTCATTAAACCCACGCAGTCAACTCGACTCTACTCGATGATTTGGACTCACAACTCGTCGAGTCACTCATTAAACCCCAAAATAAACACACCAATAATATACCTAGGATTCCGGATGTTACAAAACAACATCAAATATCATGAGGGAACTTGATACCTTCACATATGCCTATGGCTAAATGGTACAACCTTACCTTCTATCTTATCATCAAGTGTCCCAGGTTTATGTTGAGTGAAGATTTGTTGCGAGCTAAAATTTAACAATGTGATAAAAGTATACCTTCCCAAGTATCACATATATAAAGAACTGGTCTATAGATAATGTTTCCATAGACTCATTATAAGAAATAATATAAAAAAAAGATTTTTGAACTGAGATCATTCTTTGATCATCTTAAAAATACTTATGTTGATGTTAACGTCAAAAATGTTGTAATCTAAGGAAGTAAAAACATGAATGGGTCACATAATAGTTAAGTTCGTGAACTTTGTCAATTTTTTATAAGGAAAATGGTCGTGTGAGGAATTCAACATAACAAGGTCACTTAAGTGAAAACTTAAATCAATAGATTTAATGTTATGGAATTAGATCAGCAAGCTATTAAGTTGTAATAAAGGAACCTAAAACATTATTTCGTGTATAACATGATGGGGCTCGTTGGGATAGTACAATGTGAAAACAAGTACTAAGGCAAATCCTTACTAGGGGATCGTAAAAGCGACTTTGAAATCATTATTCAGAGCTGTTTTGATGCTCTATGATTCTCGGACCTAATCATCCAAAGTGAGAGTTAATTGTAACGCCCGCAAATTCAGGCTAGAATTTTAAGGTATAATAATAATTATTACTATACATTTTATCAAACAATTAAAATCATTGAATAGAGTAATTGTTCTTCATACATGTTATGAGATAACAAATAATTATTGTTGTAACAACTTGATGTTGAGGTAATTCTGAATTTTAACCCTAGGTATGAAGATTATTGCATTTTAGCCCATGTGTATGAGAAATGTTGCAAAATGGCCCATAATGGCATTTTTGTAATTAATGGTGCATGGGCACATACGTTGGGCGTACATATTGTATGTTAGGCGTACACGGTAAGATCCCAAACCCTAGTTGTTAGGGTTTAGACCTTATTTAAACATCCTTATGGCCTACAACGTCTTCTCTCATTGGCCTTTATTACCTCATTCGACCTTAGCAAACCCTAGTTCCTTGTTTGTGCATTCTTGACCTTTGGTGGGCATTTTGGTGACCTTGAAGGAGAAGAAATGAAGTAGAAGCAATTTGGAAGCTTGAAGAAACTTTAGATCTAGAATCCTTATTTACCTAGCAACCTCCAAGAGGTATAAAGTTCTGAACTTGGCTTGCATTTCTTTATATCATGTTAGTTCTTTATTCATGAAGATTTTGGTCCCAAGTCTTCAATTCTATGAGTATGGCATGCTCCAACCCATATAATCTATCCTTTCATACGTTTGGAGATTTCTAGAAGCATAAAAATATGATCTTGGCTCTTACTTTTTCCCCATGCATGTGCTAGGATGTCCTAATGGATTAAGAAGTTAATGTTTGTTGGTATTAAGCACTTCTAGCCATGTAAAGTCAGAAGCTTGGATACTTTATGTCTTATAATGTTAGTTTGGGATTAGATCTAGATTTGGACGTAAGGATTTGATGTATTAAGCTCTTAATAAGAAGTCTAGGTGACCAGGTAAGTAATATAGGAATAACAAACGGTATGTTACACGTACGTGGTCAAGCTCCCGACTTCTTGGTCAATATGAGTACGCCCCACGTTCAGCTGGGAATGCCCATCGTACTTAGCTGGGTTGAGTCGGTTGGGTTGAGTTGGTTGCATTAACTCGGTTGGGTTCACTCGGTTGGTTTGTTGGCTTTGACCTTTTGTCCAAGGTTGACCTAAGAGTAGTTTGGGTTCATTAGGTATTTTGTGATTATTAACTAAGCTTAAAAGTCCCAGTTTCTTTTAAGTGATCGTTAGAGTTGGTGTTAGTGTTGTACTCGGTGATGTGTGCTTTTTTGCTACTTATCGGACTGAGAGGTGAGTTTTCCTCATTATACCCATGGGTCTAAGGCACAAATATCAGCCACTAGATTTGATATCCGGGTTATAGGATAGTGATATGGTAGTATATGGTTGATTGGTAAATCTATATGATTATTTGTATTTTTTAGATCTATGTTTATGATTATCTGTTACATATGTCGACATATTGTGATTGGCTTCAGGAGATCCTACTTTGTGCTAAAGGCCAAGACACCCGGGGTGGTCCGGGTAGGCTGTAGGCCCTGCGAGGTGGTCTAGTCAGGCCGTAAGCCTGTAAAGCGGTCTAGATAGGATGTAGGCCCTGCGAGGTGGTCCAGTCAGGAAGAAGGCTCATGTTTGTTATGTGGTGTGGTAGTTCTTTGGGGGAACTCACTAATCTTTGGCTTACAGTTTTAGTTCATTGTTTCAGGTACTTCAAAAGATCGTGGGAAAACGAAGGCATGACCGTGAACATCTTTCTATTTTATGACATTTGATCTTGGGAAAGTCTGTTTTGAATAATCTTTTTGAAACAATGGTTTTGTAAACACGTTATGGGTGAAATGGGTTGTTTTTGAAAATTTTAAATTTTTATGATTTTTAGGTTGTTACAAGTTAGTATCAAAGTCTTGGTTTGAGAGAATTGGATGAGAATTCGTGTGAATCTAGACTCAAACTAAGGAACTACAATAGTTTTAAAACAATTTTAAAAAGTGACCAGTGGGAAGGATGTGATGTGTACGTTCAGCTGGAGCAAGAAAGTATACCCTAAAATACCACATTGTTATTTGATATGATGTTTCTGATAGACCAACATCCTTGTGATGGGCTAGGGATCTTCAGGAATTGCATGATAGAATTGCCTGATATATGGTTCCTGATAGCCTATGGTTACTTCTTCTATGAAATTGACATCATTATTGTAGTTTCTTAGTGTGTGCATCACCTATGATCAAGCTTTTCAACAATCGTTATGCTGCACTTTCTGAGGCTATTGTTGTTGTAGCTACAATAGTTGTTTCTACCGTGGGGATTCGTAGAGAGAGAGAGAGAGAGAGAGAGAGAGAGATTTTTCTAGTACCAGGACTTCGACAATATGAAACCCAAATGTTTGATGGATTTTAGGACTCGATCTCCTTGTCCTTTACTGAAAGAGCCCTCCTCCTCTTTCCTAGTTGTGTCCCCTCATCAAGATCTCTCCCAATAGTCATCTCAACAACACCTCTTGCAGTCTACAAGGCTGTAGTTCGTTCCTCTAACTTGGCAATTAACCTACCAGTGATCTGATCCACGATACAAGATAATTCTTCCTGCAATATCTGCGTAACCTCAATGGTAATCATTTCCCGAATCCGATCAATTGTCAACCCTGAGCTATCTTGCCTATCAGCTCCAAATCCCCTTGGGAACTCCATAATAAAAAGGAGTCAAGAGCATCAGAATTGGCACACAGATATTGTTAGAACCACATGACAGGACTACCCCTCGAGGTTTGTGACTTACTTACGACATGTACGGGTCCTGTTCTTTTAGTAGTACAAGCCTATACTACCTTCCACACCCACTCGTATTTGTCTCAAGATCATCACAACCACCTAAAACCAATACAACAATAAGGATATGCATACATCCTATCCTCACTCTCTCGAGAGTGACTAATCATTCCAAACTGGCCTGCTACTTCTATACTCACTCATAGTGATACTCCCAAGACATTCAAAAATGCAACATGAGCACTACATACTCCCTAGGCTATTCTCGGACCCACATCTCACCCGGCCGACAACTGCCAAACGACCCCCAGTGGTGCCCGTTAACTACTGCATGAATACAATCACATGCAACATAACTTAAATAATCATAGATTAAAAGATTCAACCCTACAACGGTTGGACTCAGACAAGAGCTGCACAATAGGACCAAACCCTTCACTCTAAAATTATTTAACCCATGATGCATGTGACTTAGCGTATTCAGTTAATAGTTAATTCACACCCGAACAACAATGAGCAATAAAACTCTATAGGAAATAAGGCATCATACATCAGGCAATTCTATCATGGAATTTATGAAGATCCCTATCCTACAACTGACATGTTGTTCTATCCTACAACTGACATGTGGGTAACTTGTGGTATAATTTCTTGCTCCGGCTGATCGTACACATCGCATCCTTCCTTGGTTATTTTGAAACAATTTGGAAAACCATTTAAAAACTATTGCATTTCCTCAATTTAAGTCTGGATTCACATGAATGTTCATAATCTCTCAAACCAAGGCTCTGATACCAACTTGTAACATTCCAAAATCACAGTAAATTTAAAATTTTCAAAATCAACCATTAATCAACATTGTTTACAAAAATAGTCATTGTTTCAGAAGCATTACTTTAAATAAGAGTTTCCCCAAGAACTGAAGACATAAAAACAGGAAGTTGTGTACGATCACGCCTTTTCCTTCCCATGATCCTCGGAAGTACCTGAAACCATAACGAAAGTTATAAGCCAAAGCTTAGTGAGTTCCGCCAAAGTACCAACACACCACAACTAACAAGCATACAATATGAACAACTAGCCTGACTGGACCGCCTTGCAGGCCTACATTCTACATGGACCCCTCTACGAGCCTTTAGCATGCCTAGACTGCCTCGCAGGGCCTACAGCCTATTCGGACTACTACACGGGCCACCGACCTAACTGGACCTCCTCGCAGGGCCTACATGTAACACTGTAAATTACCAAACAAAATTTTCATTTTAAAATCATATAAATTTCATAAAGCATTTCACAAAATCTCATTTGTTTAGTTTACAAAACACATCTCCATTAATGATTGATTAATAATCTAGGATCCTCAAAACATAACTCATTCTCTGGTGTGTACAATTGAGTCGGTGCCTTCCTGCGATCCTGAGAAAAACTGAAACACATAACACGGTAAGCACAAAGCTTAGTGAGTTCTCCAAAATACCGCACACACAGCTCATTAGCCACTTGACGCTATATCACTGTAAGACCCTCCGGTCAATGTGTCTCAGTGGGACCCTCCAGTCCCACGGTTCATTGGACCCTCTGGTCCGGTCTTTAAAGCTCTGCTTAGCATAAATCACAAAGACGTAATAGATAGCATACAACAATAAGCAGGATAACATAACACTCAATGCACGCACGTAAGACCCTGCGGTCACATATAAGTACCACTCTAGGTAAAGTATAGTGAGAAGAATCACCTCGGATGAAGAACAGCCCCTAAAAATGTTGTTGTTGCGCACCTGCCTCTAACTCTGAGCCAAAACCCACAATTAATAGAATTACGAACTATGTCTAGACTCTCACTCATTAGGTCTAAATGAAGACTACTAACCAGACCATTAATAACCTAAAACCCATTGGGCCCACCAAGGCCCAATAATAAATGGGCTCACCCGAGGCCCACTCTCGAACCTAAATGGCAAGCCCAACTTAAGGGCCTAAGCACGAATATATACATTCCTCTGGTTCAATACCTTATTGTAACAAGCCCAAACTCCAGGCCCAACACTCAAGGCCCCAAAATGAGACTTAGCGCAAAAGTCCACAGTGAGCTTACACGGGGCGTACCTCCCTTGGTACGCTCAGCGTACTCACAATCCAGATTGGCCATCGGGGACACTGGTCAGCACGCGGGGCGTACTGGAATTACGTTCAGCGTACGTCCAGGATTGTTATCTCCACTCCCTTGGTCTTAATCCGTTAAGACTATAGCTATAATCTTAGATCTGGTCTCCATAAAGGCTCATACACAATAAAGCTCGTGACTTTATTCCATTTCATGGCAGATCAAGTCCCAAACACAAAAACTCTTACTATATACTCTGAAAAATCATCATATCTTATGCTTGAGGTGGTTCCAACATCAAAGGCCTCATTTTTATGAATCCTCTTCACTAGAACACTTAAAGGGGCATATATTAGGCTCTGTAGTTCAACAACTCATAAAGCTTCAAGCTTTGGGACCAAAAACCCTAAAATGGACCCAAGACAAAAACTAGCACAACAATAAGGAAGTTTCAAACTTGATACCTCTGGAAGATGCACCAATAAGAGAAGAACATAGATCCAAAATCTAGATGCTCAAGCTATTCTCTTTCAAAGCTCCTTCTTCTTCAAAAGCCAAGCATAACAAGTCATCACCCCATTAGATCCACATGAGAAAGCCACCAAGATTCAAACTTTATGTTTTCTGGAACTAGATCAATCTGATTTGTGTACGCCCAGCGTACACGGCAAAGCCTGAAACCACAAAACTTCTGAAGGCCATAACTTCTTTTCTATAAATCCGTTTCCGACAATCCTTATATCCACGAAAAAGGTAAAGAGAAGCCCTACCCTTCTATCAACTTTCTTCCTCCTGAAGCCCATTCGATCTCATATCCAAAATTCTTGAAAAGTCTGAACCATCGCTTTTAATAATACATTTGGGCTCTAAAGCATAAACCGAACTCTTTTAACACACAACCTACCTTACCCGCCTCCCAAAAGAGCCTAAACCTTTCTCTTTCAAAGCCTCAAAACCTTCTCATACTCGGATTAAGGCCCATGGGCGTTAAATCATAAAACTATCCAGAACAGGATGTTACACTACAACCTATCCAGTCGTCCTCGAGTGTCTTGGCCTACAACACAAATCAAGACTACCTTAACCCAACACAACATGTTGACATATGTAACAAATAAATATAAACACAGATCCAACAAATACAGATAACCATACGGATCCACTGAACAACTACAACTATCATATCATTATCCTGACCATGACAAGTAACCTAGTGGGCCGAAATTAGTGCGTTCGACCCACATGTACTGTGAAGAACACTCACCTCATAGTATGATAATAGTTGAACAATACACTACTCTGAATATCGGCTCTATAGATCACCTATTTAGCAGATAGAGACCAAGATTGAACGATAGCTCAAAATACCCAAAATACCCTTAGTCAAACTTGGTCAACTCTGGTCAAAGCTAAAGTCAAAGGTTAAGGTCAACGGGTCAAATAGGTCCACTCTGCTGACTACGCGAAGCATACTCAGATCCTATTTTGGGCATACACACGCTTTGATTGGAGTCGGTTGATTGACCCCGTACGCACTGCGTACTATAGGTTATGTACGACGTATGCTCAAACTTCCTTTTCCTTCACTAAGAGCTTAAGGCATTAAGCTCTCATTTCCTAATTTCAGATCCAAGGCCAAAATACCACTAAGAGTCATAAAGTTTCCAACTTTATGACTTTGCATGCCCATTAAGTGCTTAATACACAAAATCCCAACTTCTTTACACTTTAAGACCTTTTAGAGCATGCATAGGGAAAAACTAAGCAGCAAGACCACATTTTTATGACACGAGACCCCTCATTTGGTTTGAAAGGATGACTTATGCGATTAAGAGCATGTCATGCTCAATAATCATCATAGTGCGGACCAAAAATGCCCTAAATGAAGAAATTCCTAGATCTACAAGACAGGATGATAAATCAAGGAGCTTTTAACCTCCTGCAGATTGATAGCAAGGAGAGAATCCCAAATCTAAGTTGCTTCCAAGCTTCAAGGTGTTCCCAATATATTTTTCTTCTTCTTCAAGTATGACGCCAAAACACAAGGATGAGGTCGAGATTCACTCTTCTCACTTAGGGTTAGCAAGAAGGATGTTTTCTTAGGTGGAGGATAATAATGGAATGAGAAATGAGATAATAATGATGCTTATATATGGACCAAACCCAAAATATTAGGGTTTGAGGATCCATCACATATAACCTACATACGAGGTGTACGCCCCATGTACTAAGATCCGCCCTAGTACACCCAGTGTACACAACGTACGCCCAACGTACTAAGTTTGGCCAAAATTACCAAAATGCCACTAAGGGCCAAAATGAAACCACCTCTCACACTAAGGGGTTAAAAGGTAAATAATTGAGAATTGGGATGTTACACAAATTTAAAGAACACCTTTATTCTTTTAAAACATTGTGGATCGCTCATCCGACTACATGCATAAAGGTTGAGGATCACACTTCGAACCAAGCTACCTGCGTAGCCGAAGAATACCTTTATTCTTTTAGAACATTATAGCTCAGTCAGCTGACTACATTCACAATGGTCGAGTATCACACTCTGACCCAAGCTTCCTGCTTATCCTAGGAATTGATGGGTTGTATATGTTATAAAAAATCTATTTTTGGCGAAAAACATAACCCCTAAGTTCACATGCACGCGAAAGGATCTATGTTTTCACTATGATTTGAGAACAACTATTGAATATCAAGAATTGTAAAAGTACATTTCTAATTTCAAAATTACTAAAGAGTTATTATAAAATACATACCTTAGTTTATTATAGAAAATAAACTAGTCATCCTTCCTTGTTTGTCTTCAAAAAGAAAGAACCGGAAGTATCGTGCCTCTAATGGCTCACACCCAAACCCTAGAAAGTTAGAGGCTTTAGAGGAGAGAGGAGGAGGAAGGAAAATTTTGAATTCTCTCTTTGGAATGAAGTGATTTCAAAAATCATAACCCAAGGGGGTGTATATAGGTGATAGGGAGGCTAAGGATAAGTCACGTTCCTTTTAGATAACCCTAATCCTTTTGCTTACCCCCTAAGAGATCTAAGTTTCCTTAGAGCCCAATAAAAGCTCTAGAAAGCCTCAAGAACTCCTCTAGAACCGTCCGCCTATGGGAGGTTCTAGAATTGGTCAATGCTCAACTTTTAAACATTGTCACCTTTAGTCCTTCCACCTTTAATTAATCTAATTAGTCCCAAAATTATTTCCAATTAATTTCTGATTAATTTTTAATTAAAAAAAAATACTATTTATAATTAATATATTATTCTCATAATATATTAATAAATCATTTATTTAGATTTCTAATTAATTTATTGACCGTATAACAAATTAATAAATCAGTCTATCTCTCCAAAAAGCATTCCATTTAATAACTAGGTTTGAGGGCAACCCAAAAGGAATTTGCTAATAATTGAAGATTATACTAATTAAGTTATTGGCTTAAACAACTAATCCAACAGTCTCCTACTTGGATAAGTCTAAAACAAGATTATAGGTATATGTTCTAAATTATACAGCAAATGGTGCTTTCCAAAGTGATTGTCGAACTCTGATCCGATCTGATATTTATCCTTTAGATAAGTGATCAAATATTCCTCCAATATTCTAGATATCATATGGACATGAGACATAGATTAGAATCAATCTCGTTGTCCAAAATTATGTTTTCTGATTTTCTTATTTGTGATGACGTCATAAGACTTCTAATTGAACACATCAATTTAGTCCTGACTGGGCCCATCACTATTAGTGAACACCAAATCAACGAGGGGTCCAAAGACATCGCTTTTCCCGTCAGGGAAAAAGGAACAGATAAACACTGACTCATATGCTTGTATCTTTTACTCACCAAATCAAACATGACACTACGTTTTATAACATCAAATTACTGATGTGTTTTCGCAATACCAATGTACAGTCGAATTGTAAACTATAACTCATATTTCTCCATTTTAAGAATATAAGATATTATCATCTCAGAATTACTCATGACACAATCCATGAAGTAATTCTCTAAGCGTGGGTTTATCCAATACTCAAATATCCATTTTATAAATACTCATGAAAGTTGTAGCAACACAATTGCAATGTTTGAATTCCTTACACAATCTATCATCCAATTCATGACAGTATTCGTTCACTACTTACTTCCTAAAGTTTGAGTGACTTTTGAGCTTCCAATAATCAAACTATTCACGAATTAAAACATGCAAAATGAAACACAATAACAAACTAATTAACTATGGTTTCAAAATCTATTGAATATAAATAATCTTTATTATTTAATCACCATGATAATTACAACTTTATATTGTGTCATGTTACAAGTAATCAATTAATCATTTGAATTAAACATCAACCATGACATGTTATGAACATGCATACTATGCCTCTCTATGGTCCTTCCTTTATGAAAAGATCAACTCGACATAATTCCAATGGTGTTCATTTCACAATTCCAAATTATTATCACTATCAAATATGTGAAAGAATTCCATCTTAACATGCATTAATCTCCTGTGATATCAAGATCCCAAAATCTCAAAAACAGATCCTTTGATATTACAGAATATCCCATTGGAACTTTGTTACGAGAAACAATTCCATGGTAATTGCTAATTCAAGGTACACTCCTTGAAAACTTCTCTTCGCATTAAAGCTTCCAACTCACATGTAGACATTTTAACTATCTCCCACTATGAAACATTTCCATATTTCGATATGACCATGAATCCTGATTAAGATCCATCTCAATCCAAAGTCATGTCACTGTGGTCAATCCAAATAAATATCATACTTCTGACTGTCCACAAGCAACCAGTCCTTTGGTATAACCTTAGAATGTTCTTGACATTTGTTTAACAACTTCAGTCACAAATTTCTAGTCCTTTTTCTTACAATTCCCTGATCACTTGAAGAATCAAAATAAGTGAATGTTATAGCATACGTACTCGATCCTATATCTGAAGCATATGGGACTCGATTCATTAGGTCTCACATAAGGATTTGATATATGTTACTCTCTTGCAATAATATTTTTCATATATTGAATTTCCTATGTTGAAGCATTTCAACATGATATTTATATGTGTTTATAACTAAGTTCTATTAATCTATACAATCTAAACCTTTAGATTCAAAAAGAAGTACAAGGGCCCGCCCCCTTAAGTCTACTATAGCCAAACAATTCCCAAACTTTGCAATTTTCAAATTGAAAACTTTGTTCCCTATGAACAGTATTGTCAACATACAATACTAGCATAACAATTTTGCTCCCACCAACTTTGACATGTACCCACAAATCAACTGGACTTCTAGTAATCAATACCCTTGACTTTCTTACTGAAGTACAAATTTTTGTTACGCAATGCTTCGATAGGTCTCCAACTAGACTTCTTAAAATTAAAAACCTTGATTGGATAACATATGCGTGTGTTTAAACCTTTTCAAAACTCATTGATATGTATATATATATATATATATATATATATATATATATATATATATATATATGTCGAAAGTTCAAACAATTCGAAATATGAAGAGGGATGTCGTAATCATATTGTGAATTTGAGAATATAATTAACACAAACAATATCCATATTGATCTTGATCGGATCTTTAAAATCAACCAGCAAAAGTATTTCCTCATAATCACTCTCATGAATTAAATCGAATCCTTTACCACCTAGATTTTTTAGTGTGTATGTTTCTATCCATTTGAATCTATCATTTCTTACCTACAATCATAAGACAAGGTTTAATGCAAAAGAAAATTCAAATTTAGCTTTCCTTCATGGAGTGAACTTAGTTATTCTAAATTCCTTGCCCTCTTGAAGCACAAGGGCCTACCGGTGCTTCCATGTCGTTAGCAGCTCACCCATATTGATCAATGGACTTTCATTGACCAACACGCTTTGCTATTGTAGTTAAATGAGAAACATAGAACTCATAATCATTGCCAACTCAACTAGAAGTGCACATAAATAAGAATGTGTTAACCAAACATGATTGGTTATCAACTTAAGGTCTTGTGCTAGTGATAACTAAAAGGTTTATTGTCCAGCGACTATTGAAACTCTCAAGATCAATATGAATCCCACTAACTTATTAACATATAATTTTTCTCTCAAGAAACATTCCTTGATGAGCTAAAACAAATATTCAAAAGTTCGTGTGGATTCTCGACAAGAAAACACTTCGTAGAATAGGTTTTAGTTTATCTTTTGTTTCTCAATTAACGAAAGCATCACAAATCCAATTCTATATGTGCTAGAGTAAGAAAACATTTTTAAATCCACATATTTTGAGGTGATTTCAACCTTCTTAGTTTGAAAAGGAGGTTCAAGATATGACTCATATTTACTAGAGTGTGGTTGTAAAACTTGATTTGGAACAAACTATGACTCATCCATGATTGAACTATTTCCAACAATATCTGATTCCTCTTCTTAGTCATATAATTGCACTAAGATGTTCTTCGAGGATCAATTTTGATAAAAATTTCGTAATCACTAAGATGATCATAAAACATGATACTAAAGCATTATCCTTTCTTCTCAAATTGGAGAATCTTTTATCTTTCTACCTAATAGATTCTTCTTACTCGTTCTGCTAATCGTTGAATCTTTTTAAAGTATCATAATTATGCTTAATCTTATAAACACAACCATATTTACTGAAACATTAGAAAATCATGACAAGTAGAGTTATCATCCTTTGTGGTGGGTCTGAATTGTCCATATCAACATGTACAAGATCCATTAGTCCTTCACTTGACACACATAAACACATGATCAATGAATTAGTTATCATTTTCCAATGAATAAGATTCTCATATACTATACAATGTGCCTTGTACAATACCAAATATCTATCCAATTGGTGATGAGATTTTTTTTCACTTTGTCAATTATGACAATGCCACATGCGATATCATAAGAATCAAATCCATAATTAATATTTCTAATATTAGAAACTTAACAAATACTTTCATAAATTTCATTGCAAGGACATACAAAATAAGGTACGTAGATAAACCAAAATTTCACTTATTTTGAAAATAAACGAAAAATTGGAACTTGTCCTTACAAAACATAAAATGAAAAACTATGTTTCTAGGAATCTCTAATGAAAAACTATGTGACCAAAGTCCATTTCCCACGATCAAATTCAACTTACTCTACATATGTTTCCTTTTTTTTTCTCTTAGATCCTGCAATATAATCAAATGTGATCATCACATAATGTACTAAGAGTCTATGAATAGGAACTTGGAAAAATAATGCTACGACTCTTTGGGTCACTGTTGGTTGTTAGGGCAAGGTGGATGCACCTGTGGTGAAGAGCAGGTCTTTCCAGTTGATGGCCGAGGAAGCTCGCGCGACACCTGATGTGGTAACGGGTATTTATATTATCATTATCTCTTTATTTATATTGAATTTATTGCTTATATTTAAGTGTTTTATTTTAGGATCGTTCCTCGTGAAGCGTATTTCTGGTTTGATAATGTTTGATTCAAGGGCTTGCCGATCCTTTGTATCGCTTGTGCTTAGCAAGAGGTTTGTTGGAGATCTGGGAGAGTTATTGGTTCAAGGAGAGATAGCTTAGAGTAGACACCATTTGTGTTTAGCCGCGAGGGCCATGCATTACATTGAGCAGTGTTGTTCTGGATTTGTCTCCTGTCTTACGGACACCTGGGATAAGGGTAAGGCGACCGTGGATGATGTGTCGATTGTGCAGGATTATTCTGATGTGTTTCCAAAGGATTTGCATGGGGTGCCTCCAGAGAGGCACATTGAGTTCAGGATTGATCTGGTTCCAGGTGCAGCTCAGATAGCCAAAGAACCATATTAGTTGGATCCTCCTGAGATGCATGAGTTGTCTGCACAACTGTAGGAGCTGTTAGAAAAGGGATTCATTCAACCGAGTGGTTCACCATGAGGAGTGTCGATATTTTTTGTGAAGAAGAAGCATGGGTCCCATCGTATGTGTATTGACTACCGGGAGCTGAATAAGGTAAGGTTGAAGAACCGTTATCCACTCCCGAGGATTGATGATTTGTTTGACCAGCTTCAGGGTGCATATTGGTTTTCCAAGATTAATTTGCGCTCGAGTTATCATCCGATGAGGGCTAGAGATGAGGATATGCAGAAGACAACTTCTCGGACTCGTTATGGTCATTACGAGTTCGTGGTGGTGCCTTTTGGGCTCACCAATGTTCCAGCCGTACTCATGGATCTCGTGAACCGCGTGTGCAGAATGTTGCTGGATAGTTCTGTGATTGTAATTATTGATGATATCTTGGTCTATTCCAAGACCCAGGAGCAGCACGAGGAGCACATGAGGGAAGTACTGTAGAGTTTGAGGAGAGAGAGGCTTTTCGCAAAGTTCTCCAAGTATGAGTTCTGGTTGCGCGAGGTGTAGTTTCTAGGGAACCTTGTTAACTAGAATGGTATTATGATCGATCGGGCCAAGGTCGAGGCTGTAATGTGGTGGGAGCTTCCGAGGTCTCCATCCGAGATTCAGATTTTTCTTGGTCTAGCAGGTTATTATCAGAGGTTTATCCAGCCTTTCTCCAAGATAGTTGTTCATTTGACTCGGTTTACAAAAAAGACGGTTACATATCATTGGGGGACTGAGCAGCAAATAACTTTTGAGACCTTGAGACAGTGGTTGTGTGAGGCATCGATTTTGACCCGGCCAGAGGGTGTTGATAATTTTTTGGTTTATTGTGATGTGTCAATCACGGGTTTGGGGCAGTGTTGATGTAGAACGGTCGCGTGATCGCTTACGCTTCGAGGCAGCTGAAGCTTGGTGAGGCAAATTATCCGACGCATGATTTGGTGCTGGGGGTTGTGGTTTGCGCCCTCAACATTTGGCGGCATTACCTCTATGGATTCTATTGTACTATTTACATGGATCACAAGAGCTTGACGTATCTGATGGCTCAGCAAAATATGAACAGGAGGCAGCACCGATGGTTGGATGTGGTGAAGAATTATGATTGTGAGATCCTTTATCACCTAGGGAATGCCAATGTAGTGGCCGATCAGGGATATATTATTGAGGATGACCATGATTACCCTGCTATTGGAGCGGATTCGTGAGGCTCATGTCAAGGCTATGAAGGAAGAGCACCGAAAGAGTGAGCGTATTGTGGGTCAGGTGGCTTCCTTTGATTATGATAGTTATGGGTTATTGACTCCTCATCGGTGCGTTTGGGTTCCATATTGGGGTAGTGTACATCAGGTTCTGATGGAGGAGGTGCACATGTCTAGGTTCTCTATTCATCCTGGGGCGACGAAGATGTATAGGGATCTTCGTCTAGATTATTGGTGGCCCTACATGAAGCGGGACGTGGCTTGATATGTGGAGCGGCGCTTGACTTGGAGGAAAGTCCAGGCCAAGCATCAGTAGCCTCACGGAAAAATGTAGTCATTGAAGATTCTCGTATGGAAATGGGAGGATATTATCAAGGATTTCATCACGAAGCTACCCGGACTGCGCACGGAATGGATTCGATATGGGTCATCATGGATCGGTTGACCATGAGCGTGCATTTCATCCCAATTTAGTAGTGTGTTTCTACAAATAAATTGGTTGAGGTTTATATCAGGGAGGTTATGGCACGTCATAGGGTGTCGGTTTCGGTGGTTTCAGATATAGATGTTCGTGTAATGCCTATTTCCTAGTACATATTTAATTATAATTTATTCACTTTTGTAGAGCTACTCGACGAGCTGGAAGCTCCAAACTTGTCGAGTAGAAACCAGAATGGTCGCGAGATTTTAAGTCACCTACTCGACGAGTCGAGAGCCTCGACTCGACGAGTAGGGATGCTAGGATGAAACCCTAATTTCGGGGTTTTGCACCATATTTAAGCATCTTAATCCCCACTTGCTGGCCTCATTTCCAGCCTACAAGTTCCAAACCTTAGTTTCAGAAACCCTGATGCATTTGTGAGTTTGTGAGCCATTTTTGAGTGAGCTTTATGTGTTCTTGAAGCTTGTAGAAAAAGCAGAAGTTAGAGGATTCAAGGAGAAGATAGTAGATCCATAGAATTCCTTCCATCCTCATCATTTCCTGGTAATCAAGTCTCTAACTTGCCTAATAACTTCTTAGATCTCCTTATTTTCACTTTAGTGGGTTTCTGGTCCAAGAATCTTGATCCTTGGGATATAGACGTCCCAAGTGCGGATACCTTCAGATCTAGAATCTTTAAGGGTTGTTATGGCATAAAGGTGCAAACTTGATGCCATTGGAGCCCCCATGCAAGCTCTAATACGTCGTCTTGGCTTTTTATGCCCCAAAAGTCCTTGCATGTAGGAAAAGGAAGAAACTTTAGGTGTTCAAATGATTTCTAAGGCCTAGATCTCTATTTATATGCTTTAGTTTCGAGTATGAATGACTTGTGGACCGAGATCTAAGTTCTAGAGAGTAAGGTTTGCGCCAAACCCGTTAAATGAGGGTATTAACAGGTAAAGTTGGAAACTATACACTTAAAGGGACGTTTTCAGTGTGTATGAGAAACAAGAAACTTAGATCTGAAGTATACAGGCTTAATCTGTTAAGATGGCCCTAACAGACAGAGGAACTTGTCGAGTTCATAGAGAAACTCGACGAGTTGAGGCGAGTTGTCCCGATGCGGAATATGGTAAAACTTGATGAATGTGAGGATGACTCAACGAGTTGACTCGCTTAATCGTGACTATAAGTTGCCAGGGAACTCGGCGAGTTAGGGGATGACTCGACAAGTTGGATCACGATTTTAGGGTTCTAATTTATAGTACTCGGCGAGTTGGTGGATCAACTCGGCGAGTTGAGTCAACCCTGAATGTTGACTTTGACTAGAACGTTAACTTTGACCAAGGGTAAAATGGTCATTTTACCCTAAGAAAAATTATCTTTTTTTTACTAAGTGTTATTGTGAAAATGATAGCCGGGGAGTCGTTGGAGCAATCGTCAGATATTCCTCACACGAGATTTCACAGTTAGCTTATGAGGTGACTTTCCTTTAGTAGGAATGGGTCGAAGGCACCAATGACGACCCGTTTAGAGTATGTATGATGGTTAGTAGCTAAGTGTGGGTAGTGCCTATATCTTAGACTTGTTTAAGATTGAGTAAATTACACGAATGGTCCTTATGGTTTTGGGGAATTTGCACACTTGGTCCCTAACTTATTTTTTTAACTCGGAAAGTCTCTACTGTTTGTTTTTGTTACGCGCTTGGTCCCTACTGTTTGTTTTTGTTACGCACTTGGTCCCTGTCTTACTTAAAAAAAACTATTATTTAAATAGGGAAAAATGGTAGAGTATGTAAGGTAAGGTGAGAAGGGTGGGGTTGGATGTGTGTTTATTTAAATAAATTAAAAAATCAAGAGAAAATTAGTTTTTTTACGTAAGGCAGGGATCAAACGCACAACAAAAATAAACAATAGGGACCTTCCGAGTTAAAAAAATAAGTTAGGTATCAAACGTGCAAATTACCCTAAATGATAGGGACCATTCGTGTAATTTACTCTTTATGATTAGTATCTAAGTGTGAGCTGGGCCCGTATCTTAGTATTATCTGAGTATGTTTATGAATTGGTAGAGTATGGTATACTTCTTGTTTGCGTGATACTTGTACGTATGTATATATAGCAGTGTGTGGGTGGGGACCCATATCCTCCAGATAAAGGAGCATGGGCGAGGTCTGTACCTCCTAGCCAGCTGAGTGTGGGCAAGGCCCATATCTCACAGATAGCTGAGTGGGGCGAGGCTAGTATCTCATAGTTAGCCGAGTGTGGGCGGGGGCCCGTATCTCCTAAAGTGTAGGCGGGGTCCGTATCTCATAGTTGCATGTTATATTTTATGTGTATGGTATGTAGTAATTTGGGGAGACTCACTAAGCTTTGTGCTTATAGTTTTCAGTTTTGGTTTCAGGTACTTTTGATAACAAAGGGTAGAGCTCAGGATGACTGCATTGCACACACCACAATGTTTTAGCCTGGGAGGATTTACTCTGATGTTTTGATATATGATTTGGATACAATGTTTTGACATGATGTTATGAGATATTACCGCTTATGTTTTTATGTGATGATTAGATTACTGTGATTTTATAATGAATTTAAACAAAATTTTTGGACTATATTTTTGGGGTGTTTCAGTACGGTTTACTTATAGGTTTTGGAAAAGGTTTCATGACGAGTTGGGTACACGTCTCCTTTTCAGTACAACATTCCATCCGCATGCCAATGGTCAGAGCTAGCGAAAGATTCAGACATTATAAGATGTGCTTCAGGCGAGTGTTTTGGACTTTGGTGGGAGTTGGGATACATATCTTCTGTTAGCAGAATTTTCGTATAACAACAGTTATCACGACAACATTGATCGACCTCCTTTTAAGATGCAATATGGGAGGAAATGCAGGACCTCAATTTGTTGGGGTGAGGTCGGTCAGCGGGTTATAGGGAGTGCCAAGGTGTTACTCAAGAACATTGAGTTGATCCAGCAGGTTCGGAGTAGGATTCAGACAGCTCAGAGTCGATAGAAAAGTTATGCCGACCGATGTCGATTAGACCTAGAGTTCCAGGTAAGGGATATGGTTCTCCTGAAGGTGTCACCTTTCAAAGATGTCATCCAATTCCGGAAGAGGGGAAAGCTCGGCCCTATTTATATCGGTCCTTTTAAGGTTTTGGCCCAGGTGGGCTGGGTTGCATATCGCTTGGATATTTCAAATGAGCTCAGTCAGATTTATAGCACGTTCCATGTTTCTCAGCTGTGTAAGTGCTTAGTGGATGATTCCACAGGGGTACCGTTGGAGGATATTTAGATGGATGACCGCCTGGATTATATTCAGAAACCGGTGGCAATTCTTGACCGGAAGACGAAAACCTTGAGGAAAAAGGTTATTGAGTTGGTAAATGTGTAATGGCAGCATCGCAAGGGTTCGAAGTGGACGTGGGAGACGGAAGATGAGATGAGGGAGCACTACCCGGAATTATTTAGTGAAGCGGACTTTGAGGACGAAGTTGATTCAAGTGGGGGATAATTGTAACATTCTTTTTCGGGTATGTCTCTTCTAAACCCTAAGTGCCAATTTCCTTTCTTTTCGCCTTCAAGCGAGTACGTGGGGTGTACAAGGTGGTACGCTTAGCATACTAGCTCGTGGTTGATCAGGCCTTTGGACCACGTACGATGGGTGTACATTATATACGCATGGCACATGTGTGGTTAATAAAAGTCTCATTTTTAGGGAATGGCACCCTATTTAAGCCATATGATAGCCTTATCTGGACATTTTAGACCAACCTCCACACTTTGAAACCCCTAATTCATCCCTTTTCCTTGTGTGGTGCTCTTGTACTCTTGTTTTGAATTTTGGTGGGTTTTGTGCATCTTAAAGTTGTAGAATAAGAAGTTTGAAGACTCATCCCTTGGAGGAGAGCTTAGAGATCTAAATTTAGGTCCATTATTTGGTGACTTTTGAGGTATAACGTCCATACCTTGTCTACTCTTTGCATTGATCTACTTTTTAGCTTGTGTATGGTCATTTTGGTCCCTTTTGGTTCGTATTGATGAATGAAGGTCGTTTTAGAAGATAAACCTTGTAGATCTGGACGTTTTAAGGGTTCCTTCAGTATAAAAATGCAATCTTTATGGTATTTATGGACTCATGCATATGTTAAGTCATTTGTTAAGCTCTTTTGAGTTCTAAGAGCCTCATTAAGCCATGCATGTACGTAAAGTTGCCGACTTTACATGATAAACCACCTTAAGGAAGTAAGATCTGAGTGTTGGGTGAAGTCTTAATCGATTAAGAGCTGAATAATGGAAGTTAGCTAAGCTGGGGAGTACGCTGGGAGTACAAGCTGGTATGTTGTGCGTACAAGCCACAAGGCGAGTACCCCCCATGTACTCAGTAATGGGCTTCAAAACTTTTGGCTTCTTGGTAATGGGCCCATATTGGACCTTAGTAGTCTTGGGCCTTTTTAGGCCATCAAAATTCTACTTTTGGGATGATGCTATTTTATTGGACTCTTTTGGTTAAAGGTCCATGAAGAGATTTGGGCCCAATTTGGAAGATTGGGCCACATATGGGCTTTGAGTGATTATTTTGCAATTTGGGCCTTTTGGAGAGTTAGATTGGGCCTTGGCCTTAGACCAAGTCGGAGAAAATGTAATAAGAGTCTTTTACCCTAGTCTGGACTCTTAGTGTGAGTCGGGATCCAATTATTAATTGGATGTTAATTTGTGATTCATAGCGCGGAGATTTTAGCGGGCCAGCAATCAGAGATTTATCTGTGAGATTCAACAGTCTGAGATGAGTTTCCTTACTAGGTTTAGAAGTTCGAAGGCACCAATTTCGACCCATGATTATTATGTTAGGATGCTAGAAGTTTGCGTGACTTTTGCATGTATTATCTACTGGTATGTATATCAAGTGGGGCTCGATGTCAGGCGAGGCCCGATGACTGTGTTCTATGATATTGTTTTTGTGATTATCACATGTGTTAGCACAATTATATGTTTATACATTTATTATGTGTAACGGGTTGGGCCTGATGATAGGCGGGGATATTGAATGACAGATACGTAATCTAAGCGGGGATCGATGTCAGGTAGGGCTCGAGGCCGAGTGGGATTCGATGTCGGGTGAGCCCTGATGTTGGGTGGGGGACTAGTACATGTTTATTTATGTCTGTTATGGGGTATTTGGGGGAACTCACTAAGATTTGTGCTTACGGTTTTTTGTTTATGTTTCAGGTACTTCATGATCAAAATGGCAGAGTCCAGGATGATTAGAAAGTACACATCACCTTTTTCCGTATTTTTTGATTTACTCTAATATGATATGGTGTAGTGACACACTTTGGTCTATTTAGATTGTATAACAATGTTTTGAAGTACCATTTATTTAAATCAAAAATGAAATTTTCGAGTTGTATTTTTGGGACGTTACAAAGGTGTTAAGATCTAACATCGATGACTAATCTCAAATATGGCTTAAAGGACCCAACAATGCACAAATAACACCCTAAATTGGATCTAGCATAAAGAACCATCCACATGAGAGTTTTTTACCTCAAATGGCTTGCTAATATGTAGATGACTTTGGATCTACAAGCTCAAGCCACTCTAAGCAACCTCCAAGTGTTCTTCCTCTACTTCACCAAAAACACCACCAAAACTCACTTCCAAGCTCAAATCTCACAAATGGAAATTAGTTTTTCGATCTTAGGTTATAGAGAGATGGAGATTGTTCATTAGGAGATACAAGGGTGTCATAAGTTGTTTAAATAGGAAACAAACCCTAAAAATTATGGTTTGCTCCTATATTGCATACGCTTTGCACACTCCTACATATGCTCAACGTACGTGGGAGCATCCGATATCCATCAATGAGCTAGTACGCCTCGTGTACTAGCTAGGGACTAAAATGAGAGAAAATTTTACATTAAGGGTTAACATGAAACATACCAATAATCTCGAATGTTAGACATGTTGAGTCAAGGGGTTAACTATGATGAGACTTTTTCACTAGTTGGCATGATTAAGTCAATCAGGGTAATGCTTGCCATAGCTTCCTATCATGTTTATGAAGTGTGGCCAATGGACGTTAAAATTTCATTCCTTAATGAGAAACTGACTGAGGATGTTTACATGGATTAACCATAGGGTTTTGAACATGTCAAATTCCCCTAATAAGGTGTGCAAGCTTCAGAAGTCCATTTATAGACTAAAATAAGCATCTCGCAGCTAGAATCTTTGTTTCCATGAAAGGGTCAAGGAGTTTGCAATTTTTAGAAGTGAGGATGAGTCGTGCATATATGTCAAAGCTAGTAGGGGTGTAGTGACCTTCCTAGTTTTGTATGTCAATGACATACTCCTTGTAATAATCGACATTCCGACTTTTCAAGAGGTTAACTCTTAACTTGGAAAGTGTTTCTCTATGAAGGATCTAGGAGCGGCAACGTACATACTTCAAATGAGGATTTATAGAGACAGGCAGAGACATTTGATTGGGCTTAGCCAGAGTACATATTTGGATAAAATATTGAAATGGCTCAATATGGGAAAATCCAAGAAAGGGGATTTACCCTTGCATCAAACTATTAAATTCAGTAAGACTCAGTGTCCAAGTAAGAATAAGGAAAAAGATATGATGAGTCGAGTCCCATATGCTTCGGCTATAACATCGACCGTATATGCTTTGACATGTACTCGACCTGATGTTGTTTTTTCTTTGAGCATGGTTAGCAGATATCAGGGAAATCCTGGCATGGCTTCTTGGGCCGTAGTGAAAAACATACTTAATTATTTGTGAAATACAAATGATATGATCTTAGTCTTTGTTGGAAAAGTGGAACTTATAGTGAGTGGTTATAGTGACGCGAACTTTCAAACGGATCGAGATAGCAATTATTCGTGATCCAGTTTTGTATTTATATTGAATGGTGGAGCAGTCACTTGGAAGACTTCCAAGCAACAGACATGTAATATCCCCCTCTGGCACGTATCACAATATTATCTGCTTTGGGCTCCCAGCACGAAAACATCCGAGGGGGTCACCCATCCTAGGATTGTTCTCGCCCGGGCACACTTAATTGTAGAGTTCTTATGGGATCTGCTGCCCTCACAGCTTTAAAACGCATTGTGGGGAGGAACGTATTCACACCCCTTATAAGGAAATGCTTTGTTCTCCATCCAAGTCGATGTGGGAATAGGTGCAACCCACCTTCAACCCCCCCCCCATTATAGGGTTCGACGTCCCTATCGAATACATCGACCCGTTCCCCAGCTCTGATACCATTTGTAACATCCCCTCCGGCACGTATCACAATATTGTCCGCTTCAGGCTCCCGACGTGAAAACTTCCCAGGGGATCCCCGATCTTGTTTGTGAACAAGAAGGATGGGTCACATCTGATGTGCATAGACTACCAGGAGCTGAATAAGGTAACGGTGAAGAACAGTTATCCCCTCCCGAGGATCGATGATTTGTTTGACCAGCTATAGGGTGCACCTTTGTTCTAAAAGATTGATCCGCGATCGAGCTATTACCAGATACGAGTCAGGTACGACGATGTGTCAAAGACATCCTTTTGGACTCGCTATAGTCACTATGATTTCGTGGTGATACCGTTTGGGCTCACCAATGCTCCTGCCTCATTCATGGACCTCACGAACCGCGTGTGTAGACTGATGTTAGATCCGTCTTTGATAGTCTTCATTGATGATATCTTAGTTTACTCGAAGGCTTTGGAGCATCATGAGGAGCACCCAAGGGAAGTGTTGGAGTCACAGAGGAAAGAGAGAATTTTCGAAAAGTTCTCCAAGTGTGAGTTCTAGTTGTGCGACGTGCAGTTTCTGGGGCACCTTGTCAACCAGAAGGGTATTCTGGTCGATCCAGCTAAGATTGAGGCTGTGATGAAGTGGGAGGTTCCGAGGTCTTCATTTGAGATTCAAAGTTTTCTTGGTCTAGCGGGTTACTAACGGAGATTCATATAATATTTCTCCAAGATTGTTGTTCCTTTGACCCGACTGACCAAGAAGTCGGTGACATTCCGTTGGTGGCCTGAGCAGCATGCAGCCTTCGAGACTCTTAGATAGCGGTTATGCGAGGCACCGATTTTGACTTCGCTAGAGGGAATCGATGAATTTGTAGTTTACTGTGATGCTTCGATCACAGACATGGGCACGATATTGATGCATCGGGGTCACATGATCGCTTACGCTTCAAGTCAGTTGAAGCCTTACTAGGCGAACTATCTGACACATGATTTAGAGTTGGGGGCTCTGGTTTTTGCCCTCATGATTTGGCGACATTACCTATATGGGGTCCGTTGTACCATTTACATGGACCACAAGAGTTTGAGGTACCTCATGGATCAGCCGAATCTGAATGTAAGGTAGTGTCGGTGGCTAGATGTGGTGATGGATTATGATTGTGAGATTCTTTATCTCCCAAGCAACGCCAATGTGGTGGATAATTCTCTTAGCCTTAAGGCGGTGGCGGCTCCGATTCAAGACATATGTCTGAGGATGACAATGATTAATCGGTTGTTGGAGCAGATTCGAGAGGCGCATGTCGAGGGTATGAAGGAGGAGCGCCAAAAGTGTGAGCAGATCATTGTCCAGGTGGCCTAATTTGATTACGATAACCGGGGATTGTTGACCCTACATGGGAGGGTCTGGGTTCCGTATTGGGGAGGAATACGACAGGTTCTGATGGATGAGGCCCACAGGTCGAGGTTCTCCATCCATCCCGAGGTGACGAAGATGTATCAGGATCTTCACCCTGATTATTGGTGTCCCTGCATGAAGCGGGACGTAGCATGGTATGTGGAATGGTGCTTGACCGACAGGAAGGTCAAGGCCAAGCACCAGCGACCCTATGACAAGATGCAGCCGTTGGATATTCCCGTGTGGAAATGGGAGGATATCACCATGGATTTCATCACCAAGCTCCCCAGGACCGTACGTGGACTCGCCGAGTGCACCATGGGACTCGCCGAGTCAGGCCAACTCACCGAGTCCACAATGGGACTCGCCGAGTCCATGACTCAGAAACACAAATTTTGAATTTTGCAGGTAAGATTCAAACAAAAAAGCAACAATTTAATAGAAACAAATCTAGTCTCTGATACCACTGATGGGTTTTGGGCATATGAACATTCCTATGTGCACATGCAAACCCTGATGCTTGGATCTAGGTTTCTCTAATTAAACATGCTTTGAATCCATGACTTCTAATGACTAATTAGGTATAAGAACTATACAAAATCAGATCTAGAAATTTACCTTTGAACCTCTTGTTTGATCTTGTTGTCTTGGAGCTCTAGATTCACAATTGTCACTCCTCTAATGGCTTACAAACACCAACTAGCAAGGAGGATGATTTGAAAGAGAGGAGAGGGATTAGAAATCGGCCAGGGTTTCTTTGCTTTAGCAGAGGTGCCGATTTCCCTTGCCCTAGATGTCTATTTATACTTGTAAGGCTCCTAGGGTTTCACCCTTAAACCCTAGTTGGATAATCTTTCCTTAAAGCAATCCAAATCCTTTCCAAAGATAAGCCTTGGACGAATTTGAGGCTATCCCAAGCCCTAGAATTGTCCAACCCTTATCCCTTAAGGATTTACAAACCAAAGTGCAACTATCAAACAATTGACAGTTTATACCCTCTTATTTAATTAATCTCTTTAAGTCACCAAATTAATACTAATTAATCTATGACTTATATTAATCAAATAACAATATTATTATTCCTTATATTATTCTCAATACATATTAATAATATTTATTCTCTCATAATAAATCATCCTATCAAGTTGCTATGGTGAAGGCAACCCAAAAGGACCATGCACAATCGGGTCAAATACTTGCCTAATATAGTTGCAGCCTTAGACACTATTCCAACAGTCTCCCACTTGGATAAGTCTAGTAACTATATGCACAAGTACAATTCAATTTGCAATCGTAGCTCTCAAAGACGCTGTCAAACTCTGATCTAATCAATCTTGTCCTTTAGATAAGGGATCGTACAATCCTCTGTTAGATATAATGCAGATAATTCTATGGAATATTTAGTCTAGCATTTTGGTTTCTCGATCTCCGATTTATTCGACGTAGAACTTAATCGAACACATCAATTCAGTTCTGACCGGGCCCGACACATAAGTCAAATCAAATCATCGAGCGGCCGAGATATCGCTTTTACCCTCTTAGGATAAAAGTTACAGATAAACTTAGACTTATATGCATTTACTTATTCATTAATCAACTATACACAACAATGCGTTTTATAACATCGAGTAACCAATGTGTTTTCACATTATCAATGTACAATCAATTAACAAATAACAAACCATATATCTAGGTTTTAAGACTATATGATATTATCGTCTTGCGATCACCCTTTTTGTCGTATTCCATAAGGTGATTCCAGCAAGCACGGGTTTGTTCCAATGCTCAAAACCAGTTCATAAGCACTCATGAACGTCGCAGCAATCTTTTTCCATGTCTAATACCATTTAGACAATCTATGCACCAATTCACGACAATCTTCATTCATATATACCTCCAACATATGAACGATTGTGTACAATTTGAATAATTCGATTATTCTTAATAAACTCAATTATTCTGGAAGTCAAAACATGCAAAATGAAACAATAGTTAAACAATTAACATAAGACAGTAACATTACTCATAAATAAAACTCCTTTATTTAATCATCAAATGTTAATTACATTTATCTATTACACGTTTCTAATACTATCTAATCTATGCTGATATCATCCTTCAGCCCAATGCTCCTAGCATGCTGCAAGTGCTTAACCCTACTCAGTCCCTTCGTAAGCGAATCTGCTGGGTTATCTTCTGATGATATCCTCTTCACTACGATTTGTCCTTCTTCTACACGATGTCTAATAAAATGTTATTTTCTGTCGATGTGTCGTGATCTACCATGATCTCTCGGTTCCTTGGTCAAGGCAACCGCTCCTTCATTATCACAGAAAATCTCCATGGGCTCCTTTATGGCGGGTACAACTCCAAGATCACCGATGAAGTTCTTCACACATTGAATCAGCTACGGTTTCCTGTTTGGAACTTTTCCAAGTCACTGCTCCTCCATTCAGGGTAAAGACCCAGCCGACTGCGAATGGTAGTTGTCCCTGTCGGTCTGAAAGCTGGTGTCACTATACCCTCGCACCTTCAAGTCATCACTCCCTTCGAGGACTAAGAACCATTTCTTCGTCCTCCGAAGGTACTTAAGGATATTCTTCACCGCAATCCAATGGGCTCTGTCAGGGTTCCCTTGATATCTACTAACCATGCTCAAAGCAAAGGCTACATCAGGGCGAGTACAAGTCATAGCGTACATGATTGAGCCAACTGCGGAAGCGTATGGTACTCGGCTCATTTCGGCTATTTCTGCTTCGGTACTCGGACTTTGAGTCTTACTCAACTTGGCATTACTTTGTATCGGTAATTCTCCCTTCTTTGAGTTTTCGATACTAAAACGTTTCAGTACCTTCACTAAGTAAGTGTTCTGACTAAGTCCTATTAGTCTCTTACTTCTCTCTCTTACTATCCTTATTCCCAAAATATAGGAAGCCTCTCCGAGGTCCTTCATAGCGAAGCACTTCCCGAGCCAGGACTTAACCTCCTGCAGAGTCGGGATGTCGTTTCCTATGAGTAATATGTCATCGACATATAGAACGAGGAAGCTTACTATACTCCCACTAGCTTTGACATATACACATGATTCATCTTCGCTTCGTACAAATCCAAACTCTTTGACTTTCTCATCGAAGCAAAGATTCCATCTGCGAGACGCTTGCTTAAGTCTATAAATGGACTTCTCAAGCTTACACACTCTATTCGGATGCTTCGGATCCACAAACCCCTCTGGCTGAGCCATGTAAACATCCTCAACCAACTTTCTGTTAAGGAAAGCGGTCTTGACATCCATTTTGCCAAATCTCATAATCATGAAATGCGGCAATCGCTATCATCATTCTAATAGATTTTATCTTCGCAACTGGTGAGAAGGTCTCATCATAGTCAACTCCAGGAGTTTGAGTAAAGCCCTTCGCGACCAATCGTGCTTTATATGTGTGTACGTTTCCATCCACGTCGGTCTTCTTCTTGAAGATCCATTTGCACCGAACGGTCTTACGTCCGGGCACATTATCAACCAAATTCCAAACTTGGTTATCATACATGGATTGGATCTCGCTATCCATTGCCTCTTTCCATTTTGCAGACTCCGGGCCTGCCATGGCTTCCTTATAGCTATTAGGTTCATCAAGGTTTATTAGTGTACCATCACTAATATACGTGTCCCCTTCGGTAGTAATATGAAAACCATAAAACTGGGGTTGAACTCTAACTCTTTCGGAACGTCTAAGAGGTAAGGACTCGTCAATCGGTTCAACCGGAGTTTCCTCCTCGGGTTGAGTGCCAGCGGTAGAGGTTCCTTCATCTATCGATTCTTGAATCTCTTCAAGCTCAATTTGCCTCCCACTGTCTCCTTGGCCTATGAGTTCTCGCTCTCGGAAAACTCCTCTCCTCGCAACGAAGACAACATTGTCCTTCGGTCTATAGAAGAGATATCCAAAGGATTTCTGCGGGTAGCTGATGAAAATACATCGCTCACTAAGAGGTTCGAGCTTGTCGTGTGTATCTCGTCTTACGAAAGCCTCGCAACCCCAAACCTTGATATGTGGCAACGAGGGAGCTTTCCCTGTCCACATCTCGTGAGGTCTTTTGGCAACCTTCTTAGTAGGGACTCAGTTAAGGATATGGGCGGCAGTCTCTTAGGCATACCCTCAAAAAGAGATAGGTAGTGAAGCACGACTCACCATAGAGCGAACCATGTCCAACAAGGTTCGATTACTCCTTTCTGCCACACCATTCAATTGTGGTGTCCTAGGTGGCGTCAATTATGAAACTATTCCACACTCCTTGAGATAATCGTGGAATTCAAGACTCGGGTACTCTCCTCCTCGATCGGATCGAAGCATCTTGACTTTCCTGCCCAATTGATTCTCCACTTCATTCTTGAGCTCTTTGAACATTTCAAAAGTTTCTGACTTTTGCTTGATTAAATAGATATACCCATATCTACTATAGTCATCGGTAAAAGTCATGTAGAAGCGGTTCCCATCGTTCGTGGTTGATCTAAACGGTCCACATACATCGGTATGTATTAGGTCCAATAGACCCTCGCCCCTTTCACACGTACTTGTGAAGGGTGACTTGGTCATCTTTCCAAGAAAACAAGATTCGCATGTGTCATCTTCCCTAAGGTCGAATGACTCCAACACTCCATCCTTTTGGAGTTGGGCTATGCGTTTCTTGTTGACATGTCCAAGACGACAATGCCACAAGGATGCTCTATCCATATTATTGGAAGAATCTATGTTCAAAACATCATTTCCTAAGTTATCAACAATCATAACAGTTTCATAAATTCCATTACACGGTATTGCTTCAAAATAAAAGACACCATTTAGATAAGCCAAAATAGAACCATTCTCATTATTAAAAGAAAATCTAAAACCTTGTCTAAACAAACCATGAAATGAAATGATGTTTCTAGCCATTTCTGGCGAATAGCAACAATTGTTCAAATCTAAACTTAAACCATTCCTAAGCACTAAAGAATACACTCCAATCTTGGTCACAGGCGACGATCTTCTGTTCCCCATGATTAGATTAATTCTTCCAGCCTCCACATCCCTATTTCTTCTTAGTCCCTACACATTAGAACAAATGTGGTAACTACAACCGGTATCAAGAACCCAAGAAATAGCAAGAGACGAATCGTTAGATTTAATTGTGTATATACATGTGAAAGACGGCTTGATCTTTCCTTCCTTGATGGCTTGCAGGTACTCTGGGCAGCTTCTCTTCCAATGTCCTATCTTGTGGCAGTGGTGGCACTCTGCCTCCTTTGGGTTAGGGCAGGGCTTAGCAGGACCAACTTTCGTCCCACTAGAATAGGCACCATCTCGGGCTTTAACCTTGCGATAGTTCTTAGATGAAGCCTTCCTCTTCTTTCCCTTTCCTTGTCCAATAGTCAAGACAGGAGCAGCGGGTGGATTGGGAGTTGGTGCAACAGACTTGTCCTTGAAGTTGCTCTCAGCGACCCTCAAGAGACCTTGGAGTTTGCTTAGGGTGACCTCCTCTTTGTTCATGTGGTAGGTCATCCTAAATTGATTGTAGCTTGGAGGCAAAGAGTGAAGCACCATGTTGATCGCCAAGTCTTCCCCAAAGTCAACATTCAACTTGCGAAGACGGTCGACATACCTTTGCATCTTTTGCAGGTGCACGGTAAGAGACTCTCCATGACCCATTTTAGCAGAAATCATGTTAGTGAAAATCTCATAACGCTCTTGTCTCGCGTTCTTGTGGTATCTCTCCAATAAGTCTTGGTGCATCTCGTACGGGTACATGTCCTCATAGGACTTTTGGAATTCGGAGTTCATAGTGGCTATCATGATGCAATGTACCTTCGTTGCATCTCGCTCGTGATTTTCAAAAGCGGTCATTTCAGCCGGAGTAGTGATTTCAGGGTTGATTTTCTCGAGCTTCTCATCGAGGACATACTCCTTATCCTCATAGCGAGTAATAGTGCGAATGTATCTTATCCATTCACTAAAGTTCGTCCCATCGAAGGTGACCTTTTGACAAAGGCTCATCAATGTGAAAGAACTAGCAGCAGCGTTGTTTGCATTCGACATCTACAAATACAAAGGACAAAGATAGATTAGAATATGAATCCCTAATTATCACCCAATAAGAGAATTAGGGCTAGGATCCAACAACAATATTTACATATTAGAAAAGGGATGCCGTAATCTAACATGCAAACAATTTGAAGGTAAGTGAATGACGATTCACTAATTCTCCACAATGAAAACCTAAATTTAAGTTCTAAATGAATTTGAGAATTCCTAGGTTTAGATGAGATTCATTGAAACTTTTCAATGGCATGTTTAAATCTCGATATGCCCCTCTTGTTTGTGACTGGGATACCGAGGATCACAAAGCGGGTGTGAATTACCATGCAAATTCACATGGTACCTTCATTGTAACGATCACCTATTCGATGTGCCGGTAAACCACACACGCTCCATCGAACTACGATAAACAATGAATCACCCTTTGCCACCTTTGCTTAGAACCAATTAGTGTGCCGATAAACCACACACGCTCCACTAACTTCTTAGCAAGGGTGCAAAGTGTAATTTCATGGGATTGCATCAATTCACTTTTTCTAAAGTAACTAAGATTGAGAATTTTTTAAAAAAAACATGTAGTTACTTTGTATTTCATATTATACTTTTAATGAGAGGATGAGGTTGCCCTATCCTACCCGTTCGGCTAACGACCCTCCACCGATCAAGCAAGCGGTGGGTGTGAGCGTACACCCATTAAGCGCCATTTTATAGGCCGCAACCTTATACCCACCCTATAGATCGGCTTCGTGAATGAGGCCTACTAACGGTAAGACTAGCATTTCAGTTACACACACACACACACACACACACACATATATATATATATATATATATATATATATTAATCTTGTAATATTATATTAGTATAGGGTTGTATTTTTAAACTTGTAAAATTCTAGGGTTTGAAATTTAAATTGTCTAAATTAAACTTTTAATCACAAAACATAAATTTCAAAACTTGAGGACAAGTTTTAAACATTTAAAACATGGAGGATCAAATAACAAATAATCTTAATTAACAATTAATTCCATAATTATCCATATTTGATTTATTTAAGATTTCCTGCATAATAATTTACCAATTTAATCAAAATAATTAATTAATTATCACATAAGGAAATTAAATATTTTATTAATTCATAAATCTCTTTAATTAGATCAAGATTATAGTCATATATATCAAAAAAACGGATTAGGGTTGATCTAATATGATAAAGGCAAGTTTCCATAAGATAAATATCAAAAAATTTCGAATTTGGCCCTTCCTGATGCTCGGACTCGCCGAGTGAACCATGGGACTCGCCGAGTCAGGTCAACTCACCGAGTCCACAATGGGACTCGCCGAGTCCATGACTCAGAAACACAAATTTCTAATTTTGCAGGTAAGATTCAAACAAACAAGCAACAATTTAATAGAAACCAATCTAGTCTCCGATACCACTGATGGGTTTTGGCCATATGAACATTCCTATGTGCACATGCAAACCCTGATGCTTGGATCTAGGTTTCTCTAATTAAACATGCTTTGAATCCAAGACTTCTAATGACTAATTAGGTATAATAACTATACAAAATCAGATCTAGAAGTTTACCTTTGAATCTCTTGTTTGATCTTGATGTCTTGGAGCTCTAGAGTCACAATTGTCACTCCTCTAATGGCTTACAAACACCAACTAGCAAGGAGGATGATTTGAGAGAGAGGAGAGGGATTAGAAATCGGCCAGGGTTTCTTTGCTTTAGCAGAGGTGCCAATTTCCCTTGCCCTAGAGGTCTATTTATACTTGTAAGGCTCCTAGAGTTTCACCCTTAAACCCTAGTTGGATAATCTTTCCTTAAAGCAATCCAAATCCTTTCCAAAGATAAGCCTTGGACGAATTTGAGGCTATCCCAAGCCGTAGAATCGTCCAACCCTTATCCCTTAAGGATTTACAGCCCAAAGTGCAACTATCAAACAATTAACAGTTTATACCCTCTTATTTAATTAATCTCTTTAAGTCACCAAATTAATACTAATTATTCTATGACTTATATTAATCAAATAACAATATTATTATTCCTTATATTATTATTATAATATATTAATAATATTTATTCTCTCATAATAAATCATCCTATCAAGTTGCTATGGTGAAGGCAACCCAAAAGGACTATGCACAATCGGGTCAAATACTTGCCTAATATAGTTGCAGCCTTAGACACTATTCCAACACATTTAATTATAATTTATTCACTTTTATAGAGCTACTCGATGAGTTGGTAGCCCCAAACTCGAGGAGTAGAAACCAGAACCGTCACCGGATTTTAAGTCACCTACTCGATGAGTGGTGAGCCTCTCATGAGAAGTGTGTTCAGCGATTTGTGCAGAAGTATCAGTGGTGACATCAATCTCCTTTAGCTCTTTTTCAGGGACATATTCTTTGTCCTCGTAACGAATAGCCATTCTGATATTTCAAATCCAATCATTGAAATATGAGCCATAAAAAATGACCCTCCCACATAGGTTCTTGAGGGAGAAAGAGCTTGAAGGAATTGTTGTTGAAGCATTGTTTGGGGTAGACATTTGAAAAGAAGAAGAACAAAGTTTAGATTAGATGATAATCCTTAATATTACACCCAATATGAAATATTAAGGCTAGGATCCAACACAATATTCTACAATTGTGAATAGGCATGTCGTAATCCAATTGCAGAATATTTGAAGGTAGGTAAATGAAGATTTACCAATTTCCACCATGAAAAACGAAATAGATTATTAGGTTTTAATTGGTTCGAAATTCCTAGATCTTTGAGATTCATTGAACTTTTCAAAGGCATGTTTAAATCTCGATTGTGCCCTTCAAATTTGTGATTGGGATGCCGCGGATCACAAACAAGGTGTGAATAACCATGCAAATTAACATGGTACACCCAATGTTACAAATCACCTAATCAATGTACCGGTTTACCGCACGCACTACATTGATCTATAATTAACATAAAGCTACCCTTTTCCAAACATTGTCAGTCCCAGATTAGTGTGCCGGTTAGCCACACACGCTCCACTAACGACCTAACAGGGTGCAAAGTGTAATTTAATGGATTAGCACCATTTTCACATTTTTTCTAAAGTAACTAAGATTGAGAATTAAATAAAATTTTAGTTAATTTATATTTATCATTTTACTTTTCATGAGGGAGAATTAATGTCCTATCTTACCCGTTCGACTAACGACCCTCCACCAGTGAAGGAAGCGGTGAGTGAGAGTAGACACCCATTAAACCACCATTTTATAGGCAGTAACATTATACCCTCCCTTATAGACCAACTTCGTTAATGAGGCCTACTGACGGTAAGAACGACTTGTTCTTTTATTTATATATGTGTGTGTGTGTATATATATATATATATATATATATATATATATATTAAATTTTAATATTATAAAGTATAAGGGTTGGATTTTAACTTTTAAAACTCTAGGGTTTGGAATTAAAGTTTCATTCAATGAGAATTTGCAAATTCCAAAACTTGAGGGCAATTTTTGAAACTTGTCAAAACCCTTCATATTCAAAACCTACGAGTTTAATTTGATTTTAATGATTAGACCTTTCATTTTCCATAACTTGAGGACAAGTTATGGAGGTTATTATACATCAATTAGATCATATTTCTAAGAACTAAATTATCATATAATTCTAGATCTAACTAAACTCATATACAAGGCAATTCTATATTAGTAATTCTAAAACAATTTGGTTTATCATATAAAACAAAAACTATTTTAAAACTTTGATAATTATCTTTCAATTGGATGAGCATGATCACTACCATATCTTAAAAAACATATTTTTATGATTCAAAACAGTTTGGGGTAAAGATCATATCTAATATTGGCAAAAAGCATGAATTCCTACACTCTGATCAGCCAACTTGACGAGTCCTTGAACTGCACTCGTTGAGTAGCTTCATTTCTGGATGGACTCGTCGGGTTCCCTAGTAGACTCAGCGAGTTCATCAGTCAGAATGCAAAAAACTCGATTTTTCCAACTTTGAAAACAAGCAATCATGAAATATAATAGAAAACAATCCTAGGCTCTAATACCACTATTGGGGTTTGAGCACTATAACACTTCCTAAGTGCACATGCAACCCAAAATGCTTTGGATCTATGTTTTCTATAATTATACATGCATTTTCTTTTCCTAAAGCATTCACCCTAGCTAGCATACAATTGAAGCTGTATATAATCAAAACATAGTTAGGATGCATACCTCTTGAGCAGGGTAGAGTTCTTGACCTTTGAAAGCTTGAGCACCTCAAGTGTGATGCCTCTAATTGTTCACAAACACCAATATGCAAGAGGAGGTTGTAATAGAATATGTTACTTGTCTCTATGGTTGGTGTAACCGATTTTGGTGCATGGAGGGGCCTTTTTATTGTTGTGGCAAGTGCTAGGGTTACACTCTATAAACCCTATTGATCCATGACTTTCCACATTCATATGGTCCATGGGTTTAACCTCCATGAACTATCCATGGGTTGTATTATTGGTTTAGCCCACTTACATAATCAAGGATCACTTAGCCCATACTATAAGTATCAATGATTTGCATTATCAATCCCTCCATATTTAATTAGTCTCTTTTGACCACAAAATTAATTAAAAATTAATTCTTGGACAATACTAATTAAATAACCATATTAATATATTATACTTATAATATATTAATAAATCGTAAATAACCTTATTCTCATAAAACCATCCTATCAAATTGCACTGGTGAAGGCAACGCAAAAGGATCATGCTACTATCGAGTCAAGTACTTACCAATTGTAGTTATGGGCTTAGACACCAAATCCAACAGTTTACACACCTAGAATTGGCTTAATGCAGTGACATAGCACCTTGGAATGAATTCTGAATCTACTACGGATATGTGTGGAGGGTAGTCTGGGCCCATACTACTGAAAGCACAAGATCCGTATGAGATTCAGGATGAATTTTGAGGCTGCTAAAGAGCTAATAGGAGTAGGACCGGGTGTGTTGAGCACTGTATTTTGATGTCTGATCTTTCCTTGATATATTTTTTGTATGGATACTATCGGAGATTCAGGATCAGGAGGCGGAGCAAGTGGCCAGGATGGGTCAGGGTTGACTAAGGACCGGGTCAGAGAGATCATTCATGAGGATTTTTTTCCTTTTGTATGGGGGCAGATACCAGAGCTGGTTGGGCCTGTCAAGGCCGCTACAATAAAGTACTTTGATGACCGTTATGCTACACTTTCTGAGATTGTTGTTGATGCATCCACCGCGGTTGTTGCTACCTTTGGGGCTCTAGGAGAGAGAGATTTTCTAGTATTGGGACTTTGATAATATGAGGCCGCTAGAGTTGATGGGGTCTCGGACTCGATTGTGGAAATGAGATGAATGTATGCAGCGGAGGATTGTTTTTTCACGTGTTCTTGTCCGGATGACCATAAGGTCAAGTGCGCACTGAACCTTCTCAGGTTAGGGGCAAGGGATTAGTGGAGACTAGTGAGTAGTTCTTATACTCCTGAGAAGAGGGCCATGATGACTTGGGAATAGTTCTCAGAGATGTTCTGTGTGAGATATGTTCCCCTGTAGAGAGGGAGAGACTGACCCAGGAGTACCTGGATCTGAGACAGACGACCGAGTCGGTGACAGAGATCACCAAGATGTTTGTGACATCCCCAAAATCACGGCCAGAAAAGACCGGTTTGTTTATGCTTTGTTTAAAAATCAGAGTAACATTTTAAATAAAAGTGTTGCGGAATTTGTCCTAAAACAAAATATGGTAAAGATTTATCAAAAGCATTTCCATAGAAATGTATTTCATTAAAAGACTTGGGATGTCGTGTTCGTACAGATTAAAAGCATAAACAGTACAATATAAGCCTTACTACATTATTTCATATCTACATGCCTATATCCATAATCCCTCGTCCAAACATCATAACTATGCTCAAGCGCCACTACCTGTAATACATAAAACTGAGTGGGTCAGGCTTGGGAGCCTGGTGAGCACATAGGGTTTTCAACCCACAATAAATAAGTTTATTAACTTCATTAAATTAAACAAACCTGATTATCCGTTCCCGTTATCCTCACATTACGTGCCTAAGCATCTATCATAAGGGACCTATCCTAATGATTATCATCGAGACGGACACTACTGCTAAGGGGATTCCTCAGCAATAAATGTCCTTAAGGCAACCATGTGGGGGATGGAGTACATCTGGTGAGCACATAGTTCAAATAAACACACAGTTCGAATAAACACCTATAGGTTGCGAGCCTGCTAGTGTTCCACTGGACTGTCTAGAATAGTCCGTGGTCGTCATCTATACTCTGCTAGATGACTGGATCATCAATAACATCTATAACGAGGCCTCTCATCGTTTTACCTTGGCACACAGCAACTATTACATCTACCCATGTTTTACCCAACACCTTTTGTAGATATAAAATACATATACAGTTTAAATCATTGAAAACATGTATAAAACGTTCATCCAGCATAGATAGCAAGTATTCAGATAATATGCACACATAGCACGTAATTTATATAAAATACTTCATATCTAGGTGTAAGCTGAAAGTAACTATGCACTCACTTGTTAAAGTGATGATTCCAAATTTTAGTCATTGAAAACATGTATAAAACGTTCATCCAGCATAGGCAGCGCTTGCTTCTAACGATTCTATTTTTCTTCGACGAAACCTAGCATTATTATCGCTAAATTTTAGTCTAATATTTACCGTGACCAACTATTAGTCTTAGTATTATTATTATTATTATTATTATTATTATTATTATTATTATTATTATTATTATTATTATCATTATTATTATTATTATTATTATATAAGCGTTACACAATATTTTTCAACCACTATGTACAGACATGGGCCAAACATAAAACACCGGAGGGCAGGACCATTTTGGCATATAACACTTCTGAAATCCAACAACCCTATGCGGCCCTTTAAACTAGATTCCCCGTACCGCGAGTAGTTAAAAAAAATATTATAACGACACTTATATAAGTTATAATAATAGCTCAAATATTTATTATAAGTTCATAATAACAATACTAATTTTAAATATAAGCTATATTAAAATAAGGTAAGCATAACTTACTTACAAGGGGGGTTTAGCTAGGAGTCGGGCTCTGCAGGGGCAGAACTTCGTCGCTGAATCTTTCTAAGAAAGATTCGTGCAACGCTTCAGTGCTCACCTTACTATACTAAACTACAGAAAGAGAAGTCGAATCACGAGATACCGAAATGCTCGGGGGATAAGGAGAGAAAGACTCTTGAATCAAGAGAATGGTGCAAGAAATATGAGAACCCAAGGCTCTTATTTATACTAATTAAATTTTAAAAAAACTACCCTCCATAATTACTTAATGACCTTTTAGTTATATAAACAACTAAATACCCCTCTATAATACTATTTTAAATGGATTTAATGATATTTGTACTAAACTAATGTCGAAAGAACTCAAAATTAGTCTTATAATGACCGCATCGTCGATACCTTTCTAATGATATATACATATGTATATATATGTGTATGTATACATGATTTATACTTTATTTTAATACGTAAATATGCTATTATAACTTGTAACTCGTTCATACGTTCTCCATTTTTGACGTTCTATATATCCACGCGTAGGTGGAGACGTACTCTACAACTTTCGTTTAGACTCCGTCGGCTAATTTTGACTTTATTTTTAAAGTTATATTTTTAACAGGCCGGGACAGGATTGGTCCATTAAAATCTCATAACTTCTTTATCCGATGTCCATTTTTGTCTGTCTTTTTATCGTTACGCTACTAATAACGAGATCTTCGATTCTCGTTTAGGTTGTCTCGGCTAAAAATCACTCAATCTAATATACGAATTTCGGGTTGTACACTGCTATTCCGAAACTTCGAAAAATCATAACTTCTTCATACGAAACCAGATTTGGGCGTTCTTTTTATCGATGTTCTTAGTTTAACATATTCTATGACTTTCGTTTAGATCGCTAAGGCTAAATCTCGCTCTATCGTAAATTCACTATTTACGCTTCCCGGTATCGTGTCGGTTCTGTCGCAAAACTTCGACGGGTTATAACTTCTTCATTATAACTCGGATTTCGGCGTTCCTTATATGTACGGAAACCTTGAGACATATTCTACAACTTTATGTAGAGATATAGGGCTAATCTCACTCTTTAATTTTGACGCTTATTTTTATTCTCTATTAATTATACATTTATAATTAAATAATAAACACATAACACACATAATTCACATAATACTCAAATATTTCATTTTTATTACTTCAAAAAGAGTTACAATAGTTGACCTAGACTATTACATTGACAAAAATGCTTAGCCCTGAAACCTGGGCGTTACAATTCTCTCCCCCTTAGGATGATTCCGTCCCGGAATCATGCATCAGCAAATAGATGTGGATAGCGACTCCTCATGTCATCCTTTGTTTCCCAAGTGAGATTCGGCCCATTCGAATGTTTCCATCGGACTAGCACTAAGTCGACCATCTTGTGTCGTAACTTCTTAGTCTTACGGTCAACAATTGCCTCAGGCTCTTCGATCAGCCTTTTGTTCTCATCCATCCTTAACTCTGAGATTGGAATTATGTCGGGAACATCTCCCTTGAATTTCCTCAAATAACACACATGGAAGGTGTTATGAATACCATTGAGTTGTTCGGACAATTCCAGCTTGTAAGCTTGGTTCCCAATCTTCTGAAGAACTTTGAACGGTCCAATAAACCTTGGACTCAACTTTCCTCGTTTCCCAAATCGTATAAGTCCCTTCCACGGTGAGACTTTAAGCAAAACGGAATCCCCAACTTCGAAGGTTATCAGTCGTCTTTTCTTGTCAGCATAGCTCTTCTGACGATCCTGGGCTGCTAACATCCTTTCCCTAATCACCTTCAACTTCTCAGCAGTCTCATGGACTATCTCGGGGCCCATAAATTGCTTCTCTCCGGCTTCAAGCCAACTATCGTGGTAAGGTGTCATCTTGATGCTCAAGTGAAAACTATTGTTGTAGGAGAATTCTACCAGAGGTAAGTGCTCGTCCCAATTCCCTTGGAATTCGAGGGTACATGCTTTCAGCATATCTTCCAATGTCTGAATCGTTCTTTCACTCTGACCATCAGTTTGCGGATGGTAAGCAGTACTCAAACATAACTTTGTACCTAACTCCTCTTGCAGACTCCTCCAAAACCTCGACGTGAAACGACTATCACGATCTGACACAATCGTAAGAGGGACACCGTGAAGTCTTACAATTTCCTTCACGTAAGCATTTGCGAGCTTATCCATAGACCACTTCTCGTTGGCTGCTATGAAGTGTGCACTCTTGGTGAAACGATCCACGACCACCCAAATCATGTCGTGTCCGTTCTTCGTCCTGGGCAGTTTAGTCACAAAATCCATGGTGATGTCTTCCCATTTACCCATGGGTACAGGTAAAGGTTCTAAACTCCCATACATTTTTTGATGTTGTGCCTTGACTCTCGCACATGTCACACACTCAGCCACATACTTTGCAACATCGAGCTTCATTGTCAGCCACCAGTAGTAGGGTTTTAGGTCCCTATACATTTTAGTGCTACCGGGATGAATTGAGTACATGGTCTTATGTGCTTCCTCCATCAGAAGGTCTTTTATTCCTCCCGTCTTAGGTACCCAAATTCGATCTTGGAATACCTTCAGTCCTCGACTGTTTGTACCGAACACTAACGTTTTTCTCAAACGTTCTTCCTTTCGATCATTCTTCTCTAAATCTTCTTCTTGAGCTTTTCTGATACTTTCCACAATCGTCGAGATGACTTCAATTCTTAATGCTCTTGGCCTTTTCCTTTCAAGATTGAATTTCCGACTGAGAGCATCAGCAACAATATTTGCTTTACCTGGGTGGTAAAGTATCTCACAGTCGTAGTCCTTGAGTAGTTCTAGCCAGCGTCGTTGCCTCATGTTCAACTCCTTCTGATTAAAGAGATACTGGAGACTCTTATGATCAGTGAAGAGCTTGCACTTCGTGTCGTAGAGGTAATGTCTCTATAACTTTAAGGCAAATACTACCGCTGCCAACTCCAGATCATGAGTGGGCTAGTTCTTTTCGTGCTCTTTCATTTGTCGAGATGCGTATGCTATCACCTTTTCTCTTTGGGTCAGAACACAACCCAACCCGACTCCAGATGCATCACTATAAACCGCAAAGTCCTCAACTCCATCAGGTAAAGAAAGTATTGGTGCTTCACATAACTTCTTCTTTAGCTTCTCGAATGCCTCATCATGCTTCTTACTCCACGTATACGTAGCTCCTTTGTGGGTCAACGCTGTTAATGGAGCAGCTATCGAAGAAAAGCCTTGGATAAATCGTCGATAATATCCGGCTAATCCTAGAAAGCTTCGGATCTCCGTGGGACTCTTTGGACGTTCCCACTTCATTACAGACTCGATCTTTGCGGGGTCAACCATTATTCCCTCTTGGTTAACAACATGACCCAAGAATTGGACTTCCCGTATCCAAAAGTCACATTTGGAGAACTTAGCGCAAAGCTTCTCCTTCTTTAATACTTCCAACACTTCTCGTAGATGCTTGCCATGCTCCTCCTGGCTTTTCGAGTAGATGAGAATGTCGTCGATGAATACTATCACAGATTTATCGAGGAATGGTTTACAAACCCTGTTCATCAAATCCATGAATGCTGCTGGAGTATTGGTTAGTCCGAACGACATAACCAAGAACTTGTAGTGTCCATATCTTGTTTTGAATGCAGTCTTCTCAATATCCTGCTCTCTCACCTTCAGCTGATGATATCCTGACCTAAGATCGATCTTTGAGAAGTAGCTCGAACCTTGCAGCTGATCGAATAGGTCGTCAATCATCGGCAATGGATACTTGTTCTTCACCGTTGCCTTCTTCAGCTCTTGGTAGTCTATACACATTCTCATGCTTCCGTCCTTCTTCTTCACGAATAACACCGGAGCTCCCCAGGGTGATGAACTAGGTCGAATGAAACCGTTGTCCAACAGCTCCTGAAGTTGCGTCATAAGCTCCTTCATCTCCGTCGGTGCTAATCGGTATGGTGCCTTTGCTATCGGTGTTGTTCCTGGTAACAAGTCTATACGAAACTCACTTGTCTATCAGGTGGTAATCCGAGAAGATCTTCGGGAAAGACTTCTGGATAATCGCACACAACCGGTATATTCTGCACCTCTTTCTTTTCCTTCTTAGCATCGATTACGAATGCCAAGTACGATGCACATCCTTTGGACAAACATTTCCTGGCTTTCATCAGGGAGATGATTCCAGAATTCACTCTGCGTTTATCCCCGTACACCATAAATGATTCCTTTCCGGGTGGGTTTATCCTAACTATCTTCTTTCGGCATAATATCTCGACATCGTTGGCGCTAAGCCAATCCATACTAAACATGATGTCGAAACCGTTTAAATCTATGGGTAATAGCTCCTCATGGAATTTGTTTCCGTTTAAGTCAATGACGATGTTCCTAATATGATTACTAACAGTTACGAATTTGCCACTGGCAACTTCTACAATCAGGGAATTATCAAGTTTTTCTACAGGTAATGCTAATTTCCCACCAAATTTATGCGACACAAAGGAGGAGTTGGCTCCGGAATGAAATAGTATATTTGCAGGCAAACTATTTACAAGAAAGGTACCTGAAGCGACGTCTTCTACCTCCTTTGCAGCCTCGAGCGTCATCTGGAAAGCTCTTGCCTTCGGCTTCGGTGGAATGTTGGGCCTTCCCGCATCTTTCTTCTTTGGGCAATCCTTGGCAATATGCCCTTCTTCATGGAACTCATAGCACACCCTCTTGTTGGTGGTGCACTCATTGGCATAGTGCCCCGTTTTCCCACACTTGTAGCAGGTTACTTCCTCACCACATTTTCCCGAGTGCTTCTTCTTGCACTTCTCGCACCATTTAAATTCATTTCCTCCCCCGAACTTCTTTGAACCAAACTTGCTCTTCTTTTTGTTGGGTTTAGCAGACCCTTCAAATTTCCGCTTCTCGCCAACCTCGACTTTGCTGGCAACTCTTCCCTTAATCATATCCTCCACAGACTTGGCAGCCCAGATAGCTACCTCCAAAGTAGGTGCCTGACGTACTGGCACCGCGTACTCCCAGGGTAATCCCTTTGCATACTTATCAATTTTCGTCAACTCATCTGGAACAAGACGCAAGGAAAATTCCATCTTTTCTGTGAAGTTGTTCGTGCATTCATCGATTGACATGCTCCCCTTCTTCAGGGTTAGAAACTGGTTCTCTAGCTCGAGCAGGTTTTGAGCTGAGCAGTACTTTCGTTTGAATTGCACCAGAAATTCTGCCCATGTCAGTTGCAGGGGCTTGTTGGGGCTTAAAGTCTTCCCCAAGGTATTCCACCAACGTACAGCGCCTCCCCGAAACTGACGTACTGCAAATGTGGTCTGTAGCTTCCCTCTGCAACCGCATGTCATGAAAGCTAACTCCATCTCCGAGATCCAATCCATGACTCTGATTGGATCTTCCTTTCCCGTGAAAGTCGATGGCTTGCAAGTCTGAAAATCCTTGTACTCGCATCCATTTCTCTCGAATCCGTCATCTTGGTTATTTTGTTGAACTATTGGCAGGTTGACTTGACCAACAGTTCCACTGTAGTCTCCTTCCTCAGTCTGCCCTTCGTTCAACTCGGGCTGTTCGAACTGAATAGTGGCTTCCTCTCGATTTTGCTGGAGCAAACGTCTAGTTTCCTCCATTTGACGATCCAACATCGCTTGGATCATCGCTTGCACTCCGGCCATTGTGACTGACTCAGCAGCGGCTTCCATCACCGGTATTTGCTCAATCACTGGGGGTTGGTTTCTGTTCCCATTTGTATTCACGTTTCCGCTACGGGTCCTTGCCATCTTGATCTATACACCGAATAAGGTGAATTTAGATCTTTATTTAGGACTGATGTTCAAATCATCCTTATCACCCCGAAACGTTTACATGCTAGTTCTAATATCGTAGTCGTACGTTTAGAACCCTAAACACATAAGGTTTCCAGATCCGGTCGGCAACAGACCATAGCTCCGAACAAATAATAGCATATCAGGCACAAAGCATTTAGCACATAAAAGCATTTTAGGCATAATTCCTAAAATATTCTAGTGCTCACACCTCACAATCATCGCTTAGCATTCTAAGTTTAAGTCTAGAAATAAATCCATATTCCTAGTTCGCTTAAACTAATGCTCTGATACCAACTATGACATCCCCAAAATCACGGCCAGAAAAGACCGGTTTTTTATGCTTTGTTTAAAAATCAGAGTAACATTTTAAATAAAAGTGTTGCGGAATTTGTCTCAAAACAAAATATGAAAAAGATTTATCAAAAGCATTTCCATAGAAATGTATTTCATTAAAAGACTTGGGATGTCATGTTCGTACAGATCAAAAGCATAAACAGTACAATATAAGCCTTACTACATTATTTCATATCTACATGTCTATATCCGTAATCCCTCGTCCAAACATCATAACTATGCTCAAGCGCCACTACCTATAATACATAAAACTGAGTGGGTCAGGCTTGGGAGCCTGGTGAGCACATAGGGTTTTCAACCCACAATAAATAAGTTTATTAACTTCATTAAATTAAACAAACCTGATTATCCGTTCCCGTTATCCTCACATTACGTCCCTAAGCATCTGTCATAAGGGACCTATCCTAAGGATTATCATCGGGATGGACACTACTGCTAAGGGGATTCCTCAGCAATAAATGTCCTTAAGGCAACCATGTGGGGGATGGAGTACATTTAGTGAGCACACAGTTCAAATAAACACACAGTTCGAATAAACACCTACAGGTTTTGAGCCTGCTAGTGTTCCACTGGACTGTCTAGAATAGTCCGTGGTTGTCATCTATACTCTGCTAGATGACTGGATCATCAATAACATCTATAACGAGACCTCTCATCGTTTTATCTTGTCACACAGCAACTATTACATCTATCCATGTTTTACCCAACACCTTTTGTAGATATAAAATACATATACAGTTTAAATCATTGAAAACATGTATAAAACGTTCATCCAACATAGATAGCAAGTATTCAGATAATATGCACACATAGCACGTAATTTATATAAAATACTTCATATCTATGAGTAAGCTGAAAGTAACTAGGCACTCACTTGTTAAAGTGATGATTCCATAATCGGCAGCGCTTGCTTCTAACGATTCTATTTTCCTTCGACGAAACCTAGCATTATTATCGTTAAATTTTAGTCTAATATTTACCGTGACCAACTATTAGTCTTAGTATTATTATTATTATTATTATTATTATTATTATTATTATTATTATTATATAAGCAGTAAACAATATTTTCCAACCACTATGTACAGACAGGGGCCAGACATAAAACACCGGAGGGCAGGACCATTTTGGCATATAACACTTCTAAAATCCAACAACCCTGTGCGGCCCTTTAAACCAGATTCCCCGTACCTCGAGTAGTTAAAAAAAATATTATAACGACACTTATATAAGTTATAATAATAGCTCAAATATTTATTATAAGTTAATAATAACAATACTAATTTTAAATATAAGCTATATTAAAATAAGGTAAGCATAACTTACTTACAAGGGGGGTTTAGCTAGGAGTCGGGCTCTGCAGGGGCAGAACTTCGTCGCTGAATCTTTCTAAGAAAGATTCGTGCAACGCTTCAGTGCTCACCTTACTATACTAAACTACAGAAAGAGAAGTCGAATCACGAGATACCGAAATGCTCGGGGGATAAGGAGAGAAAGACTCTTGAATCAAGAGAATGGTGCAAGAAATATGAGAACCCAAGGCTCTTATTTATACTAATTAAATTTTAAAAAAAACTACCCTCCATAATTACTTAATGACCTTTTAGTTATATAAACAACTAAATACCACTCTATAATACTATTTTAAATGGATTTAATGATATTTGTACTAAACTAATGTCGAAAGAACTCAACATTAGTCTTATAATGATTGCATCGTCGATACCTTTCTAATGATATATACATATGTATATATATGTGTACGTATACATGATTTATACTTTATTTTAATACGTAAATATGCTATTATAATTTGTAACTCGTTCATACGAACTCCGTTTTTGACGTTCTTTATATCCACGCGTAGGTGGAGACGTACTCTACAACTTTCGTTTAGACTCCGTCGGCTAATTTTGACTTTATTTTTAAAGTTATTTTTTTAACAGGCCGAGACAGGATTGGTCCATTAAAATCTCATAACTTCTTTATCCGATGTTCATTTTCGTCTGTCTTTTTATCGTTACGCTACTAATAATGACATCTTCGATTCTCGTTTAGTTTGTGTCGGCTAAAAATCACTCGATCTAATATTCGAATTTCGGGCTGTACACTGCTATTCCGAAACTTCGAAAAATCATAACTTCTTCATACGAAGTTAGATTTGGGCGTTCTTTTTATCGATGTTCTTAGTTTAACATATTCTATGACTTTCGTTTAGATCGCTAAGGCTAAATCTCTCTCTATCGTAAATTCCCTATTTACGCTTCCCGGTATCGTGTCGGTTCTGTCGCAAAACTTCGACGGGTCATAACTTCTTCGTTATAACTCGGATTCCGGCGTTCCTTATATGTACGGAAACCTTGAGACATATTCTACAACTTTATGTAGAGATATTGGGCTAATCTCACACTTTAATTTTGACGCTTATTTTTATTCTCTATTAATTATACATTTATAATTAAATAATAAACACATAACACACATAATTCACATAATACTCAAATATTTCATTTTTATTACTTCAAAAAGAGTTACAATAGTTGACATACACTATTACATTGTCAAAAATGCTTAGCCCTGAAACCTGGGCGTTTCAATGTTCACTAAGAGGGATTGGTTCAGTCTTGAGTTCGCTACTTCAAATTAGGCTTAGATGAATCGGTATTTGAGCATGCCCAAGATATATATTTGAAAGTTCGTGTCCATCAAATGCTATGGTTCTCTCGATGAGCTTCAGGATGCCACGATGAGGAGAGAGATTAAGATAGAGACCCAGGTGAGGGAGCAGTGTCAGGCTCCGGATCATTCCCAGCCTACAACAAAGCGGTTTAAGTCCGCCGGCCAAAGTTCCAGATCAGTTGGAGGGAGGCACAGATCTATTGCATGTTGCCGACATGGCGAGGATCGTCATTTTTTTAAGAAACTGCAGGCGGAGTGTGCGGGATTGTTTTCATTGTGTTCAAGTAGGCCATATTAGAGCTCATTTTCCTTTTCTCAGTAAGGTGCTTGTGATGGGTTTTGAGCATTCTAACACTTCCTAAGTGTACATGCAACCCTAATAAACCTAGGATCTATGTTTGTCTAAATACATGCAAAATTTGGTTTCCAAGGTTCATAACCCTATCTAGCATACATGGGAGCTTTAATCCTAAAAGGATAGCTAGAAATACATACCTTGTAGTTGATTTTGATTCCTTGAAACCTTGTGATCCTAGCACCCAAAGTGTGATGCCTCAAATGCTTCACACAACACCAAATGTTTTTGGAATGACTTTAAAGAGAATACACACATTTCTAAAATCGGCCTAGCCCTCACTTCTCTTTGTGTAGCTGATTTTGGTGGAGAACATGTTCTTTATATAATGTTGACACATCTAGGGTTACACCATGTAAACCCTAATGTGTCATGGCTCTTCATTTCCATGACCCATAGGTTTGTAACTCCCATGGAGCATCCATGGAGCATCCTATGGGTTTAACCCAACTTGATAATCCATGGAGCCTCTTAGCCCACTATACAAGTTATGGATGATTTACATAATCAACCCATATATTTAATTAGTTATCTTTTGATCACTTAATTAATTCCAAATTTATTCTTGATCAATACTAATTAAATAATACTATTAATATATTAGAACTTATAATATATTAATAAACCACAAGTGTTATTTCTCTCATTTAGTCTATCCAATTGCATGGTACCATGCAACCCAAATGGACCATGCTGAGTGGGGCAAGTACATACCAAAAATAGTTATGGACTTAGACACCTTATCCAACAGTCTCCCACTTGGATAAGTCTAATAACTATAACTGCAACTATGACTTCAAGAACCGATCGACAATCGTAGCTCTTTCAAGGTCTCTCAGAACTGAGAAGATGATGATACACCATTTAAGATAAGTGATCATATAATCCTCTGTTCTAGATATCAGCCAGACAAATACATGGAACAATGTCTTACTTATTGTCCAGCAGTTTGTTTCCCGATTTCCGATTTGTTTGAAAAAGAACTTAATTGAACACATCAACTTAATTCTGACCAGGCCCGGTACATAGGTCAAAACAAAATCATCGAGGGGCCCAGATATCAGCTTCTAATCCAAGAAGGAACAAATAAACTTCGACTCATATGTTTACTCTACTACTTATTGAATTATACACAAAGGCATGTTTTATAACATCGAGTTACCAATGTGTTTTTGTAAAATCAATGCATAACCAACTCATAGGTAGCAAATCATATCTCTAGGTTTGAAGACTTATATGATATTACCGTCTCACAATCACTCGAGATAAATTCCATGAAGTGATTCCAGTGAGCGTGGGTTAAGTCCAATGCTAAGAATTTATGAGCACTCATGATTGTTGTAGCCATTTCCAAAAACTTAAACCTCTGCAACCAATCATGATAGTCTTGATTCATACCTACTTCTGATATATGACCGACTGTGGAGGTTCGAATAAAATGATATACCAAACATAATTATTCTGGAAGTTAAAACATGCAAAAGAAATATAGTAAACGATTGACACGAGATAGCAACACTTTACTCATAAATGAAACACCTTTTATTCATCATCTAATGTCAATTACATTTTACAAATTTCAAGGTTATCTAACTACTAAATCTAATATCATCCTTCAGCCCTATACTTCAAGCATGCTGGAGATGCTTAACCCGAGTCAGTCCCTTTGTGAGGGGATCTGTTGGATTCTCATCCGATGATACACTCTTTTCCACGAGGAGTCCTTCTTCTATTCGATGTCTGATGAAATGGTATTTTCTGTCAATGTGTCTGGATCTCCTGTGATCCCTTGGTTCCTTGGCTAAGGCAACTACACTTTCACTATCACAGAAAATTTCCATTGGCTCCTTAATAGCTCGTACAACTCCAAGGTCTCCAATGAAGTTCATCGGCCATATCGCCTCCTTTTCTTCTTCGCTAGTTGCTATTTAATCTTATTCGCAAGTTGAATCAGCCACTGTCTCTTGCTTGGAACTCTTCAAAGAAATTGCTCCTCCGTTTAAAGTAAAGACCCAGCCTGACTGAGAGCGGAAATTATCCTTATCAGTCTGGAAACTAGCATTACTATACCCTACAACTCTCAAGTCATCACTCCCACCGAGGGTAAGAACCCAGTCCTTAGTCCTCCGTAGGTACTTGAGGATATTCTTTACCGCAGTCTAGTGTGCCTTGCCAGGGTTCCCCTGATACCTACTAACCATGCTCAAGGCAAAGGCTACATCGGGTCGAGTACACGTCATAGCATACAAGTTCGATCCTACAGCCGAAGCATAAGGTATTCGACTCATTTCTGCTATCTCAGCCTCAGTACTAGGGCTTTGTATCTTACTCAATCCGACGTTACTCTGGATGGGTAACTCTCCTTTCTTGGAGTCCTGCATGCCAAATCTCTTTAGCACCTTATCTGAGTAGGTACTCTGACTAAGTCCAATTAGTCTTTTACTCCGGTCTCTCAAGATCCTTATCCCTAGAATATAGGCAGCTTCTCCTAGGTCCTTCATAGAGAAACACTTCCCAAGCCAGGACTTAACTTCCTGCAGAGTTGGGATGTCATTTCCTATGAGTAGTATGTCATCCACATACAATACCAAAAAGCTAACTATACTCCCACTAGCCTTAACATATACACAAGATTCATTTTCACTCCTAGAGAAGCCAAATTCTTTGACTTTCTCGTCAAAGCAAAGATTCCATCTGCGAGGTGCTTGCTTTAACCCATAAATGGATTTCTCAAGATTACACACTCTATTAGGGTACTCTGTATTGACAAAACCCTCTGGCTAACTCATGTAAACATCCTCAGCCAACTTTCTATTAAGGAAAACGGTTTTGACATCCATTTTCCATATTTCATAGTCATGAAATGTGATTATGGTTAAAAGAACCCTAATAGACTTAATCTTGGCCACTGGAGAAAAGGTCTCATCATAATCAACTCCTAGAGTTTGTGAGAAACCCTTTGGAACCAGTCGTGCCTTATAAGTGTGTACATTACCATCCATGTCGGTCTTCTTCTTGAAGATCCATTTGCACCCTACAGTCTTACAACCTGGTACATTCTCAACCAAGTTCCAAACTTGATTGTCACACATGGACTGTATCTCGCTGTCCATTGCCTCTTTCCCCTTGGTTGACTCAGGGCCTACCATGGCTTCCGCGTAACTGTTAGCTTCATCCAGACCTATCAGTGTCTCATCACCGATAAGTGTATCACCTTCCGCAGTAATATGGAATCCATAGTAATGCTCAGGTGCATTCCTAACCCTTGTGGAACGCCTCAGAGGTACAAACTTGTCAGTTGGCTCAACAGGAGTTTCCTCCTCAAGTTGAGTGCTAGGGTATGAAGTTCCTTCACCACTTGACTCTTGAATTTCTTCAAGGTCAACTTGCATCCCACTGTTTCCTTGGCTTATGAACTCTGTCTCTCTCTCTCTCTCTCTCTCTCTCTCTCTCTCTCTCTCGAAAGAACGCCCTCCTAGCTACAAATACCACATTTTCACTAGGTCTGTAGAAGAGGTAACCAAAGGATTGATGTGGGTAGCCGATGAAAATACACCTCTCACTTCGAGTTTCGAGCTTATCATGAGTCTCACGTCTCCTAGAAGCCTCGCAATACCAAATCTTGATGTGGTCTAGTTTGGGTACTTTACCAATCCACATCTCATGAGGAGTTTTGGCAACTTTCTTTGTAGGGACCAGATTAAGGATATGGGTGGCAGTCTCTAAGGCATACCCCCAAAATGATATTGGTAGCGAAGCTCGACTCATCATGGAATGAACCATATCCAACAAGGTTCGATTACGCCTCTCAGCCACACCATTCAACTACGGTGTCCTGGGAGGTTTCAACTGTGAGACAATCCCACATTCCCTAAGATAGTTGAGGAACTCTAAACTAAGATACTCACCACCTCAATCGGATCGAAGCATCTTAATGTTCCTGCCCAATTGATTCTCGACTTCCTGTTTAAATTCTTTAAACCTTTCAAAAGTCTCTGACTTATGCTTGATTAAGTAGATATATCCATATCTACTGTAATCATTAGTAAAAGTCAAATAATAACGATTAGCATCCCTTGTGGCATGTTTGAAGGGTCCACACACATCGATGTGTACAAGATCCAACAAACCTTCACCCCTCTCACAAGAACCTATGAAGGGTGACTTTGTCATTTCTCCAAGTAAGCATGATTCGTAACTATCATCTGACTTTAGGTCGAATGACTCCAAGACTCCATCCTTTTGGAGTGGGCCTATGCGTTTCTTGCTTATATGTCCAAGACGACAATGCCATAATGATGCTTTATCTAGGTTATTATCATTAACAGAATCATTACATAATACATTATTTCCTAAGTTATCAACCACAGATACAGTTTCATACACACCATCACAAGGTAATGCTTTAAAATAAAGAACATTATTAAAGAAAGCATTAATCGAACCAACTTCATTATCAAATGAAAAGGTGAAACCTTGTTTATACAATGCATGAAAGGAAATAATGTTTCTGGTCATTTCTGGCGAACAACAACACTTATTTAAATCTAAACTAAACCCACTACTTAGCGATAAAGTATAAACTCCAATCTTGGTGACAGGTAAAGCTTTCCTATTCCCCATGATTTAGTTTATTCTTCCATGCTCCACATTCTCACTTCTTCTTAGTCCCTGCAAATCAGAAAAGATATGAATACCGCAACCGGTATCAAGGACCCAAGAGTTAGAATGGGGTGAGTTATTAGATAAGATAGTGTAAATACATGCATGGTTGGGTTTAACTTTCCCATCCTTCACATCTTGCTGGTATTTTGGGCAGTTCCGCTTCCAATGTGACTTTTCATGGCAATAGAAGCATTCAGCCTCTTTTGGGTCAGAAGAAGAAGTGACGAAACCATTCTTGGCTCCACTTGAATAAGAGTCATCAAGGGTCCTAGCCTTGGTACCCTTCGAAGAACTCATCCTATTCTTCCCTCGACCTTTCCTGATTGCCAAAACCGGGGCGGAGTTTGGAGTAGGAGTGTTAACAACCGACTTACCCTTAAGACCTGTTTCTGCGGTCTTGAGGAGTCCCTGAAGTTTGTTGAGTGTGACCTCTTCCTTATTCATGTGATATGTCATGCGGAATTGATCATAGCACGATGGTAAGGAGTGCAAAATAATATCTATTGCAAGCTCCTCAGTGAAGTTCACATTAAGCTTCAGCAAACGATCCACATACCTTTGCATTTTCTGCATGTGGCTCATGACAGATTCCCCGTCCTTCATCATGGTTGTTATCATGGAGCAAATGATTTCATACCTCTCTTGTCATCCACTTTGATGGTATCTTTCCATCAGATCTTGGTGCATTTCAAAAGGGTAGAAGTCCTCATAGGACTTTTGGAGTTCCGCTGTCATGGTGGCCAACATGATGCATGCTACTTTTGTAGCATCCCTTTCATGTGCCTGGAAGTCAACGATCTCCTAGGGAGTTGCAGTGGTCTCATCAATCTCCTTAAGCTCCTTGTCAAGGACATATTCTTTGTCCTCGTAGCGGGTAATCATCCTGATGTTTCTGATCCATTCATTGAAGTTGGATCCATCAAAAGTGACTTTCCCACACAAGTTCATAACGGTAAAGGAGCCGTTAGGATTAGAGCTAGAAGCAGTGTTGTTTGAAGACATCTGAAAGAAGAGAACAAGATTAGTTTAGATATTAAGAGAGTCCTTAATAAAACACCCAAATGTAATATTAAGGCTAGGATCCAATCACAATATATTATAACTTAGAAGAGGTATGCCGTAATCCAAGCTATAACATATTTGAAAGGTAGGTGAATGACGATTCACCAATTTCCACCATGAAAAACGAAATATAAATATAAGGTTTTTAATTGGTTGTTTGAAATTCCTAGATTCTTTTGAGATTCAATGAACTTTTCAAAGGCATGTTTCAATCTTGAGTGTGCCCTCCAAGTTTTGTGACTGGGATACTGAGGATCACAAAACGAGGTGTGAAGTAACCATGCAAATCACTTGGTACCCTTAAATTTTATCACTCAATCGATGTGCTGGTAAACCACACACGCTCCATCGATACTATGATAAACCTTAAGTCACCATTTACCTACCTTGTTAAGTCAAAGTTAGTGTGTCGGTTAACCACACACGCTCCACCAACGACTTAAACAAAGTGTAAAGTGTAATTTCAAGGATTAGCACCTTATTCACACTTTTCCTAAAGTAACTAAGATTGGGAATTTAATAAAAGCATTTAGTTACTTTATAATATTCATCATACTTTTAATGAGAATTTATAAGTCCTTGTCTTACCCGTTCGGCTAACGACCCTCCACCGATCAAGGAAGCGGTGGGTGAGAGTGGACACCCATTAAGTTGCCATTTTATAGGCAACAACCTTATACCCCCCCCCCCCCTTATATACCGGCTTCGTGAATGAGGCGTACTAGCGGTAAGACGACTTGATCTTATACATACATATATATATATATATATATATATATATATATATATATATTATTAACTTATAATATAAAGTATAAGGGTTGAATTTTAACTTTTAAAATTCTAAGGGTTGGAACTAAAGTTTATTAAGTGACTTTACATGTTCCAAAACTTGAGGGCTAGTTTTGTAACTTTACAAAACCTTTCATATTCATAACTTATGAGTTATTAAAATGAAGACTCTTCATTTTATAATTTATGTGTTCTTTTAATGGCTTTTAACACAAAGAGACTTTTGGTTATCCATAACTTGAGGACAAGTTATGGACTCCATTAAAACACATAAAGATCATGAATTAATCAAATAAACAAGTAATTCCTATGATCTATTAAGAACTCATAAGAACATGAATATTCATATAAACATTTCAAGAACATATGAACACGTATAATCATGAAAAATTGATATTAGCCATTGTAAATGGATTAGAAAAACAATTACACCATCTAAATCAAGTTTTATAACACCAAAACAGTTTAGGGTAATGTTTCTAGTCCATTTCCAGCAACCAAGCTCCAAGAACTACTCACTGGATGACAAACTTGTCGAGTTCATGCTATAACACACAAACTCGGCGAGTTTTTGGCCAGAACTCGTTGAGTTTTCTTGTCTGGATAATTTTTGGCTTTTGAAAAACAAGTTTGCATCAAGTATTCAACAAACAAGCCTAGGCTCTGATACCACTGATGGGTTTTGAGCATTCTAACACTTCCTAAGTGTACATGCAACCCTAATAAACCTAGGATCTATGTTTGTCTAAATACATGCAAAATTTTGTTTCCAAGGTTCATAATCCTATCTAGCATACATGGGAACTTTAATCCAAAAAGGATAGCTAGAAATACATACCTTGTAGTTGATTTTGATTCCTTGAAACCTTGTGAGCGTAGCACCCCAAGTGTGATGCCTCAAATGCTTCACACAACACCAAATGCTTTTGGAATGACTTTAGAGAGAATACACAGACTTCTAAAATCGGCCTAGCCCTCCTCTTTGGGTAGCCGATTTTGGTGGAGAACATGCTCTTTATATAGTGTTGACACATCTAGGGTTACACCATGTAAACCCTAATGTGTCATGGCTCTTCATTTCCATGACCCATGGGTTTGTAACTCACATGGAGCATCCATGGAGCATCCTATGGGTTTAACCCAACTTGATAATCCATGGAGCCTCTTAGCCCACTATACAAGTTATGGATGATTTACATAATCAACCCATATATTTAATTAGTTATCTTTTGATCACTTATTTAATTCCAAATTAATTCTTGATTAATACTAATTAAATAATACTATTAATATATTAGAACTTATAATATATTTAAGTGGATGAGAGTATAACCTCGCATCAGGAAGACTCTTAGCCAAAATTTGGTTCTCTTTCGGATTTCTCTAAGTTCCAAATTTTGGTACAACTACTGAATCTTTGGGTTTCACATCAAATCATCGTTAGTTGTTGGATTTCCCTTTCCATTTGTATCTATCTTAGTTATGATAGCATCTTTAGGGCGTTCTTGTGCTTAGGCCCTAAGGTGTTAGGAGCTCAGGTTGAGGGTTTGCTTGTATGTTATCGTTTGATCGAGAGTAATCCCTAGTGTTGATGGTGGATAGCTCAGCAGGGTTGTCGGAGTAGAGAAAGAGTGTGGTTCAGTTCAATATGAGATCGCTAAGTTTTCATTGCGGTGATGCCCTTTTGGTGTAGGATTAGAGTGCTGGCATTTGGCCGAGAAGATCAAAGACTGATTAATTCCACGGATGTTCTTTTATCTTGGTTGTTGTGAGGGAGTGCATCTTGAAGTAGAAGCAAGAGCTGATTTCAAGGACGAAATCTAATTTAAGTGGGGGATAATTGTCACATTCAATTTAAATAAATAAATAAATAAATAAGATAAATAAAATAAAATAAGTAAATAAATAAGATAAATAGATAAATAAATAACAAAACCTAAAAGCTCAAGATGTATTTTATATATTATTTTATTTTAGACTAAATCCATAATAAATTATCAGCGTTAGCCATGGGAATTAAATGTATAATTTCGGGAATTTTGAGTCTTACTTGTAACAATTGGACTTGTATTGAGTAGTATTTTGGAATCAGGGGCTAAAGAGTAAAATATAGACTCGAATTGAAAACGATTGGGGATGGAGGGACTGAAAATGGAATTTCGTCATAAGTTGAATCAAAGATGGGTTAAGTCCTGTCACCTTCTTCTTTTCCTTAATTTAAAAGATCATCCTCAAAACCTTAACCCTAATTGTGGTAGTCACCACCTTATGCTCCAGCCGCCATTGCCAACTTCTGCGGCTTACACCGCCAAGATCAGTCTCCACCATCTCGGCTGATCGACGACACCTCCCCCTCTACGTCAGACTCGAGCGCTACGGCCAGAAGAATGAACCAAGGGTTGTTGCACCATCGTCTCCTTCGTAGTGGTTGATTGCTGTGAAACCAAGCAGCCACTGCCTTGCTGATGTAGTTGTTGCCATTGTTGTCACTTCCGGTGAGAAGAGAAGTCGGGTAACGGAATCGAAGCTGGATGTTGTTGTTGCTTTCATTTCACAAAAAAAGAAGTACTTTTTGTGACTCTTTCCCATTTCTTTCATGCACGAATCCGACGTCAACCGCCTAGCTGCCACCGTTCTGCCGCCACTTGCCACCATCTCATGTGATTGTGCTCTTGTGTGTGTATTTTTGGACCTAAAAACATATAATTCCTGCCATAGCAATGGTGGTTTTCGCCTCCTGCCGCCATGAACCGCCGCCGACCACCACTGCCCAAGGTGGTAGTGGGTGGTGCCCAATTTATAAACACATATATATTTATTTAATTAACTAATTATATAATCAAAGACTTGGAGACCCTAATTAGGGTTTAGACAACCTAATGTCAAGAAACCCTAGTCTTAGAGTTTGTCGGGACCAACATTAAAACTATTAATTAGACTTAAAATAATATTTAAGAATTCTCTACAATTAACTTAATGCAATATTTGACTTAATGAATTAAGTCCTTAAGGGGTTAAATGTGGAACACTAACCCTAGTTATCATTTTATGTGAAAAACCCTAGAATCAGGGAGCTCTATTTGGACAACGATCAGGTGCGTATTTTGGGCCATTGATTGGATTATTATTTCACACGAGAATGCTTAAGTCAAACCTTAATCAGTCATACCCTTAAGTGATTAAGTCCTTAATGGGTTAAGTGTTCTTACTTAACCCTAATTGTCATTTTATGTGAAACCCTAATCGTCATTTCATGTGGAGTAGTTACTGTTGCAAGTGACTATAAACCGTGATTGGGTATTACCTCAAGTATCTTCTTTTAGGTGATTGGAAGTGAGTTGAAGTTGGTGGAGTTCTTCATTGCTACAGAGGTTACCTACGCGCATATCGAGGTGGGTTTCGCCTCACTATACCCGTGGGTTGAACGCACCAATGTCGGCCCACTAGTTTTGGTTATTTGATAATATTAGAGGGATGACTTTGGGATATATTAAATATGTGTTTTGGTATCAAGTATGCTTCTATGCTGTAGTGAGCTACTAGATTTCTATTCTGATATCGAGTATGTTACTACGCTGTAGTGATTCGTTAGATCTATCTATAAGACTGTACGTATATGTGTTTCCGGGTTATCATCTAAGGAGCGCCCTTAGGGATTTTTTGTGGTCATTAAGGATAGCCTGAGATCTCTTGGTCTAGATTCTCTTGCATGTTCCTTGTTTGGTTGTGACTCTAGAGTAGGACCATCTATTGGGGTGGCTATCACACCTCTGGTGACTTATTGTTACAATTCTATCGGGGTTAGCTGGTAGTGGGACTGTATGTTGTGAGAGGACTATTAGGCAATACTGAGGCTTCTCATTATATCCATGGGTCGGAAGCACTAATGTCGGCCCATTACTTGATACGTGGTCTTAATAGTTGATATGCAATAAGGTTTGATAGTTAGCATATACTGACTTTTATGCAGACTATGGGGGGAGCCCATGGCATTCCAGGTAGAGAGCATGGGTGAACCCATGGCATACCATTTGAAGATCATGGAGGGAGTCCATGGCAAACTATATATATATATATATATATATATATATATATATGTGTGTGTGTGTGTGTGTGTGTGTGTTGCATGGTATTATGTGGTTGTATGGTTTGTGATATTTTAGGGGAAACTCACTAAGCTTTGTGCTTATCCATTTGTTTATTGTTTTAGGTATTATTGGTTTCCATGGGAAGGCGAAGGTGGGACTTTACATACACATCAGCAGCAATGAGGATTCCGCATTTTCTATAAAACACTGATTTAAAATAAAAATGTAATTGAGAATAAACATTTTCTTAATAAGGATTTATAAATTCCAAAGTTTTACCATAATAAAAATGAAAATTTTGGTCTTGTAAATGGGACGTTACAAGACAGTGGATGATTCTACTGTGAATCATAGTACATCACAAATAGCGAGGCAACAAAGGAAGCAGAATGGTTGACAAATTTTATTGGAGATCTTGGAGTTTTTCCTTCAATCCAAGAACCCATGAACATTTTTTTGACAACGAATGTGCGGTTTCTTGGACCAAAGAACCAAAGGATCTTGGTAGATCAAGGCACTTGGACAGAAAATACCATTACATTCGACATCGAGTTTAGGAAGGCAAAAGGATATTATGTAAGATCAAGCACTTCAAGCATGCTCGGAGCATTGGGCTAAGAGATGATGTTGGACTTTAGTATTTTGTTGATATTTTGAAACGATTTAACATTAATAAATTGTAATTGAATAGTGACTTTTTATTTATGTTCAAAGTGTGTGATGCCATTTGTCAATTGCACTTTGCATGTTTTACTTCTTGAATATTATGTTATGCGAAATGCCATAGTCAGTCATACTTCTGGGGAGTTGGTATTGATTTAAGACTAACATGAATTGTTTGTAGATTTTCCATAAGGATTGGACATTGCATAGGGATTAATACAATATTCATGAGTACTTAGAAAATTTAGATTTTGAGTATTGGTTAAACCCGTGCTTAGAGATTGCTTTATGGACTTTAATCATGCGTAATTCCAAGAAGATAATATATTTAATTCTTAAAAAAAGATATATACGTCATAGTTTGCATATCTATTGTGCATTGGTTTACTCCAACACATTCGTAACTAGATATCATAAAGTGTAATTCCATTCATCATATGCAAAGTAAAATGTGTGGTTATATAGTCAAAGTTTATATGTTCCTTTTGCTTATTAAAGGAAAAGCAATATCTTTGGCCCCTCGGTGATTTGATGTTGAAATTATAAGTATTAGGCCCATTTGGGACTAAATTGATGTGTTCAATTAGTAATATAATTACAACATTATAAATCGGTAAATCAATAAACAAAATCTTGGACTATGAGATTGATTTTAATCCATGTCTCTTTTCCATACGATATCAGGAAGAAAAGAGGAATAGATGATCACTTATCTTAGGGATAACATATGATTTAATCAAAGTTTGGCAGTGGCTTAGAATGCACTCTTTACAAGTTGCTTAGAGAACTATACTTGCAATTATAGTTGACAACTTATCCAAATTGGAGACTGTTGGATTAGGGTGTCTAAGGTCTTTGTTGGGTTTTATACAAACAATCCTATGTGTGCATTCAACCCTAATTGGATCTATGTTTTCATTATTAGAAATACAACATATGAACACAAGGAAAACCCTAGAATGAATCTAAACATTTTTTAATACACAAAAAAGATTAGAATACATACCTTTGTTTCTATATAGTAATAAAAACTAAATCTTGAAGTTCCTTTGCTCTAGAGAACAAATGTAGTACCTCTAATGGCTCACAAACACAAATGTAGTACCTCTAATGGCTCACAAACACACAAGAGTGAAAGGATGAATATGAGAGAGAGGAGAGAAGGTATCCTGCTCTAGAAATCGTCTCTTCAAGGGTTTCTCAAGGGTGGGATGAAATCATAAGCCTAGGGGGTCTATTTATACTTGAGCCTAGCTAGGGTTTCAGGGTGGAAACCCTAATCCCCTAGCTTAGGGCCTAAGCAAGTCCATGGACCTCCTTGCCTTAGGCCTTGGAAGCAAACTCCTAGATCCTTCTAGGATTTTCAGCCTAGCCCTAATAAGGGTGATCAAACGGCCCAAAGCTTCAATTATCAAATAATTACAAAACAGTCCCTATACTTTTAATCAGTTCCTTTAATCCCAAAATTAATTCCAAATTAATTTCTGATTAAATACTAATTGATAATATGATTCCAAATTAATATATTATTCTTATAATATATTAATAAATCATATTTATGTCCCAATTTATTATTGTTAACAATAAATCAGCCTCTCTCCGTAACATTCATCTTGTCCTGTCACCAGTGTGACGGCAACCCAAAAGTACCATGCTATAATCGGGTCAAGCACATCCCAATTAATGTTTTGGGCTTAGACACCAAATCCAACAGTCTCCCACTTGGATAAGTCTAATAACTATAACTGGCAATCTAACTTCAAGACCCGATTAGCAATCGTAGCTCTCATTAGCCGCTGTCGAGCTCTGACCTAATCAATGACGCGTCCTTTAGATAATGGATCATGTACTCATCCGTTCTCAAGATATCGTGTGGACAAATACATGGAACATATTCATACTTATTGTCCAACAGTTTGTTTTCCAATTTTTGATTTGTCTGACATAGAACTTAATTGAACACATCAATTTAGTCTTGACCGGGACCGGCACATAAGTCAACACAAAATCATCGAGGGGCCCATGATATCGCCTTTAACCTCTTAGGATAAAAGGAACAGATAAACTTTGACTTATATGCTTGTACTATTTACTCATTAAATCGTACACAACAATACGTTTTATACCATCAAGTTACTGATGCGTTTACGCATTATCAATGCACAACTAACTTGTAAACAACAACTCATATATATCGGTTTAAAGACTACGATATTATCGTCTCACAATCACTCGTGATTAATTCCATGAAGTGATTCATGTAAGCGTGGGTTTAATCCAATACTCAAATCTTATTTCAGAAGCACTCATGAACGTTGCAGCAAACTTTTGCTATGTCTAAACCCTTAGACAATCTACAAGACAATTCATGACAATCTTGCCTCAATACCTACATCTAAAGTATGATCGACTGTGGATAGTTTGAATAATCATATTATTAGGGAAGTCAAAACATGAAAAATAAAATAATAGTAAACAAATTACACAAGATAGGAACTTTAATCATAAATAAAACTCCTTTATTTAATCATCAAATTTCAATTACATTTTATCTATTACAACTTTCTAATAACTATCTAATCACTAAAACTAATATCGTCCTTCAGCCCAATACTCCTAGCATGATGCAAGTGCTTAACCCAAATCAGTCAATTACATTTTATCTATTACAACTTTCTGGGCATGTCATTAATGTTGATATAATAGTCTAGGTAACCTTTGTAACCCGTTTTGAAATAATAGAAGTGTATTATTTGAGTATTATGTGTTTTGTGCTTAATTGTGTGTCTTAATGTAATTAAGAATAAAAATAAGCTTCAAAATGAAATGTTAGATAAGCTCGATATCTATGGATAATGTTGTAGTAGTTGAAACAAGGTTTTCGAATATATAAAGAACGCCGAAATCCGAGTTATAAGGAAGAAGTTATGTTCTGTCGAAGTTTCGCGACAGAACTGACACGGTGCTGAATGACGTAAAATACCAAATTAAGATAGAGCGATATTTAGCCCTAGTGATCTAAACGAACATCCTAGAGTTCGTTAAACCGAGAGCGTGCATAAAAAAGAATGCGCAAATCTGAATTTGTATGAGTAAGTTATGATTTTTCTAAGCTTCAGCTTAGTAGTATGCAGCCCGAAACTCGAATTTGAGATCGAGAGATTGTTAGTCGAAACAATCTAAATGAGAATCGAAGATCTCGTTGATAGTAGTGCATTGGTGAAAAGACAGATGAACACGGACGTCAGATGAAGAAGTTATGAATTTATAACGGAGTTTTCCTGTCCCGGCCTACTAAAAATAAATAATAAAAATAAAATTCAAAATTAGCCGACGGAGTCTAAACAAATGTTGTAAAGCGTAGTCTCACGTACGCGTGGATATAAAGAACGTCGAAAACGGAGTTCGTATCGGGAAGATATGAATTTCTGAAGTTTTTAAATAATCAATATTTATTATTTAATCTTTAATTCGGATGGTTATCCGAAGGAGTTAGCAATATGATCCGAAATATGCCCAGCGTAGTTAAGTATGTCCAGCGTACCCCGATGCATGCACTGCCTCGCACTCAAGAGCTCTGATGACGCATGCAGTGACGTTTCGCACTACGCCCCGCGTAGAGCATTACGCCCAGCGTAATGCGAGGCTTCAGCCTCTATAAAAGGCATGCGAGGGCAGCCGAGATCTTTTGCTCCATCCTTTCTTTCTCTCGCGTTTTTACCCTATTTTGCGTGCAACTTATACATCGAAGCTCCGATATCATTCCCGAGCCCCGAAGCAAGTCCCGAAGCCCCGAAGATCCCGAGAAGTGAGATTCCCAAGCCAAAACTCTGCTCGCGAGAAGCCAATTTTTGTGAAGATCTTCTAGATCTATTGAAGAATACTACTTCTACAAGTCGTAGTGCTGTCCGATCATCTTCTGATCAAGTGAGTGTGTAGTTACCTTCTTCTAACGTATAATTTTGTTAGGTGTTATGTGTATACAAAATACGTGTTAGGTGTATATTTTGTTGTTATATGTGTGAATGTATATTCACTTTCTTCTATATCATAGATATGATTTATTCTCTATGAAATACGTGTTATATGTATGTGTCTCATCTGTTGTTTGGAATATGTAGAGAATGAGAATGTTATACAAGTTTTAAACTATGTGTAAAAATATATATTTTTATCTACTAATATGTTAGGTAGAACATGGGTGGATAGTTGATGTGTGATAAACAGATGAGAGGCCTCGATGTTGTTGTTGTTGATCTCGTTATTCAGCAGAGTATGGATAACGACCACAAACTTTTTCTAGACAGTCCTATGGAACGCTAGCAGGCTCATAACCTGTAGGTGTTGTGAACGATGTGTTCACCGGTGTACTCTATCCCCATCATGGTTGCCTTTAGGACATCTACTGTTGAGGAAACCCCTTTGCAGTAATGTCTGTCCCGATGAAAATCCTAGATTAGGTCCCTTGAGATAGATGTTGTTTTAGGGATGTGAAGTGAGGATAACGGGAATGGGTAATCGGGTTATTGTTGGTTGGTGGAATTAAATATAATTATTTATTGCGGGTTGAAAACCCTATATGCTCACTAGGCTCCCAAGCCTGACCCACTCAGTTTTGTTGTATTACAGGTAGTGGCGCGAGAGCATAAGTTGGATGACTTATCAAGATCTTTTGATATTAGACCACTTGTTATATGTAACTGTTGTATGGTCTATCTTTTGTTTTTTATGCTTTTGGTCTGTTTATCGGAACATGACATCCCGAATATTGTTATATAATGAAAATGCAACTCTTAATGAAATGCTTTGATAAACTTTATTTTATCATATTTTGTTTTGGGAACAAATTCTGCAACTCTTTTAATCAAAGGATTACACTGAATTATTTTAAAAGCATAAATTAAACCGGTCTTTTCTATCCGTGAAATTGGGGATGTCACAGTTGGTATCAGAGCATTAGTTTAAGCAAACTAGAAATTTGTAGGATTTTTAAACTTAAAATTAGAATGCTAAGTAGAGATTGTGAGATGTGTGTCTTTTATATTATAGACACAAGCACTAGTATATTTTAGGAAGCTGCCTAAAAGGCGTTTATGTGCTAAATGTTATATGTTTCCATATATGATATTATTTGTTCGGATCTATGGTCTGTTGCCGACCGGATCTGGAAACCTTATGTGTTTAGGATTCTAAGCGTATGACGACGATATTAGAACTAGCTTGTAAACGTTTCAGAGTGATAAGGACGATTTAATTATCTATCATGGATGAGGATCTAATTTCACCTTATTCGGTGTATAGATCAAAAATGGTAAAAACCAGGAGTTGCGTTGGAAACGCAGATGAAAACAGGAATCAAACACCAGTGATTGAGCAAATACTTGTTGTAGCAGCAGCACCAGAGCCAATAACAATGGCTGGGGTGCAAGCCATGCTTCGGGCTATCTTAGCCGAACAAAGGGAATAAATGCGACATATGTTACACGAAAATAGGGACAAACCGATCATACCTATTGAGGAACCCGAACTGATTCCCGAACAATCGGAGGAAGGAAACAATAGTCGCGCTGTGAGTCAAGTTGGGACTCAAGGAGAATGAAGGAAATACCCGGAAAGGGGAAACAACAAGGATGGGCGAATGTATAAGAATTTCTTGGGCGCCAAGCCGCCAAGTCTTTCTGGGAGCCCAAAGCCTGTTGAGATTATGGATTGGATCTCCGAAATGGAGATTGTATTTTAAAGTTGTGACTGTAGCAACAAACAGAAAATTGTATTTGCAGTTAGACAACTAAAGACCGGAGTCTTGAGTTGGTGGAAGTTGTTGGCAGATAATATGCTACGAGGAGAAGCCCTGAAAATGTCATGGGAGGAGTTCTTGGAACAACTAAGGGTGTAGTATTGTTCAGAGATAGATCTGATTGATTTGAACAATAAGTTCCAAAACTTGAAGAAGGGGAGGATGAGCATAGATGACTATGCTACTGCATTCACTGAGAAAATGAAGTTATTTATGTACCTATTGCCAACAGAACTCTCCAAGATTGAGAGGTTCGCTAATGTACCGCCTGTGAACTTTGGTCCGACATCAAGATGGCAACCACTCTAAAAACAGCTGTTTAAGCAGCTAAGAGCGTGGAGGCCCAATAGAAGGAAAAGGGTCTGGAAAGGATAGATGTTGGTGAGAAAAGGAAGTTCGATGCACCTTTAGGGTCCAACAAGAAAAACAAGTTCTCGAAGTCTAGTTCGAGAGGAGGAGGAGACGAAGCGAAATGATGCGAAAAATGTAAGAAGAAGCATCATGGAAAATATGAGGTAGTGGCCACATGTTTTAAATGTGGAAAGCCAGCGCACTATGCCAACGAATGCACTCTCACCAAGAAAGTTTGCTATGGTTGTGGTGAGGAGGGACACATGTCTAGGGACTACCCAAAAGAAGGAGGCAGCAAGACCCAACATTCCGCCAAAGCCGAAGGCGAGAGCCTTCCAGATGATGCTGGAAGCTGCTAAAGATGAAGTTGATGTCGCTTCAGGTACCTTTCTCGTTAACGAATTGCCTGCCCAAATTTTATTTGATTCTGGAGCCAACTACTCCTTTATTTCGCATGAATTTGGTAGAAAACTAGCTTTGCCTGTCGATAGACTAGATAATGCTTTATTAGTCGAAGTTGCTAGTGGCAAGTTTGTACCTGTTAGCCATAGTATGCAAAACATCTTAATTGACTTGAATGGGCATAAGTTTCACGAGGAACTATTGCCTATCTAACTTAACGGTTTTGACATTGTGCTTGGAATGGATTGGCTTAGCGTCACTGAAGCCAAGATATTGTGCAAGAAGAATATAGTCAAAGTAAACCCGCCTGGGAAAGAATCGTTTATGGTGTATGGAGATAAACGCAGAGTAAATTCTGGAATCATTTCATTGATGAAATCCAGAAAGTGTTTGGCCAAAGGATGTACGTCGTATCTAGCATTCGTGATCGATGCTAAGAAGGAGAAAAAGGAGATGCGGAGCATTCCTGTCGTGTGTGATTGTCCGAAAGTATTTCCCGAAGATCTTCCTGGATTACCGCCTGATAGACAAGTCGAGTTTAGAATAGACTTGTTACCATGGATGACGCCAATAGCAAAGGCACCTTACTGATTAGCACTGAAAGAGATGAAGGAGTTGATGATGCAACTTCAGGAGTTATTGGACAAAGGTTTCATTAGACCTAGTTCATCACCCTGGGGAACTCCGGTGCTATTTGTAAAGAAGAAAGATGGAAGTATGAGAATGTGCATCGATTATAGAGAATTGAACAAGGAAACAATAAAGAATAGATATCTGTTTCCGAGGATTGATGACCTCTTCGATCAACTACAAGGTTCGAGCTATTTCTCCAAGATCGATCTTAGGTCAGGATATCATCAACTGAAAGTAAGAGAGCAGGATATAGAGAAGACTGCATTCACAACACGATATGGACACTACGAGTTTTTGGTTATGTTGTTTGGACAAACCAATGCTCCAGCAGCATTCATGGATTTAATGAACAGAGTTTGTAATCTGTTCCTTGATAAATCGGTGATAATGTTCATAGATGACATTCTGGCTTATTCGAAAATCCAAGAGGAGCATGGCAGACACTTGCGAGAAGTGTTAGATGTCTTAAAGAAGGAGAAGTTGTATGCTAAGTTCTCCAAATGTGATTTTTGGATTCGAGAAGTCCAATTCTTGGGTCACGTGGTCAACCAAGAAAGCATAATGGTTGATCTAGCAAAGATTGAAGTTGTGATGAAGTAGGAACAACCGAAAAGTCCCACGAAGATCCGAAGCTTTTTAGGATTAGCCGGATATTACCGAAGGTTTATCCAAGGCTTTTCTTCGATCGTTAGTCCATTAACAACTTTGACCCATAAATGAGCTACTTATGCTTGGATTGATAAGCATAAAGAAGCATTCGAGAAGCTAAAGAAGAAGCTATGCGAGGCACCGATACTTTCTCTACCCGATGGAGTTGAAGACTTCGCTGTTTATAGCGATGAGTCTGGGGTTGGATTGGGTTGTCTTTTGAGCCAAAGAGATAAGGTGATCGTGTATGCATCTCGACAGCTGAAATAGCATGAAAAGAACTACCCGACTCACGATTTGGAGTTGGCAGCGTTACTTTTTGCTCTAAAAATATGGAGGCATTACCTCTAAGGAACGAAGTGAAAACTTTTCACTGATCATAAGAGTCTCCAATATCTCTTTAATCAGAAAGAATTGAATATGAGGCAATGACGCTGGCTAGAATTACTCAAGGACTACGACTATAAGATACTTTACCACCCTGGTAAAGCAATTGTTGTTGTTGATGCTCTCATTCGGAAAGTCAATCTTGAAAGGAAGAGGCCAAGAGCGTTGAGAATTGAAGTTGTCTCGACAATAGTGGAAAGTATAAAGAAAGCTCAAGAGGAAGCTTCTAAGAAGAATGACCGAAAGGGAGAATGTTTGGGCAAAACATTGGTGTTCGGTATGAACAGTCATGGACTGAAGGTGTTCCAAGATCGGATTTGGATACCTAAGACAGGAGGAGTCAGAGATATTCTGATGGAAGAAGCTCACAAAACCATGTACTCGATTCATCCTGGTAGCACTAAAATGTATAGGGACCTGAAACCCTATTACTGGTGGCCGACGATGAAGCTTGATATTGCAAATTATGTGGCCGAGTGTGTGACTTGTGCGAGAGTCAAGACACAACATCAGAAACCATATGGGAGTTTAGAACCTTTACCTGTGCCTATGGGTAAATGGGAAGACATTGTTGTGGATTTTGTCACTAAACTACCCAGAACAAAGAATGGTCACGACATGATTTGGGTGGTCGTTGATCGATTCACTAAGAGTGCGCATTTAATAGCAGCCAAGGAGAAATGGTCTATGGATAAGGTTGCAAATTCTTACATGAAGGAAATTGTGAGGCTTTACGGTGTTCCGTTAACAATTGTGTCACATCGTGACAGTCGTTTCACCTTGTGATTCTGGAAAAGTCTACAAGAGGAATTGGGTACCAAGTTGTGTTTAGTACAGCTTACCATCCACAGACTGATGGTCAGAGTGAACGAACAATACAAACACTTAAAGATATGCTGAGAGCATGTACCCTAGAATTTCAAGGTAATTGGGTTGAACATTTACCTTTGGTAGAATTTTCCTACAATAATAGTTTCCACTCGAGTATTAAGATGGCACCTTATCAAGCTTTGTATGGACAGAAGTGTCGTATGCCATCTTGTTGGCCTGAGGCCGGGGAAAAGCAGTTTATTGGACTAGAGATAGTCCATCAAACTACTGAAAAGTTGAAAATAATTAGGGAGAGAATGTTAGCAGCTCAGGATCATCAAAAGAGCCATGCTGACAAAAAAGCGAAGATCGATGACTTTTGAAGTTGGAGATTCGGTTTTTCTTAAAGTCTTGCCGTGGAAGGGACTTATAAGATTTGGTAAAAGGGGAAAATTAATTCCAAGGATTATTGCACCATTTAAAGTTCTTCAGAGGATTGGAAACCAAGCTTACAAGCTCGAACTACCAGAAAAACTGAATGGAATTCATAACACTTTCCATGTGTGTTATTTGAGGAAGTTCACGGGAGAAGCTCCTGACATAATTCCACTTTCGGAGTTGAGAATTGATGAGAACAAAAGGTTGATTGAAGAACCAGAGGCAATCGTTGACCTAAAGACTAAGAAGCTTCGATGCAAGATGGTGGAGTTAGTGCTTGTCCGATGAAAACACACGAATGAGCCAAATCTCACCTGGGAGACGGAGAGTGACATGATGGGTTGCTATACGTGTTTGTTTGTTGGTGTGTGATTCCAAGGATGGAATCATTCTAAGGTACAGAGAATTGTAACGCTTGAGTTTCTAGGCTTGTCATTAACGTTGATATAAAGTCTAGGTAACCTTTGTAACCCGTTTTGAAATAATAGAAGTGTATTATTTGAGTATTATGTGTTTTGTACTTAATTGTGTGTCTTAATGTAATTAAGAATAAAAATAAGCATCAAAATGAAATGTTAGATAAGCTCAATATCTATGGATAATGTTGTAGTAGTTGAAACGAGGTTTCTGAATATATAAAGAATGCCGAAATCCGAGTTATAATGAAGAAGTTATGATATGTCGAAGTTTCGCGACAGAGCCGACACAACACTGAATGACGTAAAATACCAAATTAAGATAGAGCGATATTTAGCCCTAATGATCTAAACGAATGTCGTAGAGTTCGTTAAACCGAGAGCGTGCATAAAAAGAATGCCCAAATCTCACTTCGTATGAGGAATTTATGATTTTTCTAAGTTTCAGCTTAGCAGTATGCAGCCCGAAACTCAACTTCGAGATCGAGTGATTGTTGGTCGAAACAATCTAAACGAGAATCGAAGATCTCGTCGATAGTAGTGCAGTGGTGAAAAGACAGACAAAAACAGACGTCAGATGAAGAAGTTATTAATTTATAACGTAGTTTTCCTGTCCCAGCCTACTAAAAATAAATAATAAAAATAAAATTCAAAATTAGCCGACAGAGTCTAAAGGAAAGTTACAGAGTGTAGTCTCACGTACGTGTGGATATAAAGAACGTCGAAAACGGATTTCGTATGGAGAAGATATGAGTTTCTGAAGTTTTTAAATAATTAATATTTATTATATAATCTTTAATTCGGATGGTTATCCGAAGGAGTCAGCAATCTGATCCGAAATACGCCCAGCGTACCCCGATGCATGCACCGCCTCGCACTCAAGAGCTCCGATGACGCATGCAGTGACGTTTCGCACTCCGCCCCGTGTAGAGCATTACGCCTAGCGTAATGCGAGGCTTCAGCCTCTATAAAAGGCATGCGAGGGCAGCCGAGATCTTTTGCTTCATTCTTTTTTTCTCTTGCGTTTTTACCCCGTTTTGCATGCAACTTATACCCCGAAGCCCCGGTTTCATTCCCAAGTCCCGAAGCAAGTCTCGAATCCCCGAAGATCCCGAGAAGTGAGATTCCCGAGGCGAAGCTCTGCTCGCGAGAAGCCAAATTTTGTGAAGATCTTCCAGATCTACCGAAGAATACTACTTCTACAAGTCGTAGTGTTGTCTGATCATATTTTGATCAAGTGAGTGTGCAGTTACCTTCTTCTAACGCATAATTTTGTTAGGTGTTATGTGTATACAAAATACGTGTTAGGTGTATATTTTGTTGTTGTATGTGTGAATGTATATTCATTTTCTTCTATATCATAGATATGATTTATTCTCTATGAAATACGTGTTATGTGTTTGTGTCTCATCTGTTGTTTGCAATATGTATTGAATGAGAATGCTATACAAGTTTTAAAATATGTATAAAAATATATATATATATATATATATATATATATATATATATATATATATTTATCTACTAATATGATGGGTAGAACATGCATGGGTAGATAGTTGATGTGTGATAAACAGATGAGAGGCCTCGATGTTGTTGTTGTTGATCTAGTTATTCAGCGGAGTATGGATAACGACCACAGACTCTTTCTAGACAGTCTTGTGGAACGCTAGCAGGCTCATAACCTGTAGGTGTTGTGAACGATGTGTTCACCGGTGTACTCTATCCCCATCATGGTTGCCTTTAGGACATTTACTGTTGAGGAAACCCCTTTGCAGTAATGTCTGTCCTGATGAAAATCCTAGATTAGGTCCCTTGAGATATATGTTGTTTTAGGGACATGACGTGAGGATAACGGGAATGGGTAATCGGGATATTGTTGGTTGGTGGAATTAAATATAATTATTTATTGCGGGTTGAAAACCCTATATGCTCACTAGGCTCCCAAGCCTGACCCACTCAGTTTTGTTGTATTACAGGTAGTGGCGCGAGAGCATAAGTTGGATGACTTATCAAGATCTTTTTATATTAGACCAGTTGTTATATGTAACTGTTGTATGGTCTATCTTTTGTTGTTTATGCTTTTGGTCTGTTTATCGGAACATGACATCCCGAATATTGTTATATAATGAAAATGCATCTCTTGATGAAATGCTTTGATAAAATTTATTTTATCATATTTTGTTTTGGGAACAAATTCCGCAACTCTTTTAATCAAAGGATTACTCTAAAATTGTTTTAAAAGCATAAATTAAACTGGTCTTTTCTAGCCGTGAAATTGGGGATGTTACAAAAACGTTTCAGCACTTTATCCATGTAAGTACTTTGATTAAGTCTTATTAGTCTCTTACTCCTATTTCTCAATATCCTTATCCCTAGAATAAAAGCAGCTTCTCCGAGGTCCTTCATAGCGAAGCATTTCACAAGCCAGGACTTGACCTCCTGCAAGGTTGGGATTCCGTTTCCTATGAGCAGTATGCCATCCACATACAAAACGAGAAATCTATCTATACTCCTACTGGCTTTCACATATACCAGGACTCATGCTCACTTCTCATAAAACTAAACTCTTTGACTTTCTCATCAAAACAAAGTTTCCATCTGCGAGATGCTTGTTTTAATCCATAGATGGATTTCTCAAGCTTACACACTCTATTAGGGTGCTTCTCATCGACAAAACCCTCTGGCTGACTCATGTAAATATTTTCAGCCAACTTCCCATTTAGGAAAGCGGTTTTGACATCCATCTGCCATATTTCATAGTCATGAAACGTAGCTATGGCTAGCATCATGCTTATAGATTTAATCTTCGCTACTGGTGAGAAGGTCTCATCATAGTCAACTCCGGGAGTTTGTGTAAAGCCCTTCGCAACCAATCGCGCCTTATAAGTGTGTACTTTCCCATCCATGTCGGTCTATTTCTTGAAGATCCATTTGCACCCGACCGTCTTACGACCTGGCACATTGCCAACCAAGTTCCAAACTTGATTGTCATACATGGACTGAATCTCGCTGTCCATAGCCTCATTCCATTTCGCAGACTCTAGGCCTGCCATGGCTTTCTTGTAGTTGTTAGGTTCATCCAAATTTATTGGTGTACTATCACTAATAAACGTGTAACCCTCAACAGTTATATGGATACCATAAAACTCAGGTAGAACGCTAACTCTACTAGAACGTCTCAGAGGTAAGGACTCATAAATCGGTTCAATAGGAGTTTCCTCCTCGGGTTGAGTGCCAGTGTTAGAGTTTCCTTCATCGCTTGATTCTTAAAGTTCTTCAATATCAATTTGCCTCCCACTGTCCTCTTGGCATATGAGTTCTCTCTCTCGGAAAACCCTCTCCTCGCAATGAAGACAACATTGTCACTCACTACGAGTTTCAAGCTTGTCCTGAATATCTCGTCTTACGAAAGCCTCACAACCCTAAACCTTGATATGTGCCAACGAGGGAACCTTCCTCGTCCACGTCTCGTGAGGTGTTTTGGCAACCTTCTTAGTTGGGACTAGATTAAGGATATAGGCGGCAGTCTCTAAGGAATACCCTCAAATGAGATAGGTAACGAAGCTCGATTCATCATGGAATCAACGATGTCCAACAAGGTTCGATTGGGCCTCTCAGCCACACCATTTAACTGGGGTGTCCTAGGCAGCGTCAATTGCGAAACAATTCCACATTCCTTAATATAGTCGTGGAACTTGATACTAAGATACTCACCAACTCGATCGGATTGGAGCATCTTTATCTTCCTGCCCACCTGATTCTTCAATTCTTGCTTAAACTCTTTGAACTTTTCAAAGGTTTCTGACTTGTGCTTGATTAAGTAGATATACCCATATCTGTTATAATCATCGGTAAAAGTCACATAGAAGCGATTTGCATCCTTTGTGGTGGATCTAAAGGGTCCACATACATCCATATGTATGAGATCCTATAAACCCTCACCCCTTTCACAAGCACCGGCTAAGGGTGACGTGGTCATCCTTCCAAGCAAACAAGACTCGCACATCTCATCGGACCTAAGGTCAAATGACTCCAAGACTCCATCCTTTTGGAGTTGGGCTATGCATTTCTTGTTGACATGTCCAAGACGACAATTCCCCAAGAAATGCTTCAAAATAGAAAGTACAATTCAAGAAAGCATTAATAGAACCAATTTCATTATTAAACAAAAATCGATAACATTGTTTATACAAACCATGAAAAGAAATAATGTTTCATGTCATTGCTGATGAATAGCAACAATTATTCAACTCTAAACCTAACCCAATACAAAGCACTAAAGAATAAATTCCAATCTTGGTGACAGGCGATGCTTTCCTATTCCCCATGATTAAATTCATCTTCCCATGCTCCACATCCCTACATCTTCTTAGACCCTGCAAAGCAGAACAAATGTGAAAACGAAATCCTGTATCAAGGACCCAAGAAATAGCATGTGATGATTTGTTAGATTGAATAGTGTAAATACCTGGGAAGGTGGGCTTTATCTTCCCATCCTTGATGTCTTGTAGATACTTCGGGTAACTTCGTTTCCAATGCCCTTTGTCGTGACAGTGGAAGCACTCTGCATCCTTAGGATTAGGGAGGGAGTAGAAGAACCACATTTGGTCCCACTAGAAGTGGTTCCATCATGAGACTTTCCCTCGTGGCTCTTAGAAGGATCCTTCCTATTTTTCCGTTTCCCTTGTCCAATTGCCAAGACAGGGGAAGCAGCAGTAGGAGTAGATGCAATAGACTTGCCTTTCAGACTACTCTCAGCAGCTCGCAGGAGGTCTTGAAGCTTGCTTAGAGTGACCTCCTCCTTGTTCATATGATAGGTCATGTGAAACTAATCATAACAATGAGGAAAAGAGTGTAGAATGATATACATGGCCAGCTCTTCGTCGAAATTGACATTCAACTTTAGCAAGCGGTCCACAAACCATTGCATTTTTTGCAAGTGGGCCATGATGGACTCCCCATCCTTCATTTTGGTAGTCATCATCGCGGCGATGATCTCATACTTCTCCTTCCTAGCACTTTGATAGTACCTTTCCATTAAATCTTGGTGCATATCGTATGGATAGTAGTCCTCGTAGGACTTTTGGAGTTCAACAGTCATTGTTGCTAGCATGATGCAATGCACCTTTGTTGCATCCCTTTCCTGAGTTTCATACGCAACAATTTCCTCGGGAGTAGCAATGTTTGGGTTAACCTCCTTCAGCTCCTTATCGAGAACATACTCTTTGTCCTCGTAGCGGGTGACCATTCGAATGTTGTGAATCCAATCATTAAAATTAGATCCATCAAATATCACCGTCCCATGCAAGTTCATGAGTGAGAAAGAGCCAAAAGTGTTGGAGTCAGAAGCATTGTTGTTCGAGGTAAACATCTGAAAAAGAAAAGAGACAAACTTTAGATTAGATAATAATCCCCTATTTAACACCCAAATGAGAAATTAGGGCTAGGATCCGACACAATTATTTACAATTCAGAAGAGGGATGTCGTAATCTAACTGCAAATAATTTGAAGGTAGGTAAATGACGATTTACCAATTTCCACCATGAAAAACGAAAAAGAATATTAAATTTTAAATGTATTGAAATTCCTAGATTCTTTTGAGATTCATTGAACTTTTCAATGGCATGTTTAAATCTCGATATTCCCTTCAAGATTGTGACTGGGATACCGAGGATCACAAACAAGATGTGAATAACCATGCAAATGTGTTTGGTACTCTCGATGTCATTTATCACCTAATCAATGTGTCGGTTAACCACACACGCTTCATCAATCTACAATAAACATCGAGCTACCCTTTGCCACCCTTGCTAGTCCCCAATTAGTGTGCCGGTTAGCCACACATGCTCCACTAACGACTTAGGATTAAATCTTGGGGAGGAGGGTATTTTCGAAAACCCTAGGGTTAACCAACCCTAAAATCGAAAATATGGGGTCAAAGGAAAGGTTTCAAGAAACCCTAACAAAATTCGAAAACTAGGGTTTTGCAACCCTAATTTCAAAAATCCCAGCCCTAGGGTTTATTTTCCATAAACCCCAAATTCATGCTTTTGTATCAAATCTAATTGAAAACAAAACCAAAAGCTCTGATACTACTGTTAGGTTTTATACAAACAATCATATGTGTGCATGCAACCCTAATTGCATCTATGTTTTCACTATTAGACATACAACATATGAACACAAGGAAACCCCTAGAATGCATCTAAAATTTCTTAATACACAAAAATATTAGCATAGATACCTTTGTTGCTATATCGTGATAACAACTATCTCTTGAAGTTCCTTTGTGCTTGAGAACAAGTACCACAAACGTAGTACCACTAATGGCTCACAAACACACAAGAGTGAAATGATGAATATGAGAGAGAGGAGAGAAGGTAGCTACTCTACAAATCATATGTTCTATGGTTTCTCAAGGGTGGGACAATATCTTAAGCCTAGGGGTCTATTTATCCTTGAGGCTAGCTAGGGTTTCAGGGTGGAAACCCTAATCCCCTAGCTTAGGGCCTAAGCAAGTCCATGGACCTCCTTGCCTTAGGCCTTGGACGAAAACTCCTAGATCCTTCTAGGATTTTTTCCCTGTCCCTAATAAGGGTGATCCAAGGGCCCAAAGCCTCAACTATCAAATAATTACAAAACAACCCCTATACTTTTAATCAGTTCCTTTAATCCTAAAATTAATTCCAAAATAATTTCTAATTAAATACTAATTAATAATATGATTCCAAATTAATATATTATTCTTATAATATATTAAAAAATTATATTTATGTCCCAATTTATTATTGTTAACAATAAATCAGCCTCTCTCCTTAATAGTCATCGTGTCCAGTTACCAGTGTGAAGGCAACCCAAAAGGACCATGCTACTATTGGGTCAAGCACATCCCAATTATAGTTATGGGCTTAGACACCTAATCCAACAGTCTTAACAAAATTGGTATAATTGGTTGAATAATAGTAAAGTCCTTGTTGGGTTTCCCTCATAACCAGGAAATGGCCTAGATTGATAATAAGAGAGAGATAAATAATTTGTTAATATATTGGATAAATATATTAATTAGAAATAGAAGTAATTAATTAAGAATTAATAAAAGTTAATTTAATTAATTTTTTTGGATTAATTAGAATTATTTAATGGGTCTAAGGGTTAGAGTGTAATTGTTCAGAATTTGAACAAGAAAGCATCCTAGAACCTCCATAGGAGGGGACAGTTTAAGGTAACCTTCTAAGGCTTCTGGAAGCCTCATTGGTTGATAAGGAAAGTAAATTTGATATGCATAACAATATTATTATTTTGAATTCAAATTAGGGTTTCTTACAACTATAAATAAGGACCTCTATAAGAATCAAGAACCTTATACAAACATAAGGAAAATTCAAAATTCTCATCTACCTTCTCTTATATTTGATCCTAGCGGTTTTCTAGGGTTTAGGTATGATTCATTGAAGACTTCCACATTATTGGGCTAATATTCCAAGAAGAGGTCTTTAAAGTACATTTCTATTTGCGATAAAAGTAATAAGGTATGTGGTGCAAACCATTGTGATTTTCTATTTTGCTAGAGTTGTTAAGAAGTTTCAAAGTAGGTTGCTATTATGAGAAAATCCATAGAATTTTATAGTGTAACATCTCTATTCCAGGTATTTTACATTTTAACCCCTGATATGAGCATTATTTGCAAAATTTGTCTCAATGGCATTTTTGTAATTTTTGGAAGTTGCTTGCGTACACTTGGCATACCTAAATCTCTGTTGGGCGTACGTGGCCAGGGCCAAACCCTATTTTATAGGGTTTGACCCTATTTAAACATCCTTAACTCTTGTAACCTTGCTCATTTATTGGCCTCCACCTCTATATTCGACATTAGCAAACCCTAATCCATTTTTTAGCATTCTTGAGCCATTAGTGTGTGTTTTGGTGCTCATGGAGGAAGGAGAAGGAAAGAAGAACATCTTGGAAGCTTGGAGCAATATTGGATTTGGAAGTTGTACAACCTCCTCCATCTCCAGAAGGTATAAGTTTTATACCTTGATGCTTATTTGGTTAGATCTAGCTTTTATGATACTATTATGTGCTTTTTTCCACAAAAAATGGTGTTCTTGAGTATGCCATGTTCTAGATAAAATGGATTTCCTTTTCAAATGTTTTGGTGTGTCTTAGGTCATAAAAATGCAATCTTGGTCATTAGTTTCCTTCCATGCATTCGCTATGATGTCTTAACGAGTTAAGAAGTCAAGGTTTTTGGTATTAAGCACTTTATAGCCATGCAAGATCATAAAAACTACTAGAAAAACAGCCTTTTACGACGCCCAATGCGTTTCGTAAAATGCTCAAATGACGCGCAAATGCGTGTCAAGGAAGGCTCTGTCATAACGAGACACGACACGCTTTTGCGTGTTGTCTATTTACGACGTGCATTTACGACACGCATTTATGACACGCATTTACTCAGCACGGTTATGACACACAATGTGTATCAAGGAAGGCCCTGTCATAAAGGAAGACGACACGCATTTGCATGTCGTAACCTTACGACCCGCGTGTTTATGACACGCAATGCGTATCATGGAAGCCCCTGTCGTAAACGAAGACGACATGCATTTTTGCGTGTCATAATTTTAAATTTTTTTTAAAATTATATATTTTTGATAGATTTACTCATTTTTAAATTAAATAACACATTAAAAGTATCATAATACAAAAAAATATCATAAACAATAAACATATTTCATTGCACTAATATGTCAAATACAAATAATCATTCCAATAGTAAGTAAATGTAACACATTGCTAACATTGCATAATATTTATTATAGAAAACAAAACATGTACAACATTAAAAGAAACCCATGACTAAATTCTCCTTTGACAGTCTCCTTTGACAATTTCCTTTCTAAAAGAATAACCTGAATGCAGGAACTTTGAGACGCTGAAGGGCATGGAAGGAGGTTGCTAGAGCTGCCAGAACCTGCAAACGGAAAATCGGTAACTTAACATGCAATACAATACAACATTAAAATATTTCTTTGGATCATTTTGTAAATAGGATTTATTCTTTACTTTGCCTCTGCTAAATTTTATTAGTCATCAACCAAATTATATTATGTACAAAGATAAACATAAATTAGATGAAGCTATCAACATTAAAATTTTATTGATCAAGGAACGCAAAAAAAATCCACTAGAATGAATAGATAACAAAAGGCAACTTTTGTAACTACCTGTTGGTCAAAGATTTTAGCTCTGGCAAGTCAACAGGAAGTAGGTGTGCATCTGAGGAAAATGAAGAAAATCATTATGAGAAATGGCAAATATGCAATTTAGACAACAATAAAGGATGGTGATATACAAAGCCCAATTCCAAAGAAGAAACATAAATCTAACATTAATATCAAAAGGTATTAAACTCTAGCAACTTCAGATCAAATACAAGCACAGATAGAAATATGCCACTTTGAGTAAAATCAGTGTAAGTAAAGACTAAAGAGAAGATAACAACGCATACCAAGTGATGGAGGCTTTGTTGCAAAGTGAACAAAACCTAATGTTAAAGATTCAGAGAAAGCAATAAGAATCATTCGCCCATTAGGATCCCATGCTGCTCCCTACATATATAGCAATTACCAAAACATCTAAACAAATCAAAGATCAAGGAGATAAATCACTTAGCTGCAGGCTACAGTGGAAAAACATGCTTTAGAATATTTAAAATACTACAACAATTTTACATGACATATATACATGCACCAGACCAATACTGTATAATGTATATGCAACAAAAACTAAGGGAAATAAATACTAACCGTGACAAAGCCACTTGTTGAAGACCACAGTTCTGATGCCCACACCTGTACAAATACCCACAACAAGAATTTGTTTATATCAAGCTCAATATATGAAGAAAGATCATCTTTTTAACATAATGTTGGCATCATGTTTATACTCTAGTAGAATTAAACTCAATTACCCATCTCTTTCTCTGGAGGTTGCTTAGTGCCCAAGGTTTTCAAGGCATTGGCAAAAGGGTTCTGATGCACAAAATCTGTCTATAAAAAGAAAAAGACGAAAATGGACATAAGGTATGATTATGTACATTCAACAGTGAGCAAAAATAGAAGCAAAAAACACTTACCTTAGAAGGTGTTGGATTGAAGCCATCATCTCTCTCTAGAAATCACAAAATTTATGGCTCAAAACATATTGATAATGAAAAGAAGAGAAAATTTTAAAAGAGAGAGAGAAGATTGGATATACCAATAAAGCGTTTAACTCTCATGCAACTTCTCTTCAAAACTTGTGTTCTATGCCCTTGTCTTTGTCTAAAATCCATGAATGGAAACCATGCCTAATTCAAAGGTAGATTTATTAAATTTTTAAATGTTATTCTTAAAGTTGTCATAAGTTATCATTCCTCTCAACTCACCCAACGAGCATCTGGAAGTAAACGACCAAGTCGTCTACAAGAAACATGACTAAAACTTCCAAAATCTTCTTTGTACCCATATCCCTCTTCTTTTAAAGTTTCTAGAATGTTTAGAATTCTCTCCTTGCCCTGTTATTTAAAGTGTCAGGGGAAAAAAGTCACAAAGTACTAGAAAGTAACTATATTTATTGAAGAGTATCATGTGAACTTGTATGAAGTACATATATTCATATATACATGCAAGATTCTACACAGTACCTCTTTAACGGAATGGTGTTATTTTTGTAATCCAATAATACAAAATGGAACCTGAAATTCGATTGGCATTATTGTTCTTCCTTTCTTGGACAATTCATCACACTGTAAAAAGGAATGTTGTTATTTTTTTAATCCAATAATTCAAATTATATCATCCATGTTTTATGTATAAGCCAAGAAACCTGGATATATGGAAAGTAGGGCATTTATGTCTTTTGACAGACCAATCCCTGTCCATCTAGGTAATACAAGTATTTATTAGTTTAAACAATCAGTTTAAATAATTGATCAACTAATAGAGATAAGAGTAAGACACTTACATGGTGGAATCTATAGCAAATGCATTCTGGAAGAAAATGGACATTTGCAGCTTCACCCCATATTAAATAGTATAGTGAAACCAAGAAAAGATTCCTGTCCTTGTTAATGGCTTGTATAATATTGAAAGCAACTTTCACAATTAGCACAGCATGAGAAACGATGATTTTTATTTATAAAAAGTGATAACAGGGGATAGAAGTCACCTGTTCCAAACAAGACGTATACGCAAATATTTGCATCATTTGAAGTAATTATCAAGAACATTTAGGAACACTTCCATAATAGCTTTCTCATCTAGTTTCTAAGAAAATTATGAATGACACGTTAGCAACTTTCCATTACTAATAGTGTATAAACTATAGCCACAAAAAAATATACTTACTGGATCAGCTTCTGATAGTATGGCAATTCGTGATTGTGCATTTGCTAAAGAGAGAACAATATTCTCACGTTGATTCCTGATATTGTCTTTTTGCATACATAATATCACCATCAGTAAACAAAGTTGAATTGAACTGAAGGAAAAAGATGAAGCACGAGAAGCTTTTTTGTTGATTTTCAAATGAATAGTGGAGAATATATATTACAAATTAAACTAGTGTAAACCGTTACACAACTGGAAACACAAATTTGTCAAGCTGACAATCATAATATCTTTTTTTCTTTTGTTAGGTGGTCATATTGCCTGGATGATATAAAGGGAGAAGTGAAAGATGCTAAGAGGTGCTTATATGCATTACTTGCTCACCAACTATGTGTATCTATGATGAATTTTCTGCATGTGCCTTTCAAATTATCGAGAAATGAAACTCAACAAAGTATGTGTGTGTGTGTGTGTGTATATATATATATATATATATATATATATATATATATATATATTACAACTTCCATGGATTTTAAAAATGAAAGAATGGTTTACTTCTTTTGAGAGTAGGATGTTACAACGCATTCACTCATCCAAGTAAATGAGACAACACGAGTGATATGTTCACAACTCCCACGTCTAATTACTTAGACACATCAAAAGTCTACAAAGAACTACGATATGCAAACATAAATTCTAAAACAAAGTTTAAATATGAAAGAATCCAAACCTAAAAATCAAACACAAATTCGAGAAGATCAAACTTGTCTAAGTTACGTTGTGCATGAACCTCAAAATTAGGTGGAAGCCTAGGGAACTCTTCATGCTAACTAAGTGCAGATATTGCAGCTCTGACCTGAGAACCAAAATATGAGAAGAATCCTTATTCAGTAAGGTCAAGAATCAAAGTGCATACAAGCATAGCTCTTCACAAGGAAGAAAGGTACAACTAAAACAATCATTTAACTTACTTCTGGATAGAACCCAATAGCATTTGTCAAAGATGGTGCATCAAATGGAACAATGTTGTAAGGTGTTAGATCCCCTTACAATCCTTTATCAGTTTTCTTTAACCTTTTTATCTGGAATAAATATATAAACAAAGAAATGATAAGAAAAAGGGAAAAAATAATAAGATAATATGATTTAGATAGTTCCCAACTCGCATCAAGAAGTTCATGATATTCAAGAGTCCATCGCATAGAAACTCTTAACACTAAAGTCAATCTAATAACCAGCTATGAATATTGGAGATGCCTTTAAAGTTTATAAAGAGATTCTTAATCTAAAGAGCAAAGTAAAACAATGTGAAGACAAATCAACAAGAATAATGATTTCTCAGTGGCAACTGTAGAATACTTTGAGATTCAGTTAACCAACTTTTAGATGGTACAAGGATATTGTTAACTCATAGGCAGGCTGGGAGAAGAAATACCTCTTCTGTAATATATATGCCAACTCCATCATGTGCAGAATCTTTGCTAAGGATTTCCATTACCTCAACAAGAGCTCTTAATGTGGTAAATACTTTTGTAGTTTCTTGAGATCACCACCCTAAACTGAAATTCATATAAACAATTCTAATGAGGATTTAATTTTCACAAGTGACATTATTGTATTTATCGTAACTCAAAAAGTGGTATTTTTAGGGCCAAAAGATAGAGTGTACTTACCCTCCCATATAAGATCTGAAAGTTCCAGATTCAAGCATTCTTTGTTCCTCTCTCTGGATTTCATCAACTCTATGCACTCGTTTGTAACGCTGATAGAAATCCCACGGGTTTTGAGCATCACGATTACGATCTATTCGCCCTCCATCTTTTTTGGTTAGTTTAAACTATTAGAAAAACAGAGAAATGAATAAAAGAGAGAGAGAGAACGAAGCGTATGAATAAGGATATAAATCCGGTTTCAAATTCCCAAAAACGGAGAATTTCAGTGACGATGATCCATCGGAAGTGGGTTAAAGAGACAGAAATCAAACCTTGAATTGAGGTACCGACCACAGTTGCATTTTATTTTACTGAGAAAACCCACCATCACTGAAGGAACCGAACGTGGTGGTACCGACTGATCGAAAGTGGCGGTTACCTTGGTGGACTTAAGGAAGCTGATGAATAGTACCATAGAGAAGCTAGAGCAGTAGAACCATCAAGAAAGAAAGATAAACAAAGAGATAGTATTAGAGAAGGGAGATAAGGCGGTGGAGAAGAACCGAGAAGCATCGATCTGAGACAAATGCAAGGATGAAAATCATGATTATATGTAAGTGGGAAATAAAAGCCCTAGTTGTTGGTAGCGTGATCTTCAGGAATGAACATGAGCAGAGATGGTCTCGTGATTAGGGTTTCCAAAGAGAGAGGGAAGAAGAGAATGAAGGGAGATCTTGAAGCTGGGTATTTAAAAAATTTAGAACACGCATTTTGAATAAAAATATAAAGCGATATTAAAAGAGAGGACGCACATTTTACAAAAAGTGACCTCCGTGTTTTTTATTTTTTTACATGAGACACTAATTTAAGGGCACGCAATAATGCGCGGCCTAAATCCTTAAATATTTTGAAGAGATGATACTTTTTTAATGTCACTCTCTTTTGCGTAATATAAATCTCCGAGTGTCGTGTTTTGTGCGTCGTAAAAGGGTCTTTTTCTTGTAGTGAAAGTTGGAAACTTTATAATTAAGAACATCATTTAAGGACTAGATCTTGATTTCAGACGGAAGTGCTTAATGGAATAAGCACTTACCAGAAAAGGTGGATCGCAGACACGTACGTTGGGTGTACCAAATGGTATGTTGCACCTATGCCGTCAACATCCCACAATCTTATCATGGCTCTAGTTCGTCTCGCGTATAAGATGAGTAGGCCCAATGTACTTAAATGAGTTGACTCGGTTGACTTCTTTAACTTTTGACCTTGAAAATGATTTCGACCAATTTTGACCTAAGGGTATTTTGGGTATTTTGAATTGTATTGAGACTGGCCGGTATCTGCTATTCAGGTGACTTGTTGAGCTGATATTCGGAGTAAGGTCTTGTTTAGCTATCTTTCCAGTCTGAGAGGTAAAATTTCCTCATTGTAATTATAGGTCGAAGGCACCAAGGCCGGCCCACTGGATTTTATATCCTAATATATAGGATTATTAGTATGTTGAGTATGTGTTAAATCGGTAGATTGTATGATTTCTTGTGTTCAATGAGTCTGCTTTAGATTGGTATATATGTATGATTACTTGTTACTAGTTATTGATTGTTATGGTATATGTTGACATGTTATGGTTTGTTGGGTTGAGGCGATCCTACTTTGTGTTGAAGGTCAAGATACCCGAGCAGTCCGGATAGGCTGTAGACCCTGTGCGGTGATCCAGTCAGGTTAAAGGCCCAAAGAGAGGTCCAGATAGGCTGTAGGCCGGCATGGTGGTCCAGTCGGGTTGAAGGCTCATGTACGCATGTAGTTATCTATTTGGTTGTATGTGGTACTTTGGGGGAACTCACTAAGCTTTGGCTTATAATTTTAGTTTATTGTTTAAAGTATTTTAGATGATTGTAAGAAAGCAAAAGCGTGATCGTGCACACATCCTTTTGATTTTAAGATTCTGGATTTATGGGATACTTTGATTTTAGTTATTACTCTTGGAAACACTATTTTTTAAATAATTATGATCTATGGGTTGGTTTTGAAAAATTGAAAATTTTGCCATGATTGTTAGGATGTTACAAGTTGGTAGTAGAGCCTTACTTTGAGAGAATTGGTTGAGCAATCGTTCAAATCCAAAATCAAACTAAGGATTTGTAAAAGTTCTCAAAATGATTTTCAAAAATTGTTTTAAAAAGTAACCAAGGAAGGACAAGATGTGTGTAATCATCCAGAGCAAGAAGTATACCCCAAGTTACCACACTGTTATTGTTATTAATGATTGTGATAAAACTGCATGCTAGAGGTAGGCTAGGGATCTTCAAGGATTGCGTAATAGGATTGTGTGTTGTATGATGCCTGATAGCCTAAGAGGATTTCTTGTATGTTAGATGAAATTGACATCATTACTGTAGTTTCTTAGTGCGCATTATAGTTGTAAATAACTAAGATTCTATAGCCTGAAAATGTTTGACTTAGCCTTATTTTCTGTTCTTATATTATTAAGCGCTTAGGGTAGAATCAAGTATTCAACTGTCTATAGGATCCAACGTTATGTATGACTACCTTTCATGAGTGGCTATAGGGTTGGTGGAAGTTTCAGGAGTGAGTATGTGTATGTAGCAGGCCTGTTAAAGGAATGATTAGCTATCGTCGATATAGTGAGGATAGGATGTATTCGTATCCTAGTTGTGAATTTTTTATGGGGTAGTTTGTGATGATCCTTGGGAGAAATATGGGTAAGTGTGGAAGGTAGTATGGGCTCGTACTACTGGAAGCACGAGACCTATACGCGTAACAAGGGAGTCACAAACCCCTAGGATTTAGCCTCTTTGTACTAATTGTATGGTGTGAAACATAGCATTTTTTGATGTATTTTTGGGTTCATCTTCAGTATGGTGTACAAGAGAGGATCCGGTTCCATAGTGGTTGGCTAGGATAGACCAAGATTGATAGATAACACCATCCATGAATTGATTTCTACTAAGGTAGTTGTTGTTGTCCGAGGTACCATCCCTGAGGTCTTTGGGTCTATCAAAACCACTCTGATTGAGCTATTTGATGAGCAGTACGTCGTCGTTACTAGGGTTATTGCTACTGCAACTGTCGCTTCTACAGGAGGTCAGGGAGGAGGTTCATTTGGTGACTGGCTCATACACCCCCAAGCGGAGGGTTGTTGTTGCATGGGAGCAATTCTCAGAGATGTTCCGTTCATGGTTTGTTCCCATGGTAGAGAGGAAGAGATTGGCCCATGAGTACTTGGATCTGAGACAGAAGATTGAGATGGTGACAAAGATCACCAAGATGGTCATGTAGAGGGCTCTTTTCTGCCCTGAATTTGTAGCTTCTGAGCAAGCCCAAATGACTCGGTACTTGAGCATGCTCAAGATGGATATCGGCAGTTTATGACTACCCAGCAATACAGTACCCTTGCTGAGCTTCAGGGCGCCACAAGGAGGCGGGAAGATTGAGATAGAGACCAATTTGAGGGAGCAGCATCAGGTTCTGGTTCACTCCCAGCCTGCAGCGAAGTCGTTCAAGCCCCCTGATTCATGATCAGGAGGACAAAAGGGCTGCACTTGTGGCAAGTGCGGCAAGATTCATGATGGAGTTTGTCGATCTTCTTTTTTCGGGAAGCCACAAATATGGCAAGGAGGGGCACTATGTGAGGGAATGTTTCCAGCAGGGCCTAATGCCGAGTACCTAGATTTTTTGCTATTGTGATCAGGTGTGTCTTGTGAAGAACCATTTTCCCTTGCTTACTGCTAGGCCGGTGCAGTCTCCAACCCCAACTACTTTGCGGATCACGAATGGACACCATGGTAGGATGGAGCCCCCGAGGGCTCGTGGTCGTGCTTTCCAGCTCACAGCAGAGGAGGCTACGGCGGCATCGGACGTCGTTACTGGTATGTTTTTATTTATTATTATGTTGACTACTTTTTGGGTATGCTTATATTTACGATTATGTTGGGTACCTCCTTCGTGAACTCCTTGCCAACTCTAGTGATTTTTGACTTGGGTGCGAGTTGGTATTTTGTATCTCAGTCTTTCATCAAGAGTTTTGATATTATTCTGGGAGATTTGGAGTGTCAGTTGCAGGTTTCTAATGCCAATGAACATGGGATTTCTACATCGAGCACTTATCGGGGTTATGTCTTAAATATTTTTGGGGTGACTTATCCAATTGGTTTGATCCCTATACCCATTGGGGATGTATGCGTGATTGTAGGGATGGGACCGGTTGAGTAGGTTCAGTGCGATGATTTACTGCGAGAGGCAGCGGGCGATAGTTCGAATCCTAAGTGGGGGAGACCTTGTTATTTATGGAGAGGGTACCAAGATAGGATCAGCCTTTTGTTTTGTTGCAAGGGCTGGTCAGTATCTACAACATGGATGTATGGGTTATCTCGCATATGTGGTTGACACTCGGGTTGGGAAGGAGGTTTCAGTTTTGGATATACCTATAGTTTGAGAGTTCCCTGATGTGTTTCCGGAGGAATTACCCGGTGTGCCTCCTGAGAGGCAGGCGGAGTTCATGATCGATTTATTCTGCGGTATCGCCCTGGTTACTAAGGTACCATACTGTTTGGCACCACCGGACATGTAGGAGTTGTCCTCTCGGCTTTAGGAGCTATTTGGCAAGCAGTTTGTTAGACCGAGCAGTTCGTCGTTTGGAGAATCAATCTTGTTCGTGATTACCGGGAGTTTAACAAGTTGACGGTTAAGAACCGTTATCCACTTCCACAGATTGATGACCTCTTCGATCAGTTTCAAGGTGCGTCTTGGTTTTCAAATATCGATTTGAGGTCGTGATATCATCAGATGAGGGTTAGAGAGGAGGACGTGGAGAGGACTGTGTTTTAGATTCATTATGGTCATTATGAGTTCGTGGTGATGCCGTTTGGACTCACTAGTGCACCGGAAGCATTCATGGATTTGCTGAATCGAGTGTGCAGGCCGATGCACAATCTTTTAGTCATTGTTTTCATTGATGATATCCTAGTCTATTCCAAGACCAGGGAGCAGCAAGAGGATCACTTTTGAGAGCTTCTGGGAGTTTTGAGGTGGGAACGACTATATGCCAAGTTCTCAAAGTGTGAGTTTTGGTTACGGGATGTCCAGTTCTTGGGAAACCTTGTTAACCAAAATGCAATTTTGTCGACCCGGCCAAGATCGAGGCGGTTATGAAGTGGGAGGTTCCAAAGTCTCCCTCAGAGATCAAGAGTTTTCTATGATTAGAAGGTTATTAACGGAGATTTATTCATGATAACTCGAAGATTGTTGTACCCATCACTCGTCTGACGAGGTAGGGCATGGATTTCCACTGGGGTGCTAAGCAGCAGGCTGCATTCAAGACTCTGAGGCGAAAGTTAAGTGACACCCCAGTGTTGACCCTCCATGAGGGTGTTGAGGATTTTGTGGTATTTTTGATGCATCCATTACTAGCCTGGGGGTAGTTCTTATGTAGTAAGGGAGAGTGGTGTATACTCTCAAGATTTGATGGCATTATTTGTATGGGGTCCAGTGTCCGATCTACTGTTGGGTTATGAGCATTCTAACACTCCTATGGTGTACATGCAACCCTATAAACCTTGGATCTATGTTTTCACTATCATACATGCGAATAAGAACTTTCCAAGGCTTTAATCCTAACTAGCATATTATGAAGCTCTTATACTACAAAGTACTAGTTGGATGACATACCTTTTGATGTAGCTTGATGTCTTCAAGCTTTAAGAGCTTAGCCCCAATAGTGTGGAAGCCTCAAGTGGAATCACAAATCACCAAAACACCTTGGAAGACTTTGAGAATAAGAATACTTTGGTTCCTTCTGGTGAAATCGGCTAGCCCTCTTAGTGTACCCACACTAGTGCCAATTTTACCAACCAAGGACATCTTTATATAGTGTGGAGACTAGGGTTAAACCCATGACCTTTCATTTCATATGATCCATGGGTTAAACCCTCCATGGACTATCCATGAAAGCTTAGCCCAACCTAAATGAACTTGGCCCATTCCATATATATAAGAGTCCATATTTAATTAGTTCATTTTGATCACTTAATTAATTCTAAATTAAGTCTTGATCAATACTAATTAAATAACATGATTCCATATTAATATATTAGAACTTATAATATATTAATATAAATCATAAATATACAATTCTCAAAAGACTGTCCTTATAAATTGTGTCGGTGAAGTGCAACCCAAATGGACCATGTCGGGTCGGGTCAAGTACGTACCAAATATAGTTATGGAATTGGACATCAATCCAACAGTCTCCCACTTAGATAAGTCTAAAACTATTATTGAGTGTGACTTCAAAACCTAACTGGCAATCGTAGGTCTTAAAGCCGCTGTCGAACTCTGATCTTGTCAACGAACTCTGACCTTTGTCAATGACTTGTCCATTACATAAGGGATCATATATTCCTACATTCTAGATATCATATGGACTGAGACATGGATTAAATTCATTCTCTCTGTCCATTTGTTGTTTCCCGATTTCCGATTTATGACGACTGACTGATTAAACAATTCAAATCAGTCTTGGCTTAGCCAAGCACTCACATGTATCATCATTAAATCATCGAAGGGCCCACATATATCGCTTTTATCCCGAATGTAAAAGGAATGGATAAACTTCGACTCATATGGCTTATTCTACTACTTGTTGAATCATACACAAAGGCACGTTTTATAACATCGAGTTACCAATGCGTTTTCGTGCAGTCAATGTACTATCAACTCATAGTAACAACTCATATCTCTAGGTTTGAAGAATATAAGATATTATCGTCTCATGATCACTCGTGATAAAATCCATGAAGTGATTCAAATGAGCGCGGGTTGACTCCAATACTCAGAACTTATGAGCACTCATGAGTGTCGTAGCACAACTTTGTCCACTAACTTAGACCTCTACAAGCCAACCCATGACAGTCTTGATTCATATCTACTTCCAACATATGACCGACTGTGGATGGTTTGAATAACTTAGTCATTTCGGAAGAAAAACCTAGTTATTATGGAAGTCAAAAAATGCGAAGTGAAACACAAGAATAAATTAATCAAATATGGTATCAAACCCTATGAATATAAATAAACCACTTTTATTTATCACCATACTAATTACTCATTATTTATTGTTTCGGTTTTATCAAATTTATACTTGAATTAAAAAACACTGGGTGTCCCATGCTCCAAGCATGTACACTATGTTTTCTAAACAATAGCTTTGCCATACACCAACTATGAACTCTATGTTTCTCTATGATCCTTTTCTTTGTGAGTTAGATCAACTGAACATAATTTCAATGATTCTCTTTTCACACTCCCGATTCCTTGTCCAAATTCCTATCATTTATCGAAATCTGTTTAGATTTTAAACTTGTATGCATTGCTCCTCTTGTAATGATTATGCACAAAGCCACAAAGGCTTGGCAACAATCATTACAGAGTATTCCAATGGAGAAGAATTCCATGGAAACGATGTCTCAAATTCAAAGCGCATTGCTTTGAACATGCTTTTTGCATTAAGTTTCTTTAACCTTACACATATTGCTTCCACCTATGAAGACAACTCTATATTCTCATTTTGACTATCACTTCTGAACAAGAGTTACCTCTTTTCAGACTATGTCAATATGGTCCTTTCAATATTAACAGTATACTTCCAACTTTCCTTGAGCAACCAATCTTTGGTAAGCCATAGATTATCCTCGACAATTGCTTAATCACTTTAGTCTTATCAAATTCTAGACATTCTTCCCCTTAATGCCCCAAGGCATTTGGAAAATTCAGAAAGGATAAATATTATAGCACATGTAATTGATCTTGTACCCAAAGTAAATGGGACACGATTCATGATGTTTCACATAAAGTCATGGTTCTAGATAGTCTTTTTCCATAATAATTTTTGTTTGCCATATTCTCAAAATTTGACTATGAAAAGGGATGTCGTAATCATAATCGATTTTTGAGAACGCAATATATAGAATTTTTTTAAGTTGAACCAATCCAACATGAAATTCATATATATATATATATATATATATATATATATATATATAAGCTCTTTAGAATGATTATAAACTCAATCTAAGCTTTAAGCTTTTTAGAATTGAAATGAAGTATAATTTCCTCTCCCTTAATTATAGCAAAACAACTTTTTCAACCCCTGCAACCTCACGAATTGTAACTTTTGTTTTCTATAATTAACATTGCTAACTTGAAATTGTTACCATAATTATCATGCTCCCACTAACATGATGATTATTAGCATAACACTTATGCTCCTACTAGCTTTGACATGTATCTAGAAAACAGTTGAACCTCTAGAAGTCAATACATTATTGACATTCTTACCAAAGTTCATATTTCTGATACTAGATTGCTTTGATAAGACTTTATCAAAATCATACACCTTATCCTAGATAGCTCACAGGTGTGTCTTAAACAATTTCAGAACTATGAAAAGGGATGTCGTAATTGTTGGATTAGTTTCTAAGTCCATAACTATTTTGGTATGTACTTGACCCGATGGTGCATGGTCCTTTTGGGTTGCCTTCACCAAAGCAACTTGATAGGATGAATTATGAAGAGAAAGGATTAAATTTGATTTATTAATATATTATGGGAATAATATATTAAAGGAGAAATCATATTGTTTAAGTAATATTAGTCAATAATTAATTAGTAAGTAGTTTTGTGACTAAAAGAGATTAATTAAACTTAAGGGACTGGAATTGTAATTATAAGATAATTGCAATTTGGGCCATGGATTGCCTCGTATTAAGGAATGGACGAATTCTATGGGGAAACCCATAAGGAAATCGTTCAAGGCCCTAATTAAAGGAGTCCATGGGTTGCTTAGGGCTTAAGCATCCAAATTAGGGTTTCCTTGTTAAATAACCCTAATAGCCTCCTATATATAGATCCCTTAAGGACCAAAAACGTGGCTAAGACTCCTCTAGGGTTTGTAGACATTTTTGGGCAGCCTCCATCCTCTCTCCTCTTCATCCTCTTGCTTATGGTGTTTGTGAACCATTAGAGGAGTGACAATTGTGACTCTAAGCTTTCTAAAGTCAATACAAGGAGATTTGGGATTGTTATTGCTACATAACAATCAAGGTAACATCTTAAACCTATTCTCATGTTAATATGATTACTTGAATGCTAGAATTAGGTTTATAGTCTTGGATAACTTGCATGTACAATAGAGAAACCTAGATCCAAGCATTAGGGTTTGTATGAGCACATAGGATGTTCTTAGGACCAAAACCCATCAGTGGTATCAGAGCCTAGACTGGTTTCTATTGTATTGATGCATTATATGTTTGAAAATTTTGATTTTTTGGTTTCTGGAGGCTGAACTCGCCGAGTCAATAGCTGAACTCGCTGAATCCATGCTGACTCGATGAGTCCATGCTTGACTCGACGAGTCAACTCGTCAGATGGAGCAAACTTCGGGATTTCTTCCTGTTTTTGCTTCAGGATAGTTGCCTTATCATATTAGATCAATATAAATCCGATTTTATGATATATTTGACTATATTATTGATCTAATTGAAGATATTTATCAATTAATAAAATATTTGTTTCCTTATGTGATAATTGATTAATTATTTTGATTAAATTGGTAAATTGTTTTGCAAGAAATCATTAAATAAATCAAATATGGATAATTATGTGATTAAATGTTAATCTAGATTATTTGTTATTTGAACCTTGTGCTTTGAAAAGTTTCATATTTTCCCTTTTAGGTTTTATAGTTTAAATTTGAACCCAAATAGTTTAGTTGTTTTGAAATTTAAATAGTTGAAACCCTAATGTCTTGAAAAAGGTTTCAAAACTTGTCCTCAAGTTTTGGAATTTAAATTTTGATAAATAGTTTAATTTTGATGAATATTTAAATTCTAAACCCTAATGTTTTGAAATGTTTCAAAACTTGCCCTCAAGTTTTGGAATTTAAAAGTTGATTAAAAGTTTAATTAGGAATGTTAAATTCTAAAACCCTAGTAGTGTTTTGAAAAGTTCAAATCACTCCCTTATGGTTTTATTAATTAATTAAGGTGTATAGTTAAAAGAGGTTTAATAAATCCATAAAAGTTTAGGTTAAATATTTAATTGAATTAAAAGTATAATTGTTAAATTAAACCACCTACTATTTTAAAAGTGTAAAATACACCCTATACTATATATATATAACATTAAAAGTCTAACATTATGTATATGTATGAGTAAAAGTCAGTCTTACCGTTAGTAGGCCTCATTCACGAAGCTGGTCTATAAGGGGTGTTTAAGGAAATCGCCTATATAATGGTGATTGAATGGGTATCCACTCTTACCCACCACACTCTTGACTAGTGGAGGGTCGTTAGCCGAACGGGTAGGATAGGATGAAACCTTCCATTATAAGTATAATGAATTACTAAAGTAACTAAATGTTTTTCAAATTCCCAATCTTAGTTACTTAGGCAAAGTGAATTGATGCAATTCCATGAAATTACACTTTGTGCCCTTGCAAAGACGTTAGTGGAGCGTGTGTGGTTTACCGGCACACTAAACGGTTCTAAGCAAAGGTAGCAAAGGGTGACTCAATGTTTGTCATAGTTCGGTGGAGCGTGTTTGGTTTATCGACACATCGAATAGATGACTATAACATGTGAGGGCACCATGTAAGTTTGCATGGTTAATCACACCCGCTTTGTGATCCTCGGCATCCCAGTCACAAACTAGAGGGGCATATCGAGATTTAAACATGCCATTGAAAGTTCAATGAATCTCAAAGGATCTAGGAGTTTTCATAGATTTCAAACTTAAAATTTATTTTTCGTTTTTCATGGTGGAAATTAGTGAATCGTCATTCACTTACCTTCAAATGTTCTGCAATTTGGGTTACGGCATCCCTCTCCCAAGTTGTAGAATATTGTGTTGGGTCCTAGCCTTAGTATCTCATTTGGGTGATTTACTAAGGACTCAATCAATCAACTAACTTGAATTCGTTTTCTCCCGTTTTGTAGATGTCAAAGTTCGACAACTATGGTCTTCCCAAATCCCGTGGAACAAGCTTTCCACATGAAGATGATATTCCACGATTCGATCGAGGAACAAGAAATCATGCTTCACTTCCTCCACCTCCTCCAATTATTCTCCCTAACCCACAAGTTCAAAGGCTTGAAAAGTTAAAGATCACTCAAGCCCTTTTGGCAAGTAAACATAAAGAAGGAAAGTCGGTGTGTGCACACGTCCTAGGGATGAAGTCACACATTGATAGGTTAATAATGTCGGGATCCATTGTCTGTGAGGAAATGGATGTTGATTGGGTTCTTCAGTCACTTCCTAACTCATATAGTGAGTTCGTAAGAGAGTACTATATGATGAAACGCGACGTGACCCTTATAGATCTCACCCATATGCTTATTGATGCTGAATCAGAAATGTTTTGGCGCAATGGAAAAGCAAAGTTGATTGGTGAATCTGCCTTCAAGACCTCTATGGATATAGACAATGACAACGAAAGACATGATATGATCGAAAAGTTTGATCATAAGAGAAAGGCAATGTCTGAAGTAGTTCCATGTCATGTTCCAAAAGAGTCAATTTGCTTTTATTGCCAAGAGAAAGGGCATTGGAGACGAAGCTGCCCCATTTACCTAAGAGATCTAAGAGATGGGAGAGTCAAAGCGTATGGCTCTAATATAGGTAAAATCCATTAACTAACTCTTTTGATCTTCTATTCTAGATTCTTAATACATAATGTGATAAGATTACAATTGATGTTTTGTAGGATCAAAGAAAAGAAAGGAAGCTTAAGGGAAGAAGTGAGCAGAATCTAACCGTGAAGGAATGGATTTCGATCGCATTTCTCGAAGATTAGATTATTGAGCTACTACTTAGAGTTAGAATTAGATTGCTAAGAAAGATGTATTAGCATAGTTTTTCAATGAATTGCATTGTAAGGACAAATTTTTCCGCAATAAAATAAATTTTGATTTTATATTATTTATTTATCCTTGCAATGGCGTATATGAAAAATTGATGCTTGAATGTTTCTATTATTAGCAATAATGGATTTGGTTCTTATTATGTTATTTGTGGAAATGTCAAAGAATTTACCGATTAAGGAAAGTTTCTCATCACCCAAGTTTCAATTGGACAGAAACTTGGAATCATGCAACTTGGTTGCACGATGAATGAGAAATTTTATATTTGAAAATTAGACTAATTCATTGACAAAGTGTCAAGTGAAGGACTAGGAGATCGAGTACACAAAGTTGTGTGTTGATCAATTCCACCATAAGAATAACAAAATATTCATCATGATTTACTAAAGGTTTAGTAAATATGATTATACTTACAAGATTAAGTGTAATTCTGAATTGATTGAAAAGGTTTAAATCAATAGCAAAACGAATAAGAAGAATCAAGTAGGCAGGAAGATAAAAGTTTCTCCATTCTAAGAAAAAGGGAGAGTACCTTTTATGCTTTATGATAGGTCTTAATGATTAAGAACCATATCTCAATTGATCCTCTAAGTGAGTCTTAGTACAATTGTATGTTTAAGAAGAGGAATCAAGAATTGAAGAAATGGTTAAATCAAGAAATCAATCATACTTCGTTCCAAAACAAGTCTTAGAGTTAAGATTGTGACATTAAGTGGAAAAGTATTAAGAAGGTTTATAACATTCATCAAATGTGGAAAGTTGTGATGTCTTGGATAAGACAAAGACCAACTAGGACCAATTTATGAAGAGTTTTGATAAAAGCTACACTAATTCTTGAATATTTGTTTGTCAAGAAATGTTTTGACAAGAGAATCTTATATGTCAAGGAGTCAGTGGGAGTCTTAATGGTCTTGAAAGGTTTCAAGAACAAATCAAATAAACCTTATCGATCATCACTAGCACACGAGTTGAGGTTTACAACCTATCGTGTTGACATTATTTTGTTTCTATGCCAATCCAGTCGAGTTAATTATGCATGTGAGTCCTATGAGTTCTCATTTGAATTCATAAAAGGCAAGGACCTTGATCAATGGAAAGTACATTGATAAGAAAAGGTGAGTTGATTAACTACTTGGAAGACATGGTTGGCAGCTGTGCTACCATAAGACAACAAATCGAGATTAAGAAAGTTCGATCCATATGAGTTTGAATTTGTCGTAAACTTTGGTTTTGACAAATTCACATGGATAGGAACAAATACACCATTTAAATCTAAGTGCCATAAGATTTCCTCCTTCATGAAAATGATTGTGAGGAAATGCGTTCACTAAGAAAGATTTTAAGAAGATAGTGATTGTAAAATTGCATTCTCAAATTCGATTATGGTTACGGTATCCCTTTACATAATTTCAATTGTGAGGTTTGGCAATTGTTTACACACACATATGAACTATCTAAGGCAAAGGTGTATAAGTTCAAGAAGCCTTGACAAAAGATTATCAAAGCACTAAGTATTAGAAACATGAACTTAAGAAATTCAATAAGCATTGTTTTTCTGAGTTAAGCTGTTTCTGAATACATGTCAAAGCTAGTGGGAGCATAAGTGTTATGTTCTATAATAATCATCATGATAGTGGGAGCATAAATGTTATGATTGTATGATTATTAAGGAAAGTATTGCAAGTTGGCAATATTAATTATAGAAAACAAGAGTCATTCTTTGTAAAGTTGTAAGGATGGAATAGTTGTTTTACTATAATTAAGGGAGAGAATATTATGCTTCATTTCAAATCTAAAGGCTTAGGTTGTGGAATGTTAATAAATTTAGTCAAGGGTACATAGTGTGTTCTTAAAATTTCGATTATGATTACGGCATTCCTCTTCACAATTCGAATTTTGAGAACATGGCAAATAAAACATTATGCGTTGTGTCCCATACGCTTCGGGTATAGGATCGATTGCAAATGCTTTAATGTTTGACCATTCTAAAATTTTCCAAATGTCAAGCGCATTTAGAGGGAAAAGGGACTAGAATTGGTTTTGACTAAAATAATTAAACAACTATCAAAGAGCAATCCAAAGTTTGACGATGATTGGTCGCTTGTGAGTAGTTGGAAGCATGGTATTGGATGGACCATATCGACATAGAAAAGATTCTATTGAGAATGAATTGTCATATGGTAAGTATGGAAAGTTATCCATATTGGGAATTGAATATTAAAAATCTATGACTAGATTAGAAACTTTTATGCAAAAGGATGTTCAAAGGAATGTTCTTTGAGTGAGAGACATCACGTCTATGGAATTGTCTAGTAACAATCTCCGATAGAGGATTTTGTAATATCATTGGGAATAGTCTTTGTGACTTTGGTGCAGTGACATTACGAAAGGATCATTACATAAAATGTTAGAATCTAGCATATTCTATAAGTGGCAAGAATTTGATATTCTTACACTTATGAAAAAGGATTAGGAGTTATGAAATGAGAATGATTGGAGATGTGTTCAATTTGATCTATTTCACAAAGTAAGAACCATAGGTAAACATTGTGTGCATGCTAAGAGCATGGGACAAATGTAATAATTCAAGTAAGAAGTTGATTACCCGAAACGAAAAATAATGAGTAATCGATATGGTGATAAATAAAAGGTGTTTTATTTATACTCAAAGGGTTGAGGCCATATGGGATTAGTATTATTCTTGTGTTTCACTTTGCATGTTTTGACTTCCAGAATAATTGAGTTTATTAAGAATAATCGAATTATTTGAACGGGCCACAGTCGTTCATATGTTGGAAGTAGGTATGAATGAAGACTGTCGTGAATTGGTGTGTCGATTGTCTAAAGAGCATTAGACATAAGCAAATGTTTGTTGCAACGTTCATGAGTGCTTATGAATATGATTTGAGCATTGGATTAAACCCACGCTCACTTGGATCACTCCATGAATTGTATCACGAGTGATTGATGAGACGATAACATCTTATATTCTTGAAACCGAGATGTGTGAGTTGTATCTTGCAAATCGGTTGCACATTGATAATATGTAAACGCACTAGTAACTTGGTGTTATAAAACATATTGTTGTGTGTGATTCGGTGAGTGAGTGCAAGCAAGCATTGTATCAAAGTTTATCCGTTCCTTTTATCCAAAGTAGGATAAAAGCGATATCTTTGGGCCCCTCGATGGTTTAGTGATGACAAACGTAAATGCTCGGCCAGGCTAGGGCTAATTTAATTTGTTCAATTAGTCAGTCATCATAAATCGGGAATCGATATATAATACAAAGAGAATGATTTGAAATCATATCTCATATGATATCTAGAATGGAGGAATATATGATCCCTTATCTTAAGGACACGCGTATCTGATAGGATCAGAGTTGATAGCGGCTTTGGAAAGCTACGATTGCAGATCAGGATCTGAAGTCATATGCATAATAGTTACTAGACTTATCCAAGTGGGAGACTGTTGGATTAGTGTCTAAGTCCATAACTATTTTGGTATGTACTTGACCCGATGGTGCATGGTCCTTTTGGGTTGCCTTCACCGGAGCAACTTGATAGGATGAATTATGGAGAGAAAGGATTAAATATGATTTATTAATATATTATGGGAATAATATATTAAAGGAGAAATCATATTGTTTAATTAATATTAGTCAATAATTAATTAGTAATTAGTTTTGTGACTAAAAGAGATTAATTAAACTTAAGGGACTGGAATTGTAATTATAAGATAATTGCAATTTGGGCCACGGATTTCCTTGTATTAAGGAATGGAAGAATTCTATGGGGAAACCCATAAGGAAATCGCCCAAGGCCCTAATTAAAGGAGTCCATGGGTTGCTTAGGGCTTAAGCATCCAAATTAGGGTTTCCTTGTTAGATAACCCTAATAGCCTCCTATATATAGATCCCTTAAGGACCAAAAACGTGGCTAAGACTCCTCTACGGTTTGTAGACGTTTTTGGGCAGCCTCCATCCTCTCTCCTCTTCATCCTCTTGCTTATGGTGTTTGTGAACCATTAGAGGAGTGACAATTGTGACTCTAAGATTTCTAAAGTCAATACAAGGATATTTGGGATTGTTAGTGCTACATAACAATCAAGGTAACATCTGAAACCTATTCTCATGTTAATATGATTACTTGAATGCTAGAATTAGAGTTTATAGCCTTGGATAACTTGCATGTACAATAGAGAAACGTAGATCCAAGCATTAGGGTTTGTATGAGCACATAGGATGTTCTTAGGACCAAAACCCATCAGTAATCATAGTCTCAATTGTTTAGACCTTTTGCCATTTCTCATAAGTCAGTGTTAGTGTGCGGGTTAACCACGCACGCTCCACTAACGACTTGGAGAACTGCAAATATCACAATTGCTATCTACTTAAAATCTACTTAGTGAAAGAATTTCCTCACCGTTATTTTCATGAATCGGAGAGAAACCTTATGACACCTAGATTTTATGGTGTATGTGTTCTTATCCACATGAATTTTTCAAAACCATAATCACAAGACTAGGTTAGTGACAAGTCCTAACTCATATGGATTGAACTTGTGCAATCTTAACTTCTTGCCACCTGGCAGCTCAAGGGCCTGCCATTTCTTCCAAGTAGCTATGCAAGCAATTGAGAACATGTAGAACTCAAATGTATAGCCAACTTAACTGGAATGAGCACAGAAATGTCAACACGATAGGTTATAAACCTCTAGTTGTGTGCTAGTGATGAAATACAGGTTTTTATTCTTGATTACTTCTTGAAAACCCTTTTTCGGATCTTTTAGACTCCCACTGTCTCCTTGACCTATAATACTTTCTTGCCAAATATTCACGAGATAGTGTGGATTCTAATCAAGATAGACACTTAACATAATTGGCCTTAGTTGGTCTTTGTTTTATCCAAAACATCACAACTTACCAATTTCAAATGTACAAGAGTAGAAAACTTTTACTCTTACATTGACAAGTGTTTTAAACCTTCTTTAAGACATGTCACTCAAGTTACAATCTTAGAGTATACCTCTAAGAATTGTTTTTGGAACGAGGTATGAATCATCTTCTTGATTAAACCACTTCAACAATTCCTAACTCCTCTTCTTAGCTACCAGAATGCACTTAGCGGAGGAATTGTGATAAGGTCTCAAAATCATTAAGATGATCTTAAAACATGATACTAAAGTACTCTCCCATCTTCTCAGATTTGAGAAAATTTTATCCTTTTGCCTAATTTGATTCTTCTTATTCGTTGTGTCATACATTGAAAAATTTTCCAATGTTTCAGAATTATACTTAAGCTTGTAAGTATAATCATATTTACTAAACCTTAGTAAATCATGACGAATAGTCTTATCCATCTTTTGTGGTGGACTTTGACAAGTGCACAAGAAAGTGTACTTGATCCCTTAGTCCTTCACTTGACTCGCATATAAATGCGAACAAGGAACTAGTCTTAATTTTCCAAAGATGAAAGTTCTCATTCATCATACAACTTGCATGATTCCAAGTTTCTATCCAACTGAAACTTGGGTGATGAGAATCTTTCTTTATTTGGTAAATTTAGACACTACCACAAATGAAAGAATCAAATTCATATTTTCAATATTGCTATAAACATACAAATATCAAGTTTTCATGAATGTCATTGTAAGGAGATAAAAAATAAAATAAAACAAACTTTTATTTATTATAAAATACAGAAAAAACTTTTTCCTTACAATGTAACTTGAAATGAAAACTATGCTATTACATGTTTCCTAGCAATCTATCATAACTCCTAAGAAGTAGCTCAAGAATCTGATCTTCAACCAAGCGATAGAAACACATCTTCGCAGTCAGATTCAACATAATCTTTCTTTAAGTTTCCTTCACTTTTCCTTGGATTCTTAAAACATCAACATGTGACCCAGTCACATCATGTAATAAGAGTCTCGGAAAAGAAACTTAATAAATTTTGATAGTGGACTTTACCTAAAGTAGAGTCAAACTTATTGACTTTACCAGGTAAATTTGGCAGCTTCGCAACCACTGCCCTTTCCTTTTGGTACTTTAACATATGGACCCTTTGGTAATGGTACAGGGGACTATCACAGACTTAGTTTTTCTCTTTACCATTTGGTCAACCGAGTTGACTATGGCCGATCCCTTTCCAGTGGGAAGAGAATGTTTTTTCTAGATTTCCAAAGTTTTGTGAATTCGATCTTCTAATCAAATTTGCTTTACTAGCCTTCCAAATCATTGTTGATTTAGCAACACCAAGCAAATAGATAAGATCATTAAGGGTCTTGTCAAAGTCTGTTTCATAGGAGTCCCAAAGGAACTCACTATGTGACTTAGAAAGTGATTTAACCACTAACTTTCTCAAGACTTTGACACCCAACTCTCCCGGCTTGTCAGTATGTGACTTCATCTCCAAGATGTGATCACACCTAGACCTTGCCTTGCCAATAGGGATTGAGTGACCTTGAACTTGTGGGTTAGGGAGAATAATTGGAGGAGGTGGAGGAAGTGAAGTTCCAAGAGATTTGGGAAGATCATAGATGTCTGAACTAGACATCTTTTGGGAGATATTCAAGATAGTTGATTTAAGGTCCTTAATATAACACCCAATATGAAATATTAAGGCTAGGACCCAACAAACTATTTGATAATTTGGAAGAGGGATGTCGTAATCAAAGCTATAAAATATTTGAAGGTAAGTGAATGACGATTCACCAATTTCCACCAAGGTAAACGAAATGTATTATTAGGTTTTAATTGGTTTTGAAACTCCTAGTTCTTTTGAGATTCATTGAACTTTTCAATGGTATGTTTCAATCTCGAGTGTGCCCTTCAGGTTTTGTGACTGGGATGCTGAGAATCACAAAACAAGGTGTGAAGCAACCATGCAAATTACTTGGTACCCTTAAATGTTTACCCCTCAATCGATGTGCTGGTTAACCACACATGCTCCATCGATACTATGATAAACATTAAGTTACCCTTTGCCTACCTTGTTAAATACAAGTTAGTGTTCCGGTTAACCACACACACTCCACTAACCGACTTAAACAAAGTGCAAAGTGTAATTTCATGGATTAGCACCTTATTCACATTTTCCTAAGTAACTAAGATTGGGTATTTATAAAAGGTTTAGTTACTTAGTATTTATCATTAATAATTTTAACGACGGGAGAATTTCTAGTCTTTGTCCTACCCGTTCGGCTAACGACCCTCCACCAGTCAAAGAAGCGGTGAGTGAGAGTGGACACCCATTAAGCTGCCATTTTATAGGCAGTAACCTTATACCCCCTTATAGACCGGGTTCGTGAATGAGGTCTACTAACGGTAAGACTGACTTGCTCTTATACATACATATATATATATATATATATATATATATATATATATATATATATATATTAACTTATAATATTATAAAGTATAAGGGTTGAATTTTAACTTTTAAAATTCTAAGGGCTAAACTTGGAATTAAACTATTCATAAGATAAAACTTTTAAAATTCCAAAACTTGAGGGCAAATATTGAAACTATTCAAAACTCTTCAATTCCATAACTTATGTGTATAAAGTAGTTTTAATTAAAAAAATCTTCAAGTTCCATAACTTGGGGACAAGTTATGGAAGACTTTAAACTAATTAAGAAAGTGACTCTTCATAATTCATAGCTTATGGAAGCTTTATGAGTTTAACTAAGGTTACACATATTTTATTTAATGAAGAGACTCTTGAACCTCCACAACTTGAGGACAAGTTATGGAGTCATAAAACCATTTAATGAGAACAAGACTCTTCATTTTGTAACCTATGACAATATTTATGAGTTTTAAGAAACTTAAATGTAACTTTTCATGTAACTTGAGGGCAAGTTACACAAACACATTTTAGAATCAACTTTTAGATTAAAATAGATTGAAAACAACTATTCAATTAACTTATCTATTAATCTAAGCAACTCATATGAACAAAGATAATACACATCAAACTTTTTCATGTAATTAGCATAACTTTTAAACTAATACAAACATGAATCTATTGACACTTATATTTGAAATTGGATTAGCATGAACATTACCACATCAAAAACAAGTTTATAAGTCCAAAAACATCTTAGGGTAATGTTCCTAGTCCAATTCCAGCCAAAACAGTCGAATATATAATGTCTGGGGATCCAACTCGTCGAGTGCAAGAACAAACTCGGCAAGTTGGATGCATTTTTCCTTGGACTCGTCAAGTCCCTTTATGGACTCGGCGAGTCTGATGAGCAGACAGCATAAAAAATTCGATTTTTCAGCCAATTTTGCAAGTATAACAAGAAAACAAGCCTAGGCTCTGATACCACTGTTGGGTTATGAGCATTCTAACACTCCTATGGTGTACATGCAACCCTATAAACCTTGGATCTATGTTTTCACTATCATACATGCAAATAAGAACTTTCTAAGGCTTTAATCCTAACTAGCATATTATGAAGCTCTTATACTACAAAGTACTAGTTGGATGACATACCTTTTGATGTAGCTTGATGTCTTCAAGATTTAAGAGCTTAGCCCCAATAGTTTGGAAGCTCAAGTGGAATCACAAATCACCAAAACACCTTGGAAGACTTTGAGAATAAGAATACTTTGGTTCTTTCTAGTGAAATCGGCTAGCCCTCTTAGTGTACCCACACTAGTGCCAATTTCACCAACCAAGGACATCTTTATATAGTGTGGAGACTAGGGTTAAACCCATGACCTTTCATTTCATATGATCCATGGGTTAAACCCTCCATGGACTATCCATGAAAGCTTAGCCCAACCTAAATGAACTTGGCCCATTCCATACATATAAGAGTCCATATTTAATTAGTTCATTTTGATCACTTAATTAATTCTAAATCAAGTCTTGATCAATACTAATTAAATAACATGATTCCATATTAATATATTAGAACTTATAATATATTAATATAAATCATAAATATACAATTCTCAAAAGACTATCCTTATAAATTGTGGCGGTGAAGTACAACTCAAATGGACCATGTCAGGTCGGGTCAAGTACGTACCAAATATAGTTATGGACTTAGACATTAATCCAACATCTACACGGATCACAAGAGTTTGAGATATATCATGGATCAGCCAAATTTGAACATGAGACGGCGTAGGTGGCCTTACATGGTCAAGGATTATGACTACGAGATTCTATACCACCCAGGAAAAGTGAATGTGGTTGCCGATGCTTTGACCCCCAAGTCAGCTTGTTCCTCGGTTGGGAGTTTATGTATGAGGATTTCAATTGTTTCGCCACTTCTGGATTTGATTAAAGAGATGCATGCTAAGGGGATCAGGAAGGATTATTATAAACAGGAGAGGATCAGGGGTGAGATTGATAGATTTTCCGTCGACAGTCGTAGGCTGGTTACCCGATGTGGTCAGTTTGGGTACTGGTTTTGGTGGGATCAAACAGATTGTGTTGGAGGAGGCACACAAGTCCTGATTTTTGATAGACCTTGGAGCCACTAGGATGTACCGGGATTTGCGACTTAGCTACTGGTGGTCGTGTATGAAGAAGGGAATAGCATGGTATGTTGAGAGGTGCTTGACATGTCGGATGGTCAAGGCCGAGAACCATAGGTCGTATGGCAAGCTTCAACCTTTGAAGCTTCCCATATGGAAATGGGAATAAGTCACCATGAATTTCATCACCAAGCTACCTCAGACGGCTAAAGGGTTTCATGCGATTTGGGTGATAATGGACCATTTGACCATGAGTGCCCACTTCTTAGCTAGAAATTGGCCGATGTTTATGTGTGCAAGATCATCACTCGACATGGTGTTCTGGTTTCTATTTTATTAGATCAGGATGTTCGGTTCTCTTCGCGATTTTGGCAGAGGTTCCATGAGGAACTGAGTACAAAATTGCATTTTAGCACTGTTTTTCATCCGTAGGCTGATGGCCAAAGAGAGAGAGGACCATTCAGAAACTTGAGGATATATTGAGAGCATGTGTTATAGACTTCGATGCGAGTTGGGACGCCTACCTTCCTTTGGTTGATTTCTCTTATAACAACAACTATCACTCCAGCATCGATGCACCGCCCTTTGAGCTTCTTTCTAGGAGGAAGTGTCGTATCCCAGTTTGTTGGGGAGAGGTCGGTCACAGGGTTATGGGAAACACCGATGTAGTCCTTCAGATGATAAATCCTATTTAGTAGATTGGACAGAGGTTGCAGACATCTCAAAGTCAGTAAAAGAGTTATGCTGACAAACACCGATCGAAGTTGGAGTTCTAGGTCGGCGATATGGTTCTACTGAAGGTATCACCCTAGAAGGGTGTAATATGCTTCAGAAAGAAGAGAGAGTTGAGGCCCTAGAATATTGGGCCATTTCGAGTGATTTACAAGGTTGGCAGGGTAGCTTGTCGGTTGGATTTGCTTGAGGAGCTCAGTACGATTCACATCACCTTCCACGTTTCTCAGCTTCAGAAGTGTGTGGCTGATGGTTCAACGATTGTTCTACTGAATGATATTCAGGTTGATGATCACTAGGATTATATTGAGAGACCAATGGAAATTTTGGATAGGAAGACGAAGGGCTTGCGCAACAAGGTGGTACATTTGGTCAAGGTCAATTGGCAACATCGGAAGGGGTCCGAATGGACTTGGGAACCCGAGGAAGCAATGCAGGAGCACTACCCTAAGTTATTCACAGTAGTGGACTTTGAGGACGAACTCTGATTCAAGTGGGGGAGAATTATAACATCTCACCTCCAGGTATTTTACAGTTTGACCCTTGATATGAGAATAATTTGCAAATTTGCTCCAAATGGCATTTTTGTAAGTTTTGGATGTTGCTTGCGTACTTTGGGCATACCCACGCGTACGATGGGAGTATGTGGCCAGGGAACAAGCCCTATTTCATAGGGTTTTGACCCTATTTGAACATCCTTAACTCTTGAAACCCTCCTCATTCATCAGCCTCCACCTCCATATTCGACCTTAGCAAACCCTAATCCATTTTTGAGCATTCTTGACCCATTAGTGTGTGTTTTGGTGTTCATAGAGGAAGGAGAAGGAAAGAAGAGCATCTTGGAAGTTTGGACCACCATTGGATCTGGAAGTTCTGCACCCTCCTCCATCTCCATAAGGTATAAAGTTTATATCTTGATGCTTATTTGGTTAGATCTATCTTGTATGATGTTCTTATGTGCTTTTGTTCCCAAACAATGGCGTTCTTGAGTAGGACATGATCTAGATCAAATGGATTGACTTTTTAAATGTTTGGGAGTGTCTTAGGTCATAAAAATGCAATCTTGGTCATTAGAGTCCTTCCACGCATCGACTATGATGTTTTAATGAGTTAAGAAGTTAGGATTTTTCATATTGGGCACTTTATAGCCATGCAAGATCATAAAGTTGGAAACTATGTGATTAAGAACATCATTTGAGGACAAGATCTGGATTTTGGACGGAAGTGGTTAATAAAAAAAGTACTTATTAGAAAAGGTGGTTGTCAGACGTGTACGCTGATTGTACCAAATAGTACGATGATCGTATGCGGTCAACAACCCGCAATTTGGTCAAGGCACTAGTACGCCCCACGTAAAAGCCGAGTACACCCAACATACTCAACTGAGTTGATTCAGTTGACTTCTTTGACTTTTGACCTTGACTAGGATTTTGACCCAAGTTTGATCTAAGGATATTTTGGGTATTTTGAATTATATTGAGTCTGGCCAATATTTGATGTTCAGGTGACTTTGCAATATTTGATGTTCAGGTGACTTGTTGAGCTAAGATTCAGAGCAGGGTCCTATTCAACTATTTTTCTAGACTTAGAGGTTAGTCTTCGTCACTATATTTGTGGGTCGAAGGCACCAAGGCCGACCCACTGGATTTCATATCTTGGTTTATAGGATTGTTGTTATGTTGACTATGTGTTAAATTGGTAGATCTGTATTGTTTCCAATGTTCACTTAGTATGCTTTAGATTGGTAGATATGTATGATTACCTGTTATTGGTTATTGATTGTTATGGTATATGTTGACATGTTATGGTTTATTGGTTGAGGAAGTCCCGCTTTGTGTTGAAGGCCAAGATACTCGGGCGGTCTGGATAGGCTGTAGGCCCTATGCGGCGTTCCAATCAGGCTGAAGGCCTGTAGAACATTTCAGATAGGCCGTAGACCCGACGCGGTGGTCTAGTCTAGCTGAAGGCTCGTGTATGCATGCAATTATCTATTTGCTTGTGTGTGGTACTTTGGGGGAACTCACTAAGCTTTGGCTTACAGTTTCACTTTATTGTTTCAAGTATTTCAGACGATTGTGGGAAAGCGAATGCATGATCATGCCCACATCCTCTTGATTTTATGATTCTGGATTTCTGGGATACTCTGATTTTAGTTATTACTCTTGGAAACACTATTTTGTGAACAACTATGATCTATAGGTTGCTTTTCAAAAATTGAAAATTTTACTCTGATTTTTGGGATGTTACATATAGGATTTCATGTGCCATAAATTAGTTATGTGAAATGCTGCATGGACATTAAAGTACTCTAGAAAACCGATCAAGAGGATCTGTTGGATATTCTTCATATTAATGTATATGATCCGTTCAAATCAACCACGAGGGACGGTAAAAAATAATTTGTTACATTTACTGATGATTTCAATATATATATATATATATATATATATATATATATATATATATGTGTGTGTGTGTGTGTGTGTGTGTGTGTGTGTTTATTTGAATAAACATAAGTTTGAAACTTTTTGGTTGTCGAAGAATTACCAAAAAGAAAGTAGAGAATAATATGAGGGAAATGATTAAGATTCTCATATCTGATAGGGGTGGTGAGTATTTTTATTATAGAATTAACAGTCATCTAGGAAATTACATGGTTATCTCACAATTAACACCACCATGGACTCTGCAACACCAATATGTAACTGAAAGGAGAAATCGAACATTATTGTATAGGTTCAATCCATAATGAGTCACATCATGCTTCCATTCAGTTTTTGGGGTTATTCCTTGGAGACTTTTACAATATTCCTAAGCCTTGTATAGAAATTTAGATTTCCAAAACACCCTCTGAAATATACAGTCAATATGTTACATCACTAGCATATTCAGGGTCTAGAAATACAAGACTTATGTCTTTTATGAAGCTTAAGATAAGTTACAACCCATATAAAAGAGATGTTATTTTATTCGATATACTAATGGATCTTATGGATATTATTTTTTATGAACCCTTTAAGGAAAAAAAATTATTGCTCGAAGAGGTTGTAGAACTTGTTATGCCTCAACAAGGAGTTACTAGAAACCTGACATTGAGCCACATATTATTCGTGGGTATGATAGAGTACATCATTCACCAGAAAAATACACAGGTTTCTCATATGATGGTGATGAATTATTCATATATCATAATGAACCTACCAACTATAAGGAAGCCATGGTTTCTCATGAGAGTACTATGTGGAAGGAAGCTATGGAAAACAAGATACACTCCATGTATGATAATCAAATATATGAATTGGTTTATTAATCACTTGGCTATAGAAAAGTAAGATACAAATGGGTCTTCAAGAAGAAGATTGATATGGATGGCAAGGGACATACGTATAAAGCCCAACTTATGGAAAAAATTTACACTAGTGGCTATGAAAAGTCTATTAGAATAATGATTTTCATAGAAACATTTAATGATTATGAGATATAGAAAATATATGTGAAGATTGTTTTCTGTTATGGAAAGCCGACTAAGGATGTGTTTATGAAACAATATAGTCCTTTTCTACATCTTAATGGATTGTGTAAACTTTATAGGGTCGTTTATAGACTCAAACAAACATAGCCTAGCTAGATTATTTCATTTTATTTGAAACTCAAAGAGTTTGGTCTTATCAAGAATAAAGATGAATTGTGTGTATATGTCAAGGCTAATGAGAGTGTTGCAGTCTTTGTTGTTTTGTAGGTTGATGACAAAATTATCATGGGAAACGATGTCCCGACTCTATGATGTCTAAAATCTTAGGTAGGGAATTGTTTTTAATGAAAGACATAGGATAGACAAATGCATGTAATAGGTATCAAAATTTATGCAGACAGATTTAGATGCCTCGTTGTGTTGAGCCAAAGTACATACATCAATAATGTCTTGAAGAGATTCAAGATGTAATATTTCAATGAGGGGGTTTCATACTTATACACATTCCACACTTACATACATACAGGTCTAAGATGTCAATACTCCACAACTCAATACAAAACTCTTACGTATTTGTATGTGTGAATATCCAAGCATCTAACAATAGCACAATGTCGTGGACATTATTTATAGCATGTGACATTTAACGTACATATTATACAAATTAAGATCATTAAAACTTTATATAGAATCATAGATAAAAGTAATCTTTCATTTTAATGTTAATATATTTTTTTTCTTTGATATGTTTTTCTAGAATCGATAATCGATCTGATGATGACAATCCGCTTCAAACACGAAAGTCGACTGGACTTAAAAAAATATTAATTTCAACAGAATTTAATTGATAAAAATCTATTAGTTTTAATTTCCTTAATTTATGTGGTTTTATATTTCATTTATGTAAATTTAATATTTTTAGGTTGAAGAGCATCATGTATTTTTTTTTCAATACTTGTTGATATATACTATATATCATATACATTTCTCAAAATTATACTGTATTAACAACCAACCAACAAACACAAGAGTATAAGACTACGCAGTGTTATGACATGTGTTGTCGGCGGCAAACATTGTCCCTCGAGTCTTTTTGTTGCCATCGGCAATTTTGAGCAGCACATATGTGAAGATGAGAAATTAAACCGCAAAAATTTATAACCAACAAAGAAGAAACATTTCAACATATTTAATTGATATTTTTTTTAACATCCTTTTTTTTATTGATATTTTTATTGATAGACAAAAATAACATCACATCCTACTTATAAGTAAATATTGACAAGAATGACAAATGGTTATATGAAATTTATGTGACATACTTTTTTTGGTAGACAAAAAGATCCGTGATACCCTTTAGCATAACATTTGGTATTCTCATTTTCCTTTAAAATCGAAGTTATTTGTGATTGAGACTATATCAAACTTTATAAAGGAAGCACAATCCACCGAATGTAAAAAATCCCAATTAATATTAGTAGGTATGTAAAAAATTACTATCACTAGAAAAGCTACATATAGACATTTTGGATTATTAGGTTAAAAGAAACTACTAGTTATATTATATTACCATCTCCGGTAAATAAATTGAACGCCATATTTAATTTTAGTCGAACTTAATTTTCAATCAACAAGGACTTAAGAAGTTCTAGAAATGGAAGTTGTGTTTGGTGTTTGCATATGATATTTAAATAATCTGTTGGCCAATCTGGTCAGTAATAGGAATGGCAATGGGGCGGGTTCGGGGCGGGGCATGGATTCCCAAACCCGTCCCGATAACTTTCGGGTATCTTATCGGGGCGTCTCATTGGGTTTCGGGTTTCCCCGTCAGGCTTCGGGTATCTTATCGGGTTTACAACAATTGATAACAAAATCTTTATTCTCTTTTAGGGTACCCCAATGTCTTATAAAATATACATGTTCTAGCAACTCTTTTAAATTAAAAACATGATGCATCACTTTAATAAAATAAACTGGACGTTATATTAAAAATTATTTGATTTAAGTTTTGTTTAATACGTCAAAACACATAAAAATGATCATTAACACCAGATTGTTAATAACTAAAAAAATTGTCCACAATAAGTATTTTATATTTGAAGGCGTACAATTAACCGCAAAAATTTTTGAACATTATATATATATATATATATATATATATATATATATATATATATATATATATATATATATATATATATAATCGGGGCAGGGCGGGTCGGGGCGAGGATAACCCACTCCCTGCTCCGAACCCGATAAAAAACCCGATAACGACCCGTTACCCGACCCGAAATGATCGGGTTTCGGGTTTCCCCATCGGGTTCGGGCTTTTTTGCCATCGCTAGTCAGGAATTTTTATCATTTGCACGATATTTTAGATAATAATTTAGTGGATTTAATTTTGAGTTATTGACTACAGTATCAAAATATAGAACTATATATCCTTATACATATATTTTCGTAATTAATTTTGTAGGACATTATTGAATGATATTACAAGTTTTGTCTCGTAGCATTTGTATACCTTTTGTATTTTGTTATTTTCTTTCTAAATCACATGGTCTCATATGTTTGAATATCAAACAAGTGTTTATCAGATACAAAACACAGTTTTTAATTAATAAATTAAATGCGTCAAGATTTTACAATGTGATTATATATTGACATATACATGTGCATGTATTGACCACACACAATCTCCCCACGGTTTCATCACCTTTTTTCACACACAAACACTTTGTACTGGTATATATATATGCACACACTGACACACACATGCATAAGGTTGTCACGTTCAAGAATTACGAAACCATTAAATCTAAACCATGGATGCGAGGGAAACGCGACTGACGTGCGCCATGAACACCTCCTTCTCTACCGGAGGCTCCTCAAGCGCCTCCGGAAAACACCCTACCCTTCATGGGATACGTAGCCGGAATGGGAAGTGGGTGGCGGAGATTCGTGAACCACGTAAATCCTCCCGTATATGGCTTGGAACATATCCGACTGCGGAGATGGCTGCAGCAGCTTATGACGTAGCGGCTCTGGCACTCAAGGGTGGTGATGCAATGTTGAATTTCCAAGAGTTTGTTGGATCTTATCGAGTGCCGGAGTCACCGGAACCTGCCTTGATAAGGAGTGCAGCGGGGGAAGCGGCGGAGTTGATGAAGTTGTTCAGGGAAAAGGAAGACGACCACAAGAAACAAGGTGGTGACGAGGGAGAGACGCATCAGAATGATGAGTTCATGGATGAAGAAGCAATTTTTGATATGCCGAATCTTTTGGTGGATATGGCGGAGGGAATGATGGTGAGCCCGCCCCGGCAGCCGACAACTGTTGAATGGTCATCGGGGAACTCTTCTGAGTGTGACAACTTGTGGAGCTATTAATTTTATTTTAAAAATAATACAGCTTTAAGGAAAAGACGTTTTATCATTTTTCATAGATGATAGGTCGTTTCTTCATAGGTCGTTTCATGTAAATATATCCATAAAATAAGAAACAATAAAGCATTCGGTTGTTTCACCGTTTGAAATCCTCTTAATACTAAGGTGGGACCCATGTAAATGACCCATACCTTTTAAAAGTATTCGCAATGCGTAAATTTTTTTCTCACATGTAAATTTTGTCAATTCAGATTTTTGTTGTTGCTTTTATGTAATTAAACCCATTCATATTATCAACATATCTTATAGCAAGTTATAGTTAGTGTACTATTATTTGTATTTTTAGTTTGTCTCTTTTGTGTACACGCCCATATATCTTGTATTTTCTATTTATACGTTTGTTTATTGAATAAAATGGCATGAGAAGTTATCCAAATTACATTTTAATGTTTTCACAGCTAATCATATTTAATTTTTATTATTTTTAAAATTAATATTAAAATAATTGTCTTGATAAAAGATTTCATCTTATCGTGCTAATAAGTGTTTTTGTTAACAAAAAATTATCATTTTAAATAAAAAAATTTATCATGATAAAATACTATGTTTTATAAAAAGTTTGTATCAATCAAACAAAATATTATTAAATATTGTAAGATATTATCTTTTACAAAACAAAAATTTAACAACAAAATGATATTTAATAGATTTATATCTAGCAAATTAGATATATACTTTGTAAATAAGTTTGTGTAGGACAACTAGGGGATGAATCCGATTGATCCGATCCAATCATATTAATACAAATTGATTTTAGTTTTCAAAACTTTAATCTGAATAGCCCAAACTAAATTCAAATTCAATTCGAACTAACCAAATTATAATTCAGTTGGATCGGTTTTATAACAAATTTAGTCAAATCTAAACAAAAATAATATATAACGGGGGCACATTTAAGAAAATATATAACATAAATTTAGTCAACTCTAAACAAAAATAATTTTTTTTGTTGCGAATTAAAATTTATGAACTATTAAAAAAATATATTATAATTTAATATTTAATAGATAAAAAACTTATGAGAACTACACATTAAGGTATTTTATTGGATAGTACCTTCTAATCTATTTAAAAATATAGTTTATATATATATATATATATATATATATATATATATATATAGAGAGAGAGAGAGAGAGAGAGAGGTTCTGTTGAGATTAATAAAAAAATAGAGATCTTGAGATTCAATCTCAGTCACATATTTAACATCTACTGCTCTAACCATCTGGCATACCAGCACTGTATCCCTATTATAATTATAAATGATTATGTAGCGTTGTCCGTTCCTTTCTTCCATGCCACATTCCCCACCATCATAACCGCCACCACCACCCCTGACACCAGCCGCCCCATCGATGCTACATCCATCACTTATACCACCGCCACCTCTACTCTATCATCTCTTCTGCCACCAACTATCATAATATATATGATTACTCAATCTACGAACAGACATATGTATAATCATTTATGATTAGGCATATATATATATATATATATATATATATATATATATATATATATATAATCATATATAATTATACCTCTCTGCAATGTAGTCATTTATGATTAGGCATACATCGCTGCTGCCGGTACGTTGAAACGTTAAAGCGGCAAATAAGAAATATGTGGCTGAGGTTGAATCTGAAGATCTCTATTTTTTTTTAATCTCAAATGAACCATCATTATATATATATATATATATATATATATATATATATATATATATATATATATATATATATATATATATGTGTTTGTGTGTGTGTGTATGTGTGTGTGTGTGAATAATGAACTTTTATTTTGATTTTTTTTGGAATATTCGGTTTTAATCTTATAAACCATAACTAATCCAAAATCCAAAGTAATAATTCGGTTTTGTTGAAAACTCATCAGAAAATCCAAATATTTAAACCAAATTGTCCAAATGGACATTAATTTATTTTTATCCGAATAATAAAGGGCAAGGTAAAAACACAATATCATCTCCACCAACAATAGAGGTTGTCACACGAAAGGCCACCATCATGAAGGAACGCATTAGACTCTTCTCAATTAATCGATTTACATTAGTTTAATTAAAACCCTAGTTATGGTTTGATTCTAATTTTTCTTTTATTAATAAGTATTTTTAAACTTTTGTACGCTTTGTATATTCTTTAGATAGAGATGAAATATTTGTATCTATGTGACAAATTGAGGTTTTACGGGGGTAACCAGAAACATAAGAAATGGGTGACTATGACCGATGCTCATCGTATAGATAAGTGAATAACCCGATATGCTTAAGTGTCCTGAAACACATCACTTGCTTTTCATAAATGAGTGGGACTTATGTCAATGTAATTGGGTACAATAAATTTTGAAACAGTGATAAATGTTGATACATTTGAAATTGAACGAAAATTGAAGAATATAAGATCCATGAGGTTTGGACTAAAGAAATGAATGATAGAAATGCAGAGAAAGATGATGAAGTTGGAAAAAAATGATTATACTGTTTGGTAAAACAAAAAATTCATCAAACAAATTTTCATTGAAATTATTTTTTTTATTTGGCTGTATTAAACAATAAAGTGGGAATGAGTATTTTTATCACTTTCATATCTTTTCAACATTACGAGGTACATATTAATTAGTCAAATGATGCATTTTTTACGTTTATAACTTTTCATTTTAACAATTAGATAGTTTATGAGTTAAAAAAAAATCATTAGAAAGTATAATGGGTTGTTTGGTAGCGTCTTCTCTTAAGTTTTTAGATTGAAGGTGTATGGGAGGATATGAATAAAAATCTCTAAATTTTTTTATAATCTCTTAGACTTTCAGGCTTGAACATGTATATGAATAAAAAAGAGACACTATTCCCTATTTTGCCCTCATACGTACACCTCCATCAAGCACACACTTACCTTCCCTAATCACTACTAGATCATATCTTCAGTTTCCTCCCACCTCCAACCAACTCAAGCGTCAGCCCCCTCCGACCAACTCTAGTGCCAACCACATCCTATCATCTTCGACCTCAGACAACACTGTCGACCACCTCCATTCAGTGGCGGAGCCGGAATAATTTATTTTATTTTGGTGGTGGTTTGGGGGAGAGTATTATAAACTAAAATTAACATTCTTACAAAAAAAAAACCAAATTTTTTTCAGCAAATAAACTCTAAAAATAACTAGAAAAAGAATTATAACTCAACTTGACGACTTTTTTAACCACTTGGGTTGTGGTGACTTGGTAAGGCATGTGGAAGATATGGTGGATAACCTATTGACCAATGTTCAAATCCTGGCACCATTCAACCCTTGTGATCATGGAGTTCGCCTGCAGTGACTCCAGGACATGAGAAAAAGCTTCATGTTTGCAGCGGGAGATTAGTCGGTGTGAAAAATCTCCAATTGTATCATAATTGAATTCTCACTCGCTCCATAAAATCTTCAGGATAATACTGTCTGGGCAGGGGACTCGACGAATCCATGAAGGGACTTGACGAGTCCAAGTGCAAACTCATCCAACTCGCCGAGTTGGTTCATGCACTCGACGAGTTGGACCCCCTAATAGTATATCTTCGAGCTTTAGAGCTGAAAAGCTTTTGAGAGCTACGATTTCAAGTCGGGTTATGAATTCATACTTGCAATAATAGTTTTAGACTTATCCAAGTGGGAGACTGTTGGATTAATGTCTAAGTCCATAACTATAATTGGTAAGACTTGACCGACCCGGCATGGTCCATTTGGGTTGCCTGACATCGAGACAATTGGATTGACAATATGAGGAAAAAGGATACTAGTGATTTATATTAATATATTATAAGTTCTAATATATTAATATATAATCATATTATTTAATTAGTATTGATCAAGAATTAATTTATTATTAATTAAGCGATCAAAAGGAACTAATTAAATATGGACTTTAAGATATATGTGTGTGATGGGCCAAGTTCATTTAGGTTGGGCTAAGCTTTCATGGATAGTCCATGGAGTGTTTAACCCATGAATCATATGAAATGAAAGGTCATGGGTATTATGGTTTAACCATAATCTCCACACTATATAAAGATGTCCTTGGTTGGTGAAATTGGCACTAGTGTGTGTACACAAGAGGGCAATGCCGATTTCACTAGAGAGAACCAAAGTATCCTTATTCTCAAGGTTATTACAAGTGTTCATGGTGTTGTGTGAACCATTTGATGTGTCACACTTGGGGCACTAGACACTCAAGCTTCATGAAGACAAGTTATATCAAAAAGGTATGTATTATATCTATTTTATTACCCAAGTATCAAAGATTGTATGCTAGATAGGGTAATACCTTGGAATATTCTTATTTGCATGTATAATAGAGAAAACATAGATCCAAGGTATTTAGGGTTGTACACTTAGGAGTGTTAGAATCCTCAAAACCCAACAGTGGCATCAGAGCCTAGGCTTGTTTTCTTGTTATACTTGCTTGAATTGAAGAAAAATGGAAGATATGTGTTGTCTGGGCAGGGGAATCGACGATTTCATGAAGGGAATCGACGAGTCAAAGTGCAAACTCATCCAACTCACTGAGTTTGTTCATGCACTCGGCGAGTTGGACCCCCTGACAGCATATCTTCGAGTTTTAAAGCTGGAATTGTCCTAGAATCATTACCTTAAGCTGTTTTGGACTTATAAAACCTGTTTTTAAAGTGGTAATGATTATAGTAAACCAATTTCAAGGTTAAAATCAAAATTTCAAGTTTTATTTATGTTGATGTAATTCTTGAAATTGTTGATATGGATTGTTCATGCTTATGAGTTTTGGTAGATCATAGGAATTATTTACAAAAGTGTTTGTTAGTTAATTCTTGATCTAAATGTATTTTAATGGAGTCCATAATTTTTCCTCAAGTTATGGATTACCAAAAGTTTTTTTGTATTACCTTGTTTTATGAGTTATTTTAGATTAATGAAAAATATGTGTTAGTTGTTTTCAATCCAAGTTAATCTAAAAGTTGTTCATAAATTGTGTTTTTTGTAACTTGTCCTCAAGTTATCTGAAAAGTCACATTTATGATTCATAAAACTCATAAAAATGCCTTAGGTTACAAAAATGAAGAGTCTTTTCTTATAAATAGTTTTTTATGGCTCCATAACTTGTCCTCGAGTTATGGATGTCCAAGAGTCTCTTCATTAAAAGTTTTAAAGCTTTAATTAAACTCATAAGTTATGAAAATCCAAGAGTTTTGAATAGTTTCAAAACTTGCCCTCAAGTTTTGGAATTTGTAAAGTTTTCCCATGAATACTTTAGTTCCAAGTTTAGCCCTTAGAATTTTAAAAGTTAAAATTCAACCCTTATACCTTATAATATTATAAGTTAATAATATTTATATATATGTATAAGAGCAAGTCGTCTTACCATTAGTAGGCCTCATTCACGAAGCCGGTCTATAAGGGGGTATAAGGTTACTGCCTATAAAATTGCAGTTTAATGGGTTTCCACTCTCACCCACCGCTTCCTTGACTGGTGGAGGGTCGTTAGCCGAATGGGTAGGACAAGGACTATAATTCTCCCTTCATTAAAAGTATTAATGATAAATATAAAGTAACTAAATGTTTTTTATAATTCCCAATCTTAGTTACATTAGGAAAATGTAAATAAGGTGCTAATCCATGAAATTACACTTTGCACTTTGTTTAAGTCAGTTACTGGAGCGTGTGTGGTTAACCAGCACACTAACTCATATTTAACAAGGTAGGGAAAGGGTAACTTAATGTTTATCATAGTATCGATGGAGCGTGTGTGGTTAACCGGCACATCGATTGAGGGGTAAACACTTAAGGGTACCAAGTAATTTTCATGGTTAATTCACACCTTGTTTTGTGATCCTTGACATCCCAGTCACAAAACCTGAAGAGCACACTTGAGATTGAAACATGCCATTGAACAGTTCAATGAATCTCAAAAGATCTAGGAGTTTCAAATCCAAGTAAAACCTATTTAAATTATTTCGTTTTCATGGTGGAAATTGGTGAATCATCATTCACCTACCTTCAAATATTTTTATAGCTTGGATTACGGCATCCCTCTTCCAAGTTATAAAATATTATGTTGGGTCCTAGACTTAATATTTCATATTGGGTGTTATATTATGGACTTTAGATCAACTATCTTGAATATCTCCCAAAAGATGTCTAGTTCAGACATCTATGATCTTCCCAAATCTCTTGGAACTTTACTTCCTCCACCTCCTCCAATTATTCTCCCTAACCCACAAGTTCAAGGTCACTCAAGCCCTATTGGCAAGCAAGGTCTACGTGTGGTCGCATCTTGGATATGAAGTCACATATTAACAAGTCGGGAGAGTTGGGTGTCAAAGTCTTAAGAAAGTTGGATGTTCAATCACTTTCTAAGTCACATAGTGAGTTAACTTTAGGACTACTATGAAATAGAATATGACATGACCCTTAATGATCTTATCTATTTGCTTGGTATTGCTGAATCATCAATGATTTGGAGCTTTGGTAAAGCAAATTTGATTAGTAGATCAACTTTCCAAACCTTCAATGGACATGACAATGGTTGCATTAGATACCCAGTAAAAGCTTTCTCTTCCCAATGGAAAGGGATTGGCCATAGTCAACTCGGTTGACCAAATGGTAAAGAGGAAGGCTAAGTTTGAGATTCTCCCATGTACCATTCCCAAAGGATACCCAGTAAGCATTGTATGTTCAAATATAGCATCATACATTCATTTTTAATTTATATATTAAAAAAATTATGTTTTTTTTCTTATTACACATTGTCAGTAATAAATTTACGTGTTTTTTAAAGCTTATGTGCAGAAAACAAATTAGCACCTTTACTTTGGCATACAACTTCACAGTTAACAACAAATTCTTCTTTTGTCTACATTTGTCTTTTTTGGAAATTGTAACTATGCTGATGGCAGGTTGGGTGAAGTAACAGGTTTTGATACCATCATCAATATTGACACATAAGGCATGTGGGTCAGGTGAAACAGGAAGCCAAAATCCATTTCTGAGAGATATTTGAAGACCAGGAGCATCGTTGGATCTGAGAAAGGTGATGATTTGAGGGTCAGAGTGCTCTCCGAAGCCAATGTTACCATGGTGGAAGGAGAGACAGGTGGATATTTGTTTAACTAGACGTGGGCTTTAAATAAATAAGCCAAATATATTTTACACACATAATCAAATAGCAATGTACTTTTTTTATAATTAGTAATCTTTTTTCCTTAAACCAAATCTAAATAATAAGTGAGAAAAGTAGGATGCCATTAGATGCAAAACAACATTGACCAAAAAGAATGAAGATTGTCAAAATGGTCAATTTGACTAAAAAGGTCAAAATTCTTTATATTATTGTTGATGGTGAGTGGAAAACCGTTCAATACATCTCAGCCCTTAAAACTCTCCCATCTTTCAATCTCAGTCGTAATAATTCAAGAATTATGGTTAATCGGCCAACCGTTTTCAGCTCCTCCCCACGTTCCCTCACAGTCGATCGTTTTTCCTGCCACATGCAATCGATTTTCAAGTTCCTTCCAAGACATGGTAGTTCTCCTTCAATAATCACGATACGAGGGTAGGTTCCTTCATAGTTAGTAACTGCCCTAACCACGACATAGAAATTTGGCCTATATAATGATCAGAATCTTTTTCAATATGCATCACTTATGGAGAAAGGAGATTCGAAGTCGGTAATCAAGAAGCAATTGAAGGGATCTTGCGCCTATTTACAGAAGACTATGAGTCGACTTCCAAGCATTGCCATTATTCACACAGAAATCCTTATTCAATCGATTGGATACTGCCTTATTCGATGAGTATAAATGGTAATTCGATTGAAATCACTGAATGATTGCTTAACTTCTAAACCAGAGGTAAGAAAAGTGATTTGTTTTCTATTCCATATTTGTCTTTATGATTTATCAGTTCTCACTTAGTCTTTGTGTATAAATCATAAACCGATTGAATGATTGGTGCAGCATATTTCTTAGCTCTCACATATTCTTTGGGGTTTTTGATGGTTTGATGAAGTTTTCAAGTTGGATGTTTGACTATGCTAAGTGTTCGGGATCATAATTTAAAGCAATCCATAAATCTGTTAAACCACTATTTTGTATAATTTTTGTAGGAACCAGTTTAACAAATGGTTCAATTACTTCTTCAAAACCTTGGAACATAACCAAAAAACGACATTGATTACAAACATCCCCAAATTCAGAGTTTTTTTCATCTGAATAATGAGTCAAATGTTTAATTGTTTAAGTTTCACTAAAATTATACAAGATATCTAGTTTAAGGGGGAATGTGGAATAGATTAAGACTTCATTTTTTTCCCATTTCTTTCCATTCATAATTATCATGTTTTCATTTTTTTTTTATTTCTTTGCTTTCGTAATTATCATGATGCTTAGAATGAAATAGGTTCCAGAGAAAAATATTTTTTTTTGTGATTTTTAAAAAGGGTTAAGTTGGGTTGTGAATGTTTCCCATGGAATTGCAATAAACTTTTTTTTGTCATTGCAGTACATTAGTATATATTGATGCTTCACTTGCTTCTAGACATGCACCACTATAGAAGAGCCCTAAGAAAGAATGCACATGAAAAATGTATTACTATTTTCATTTGAACATAGTGTGATGAAGTTAGGTAATGGGTCAAACTGGTTGTCATACTAATTTTTGGCACAATCAAAACGTTATTTACTTCATACTATTCAACTACTTTTATCCGTTCTAGTCTATGATGTTGGTACAATAAGTGAAGCTTAGGAATGGGTTAATCTTATAGATTTAGGTATTGATTTCCATTTTCATGGACCTGAACAATAATTTTCACTAATAAATGAATTCATAGAGTAATCCAATTACTATATTGTGAAACTACAGTTAATGATCGTATTTGTTTTTTATTATTTCGAGTTTCTTATCTTATGCATTATGAATAACTAACAAAAACTAAATTGGTTGTTTTTTGTTTGCCTAATTATGTTGTCTGAAAACTTTTAGGAGAAACTATACCAAAATATATAGTGGTTATGTTGGTCTCATACTCAAGTGAAGGTCTCTTACAACATGTAATATTTTATTAACTTTATATAGCTTGAATCCATTATATAACAACTTGCACTGTCATTGGTTGCTTGGTTTTAGTTGCAAAAAAACAATGGAAAAGTGATAAAAGATTTTGCCATTTCGATAAGGTGTCTTTTCTTTCACTGGTCGTCACAAGTTACAAATTTATGGTGATTACACATTTTGCCACCTATGTAATTTGTTCAAAAATATGCTAAATATTGGAAAACTATTATATAGTATGGAAAACACATTACATTTTACATTATTGTCAAACATTTAGGTAAAATTGATAAAAGATTATTTCATTGCGATAAGGTAAATTTCCTTTCTTGCCATCCTTTATGACTTCTAGATTCAATCAGGGTTTTTTTATCAAATTCACTAGGTACTTAAATTTTTTGACCAATTGTGATAAAGATGAAATGAAATCAATGGAAATTTATCAATGAGTTACCTTCTTTTCTTCTTGACTAGATTCCAGATATTGAGGGACTAAATACCCAATAGTGATGAAAAGAGAGACACATCATCATTTCTTCATGAGGTAAATCAACTAATTCAAACATTAATTTTTTTTTTTATCTTTTTAATGAATGATTACTTCAAGTGATTAGTATAATTTCTTTGTAGGTGATAAAATATGTTCAATATAAACAAGAAATGTACAAATTTATGAGGAATAATATCAAGGTTAGAAGCACTAGTCCCATAAACTTTATGTCTTAATTAAAATTCATTTTTCTATTATTATATAATATGCTTTTATAATAACCAATTAATTTTTTGTATATTTTCATCCCATAGATATTTGTCATTGGCGTATCCCAAATTCCAGTCAATCTCAAGTCATAAAGGCCAATTCTGGACAACCTCCATCTTTCCTAGGGAGATTTGATGAGAATTTCTAAATTTCCTTTACAATCAACAGATTTACCCCACGGCCTTATGAAAGACTTTTACACAACTTGATGATATCTTGAAGTCATTCGGATAACCTCCATCTTCCCCTTCGATTATTGGATTCCTTTTTAGTTTTTAGATCAATTTATTTGATGCTATCTCGTTGTCATTTGGAGAAAATAGGAAAGAACTAAGAAACACGGCCTTCTTAAAGACTTTTACACAACTTCTTTGATTAAAATATATATTGGTTTTTGATGATGATTCAAACAATATCACTTGATTTTTCCGATATTGGAAAGAGATATCAGTTATTCTAGGTAAAGATAACTCATTCAAAGTTACTGATTTCCGAAAGCATGATAATAATTTGTTCCCATATCATTTTCTAATTCAAGTAAATTACAAAAATATTGTGTTTTGTCTAAAATTAATTTCTTTTTCAGTTTGATCACTATTTCAAAGCTTCACATCAATTTTAGTCCTTACTTCAATGTTCCTAAGACCAAAATCAATATGAAACCGTAAAATAATGACCAAATTTTTTTAAACAAAGCTTCATATATATATATATATATATATATATATATATATATATATATATATATATGTTGGATTAGGTGTCTAAGCCCATAACTATAATTGGTATGTATTTGACCTGAGAGTAGCATGGTCTATTTGGCTTGCATATCACCACGACAATTTGATAGGATGGACTTTTGAGAAGATGTTATTTATGATTTATTAAAATATTATAAGTTCTAATATATTAATATTGAATCATATTATTTATTTAGTATTGATCAAGAATTAATTTAGTGATCAAAAGAGACTAATTAAATGTAAGGGGATGGATTTGGTAAATCAATTATTCTTATGGTGTGGGATTATGGTTATTTAGGATGGGCTAAACCAATATGGTAGTCCATGGATATGTCATAGATTTTTTAACCCATGGATCCTAAGTAAGATGAAAAGTCTTTCACATTAGGGTTTAATGGATGTAATGCTAATCCTAGCCACACTATATAAGAATACCATAGGCTACTAAAATCGACACCTAGTGATCTTTGGAAGACTATAACTGATTTTGAGTGTGTATAAACTTTCAAAAGTCATCCTTTATCTAAGGTGTATTGTGAACCATTTGAGGTGCTACACTTGGGGCACTAAGTTCTTAAAAGTCAAATACAACAAGTTCTACAAGCTACATAAAGAGGTAAACTCCTAGGTAGTATTTTATGTTGTTTATGTCAATTGCATGCTAGTTGCAGGCTTAATTCTTTAGAGACAATATTGCAGGTATAATTAGAGAAAACATGGATCCAAAGCATTTAGGGTTGTATGTGCACCATAGGATGTTTTAGTATACTAAAACCCTTCAGTGCTATTAGAGCCTAAGGTTGGTTTCTATTATACTTGATGCTTATTGTTTTTTAAACAAGAAAATTCGTTTTTTTTGGAACCTGCCTAATCACCACGAGGTGGTGACTGTTCAATGGGCAAAATTTTCAGTTTTTTGGTCTGTTTTGGATTAGGATCATTACCACAAAATGTTTTTGTTCATAAAATTTGATTTTTTTTTGCTATGGTAATGATTATCCTCATCCAAATAAAAGATAATTATCATAGTTTCAAGATTTGTATTAGTTTATATGATAGGCTAATTTCTTGCAAATGGTTGACATGAATTATCTTGACTTATGAGTTTAACTAGATCATGTATGTATTATTTGATTATTATGTTAATTAAAATAATGATCTAAATGATTTTAATGAAATCCATAGGTTATGGAAAATGAAAGGTCTCATTTTTAAGAGTCATTTTAAATGGTTTTGAAGTCTTCCATAACTTGTCCTCAAGTTATGGAACTTGAAAATTCTTTCATAAAAACCATATTAAACTCATAAGTTATGGAAACCAAAAGTTTTGACAAGTTTCAAAACATGTCCTCAAGTTTTGGAATTTGTAAAGTTTCACTTATGAATACTTTAATTCCAAATTAAACCCCAGAGCTTTAAAAGTTCAAATTCAAACCCTTATACTATTATATTATTATACGTTTATAATTATATATATATATATATATATATATATATACATATATATATATATATATATATATATATATATATGTATGTATGTATAAAAATAAGTCAGTCTTACCGTTAGTAGGTCTCATTCACGAAGCCGGTCTATAAGGGGGTATAAGGTTACTGCCTATAAATGACAGTTTAATGGGTGTCCACTCTCACCCACCGCTTCCTTAACTGCTGGAGGGTCGTTAGCCAAACGGGTAGGATAAGACATTAATTCTCATTATAAGTATAATGATAATTATAAATTAACTAAACTTTTATTAAATTCTCAATCTTAGTTACTTTAGGAAAAATGTGAAAATGGTGTTATTCCATGAAATTGAACTTTGCACCTTGTTAAGTCGTTAGTGGAGCGTGTGTGGTTAACCGGCACACTAATCTAGGACTGACAGTATGTGGAAAATGGTAGCTTGATATTAATCATAGATCAAAGGAGCGTGTGTGGTTAACCGACAGATTGATTAGGTAGTTTGTAACATTGGGTGTACCAAGCTAATTTGTATGGTTTTTCACACCTTGTTTGTGATCCTTGGCATCCCAGTCACAAACTTGAAGGGCACAATCGAGATTTAAACATGCCATCGAAAAATTCAATGAATCTCAAAGGATTTAGGAATTTCAATCCATTTAAAACATAATAATCAATTTCGTTTTTCATGGTGGAAATTGGTAAATTGTCATTTACCTACCTTCAAATATTTTGCATTTGGATTACGACATCCCTCTTCTGAATTGTAAAATATTGTGTTGGGTCCTAGCCTTAATATTTCATTTGGGTGTTATATTAAGAACTTAAATCAACTAACTTGAATTTCTCCCATTGTAGATGTCTAGTTCAGACAACTATGGTCTTCCCAAATCTTTTGGAACAAGTTTTCCTATTGAAAAATGATATCCTACATGGGGATCAAGGTGAAATATTAATCCCTTTGTCATGCATTAGTGGAAATGGAAATCATACTTCACTTCCTCCACCCCCTCTAATAATTCTCCTTAACCCACAAGTTCAAAGACTTGAAAAGTTCAAGGTCACTCAAGCCCTACTTGCAATGAAACATCAACATGGAAGACCTGTGTGTACTCATGTCTTGGAGATGAAGTCACATATTGACAGGCTGAGAGGATTGGGTGTCAAAGTCTCGAGGAAGTTGGTTGTTGACTTGGTTCTTCAATCACTTCCCGAGTCATATAGCGAATTCATTAAGGACTACTATGTGACAGACCACGACATGACCCTTATTGATCTAACCTCTTTGCTTGTTGCTGCTGAATCAACAATGATTTGGCACACTGGAAAAACAAATTTGATTGGAAGATCTACTTCTCAAACTTCCATGGACATTGACAATGGTAACATTGGAAGTCCAGAAAAGATTTCTCTTCCCAATGGAAAAGGATCGGCCATAGTCAACCCGGTTGACCAAATGGTAAAGAGAAAGGCTAAGTCTGAGATTATCTCATGTGCCAATGCAAAAGAAGCCATTTGTTTCTAATGTCATTTAAAGGGACATTGGAAGTAAAGTTACCCTGACTACCTAAAATATCTGAGAGAAGGTAGAATCAAAAAGTTTGACTCTACTTCAGGTAAGTCTAATGTCTGACTCTATTAATTTCCTAATTGTTGATTCTTAATACATGATGTGACAAGGTTGAATTTTGATGTTTTGTAGGATCATGCAAAAGGAAGGAAGCTTAAAGGAAGAGTATGCTGAATTTGGTCGCGAAAATGGATTTCAATCGCATGGTTCGATGATCAAATTTTTGAGCTGCTGCTTAAGAGTTATGATAGAACGCTTAGAAATTTGTAATAAAATAGTTTTCATTTATAATTGCATTGTAAGAAAAAGTTCTTCCGCATTTTATAAATAAATAATTTTTTTTTTATTTTATTATATCTCCTTGCAATGACATTTATGAAAATTGATGTTTGCATGTTTCTATGTTAGCAATATGAATTTGATTCTTTTGTTTGTGGTAGTGTCGAGAATTTCCCAAATAAGGAAAGATTCTCATCACCCAAGTTTCAATTGGATAGAAACTTGGAATCATGCAACTTGTAGTGTGTGATGAATAAGAACCTTTGCCTTTGGGAAATTAAGACTAATTCCTTGTTCACATGAATATGTGAGTCAAGTGAAGGACTAGGAGATTGGGTACACTTGGTTGAGTACTGGTCGATGTCCACCACAAAGATCGACAAAACTATTTGTCATGATTTGCTGAAAGTAAGTAAATATGGTTATGTTTACAAGTCTAAGTATAATTCTGAAACATTGGAAAAGTTTCAATGTATGGCAGAACAAATGAGAAGAATCAAATTAGGCAGAAAGATAAAAGTTTCTCCAATCTGAAAAGATGGAAGAGTACTTTCGTATCATGTTTTATGGTCATCTTAATGATTATAGAAAACCATATCACAATTGATCCACTAAGGACACCTTTTTGCACTTGTGTGGCTAAGAAGAGGAATCGTGAATTGTTGAAATGGTTAAATCAAAAGGTGAATCATACTTCGTTCCAAGAACAAGTCTTAGAGTCATACTCCAATATTGTAACTTGAGTGACATAATCTTAAGAAGGTTTATAACACTTGTCAAATATAGAGTAAAATGTTTCTTACTCTTGTACATTTGAAATTGATAAGTTGTGATGTCTTGGTAAGGACAAAGATGACCAACTAAGACCAATTGTGTGAAGTGTTTATCTTGATAAGAATCTGCACCAACTCTTGAATATTTGCTTGTCAAGGAATGGTTCATGACAAGAGAATCTTATATGTCAAGAGGTCAGTGGGATTCTTAAAGATCTTGAAAAGTTTCAAGAACTAATCAAGAATAAATCTATTGTTAATCACTAGCACATGACTTTAGGTTGTAACATATCGTGATGACATATTCTTATTTTTGTGCTCATTCCAGTTTAAAGTTGACTATGCATGTGAGTTCTATGAGTTCTCAGTTATTTGCATAAAGCAAAGCACCTAGATCAATGAAAGTTTCATTGATCAGTACGGGTGAGCTTTTTAACAACTTGGAAGACATGGTAGGCCCTTGTGCTACCAGGTGGCAAGAAATTAAGATTGAAAAAATTCAGTCCTTGTGAGTTTGGATTTGTCACTAACCTTGTCTTATGATTATGGTTACACAAATTCACATGGATAGGAACATATACACCATAAAATCTAAGTGTCATAAGGTTTCTCTCCAATTTATGAAAATGATTATGAGGAAACGCTTTCACTAAGTAGATTTTAATAGTTAGCAATTGTGATATTTGCATTCTCAAATTCGATTATGATTACGGAATCCCTCTTCATAGTTTGAATTGTGAGAAATGGCTAACTTCTAACATTTGAGACTTATTTCTGTAAGTTCTACAATTGTTTAGACACACATGTGAGTTATCTAAGGAAAGGTGTATGAGTTTGAGAAGCCTAGATAAAGTCTTATCGAAGCATCTCGTATCATAAATCTGAACTTTGGAAAGGAAGTCAATAAATATTGATTTCTAGAAGTCCAGTTGATTTCTAAATACATGTCAAAGCTAGTGGGAGCATAAGTGTTATGCTAGCAAGATAATAATTATTATGCTAGTGGGAACATAATTATTATGGAAAGTGTTGCAAGTTAGCTAAGTTAATTATAGAAAAACAAATGGTTTCAAATCGCAAAGTTGCATGGTTTTAAAAGTTGTTTTGCTATAATTAAGTGAGAGGAAATTATACTCCATTTCAAATCTAAAAGCTTAGATTGAGATTTTTAATCAAATTTAGTCAAGGATATATATGAATATGTTGGAATGGTTCAACATAAGGAAATTCTATATATATGGAAATGAGTATTGTGTTCTCAAATTTGATTATGATTACGGCATCCCTCTTCATAGTTCTAATTGCGAGAACATGGCAAATAGAAATATTCTAGCAAAAGACTGGTCAAGTATCGTGTCTTTATGAATCGTGTCCAATATGCTTCGGGTATAGGATCGATTACATGTGCTATAATATTCATCCGTTCTAAATTTTCCAAATACCTAGGGCATTAAGAGGGAAAAAGGACTAGAATCGGATATGACTAAAGTGGTTAACAACTGTTAAGGACAATCTAAGGTTCACCAAGGATTGGTCGCTTGTAGTTGGAAGTATAAAAATGGATGGACCATATTGACACACTCCAAGAAGAGATAACTATTGTTCAGAAGTGATAGTCAAAATGGGAACATGGAAATGTTTTCATAAGTGGAAGTTATTCTTTACATCGTGTAAGATTAGGAAACTTAATGCAAGAAGGATTTTCAAATGAATGTACTTTGAATTTGAGACTTCGTTTCTATGGAATTTCTCTCCATTGGAAAACTTTTTAATGTCTATTGCCAAGTCTATGTGACTTTTATGCATAGTCATTACAAGAGGATCATTGCATATAAGTTTAGAATCTAACATATTACAGTAAATAGCAAGAATTTGATATTCTTACACTTACGGTAAGGATTTGGAATTGTGAAATGATCATCATTGAAATGTTGTGAATTGATGTATTTCACAATGTAAGGATCATAGATAAACATAGTGTGCATGCTTGGACCATGGGACAACTATTGTTTAATTCAAGTATTAAGTTGATTATATGAAACATTATACAATGAATAATGAGTAATCAATATGGGACTAAAACGTTTTGGGGCCATATAGGATTAGTATTACTCTTGTGTTTCACTTTGCATGTTTTGACTTCCCGAATAACTAGGTAATTCAAACCATCCACATTCGATCATACTTTGGAAGTAGGTATTAAGGCAAGACTGTCATGAATGGGTCTGTAGTTTGTCTAGGTGTTTTAGACATAGCACAAGTTTGTTGCAGTGTTCATGAGTACTCCTGGAATAAGATTCGAGTATTGGATTCAACTCATGCTCATCTGAATCACTTCATGGATTTTATCATGAGTGATTGTGAGACGAGAATATCTTATATTCTTGAAACCAAGACATGTGAGTTGTAGTTTACAATTCAGTTGCACATTGACATATGTAAACGCACTAGTAACTTGGTGTTATAAAACATATTGTTGTATGTGATTTGATGAGTAAGTACAAGCAAGCATTTGAGTCGAAGTTTATCTGTTCCTTTTACCCCATGTGGTTAAAAGCGATATTCGTGGGCCCCTCCATGATATATGATGACACCCCTAAGTGTTCGGCCAAGCCTATACTGATTTGATTTGTTTAATTAGTCGGTCTTCATAAATCGGAAATCGGGAAACAACAGATGGACAGAGATATTGATTATAATCCAAGTCTCAGTCCGTATGTGTAACGACCGGGTTTCGGGGCTAAGCATTTTTAGACGATCTAATAGTCTAGGTCAACTATTGTAACTAATTTTGATGTAATAAAGATGAAATATTTTAAATTCTATGTGAATTATGTGTATTTGTGTGCTTATTACTTTATTATAAATATATATTTAATAAAGAATAAAAATAAGCGTCAAAATTAAAGTGTGAGATAAGTCCGATATCTTTACATAAAGTTTTAGTGGTCGAAACAAGGATTCCGTGGATATAAAGAACGCTAAAATCCGAGTTATAACGAAGAAGTTATGGCCCGCCGAAGTTTTTCGGCAAAACTGACACGGCACCGGGAGACGTAAATAGTGAATTTACGATGGAGGACTTTTTAGCCTTAGTGATCTAAACGAAAGTCGTATAATATGTTAAACCGAGAAAATCCATAAAAAGAACGCCCAAATCTGACTCCGTATGAAGAAGTTATGATTTTTCTAAGATTCGGCTTAGCATTGCATGACCTGAAACTCGAATTTTAGTTCGAGCGGTTTTTGGCTTACGCGGCCTAAATGAGAATTGAAGATCTCATTAATAGGAACTCAACGGTAAAAAGATAGACGAAAACGGAGTCCGTATGAAGGAGTTACGAATTCTTCGCGGTCATCTAACAGTCTAAACGCCTCCTACTGTTAAATTTGAGATCGGTCGAGAATTAGCCGACGTAGTCTAAATGAAAGTTGTAGATCTTGATTTTACCTACGCGTGAAAAAAAGAAGATTTAAAACGGATCTCGTATGTGAGAGTTATGATTTTTCTAAGTTTGAAGGATGATACGTGATAAGGGGTGACATTGCACCACCAGAATTGGACACGTGGCACCACCAGAAGGCTGCCACATGCCCCAACTCGGCGAGTAGGTCCTCCTACTCAGCGAGTCCGTCAAGATTTTACCCTATAAATAGAAGTGTGGGGTTCTCTCATTTCTCACACCTTTCCCCACTTCTTTCTCTCTCTACACTCTCCATCTAGCCTATCCTAACCCCCCCCCCCCCAAGGTGTAGGTAAACCCCCTAGCACCCGAAGGAAGCCCCGAGGCTCCCAAAGCCTCGAGAAAAGAGCCTTTCGGCTCGGAAACGCTGCTCCAGCGAAGCCCGGTTTTGAGAAAAACCCGCTGTAAGTGAGCTACGCCTAACCTATCTTTAGTTTAGCTTATATTTTAATATAGTAATGTTATTAGGACCTTATAATAAGTACTTGGGCTATTATTATGGGTTATATAAGTATCGTTTAACGCTTATATAATAGTAATAATAGCTAGACTATTAATTAGTCGCGATGAATATTAGACTAAACCCTAGTGGCAATGATACTAGGTTTTGCCGAAGGAAAAGTGTGTTAAGAGTAACGAAGTGTTGTCCAAGCGCCGAGTCACCACCTACTCAGGTGAATGCATAGTTACTTTCAGCTTACACATAGATATGAAGTATTTTATATAAATTACGTGCTATGTGTGCATATTATCCGAATACTTGCTATCCATGCTGGATGAACATTTTTATACATGTTTTCAATGATTTAAACTGTATATGTATTTTTTATCTACAAAAATTTGGGGTAAAACATGGGTAGATGTATTAGTTGCTGTGTGATAAAATAATGAGAGGCCTCGTTATAGATGTTATTGATGATCCGATCATCTAGCGGAGTATAGATGACGACCGCGGACTATTCTAGACAGTCCAGTGGAACACTAGCAGGCTTGCAACCTGTAGGTGTTTATTTGAACTGTGTGTTTATTTGAACTGTGTGCTCACCAGGTGTAATCCATCCCCCACATGGTTGCCTTAAGGACATTTATTGCTGAGGAATCCCCTTAGCAGTAGTGTCCATCCCGATGATAGTCCTTAGACTAGGTCCCTTGTGTTAGATGTTTTAGGGACGTAAAGTGGGGATAACGGGAACGGGTAATCGGGTTTGTTTGGTTTGATAAAGCTAATAACTTATTTATTGTGGGTTGAAAACCCTATGTGCTCACCAGGCTCCCAAGCCTGACCCACTCAGTTTCTTGTATTACAGGTAGTGGTGCATGAGCATAGATGTGATGTCTTGGGATGAGAGATTAATGGATTTTAGGCCTGTAAATACGGAATAATGTAGTAAGGCCTATGCTGTATTGTTTATGCTTATGATCTGTATCGAACATGACATCCCGAGTCTTTTTAATGAAATAAATTTCTATGGAAATGCTTTTGATAAATCCGTATCATATTTTGTTTTGGGACAAATTCCGCAACACTTTTATTTAAAATGTTACTCTGATTTACAAACAAAGCATAAACAAAATCGGTATTTTCTGGCCGTGAAAATGGGGATGTCACAGTTGGTATCAGAGCATTAGTTTAAGCGAACTAGGAATTTGTAGGATTTCTACACTTAAACTTAGAATGCTAAGCGATGATTGTGAGGTGTGAGCACTAGCTTATTTTAGGAATTATGCCTAAAATGCTTTGATGTGCTAAATGCTTTGTGCCTGACATGCTATTATTTGTTCGAATCTACGGTCTGTTTGTAACATCCGGGTTTCCAGGTATTATTCTCAGACCTTCTTCAGTTTTGATGTTGATTCTTTGTGTTAGGGTTTTCTAACCCTTTTAGAGGTTGATTAAGTGGAGCATTTGGTCCCTTCTCGAGTTTGTGTTCTGGATCTGGACCCAAAGAGGTCCAGAGGCCTTAACCCTTGGAGCTTTATGAGTCACTTTGGGAGACATGAGCTTAGGATGTCATTTTTGGGGCTAAATCACCATTTTGGACCATTTAGATGTTATATGAGTGCCAAGGTCCGAACTTTACGCGATTATCAGGCTTGGGGAGGCCAGATCTATGATTGTGTGGAACAGATCTGACCTCAGCAGTTGTATAGAGTTTTTGCATGGCATAAACTCGCCAAGTCCAAAGAACAGACTCGACGAGTAGTATGAAGGTTTCCTGTTAATCACTTAGTGAGTGGACTTGCCGAGTTGGGGAATAACTCGGTGAGTCAGGGAGAGTCAGGGGGGACTGAGTTCAAGTGGAACTCGCCGAGTTGTTCTTGAGACTCGGCGAGTTGAGTCGGGGTGGCCCCACGATTCATGCCAGGTGGAACTCATCGAGTCAGGGGAAGAACTCGACGTGCCAAGAGGGGGACTAAGAGAGTCAGTGGACACGTGTAGACTCGCCGAGTCGCCCTAGTGCACTCGACGAGTCGGGTCAAAGTTTGACCGTTGACCTTGTTGACTTTTAGGGTTGAGTAGAGTTGTATTTAAGGGAGTATTTACTTTATGTGATTAGGCGGAGGCTAGATCACACTTCTACCGAGTCAGATATTTACCGAGACACCGAGGTGAGTCTTCTCACTATACGTTACCTAAAGTGGTATATTGTGTGGACGAGAGGGTCCTATGTGTTATGTATGAGATTATGTGTTATGTGTTATATGTATGTTGTATGATGTTATAGACCGGACCGCAGGGTCTAATGATATAGACCGGGCCGGAGGGCCCAACGAGTTATGACCGGACCAGAGGGTCCAACGAACTACGAGACTGGAGGGTCCGGCTAAGACACATCGACCGGAGGTTCGTATTATAGCCTCGAGTGGAGTATGTTTTGTATGCGGTATTTTGGGGAACTCACTAAGCATTTATGCTTACAGTTGTTGTGTGATGTGTTTCAGGTACCAGTGATGAGCGCAGGAAGGCGTCGGCATGATTCGTATACACTTTTGGAGTTTATGTTTTAGATTCTGGGGAAATGTTTTGTGATAGTAACATTTGATACAATATGTTTTGACATTAATTAAAGAGTAAATGAATGTTTTAAAAATGAAAAATTGTTTTGAAAATTTACGTTGTTACAAGTTGGTATCAGAGCCTTTGTTTGAAGGATTCGGATGCATCTTCGGGCGTATCTGAACTCAAACTGAGGATTTGAGGAAAACTTTGATAATGAAGTAAAATTTTTGAAAAGAGTAAAAAGGGTTTTGAGACAAACAGAGCAGAGCCGTGTGTACGATCAGCCAGCGCCCGAACGGTGAATCCCCAAAGTACCCTTACATTATGTGTTATGAGATATGTTATGTTACATTATGCATGCTAGAGTAGGCTAGGTATACATATTAGGACTAGAGTGTCCTGATTTGTGATACCTTAGCCTAGGAGATTTCTTCTGCTGAGATGCTTTGAGAACGAGTAGATAGCAGTTAGAAACTCATGAGAATAGAGTACTTGTAATCCAAGATCCAAGGAGGAGGACTTGGAGTGAATGCTGATGCGGTGTGGTCAGTAGTATTGGGCCCGTACTACTGAAGACACCGGATCAGTGGGCATTCCAAGTAAGAATGTTTTGGACAACGGAGGACAAGTAGGGTTGTGTCATCGAGTATGAGTATGCTCGATCGAGTCTCTGATAATTTTGTTGTATTTCAGAGGCATCATGGTTGGGACTCGATACACACTTGAGAGCAGTGGTGTCAGCGACGAGGAGATCCGTCGATTGATTCATGAGGAGGTGGCTGCTGCCATCCGGGCTGAGATTCCTGGGATGTTTGGAGACATCAAGACCACATTGATTGAGACTTTTGATGAGCGGTATGAGCACTGACTGAGGCTGCTGCAGCTACAGCTACTCTCAGGGAGGTGACTCGTTGTTGTTCTGGGAGTTCAGCAACACGAAGCCACCAGAGTTCGACGGGACGCAGGACCTGATTGCCACTGTGAGGTGGATCTCTAACATCGAGGGATGTTTCTATACGTGTTCTTGTCCAGAGCACTTGAGGGTTTGGTTCGCCTTGAACCAGCTCTGCCTGGGAGTGAAGGATTGGTGGAAGTTCGTGACGGCAAACTTCACTTTGGCTGAGATTTCCAAGGTGACCTGGGAGAGGTTCACCGCTATGTTAAGAGAGGAGTATGTTCCCCTGGTGGAGAGGGAACGGTTGATTCAGGAGTTCTTGACCCTCAAGCAGGGTACTGATTCTGTGGCAGTGATCACCAGAAAGTTTCATTAGAGGGCGATGTTTTGCCCTGAGTAGGTGTCATCTGAGCAGGCTCGTATGAGCCGTTATCTGAGTGTGCTGAGGAGAGATATTCGGGAGTTCGTGGCGAACTCGACTTACCGGACATTTGCTGAGCTTCAGGAAAATGCCCGGAAGAGGGAGATTGAGTTGGAGACTCAGGCCAGGGAGGAGGCCGAGTCACAGAGGGTGGATCGGCAGCTGGCTCAGTCTCAGCCGGCAGCCAAGCGGGCTAGACCCACTGATTCGAGATCTGGGGGCGCGAAGGGCCGCACTTGTGGGAAGTGCGGTAAGAGTCACGAGGGGTCGTGCAGGGCTGGGGTGTGCTACAAGTGTGGAAAGGAGGGGCATATCGCGAGGGATTGCCCCAAGGGATTTTCGGTTTGCTTTCATTGCAACCAGACCGGCCATCGGAAGGCCGAGTGCCCGCAGCTTCTTCAGGGATCAGCACATAGATGTGCGCCTGCTGCTAGGGCTATCGAGGTTTGGCCGGTGAAGGTCGAGGCCCCGAAGGCTCGTGGGAGAGCATTTCAGTTGACCGCGGAGGAGGCCCGCGCGGCGGCCGATGTTGTGGCTGGTATGTATTCTCTTTACATCTTTTATTTGAGTTGAGTTTTTTTGCTTATATGATGATATGCGTAGGTACTTTTCTTGTGAGTTATGTGCCTGCGTTGGTATTATTTGACTCGGGTGTGAGTCGGTCATTTATTTCCGTAGCATTTAGTCAACATATTAGCATCCGTCGAGAGGCGTTGGATTGGCCTCTGCGAGTTTCCATAGCTGATGATCGAGCAGTGTATGCTTCGGATGTGATTCGAGGATGTGTGCTTGAGATCTTCGGTGTGGAGTTCCCTATAGATCTGGTTCCGATCGCGATGGGGGACGTGTGTGTTATAGTGGGTATGGATTGGTTGAGCCGATATGGAGCTGTGATAGACTGCGAGCATCAATTGGTGACGATTCGAGACCCTAGTGGGGGAGTTCTTACGGTGTACGGCGAGGTTACACGTGCGGGGTCAGCATTTTGTTCGGCCGCCAGAGCAAGACAGAATCTACAGCAGGGCTGTAGGGGATTTGTGGCATATGTGATGGATGCGAGGGTTGTTTCAGAGAGACCGAAGTCGGTTGATGAGGTTTCGATAGTGCGTGAGTTTCCGGATGTGTTTCCAGAGGAGTTGTCGGGTGTGCCTCCGGAGAGGTAGGTAGAGTTTCGTATTGAATTGGTTCCGGGAGCTGCACCTATCGCCAAGGCGCCTTATCGCCTTGCGCCTCCGGAGATGTAGGAGTTATCCTCGCAGCTTCAGGAGCTGCTAGGGAAGGGGTTTATCAGGTCGAGCAGTTCGCCATGGGGGCGCCTATTCTTTTTGTCAAGAAGAAGGATGGTTCACTCCGGATGTGCATTGATTATTGTGAGTTGAATAAGCTAATGGTCTAGAACCGTTACCCATTGTCGAGGATAGATGATTTGTTCGATCAGTTGCAGGGAGCATCTTGGTTCTCCAAGATCGATTTGAGGTCTGGTTATCATCAGGTGAGGGTGCGGGAGGAGGACGTCCAAAAGACAGCATTCCGGACTCGTTATGGGCATTACGAGTTTGTGGTGATGCCTTTCGGACTCACCAACGCACCGGCGGTGTTCATGGATCTCATTAACAGGGTGTGCAGAACGATGTTGGATCGCTCAGTGATCGTGTTCATCGACGACATATTGGTGTATTCGAGATCTAGAGAGCAGCATGAGGAGCATTTGAGGGAGATCCTCGGAGTTCTGAGATCGGAGAGGCTTTATGCCAAGTTCTCCAAATGTGAGTTTTGGTTACGAGAGGTTCAGTTTCTGGGGCACCTCGTTAACCAGAATGGGATATTGGTCGATCCAGCCAAGATTGAGGCGGTTATGAAGTGGGAGGTGCCGAGATCACCCACCGAGATCAGGAGTTTTCTGGGTTTGGCCGGCTATTATCGGAGATTTATTAAGGATTTCTCCAAGATCGTCGTGCCACTCACCAAATTGACCCGGAAGGGTGTTGCGTTTTCTTGGGGTCCGGAGCAACAGACCTCGTTCGAGACACTTCGCCAGAAATTATGCGAAGCCCCAGTATTAGCCCTTTCGGAAGGGATGGAAGATTTTGTGGTTTATTGTGATGCATCGATATCCGGACTGGGAGCGGTGCTTATGCAGAGGGCACATGTGATTGCTTATGCATCGAGGCAGCTTAAGCCTCATGAGTCGAGATATCCCACTCATGATTTGGAGCTGGGGGAGGTAGTGTTCGCTCTCAAGATCTGGCGACATTATCTGTATGGGGTTCGGTGTACGATATACACGGACCATAAGAGCTTGAAGTATTTGATGGATTAGCCCAACCTAAATATGCGCCAGAGGAGGTGGTTGGACGTGGTCAAGGATTATGATTGTGAGATCCTATACCACCCGGGCAAGGCTAATGTGGTAGCCGATGCATTGAGTCATAGGGCGGAGGGCGCCCTAATACGAGATGTTTGTTTGAGATTGACAGTGATGACCCCGGTGTTGGATGTTATTCGTGGGGCCCAGGCTGAGGATATGAAGCCAGAGAGCCAGAAGAGAGAACAAGTTGTCGGGCTGGTATCGAAATTAGTTACCGATAGCCGGGGGCTTATGACATTTCAGGGTCGGATTTGGGTACCGTCCGTGGGCGGCACGCGTACCATTTTGATGGAGGAGGCCCATCGATCGAAATTCTCGATCCATCCCGGGGCCACTAAGATGTATTTGGACTTGAAAAAGGATTATTGGTGGCCCTATTTGAAGAGGGATGTCGCATGGTTTGTAGAGAGGTGCTTGACCTGTCGCAGGTTGAAGGCCGAGCACCAGCGTCCACATGGTAAGCTGCAGCCATTAGAGATTCCCAAGTGGAAATGGAAACAGATTACCATGGATTTCATCACCAAATTGCCAAGGACCGCGAGAGGTGTCTATGCAATTTGGGTGATTGTGGACAGGTTGACAAAGAGTGCTCACTTCCTGGCCATCAGTGAGAGCTCTTCCGCAAAGAAGTTGGCAGAGATGTACGTGACAGAGGTGGTATCACGGCATGAAGATCTCGATTGTCTCAGATAGAGATGTACGTTTCACTTCTAGATTCTGGAAGAAGTTTCATGAGGAATTGGATACGAAACTGCATTTTAGTACCGCATACCACCCACAGACTGGCGGGCAGAGTGAGCGGACGATTCAGACGCTCGAGGACATGCTCCGAGCATGTGTGTTGGATTTTGGCGGGAGTTGGGACACGTATTTGCCCTTGGAAGAATTCTCTTACAACAACAGCCATCATTCGAGCATTGGCATGCCGCCCTTTGAGCTGTTGTATAGGAGGAGGTGTCGGACCCCTATTTGCTGGGGAGAGGTAGGGCAGCTTGTGATGGGTAGTACCGAGATTGTGCTTCAGACGATAGAGCAGATCCAGCAGGTCAGACAGAGGTTGTTGACCGCTCAGAGTCGTCAGAAGAGTTATGCGGACAGACGCCGGTCCGAGCTCGAGTTTTAGGTCGGCGACTTCGTGCTCCTGAAGGTCTCTCCCTGGAAAGGAGTGATCCGATTCAGGAAGAGGGGCAAGTTGGGGCCCCGATATATTGGACCTTTCAGGGTGATCGCGAGGGTAGGCAGGGTAGCCTATCATTTGGAGTTGCCAGTAGAGTTGGGTCAGATTCATGACACTTTCCACGTGTCACAGCTGCGAAAGTGTATAGCCGACGAGTTGGCAGTGGTGCCATTAGAAGATATTCAAGTGGATGCGAGCCTGAATTATGCTGAGAGACCGGTGGTGATCAGGGATCGGAAGATCAAGGTTTTGAGGAACAAGGAAGTGCCTCTGGTGCAGGTCCAGTGGCAGCATTGGAAAGGGTCAGAGTTGACTTGGGAACCGGAGCGTGAAATGCGGGAGCAGCATCCGGAGTTGTTTGCAGGGTGAGACTTCGAGGGAGAAGTCTGATTCTAGTGGGGGAGAATTGTAACATCCAGGTTCCTAGGTATTATATTTTGTTCCTTTATTTTTGAATGTTGGGGGGAGACTCGGCGAGTTGGTGTCTAAACTCGCCGAGTATGGTCGCCGAATCGTATGCGAGTTCACAACTGGACTCGGCGAGTCCACGCTGTTTAATGAAACCCTAATTTCCAGGGTTTGAGACCTATTTAAAGGGCTTAGGGCCGTCATTTGCGGCCACCAACCCCCAGAGAGAAACCCTAAGAGATATAGAGCGTTTGTGAGGAAGGAGAGGCCATTCTTGATCCTTTTGTGGGTGTTTTTGCAAGAAGGAAGTGATCAAGGCAAGAGGAGGCTGAAGGAGGTGCAATTTTGGTGGTTTTTGAGTTCATAGAGACTGTATTGAGGTATTATTCTTGGACCTTCTTCAGTTTTGATGTTGATTCTTTCTGTTAGGGTTTTCTAACCCTTTTAGAGGTTGATTAAGTGGAGCATTTGGTCCCTTCTCGAGTTTGTGTTCTGGATCTGGACCTAAAGAGGTCCAGAGGCCTTAACCCTTGGAGCTTTATGAGTCACTTTGGGAGCCATGAGCTTGCGATGTCATTTTTGGGGCTAAATCACCATTTTGGACCATTTAGATGTTATATGAGTGCCAAGGTCCGAACTTTACGTGATTATCAGGCTTGGGGAGGCCAGATCTATGATTGTATGGAACAAATCTGACCTCAGCAGTTGTATAGAGTTTGTGCATGGCATGAACTCGCCGAGTCCAAAGAACAGACTCGGTGAGTAGTATGAAGGTTGCCTATTAATCACTCAGTGAGTGGACTTGCCGAGTTGGGGAATAACTCGGTGAGTCAGGGAGAGTCAGGGGGACTGAGTTCAAGTGGAACTCACCGAGTTGTTCTTGAGACTCGGCGAGTTGAGTCGGGGTGGCCCCGCGATTCATGCCAGGTGGAAATCGTCGAGTCAGGGGAAGAACTCAACGTGCCAAGAGGGGGACTAAGAGAGTCAGTGGACACGTGTAGACTCGCCGAGTCGACCTAGTGCACTCGACGAGTCGGGTCAAAGTTTGACCGTTGACCTTGTTGACTTTTAGGGTTGAGTACAGTTGTATTTATGAGAGTATTTACTTTATGTGATTAGGCGGAGGCTAGATCACACTTCTACCGAGTCAGATATTTACCGAGACACCGAGGTGAGTCTTCTCACTATACGTTACCTAAAGTGGTATATTGTGTGGACCAGAGGGTCATATGTGCTATGTATGAGATTATGTGCTATGCGTTATATGTATGTTGTATGATGTTATAGACCGGACCGCAGGGTCCAACGATATAGACCGGGCCGAATGGCCCAACGAGCTATGACCGGACCAGAGGGTCCAACGAGCTACAAGACTGGAGGGTCCCGCTGAGACACATCGACCGGAGGGTCGTATTATAGCCTCGAGTGGCATATTTGTTGTATGCGGTATTTTGGGGAACTCACTAAGCATTTATGCTTACAGTTGTTGTGTGATGTGTTTCAGGTACCAGTGATGAGCGCGGGAAGGCGCCGGCATGATTCGTACACACTTGTGGAGTTTATGTTTTAGATTCTGGGGAAATGTTTTGTGATAGTAACATTTGATACAATATGTTTTGACATTAATTTAAGAGTAAATGAATGTTTGAAAAATGAAAAATTGTTTTGAAAATTTACGTTGTTACACTGTTCCCGACCGGATCTGGAAACCTTATGTGTTTAGGATTCTAAACGTACGACTACGGTATTAGAACTAGCATGTAAACGTTTTGGAAAGATAAGGATGCTTTGAACATCAGTCCTAAATAAAGATCTAAAGTCACCTTATTCGGTGTATAGATCAAGATGGCAAGAACCCGTAGCGGAAACATGAATGCAAATGGGAACAGAAACCAACCCCCAGTGATTGAGCAAATACCGGTTGTGGAAGCCGCTGCTGTGCCAAAAATGATGGTCGGGGTGCAAGCGATGATCCAAGCGTTGTTGGATCGTCAAATGGAGGAAACCAGACATTTGCTCCACCAAAATCGAGAGGAAGCGACTATTCAGATCGAACAGCCCGAGTTGAACGAAGGGTAGACTGAGGAAGGAAACTACAGTCGGACTGTTGGTCAAGTCAACCCACCAATAGTTCGAAAAAACAACCAAGATGACGAAGTCGAGAGGAATGGATGCAAGTACAAGGATTTTTTGACTTGCAAGCCATCGACTTTCACCGGAAAGGAAGATCCGATCGGGGTCATGGATTGGATCTCGGAGATGGAGTTAGCTTTCATGACGTGCGGTTGCAGAGGAAAACAACATACCTCATTTGCAGTGCGTCAGTTTCGAGGAGGCACTATACGTTGGTGGAATACCTTGGGAAAGAATCTGAGCCCCAATGAGCCCCTGTAACTGACATGGGCATAATTTCTGGTGCAATTCAAACGAAAGTACTGCTCAGCTCAAAACCTGCTCGAGCTAGAGAACCAGTTTCTAACCCTGAAGAAGGGAAGCATGTCAATCGATGAATACACGAACAACTTCATATAAAAGATGGAGTTTGACTTGCGTCTTGTTCCGGATGAGCTGACAAAGATCGACAAGTACGCTAAGGGACTCCCATGGGAGTATCCAGTGCCAGTGCATCAGGCACCTACTCTGGAGGCAGCTATCTGGGCTGCCAAGTTTGTGGAGGATATGATTAAGGGAAGAGCTGCCAGCAAAGTTGAGGTTGGCGAGAAGAGGAAATTTCAAGGGTCTGCTAAACCCAACAAAAAGAAGAGCAAGTTCGGTTCAAAGAAGCTCGGGGGAGGAGGAAATGAATTTAAATGGTGCGAGAAGTGCAAGAAGAAGCACCCGGGAAAATGTAGCGAGGAAGTAACCTGCTACAAGTGTGGGAAAACGGGGAACTATGCCAATGAGAGCACCACCAACAAGAGGGTGTGCTCCGAGTGCCGTGAAGAAGGGCATATTGCTAAGGATTGCCCAAAGAAGAAAGATGCGGGAAGGCCCAACATACCACCGAAGCCGAAGGCGAGAGCCTTCCAGATGACGCTCGAGGCTGCGAAGGAGGCAGCAGACGTCGCTTCAGGTACCTTTCTTGTAAATGGTTTTCCTGCCAATATACTATTTGATTCCGGAGCCAACTATTCCTTTGTATCACATAGATTTGGTGGGAAATTAGCATTGCCTGTAGAAAAACTTGATAATGCCCTGATTGTAGAAGTTGCCAATGGCAAATTCGTACCTGTTAGTAATCGTATTAGGAACATCGTCATCGACCTAAATAGAAACGAATTCTACGAAGAGCTATTACCCATAGAGTTAAACGGTTTCGACATCATTTTGGGTATGGATTGGCTTAGCGCCAACAATGCCGAGATATTATGCCGAAAGAAGATAGTAAGGGTAAACCCACCCGGAAAGGAATCATTTATGGTGTATGGGGACAAGCGTAGAGTGAATTCTGGAATCATCTCCCTGATGAAAGCCAGGAAATGTTTGTCCAAGGGATGTGCATCATACTTGGCATTCGTGATCAATGTTAAGAAGGAGAAGAAAGAGGTGCAGAATATACCGGTTGTGTGTGATTATCCGGAAGTGTTTCCCGAAGATCTTCTCGGATTACCACCTGATAGACAAGTAGAGTTCCGAATAGACTTGTTACCAGGGACGACACCCATAACGAAAGCACCTTACCGATTAGCACCGACAGAGATGAAGGAGATTATGACGCAACTTTAGGAGCTGTTGGACAACGGTTTCATTCGACCTAGTTCATCACCCTGGGGAGCTCCAGTGTTATTCGTAAAGAAGAAGGACGGAAGTATGAGAATGTGTATAGACTAACGAGAGTTGAATAAGGAAACGGTGAAGAACAAGTATCCATTGCCGAGGATTGATGACCTATTCGATCAGCTGCAAGGTTCGAGCTACTTCTCAAAGATCGATCTTAGGTCAGGATATCATCAACTGAAGGAGAAAGAGTAGGATATTGGGAAGACTACATTCAGAACTCGATATGGACACTACGAGTTCTTGGTTATGTTGTTCGGACTAACCAATGCTCCTGCAGCATTCATGGATTTTATGAATAGGGTTTGTAAACCATTCCTCGATAAATCCATGATAGTGTTCATCGACGACATTCTCATCTACTCGAAAAGCCAGGAGGAGCATGGAAAGAATCTACGAGAAGTGTTGGAAGTATTGAAGAAGGAGAAGCTTTACACTAAGTTCTCCAAATGCGACTTTTGGATACGAGAAGTCCAGTTCTTGGGTCACGTGGTTAACCAGGAAGGGATAATGGTTGACCCCGCAAAGATCGAGGTTGTGATAAAGTGGGAACGTCCAAAGAGTTCCATGGAGATTCGAAGCTTTCTAGGATTAGGCGGATACTATCGACGATTTATCCAAGGCTTTTCTTCGATAGCTGCTCCATTAACAGCTTTGACCCATAAAGGAGCTACATATACGTGGAGTGAGAAACACGATGAGGCATTCGAGAAGCTAAAGAAGAAGTTATGTGAAGCACCGGTACTTTCTCTACCCGATGGAGTTGAAGATTTCGCGGTTTATAGTGACGCTTCTGGAGTCGGGTTGGGTTGTGTTCTGACCCAAAGAGAAAAGGTGATAGCATACGCATCTCGATAATTGAAAGAGCACGAAAAGAACTGCCCCACTCACAATTTGGAGTTGGCAGCGGTAGTTTTCACTCTAAAGATATGGAGGCATTACTTTTACGGCACGAAGTGCAAGCTTTTCACTGATCATAAGAGTCTCTAGTATCTCTTTAATCAGAAGGAGTTGAACATGAGGCAACGACGCTGGCTAGAACTACTCAAGGACTACGACTATGAGATACTTTACCACCCAGGTAAAGCAAATGTTGTTGCTGATGCTCTCAGTCGGAAAGTCAATCTTGAAAAGAAAAGGCCAAGAGCTAGTGTTGAGAATTGAAGTCGTCTCGATGATTGTGGAAAGTATCAGGAAAGCTTAGGAAGAAGCTTTAGAGAAGAATGACCGAATGGAAGAACGTTTGGGCAAAACGTTAATGTTCGGTACAAACAGTCGAGGACTGAAGGTATTCCAAGATCGAATTTGGGTACCTAAGACGGGAGGAATAAGTGACCTTCTGATGGGAGAAGCACACAAGACCATGTACTCGATTCATCCCGGTAGCACTAAAATGTATAGGGACCTAAAACCCTACTACTGGTGGCCAACAATGAAGCTCGATGTTGCGAAGTATGTGGCCGAGTGTGTGACATGTGCGAGATTTAAGGCACAACATCAGAAACCGTATGGGAGTTTAGAACCCTTACCTGTACCCATGGGTAAATGGGAAGACATCACCATGGATTTTGTGACTAAACTGCCCAGGACAAAGAGCGGTTACGACATGATTTGGGTGGTCGTGGATCGTTTCACTAAGAGTGCACACTTCATAGCGGCCAACGAGAAGTGGTCTATGGATAAGCTCGCAAATGCTTACGTGAAAGAGATAATAAGACTTCACGGTGTTCCTCTTACAATTGTATCAGATCATAATAGTCATTTCACGTCGAGGTTTTGGAGGAGTCTACAAGAGGAGTTGGGTACAAAGTTGTGTTTGAGTACTGCTTACCATCCGCAAACTGATGACCAGAGCGAAAGAACGATTCAAACACTGGAAGATATGCTGAGAGCATGTACCCTTGAGTTCCAAGGGAATTGGGACGAGCACTTACCTCTGGTAGAATTTTCCTACAACAATAGTTTTCACTCGAGCATCAAGAGAGATAGTCCATGAGACTGCTGAGAAGTTGAAAGTGATTAGGGAAAGGATGTTAGCAGCTCAGGATCGTCAAAAGAGCTATGTTGACAAGAAAAGACGACCAATGACCTTCGAAGTTGGGCATTTGGTTTTGCTTAAGGTCTCACCGTGGAAGGGACTTATAAGACTCGGGAAATGAGGAAAGTTGAGTCCAAGGTTTATTGGACCGTTCAAAGTTCTTCAGAAGATTGGGAACCAAGCTTACAAGCTGGAATTGCCCGAAGAACTCGATGGTATTCATAACACCTTCCATGTGTGTTATTTGAGGAAGTTCATGGGAGAAGTTCCCGACATAATTCCAATCTCAGAATTAAGAATGGATGAGAATAAGAGGCTAATCGAAGAGCCCGAGGCAATTGTTGACCGTAATACTAAGAAGTTACAACGCAAGATGGTCGACTTAGTGCTAGTCCGATGAAAGCATTCGAATGGGCCGAATCTCACTTGGGAAACAGAGAGTGACATGATGAGTTGCTATCCACATATGTTTGCTGATGCATGATTCCGGGACGGAATCATCCTAAGGGGGAGAGAATTGTAACACCCGGATTTCAGGGCTAATCATTTTTAGACGATATAATTGTCTATGTCAACTATTGTAACTCTTTTCGATGTAATAAAGATGAAATATTTTAAATTCTATGTGAATTATGTGTATTTGTGTGCTTATTACTTTATTATAACTATATATTTAATAAAGAATAAAAATAAGCGTCAAAATTAAAGTGTGAGATAAATCCGATATCTTTACATAAAGTTGTAGTGGTCGAAACAAGGATTCCAGAGATATAAAGAACGCCAAAATCCGAGTTATAACGAAGAAGTTATAGCCCGCCGAAGTTTTTCGGCAAAACCGACACGGCACCGGGAGACGTAAATAGTGAATTTACGATGGATGACTTTTTAGCCTTAGTGATCTAAACGAAAGTCGTAGAATATGTTAAACTGAGAAAATCCATAAAAAAAACGCCCAAATCTGACTCCGTATGAAGAAGTTATGATTTTTCTAAGATTCGGCTTAGCATTGCATGACCCGAAACTCGAATTTTAGCTCGAGCGGTTTTTGGCTTACGCGGCCTAAATGAGAGTTGAAGATATCATTAATAGGAACTCAACGGTAAAAAGATAGACGAAAATGGAGTCCGTATGAAGGAGTTACGAATTCTTTGCGGTCATCTAACAGTCTAAACGCCTCCTACTGTTAAATTTGAGATCGGTCGAGAATTAGCCGACGTAGTCTAAATGAAAGTTGTAGATCTTGATTTTACCTACGCGTGAAAAAAAAAGAACATTTCAAATGGATCTCGTATGTGAGAGTTATGATTTTTCTAAGTTTGAAGGCTGATACGCGATAGGGGGTGACATTGCACCACCAGAATTGGACACGTGGCACCACCAGAAGGCTGCCACATGCCCCAACAAGGCGAGTAGGTCCTCCTACTCAGCGAGTCTGTCAGGATTTCACCCTATAAATAGAAGTGTGGGGTTCTCTCATTTCTCACACCTTTCCCCACTTCTTTCTCTCTCTACACACTCTCTCTCTCTAGCGTATCCTAACCCCCCCCCCTAAGGTGTAGGTAAACCCCCTAGCACCCGAAGGAAGCCCCGAGGCTCCCAAGCCTCGAGAAAAGAGCCTTTCGGCTCGGAAACGCTGCTCCAGCGAAGCCCGGTTTTGAGAAAAACCCGCTGTAAGTGAGCTACGCCTAACCTATCTTTAGTTTAGCTTATATTTTAATATAGTAATGTTATTAGGACCTTATAATAAGTACTTGGGCTATTATTATGGGTTATATAAGTATCGTTTAACGCTTATATAATAGTAATAATAGCTAGACTATTAATTAGTCGCGATGAATATTAGACTAAACCCTAGTGGCAATGATACTAGGTTTTGCCGAAGGAAAAGTGTGTTAAGAGTAACGAAGTGTTGTCCAAGCGCCGAGTCACCACCTACTCAGGTGAATGCATAGTTACTTTCAGCTTACACATAGATATGAAGTATTTTATATAAATTACGTGCTATGTGTGCATATTATCCGAATACTTGCTATCCATGCTGGATGAACATTTTTAGACATGTTTTCAATGATTTAAACTGTATATGTATTTTGTATCTACAAAAATGTTGGGGTAAAACATGGGTAGATGTATTAGTTGCTGTGTGATAAAATAATGAGAGGCCTCGTTATAGATGTTATTGATGATCCGATCATCTAGCGGAGTATAGATGACGACCACGGACTATTCTAGACAGTCCAGTGGAACACTAGCAGGCTCGCAACCTGTAGGTGTTTATTTGAACTGTGTGTTTATTTGAACTGTGTGCTCACTAGGTGTACTCCATCCCCCACATGGTTGCCTTAAGGACATTTATTGCTGAGGAATCCCCTTAGCAGTAGTGTCCATCCCGATGATAGTCCTTAGACTAGGTCCCTTGTGTTAGATGTTTTAGGGACGTAAAGTGGGGATAACGGGAACGGGTAATCGGGTTTGTTTGGTTTGATAAAGCTAATAACTTATTTATTGTGGGTTGAAAACCCTATGTGCTCACCAGGCTCCCAAGCCTGACCCATTCAGTTTCTTGTATTACAGGTAGTGACGCATTAGCATAGATGTGATGTCTTGGGATGAGAGATTAATGGATTTTAGGCCTGTAAATACGGAATAATGTAGTAAGGCCTATGTTGTATTGTTTATGCTTATGATCTATATCGAACATGACATCCCGAGTCTTTTTAATGAAATACATTTCTATGGAAATGCTTTTGATAAATCTTTATCATATTTTGTTTTGGGACAAATTCCGCAACACTTTTATTTAAAATGTTACTCTGATTTTCAAACAAAGCATAAACAAAATCGGTATTTTCTGGCCGTGAAAATGGGGATGTCACAGTATGATATCTAGAATAGAGGAATATATGATCCCTTATCTAATGGACGCGTCATTGACTAGGTCAGAGTTTGACAGCAGCTTTTAAGAACTACGATTGCTAGTCGGGATTATGGAGTCGTACTTGCAATAACAATTATTAGACTTATCCAAGTGGGAGACTGTTAGATTAGGTGTCTAAGCCCATAACTATAATTGGTATGTACTTGACCCGAGAGTAGCATGGTCCATTTGGGTTGCATATCACCACGATAATTTGATAGGATGGACTTTTGAGAAGAGGTTATTTATGATTTATTAATATATTATAAGTTCTAATATATTAATATGAAATCCTATTATTTAATTAGTATTGATCAAGAATTAATTTGGAATTAATTTAGTGATCAAAAGAGACTAATTAAATGTAAGGGGATTGATTTGGTAAATCAATCATTCTTATGGTGTGGGCTTATGGTTATTTAGGATGGGATAAACAAATATGGTAGTCCATGGATAGTCCATGGAGGTTTTAACCTATTTATCCTAAGTAAGATGAAAAGTCATTCACATTAGGGTTTACATGGATGTAACGCTAAACCTAGCCACACTATATAAGAAGACCCTAGGCTACTAAAATTGGCACCTAGTGATCTTTGGAAGACTATAACCGATTTTTAGTGTGTATAAACTCTCAAAAGTTATCCTTTGTCTAAGGTGTGTTGTGAACCATTTAAGGTGTCACACTTGGGGCTCTAAGTTCTTAAAGTCCAAATACAACAAGTTCTACAAGCTACATAAAGAGGTAAACTCCTAACTAGTATTTTATGTTGTTTATGTCAATTGCATGCTAGTTGTAGGCTTAATGCTTTGGAGACAATATTGCATGCATAATTAGAGAAAACATAGATCCAAAGCATTTAGGGTTGTATGTGCACCATATGATGTTGTAGTATACTAAAACCCTTCAATATATTGTTCCTGGTGGGTCAAAAACCACCTGGGAAGCAATGGTCGTAAGATAATTCATGCTTTAAATCCTAGCCATCTAATTTTTATTTACGATTATCCCTTAGTCACTCACCCTTCATCAGTGGTACTCTCCCTACCAAGACGTGATATTGTATACTTTTTGCTTCAAATTAAGGCATTTTATTTTGAAATTATCACTCAGTTAAAACATTTTACAATCATATTTGTTTTTAGGGTTAATTGCAAAAGTAAAAGAAGAATGTACTTTCATTTTTATTTTGTAGATTAACTACAAGATAGAAAGTACATTCCTATTTTTGTCTTTTGCATTTAAATTTAGTAGTTGTTTCAGTTTCACAACAATGTTGTAACTTATTTATCTTATATATAATGTTGATTTTCCTGTTTTCGTTATTCTTTTTATATTTATATAGAATTTGATGAAGAGTACTTCTTGTTTTTCATTCATAATGTTGAAATTTGTCTATATCGGAGAACTATAGAAGATGTTAATAGGTAAAAAGGTTTGATGTGATTTACAGATGCATTTGTAGGATTTCTTACGTTTTATTTATTGTTGTAGAGTTTTGCACATTTCTCCTATATGTCAATGTTTTATATGTTGCTAATATTTTCCTTAATCTACAAAATAATAACATCCGTTTACCTATAATGGCAATCTACTTATGATTTTCATGTAGGTAATAAAGAAGTTCATCTCCTATATTGGAAGATTGGGTAAATAAGTTGTTTGTAACATCCCAATCTTCAGGTATGAATTTAAAGCTTATTATTTATAATTTTCAAGGCAACTCGACGAGTTGGAAGGCTCCAACTCGTCGTGTAGAGTTTTAATGACTACACATCTTTGAGGGTCTACTCGACGAGTTAGAAGGCCCCAACTCGACGAGTTGAAGGCCCCAACTCGATGAGTTGAAGGCTAAACATGAAAACACTAATTTTAAGGGTTTGTCACCCTATTTAAAGAACTTATGACCCATTGTTAGCCTCCCTCATCGTCCCCTCAGTCCATAGAAAACCCTAACCGTGCCTCTTTCCCCATTTTGAGTGTGTGTGAGCTTAAAGAGTTTTCTTTGGCGCTTTTCATGAAGGAGCTTGAAGTTGGTGGTGCAAGTTGAAGGGAGAAGCTTTAGATCCGAGATTTTCAGTGTTGTTGCAGCCACTTGGAGGTATAAAGTCGATACCTTGACCGTCCCTTTGCTAGATCTCATCATTTGAAAGTTTATGGCCATTATTAGCTGATTTTTTAGTCAATCTTGGATTTGAGCATGTCATGAAGCTAAGACTTCAGATCTGGACATCACATGGCCTCCATAGACTTAAAGTTGCCAAACTTTATCAAGTCTTGGCCATTCTTCATGTCCTAAGTCCCTTGATAAGCCTTATTTGAGTGTTTAGCCCTCTTGATGCCATGCATGGACGTAAAGCTAGCAAATTTATGTGGTATTTCATTCCTAAGAGACCAGATCTATAGTTTGGGGCTTTGGTTTCGCTTGGAAGTGTCTAAATGCATTAAGGCTAGGAAAAATCGACAAGTTGCTCTGCCAACTCGACGAGTTGGATCAGGTTTTCCCGCCTTCTGGATACTGAGCAAACTCAGCGAGTTGGCTAGGGTTTTTCCCAGTTTTCTGAATACTAAAGGAACTCGACGAGTTGCTAGATGCACTCGACAAGTTGGGTCAACATAGACTGTTGAACTTGACTGTTGACTGTTGACTTTGACCTTGGTTGACTAAGTTTGACTTTAAGGGTATTTTGGTAATTTGGGATTTTATTGAAGTGAGTTACATGGTGGTTGTAGGCAGTCGAGATCGGAGCTAAGAGTTGGGATTTGATCTTCTTGATTCAGCACTACTTATGAGGTGAGCTTTCCTCACTATACTCAAGGGTCTAAGGCACCATGGTCGGCCCTTCAGATTGTTATCCTGATTTGTTACTGTTATGATATGTTATATCAGTATCATGGTAGATAGGATGTTGCTATGCCTAGTAATCTGTAGATCGGTTTGTTAGACTATTATGTGATTATCTGGTATATGTGCATATGTGTGATTGGTGGTTGAGGCTTTATTACTTTGTGCGTAAGCCAATAGACTGGGGTATGCCAACCCAATGGTTGAGGGCCGAGAGTATTCCATCTTGAGGATGATTAGACTTATAGTATGTTAGCATTCCAACCTGATTGTTGAGGGCCGAGGGTATTCCATCCCGATGGATGATTGGACGGATAGCATGTTGGCATTCCAACTCGATGGTTGAGGGTCGAGGGTATACCATCCCGATGGATGATTAGGCCCGTAGTATGTTGGCATTCCAACCTGATGTTTGAGGGCCTGGGGCATTCCAACTGATGGTTGGATTGGGCCCAAAGTATGTTGTTATTATATGTGTATTATTGTTGTGCAGTATTTTGGGGGAACTCGCTAAGCTTCATGCTTACAGTTGTGGATTCTGTTTCAGGTACTTCGGATGATCATGACAAGGCGAAGGCTTGATCATGCACCTCCTCGTTTTTCATGATTATGATTTTTGGGGTTTCTCTAATGTTAAACTATTTGAAAACAATTTGTAATAAATGGTGGTTTTCGGATGTTTGAAATAGTTTAAATTTTTCATGAATTTATGGATGTTACATTGTTATTCTTTAAAATTTGCGCAAAAAAGATGCAGTCATATTTAAAGTCGTTTGATAGTGATTTGTCTATTATAAGTTTTATTTCTTTACTTCAACCAGGTGCAAGGAAAAGTCCATTTGATGATCAATGATTATTGTCACCTATTTTTGTTATATTATGTTATTTTTATGATTCTTATTATTATTATTATTATTATTATTATTATTATTATTATTATTGATTTTTACAATTAGGATATTTGTGTTGTTATTGAAATTGATTCTTTTAAAAAATCATATATCAGATCCTCAATAACACCACTGAAGCTCCGACTTCCACGATTGTGTGAGGAATCTTCGGAAGATGATATCTCTAGTTGACTTCAAATTAGTTTTAAAGTGTTTTCTAACATTGTTTTGTAGCTTGCATTTCTTTTCCACTTTCTAGTTTTCATATCATCGTACTCCTCATTTTTTTAATAGGTTATTTGAAACTATAAACTGGATTAAACAGTTTATAAGAGTTTTTTGATATATTTATAATTTGATTAATTTAAATTTATGAAATCACATATTACATTCATGTTTTTTGTCTTTATGGCGAAACACATTATTGTTCAGGTACCATACGCCAGAGAATTTTACTAGGTTTGTCCTTGTGGGTGGTTTTATTTGAACCAATAAATTGATAATGTTGATTTTCAGGTCTACATTGAATAATATTTTAGTTTTTAATTCTTAAATTGACTGTCTTCTATATTTTATCTTATGTATCCAAGACTTATAGATATTATTTCAAGATATCAAAGATAATTAGATAGATTTGTCATTTAATTGCTAATATAGTAACAAATGAAAGAAATATGCTATAAAACCAACTAATATCAATATATTGTTGTATATTTGTCGACTTGTCCACCGACCGGTAAGACACTAGTTATTTTTGTTTTAGAAAATGGATTGGGTTCAAAACCGACTAAAATTACGCAGTAAAAAACTATACTGCAAGCGTAGAAAAAAAAACCTTAAAATATACCGCTATATGTATTTGGCACCATTCGGTTTCTTTATTGAAAAAAAAAAATGTATTTGTGGGTTGCGGATCATTTTAGCCAATAGCTATATTTAACCGAAGTGTGCTCACCTATAATTAATATTATATTGGAATACTTCTTTAATATATATAAATATAATTATAATTTAACTAATAAACAAATATTTAAATTGTTATTTAACAAAATTTGTATAGAGTTTGCTTTGACACTTGCATGCTAAGGAAAATTAACACCACACTTCACACGTGCTCCTTTGCTATATCCGGCTTTGTCCGTGTGCGCGTATTTATCGTATGCACGGAGTGCCTCCTCATATTGCATCGCGCCACCCCCAGTATATATATATCCAACTAAAGTCATCCAAAATTTAGCATTTAAAAGTCAACAAAAAGTCAACAACAAAAAAACCTTAGCACTTTTTGTTTTTGAAATGAATTCACCAAGTCCATGTTCTGACCCGAACTCATACTCCCACCCAAGTCCGTTAAACCGACCCGATAGGATGAGCCGGTCTCACGATGGAGTAATACTAGCATCAACTAAGCCAAAGAAACGGGCGGGTCGGACAAAGTTCAAGGAGACCCGACATCCAGTTTATAGAGGGGTCCGAATGAGGAGATCAAATAAGTGGGTTTGTGAAGTACGTGAGCCAAATAAAAAGACTCGAATATGGCTAGGAACGTACCCGACTGCTGAGATGGCAGCCCGGGCTCATGACGTGGCAGCTTTGGCATTGCGTGGTAACCTTGCTTGTTTAAACTTTGCTGATTCTGTTTGGCGGTTGCCTGTGCCGATCACCAATAATCCCACTGATATCAGGAACGCGGCAGCCGAGGCTGCGGAGGCGTTTAGGTTGAAAGATATGGAGGTTGACGGTGGTGATGGGAGGAGAGATGTGAGTGATGATAAGGGTTCTGATGGGACGTTGTCGGAGAGTGAAGGAATGGCGATGGCGGAGGAGGTGGAGGTAGAGAGTTATATGGATGAAGAGGCGGTGTTTTACATGCATAGGTTGATTTCTGACATGGCAGAAGGTATGTTGATACCTCCACCTCCTTGCTTACGTGGATGGAGTTCAGATGACGTGGAAAGTCCAGATGCTGACATGTGTCTCTGGAATTTCTCAATTTGAAAGCGTGTAAACTCAATGGAGGCAATTTAATTAACAATATATATTTGTTAAAATTAACGTACAGAAGCTCATTTTTTATTATATTATCTTTTTAAATGGCTTTTTTAACAGAATATATAGTTATGAAGTTTTAACGTGATCAAGTGTTGATTTGGTTCTTTGAGAAGTTTAGAAACTTATTTTAATCTTTTTTAAAAGAAAGTTTTATAATATATTCTTTATAGATTATTGTTTGATTAAACTCTGAAGTTATGTAAATAAACTAGTTATATTTGATTCATTACTCCTTTTGTGTTATACTAAATTGACTTTTTAATGTTTGTGTCGATGTTCATTTATGATTTGTTGAAAATATACGAATTGTTATCATTATTGTTATTACAAGTACACTTCCCATAACTTTATATCTATAATGGTTTTATAATAGTCGGCTTTTTAATACTGTCAACTTTTTACTTAGATATGAAATGATAATGTTCTACACGTAGGTAAGTTAGTAAACCTTGGATTGTTAAACCATGTGGAAAATATTATTAGTAATGTGGTGACTCGAATTCATACGACTATGGTTATGGAAGTTCGTCTGTAGTGACTATAAAACATAAAACATAGAGAAAATTAGTCAATACACGAAAATTAGTATGAAAACCATATCGAAGCTCCGCTTTGCAAAAAAAACTAGGTAATTTGGTGTCGTTCGTTCATTGATATAAGGTCAAACTTTTCACACGTTTAACTACTTCTCTTTTATCATATATATTGTAGCTAATATTACAAACACATAATCGAAAATATATTTAATGATATAGATGTAGGATTGAAACTCAAAAAATAGAAGAAAAAAAAATAGTGATGTGATTAATAAAAGACCGAATTATATAAATGGTCCATACGAATTTGGTAGACTAGAGAGTTTGAATTAAAGTTCTTTTTCTTGCATCAATCGCTATTTACGTTCGTTTTGCTTGCATGACCGGTCCCTCCTCCTGTTAGAAATATGTTAAGCGTTTGTAAAGTTGTTTTACATTTGTTTTATCTTTGTTTTTTTGAATTTATAATTTTATCTTATTAATTATTTTGTATTTGTATTATTATATTCTAAGAATCCCATCCATGATCCACCCCCACTCTCATCTCTTTCGTCTCTCATTTCTCTTCTCTCACCGTCCTTGTAGTCCGACCTTCACCACCGACTAAATTAACAACCATCTCCTTAAGGAGAAATCTGTCTATAGTTCATTTTCAACCGGTGGTACTTGGGTATTATGCTCGGCACCATTACCATCATCTGAGTTCTCTGATTTACATCCAAGACAACATCGGATGGGGCTGGAGATTTACAATTCTGGTTGTGGTGGTTGTGATCACGCTAATAAGCTTGTTTTTAGCAATGAAGAGCGGAGGCTATCCTATGAATGTGAAACCATGACATTTGTTATTGAGGGGTATAACTGGCAATCATAAAATTGCTTATTCTAACGTGAAACATACATATGTTAAACAGGGATAATAAGCATTTATCATAAAATTAGTAAGAGGGTTTTCTATAATCTCAAGGCCATGATTAAGCACCTCGTGACATGTCTTCTTCATGGTCTCGTATAATTCTTTTTCCATATTTACAAAAGGTACACTATCATGGAGAATCATTTAAATACCACAGGAATACAAGAAAAAAAAAAGTAGAAAAACCCATTTTTTTTAGTAATGAACCTTGGAGAGTACTCATTTAAATTTCCATGTTATAAACCTTCATGATTTGAACTTTTTAAAGTTTAATGAATTATCAAATCTACACTTCATACAACTCTATAAAAAAATTATAATTTATTGAACTCTACAAAGTTTAATGGATTATATATTTAAAAATTAAAAAGTTATTTTTTCTTATTTAATAGTTTATTGAACTTCATATCCAATATAATTTCTCATAATAGTAGAGTTTAATTGATTGAGTGTTAATTACACATGTCACCTCACTTCATATCAAACATGATTTCCCATAATGTAATCTTGATATTTCTCATGAAAATCACATTTCATTGATTGATATATATATATATATATATATATATATATATATATATATATATATATATATATACACACACACACACACACACATGTTTACATCAAAAAGGGCGAAATACAATGAGCCAAATAAAAATACAAATACAAGACTATAAACAATACACTAACAGCCCTCGGCAGTGAGAACGAGAGGAGAAGACCGTTTAAGCTGGATTGAAAATCAAGAAAAAATGTTGAGGGGAGACTCTTGGTAAAAATATCGGCATATTGAGACGAAAACGGAACATGAAGGATGCAAACCTATCCCGTGGCAACTTTATCGCGAACAAAATGAAGATCAATCTCAATATGCTTAGTTCTTTGATGATGAATGGGATTGGACGACATCTAAACGACATTAACATTATTACAATAAGCAAGAGTAGCCCAGCGAGGAGAGTAATGTAAATCTAAAAGTAAATAACGAATCCAGCAAGTCTCGGCAACCGTATTAGCGACTCCCTGATATTCGGCTTCAACACTTGAGCGTGAAATAGTGTTTTGTTGTATCGAAGACCAGGGCAGAAGATTGTGACCCAAGAAAACACAATAACCCGAGGTAGATCTCCTAGTAACCGGGCAACCAGCCCAGTCGGCATCCGGATACCCACAAGATCACGATTAGGAGATGTAAATAGTTGAAGGCCATGATCGGTTGATCCTCAAATATAACGCAATATGCGTTTTAGAGCTGTAAAATATGGTTCCCTAGGATCATGCATGTATAGACATATTTGTTGAACAACGTATGTAATGTCTGGTCTCGTAAATGTAAGATACTTCAAAGCACCTACAAGACTACGATATAAAGTGGGGTCGGGAATAAGAGGCCTAGACCCATCAAATTTAGCATACAAATCAGCCAGTGTTCTGGCTGGCTTGCAGTTGAGCATAGACGCACATTCAAGAATCTCATTGGCATATTTTTGTTGTGATAGAAACAGACCATCGGATGTTCTCACAGCTGAAATACCAAGAAAATAATGAAGACCACCAAGGTCAGTCATAGAGAACTCCGTACCCAATAGTGTTATGATGTGAGTCAGTAAGTGCGACAACGAACCGGTAAGAACAATGTCATCGACATAGAGAAGTAAGTATTCCATATGAGATCCCTGCCTGTAGATAAATAGGGAGGAGTCATACTTACTATGAACAAAACCAATGCGTGAGATAAATGTGGCTAAGCGCTGAAACCATGTCTGAGGTTCTTGCTTGAGACCATAAATAGATTTTTGAAGGCGACGCACATGATTAGGTCTTGAAGTATCTCGAAAACCAGGAGGCTGTTGCATATACACTGTTTCATGTAAATGACCATGAAGAAAAGCATTCTTCACATCTAACTGTTTGATGGCCACTTGTGAGTGACAACGATGCTAAGAACCGTGCGAATGGTGGCAGGTTTAACCACAAGACTAAATGTCTCATCACAGTCAATGCTGGGTCATTGACTCCTAACATTAGAAACCAAACAAGCTTTATATCGCGATAAGGAGCCATCTACATTAAGTTTCTTTTTGAAAAACCAAATACAATTTATAAGATTAGCAGCAAGTGGTCTTGGCACAAGTATCCAAGTATTGTTAGAGATAAAAGCATTATATTAATTTGTCATCTCATTTAGCCAGTTAGGATCTTTAAATGCCCAAGAATAATTTTTAGCGACAGGAGATTCAGAGTCCACATGAAGATTAAGTTTCTGAATAGGTTTAAAGATTCCTTGTTTAGCGCGGGTATGCATGGGATGTTGAGATGGAGGATTAGCAATATGTGGAGGAGGTCCCTCAACAGGAGCTGATGTCACTCTATGAGGAGGAGAAGAGACCGACAGTGAGTTTGGAGAACTCGAAGGAGTTGGGGTGCCGAGGGAGGAAGTATCCTTAAATGAGGAATCGGCGCAAGAGGGAGTCTCGAGAGAAGAGTTGCCCTCGGAGTGAATAGTAGTATTTTGTGAGAGACGAGTAAAAAGAGCAGGTCAAGGAACATGATCGAGAAATGAGTAGGAAGGAGATATGACTATTTGATTTGTGTCAAGGTTGAGATAACGATATCCTATGACGAGATATGACTATTTGATTTGTGTCAAGGTTGAGATAACGATATCCTATGTGATTAGAAGGTTAACCCAGAAAAATACAAGGTGTAGATTGCAGAGAAAGTTTATAGGAAGCCTTGATATGAGGAAAGCAAAGGCACCCAAAAAACACGAAGGTGAGCGTAAGAGGGTTGTTTTTGAAAGAGTTTGTGAAATGGAGTGTCATTTTCTAGGTTGGTTGTAGGTAAAATGTTAAGAAAATGAGCAGCCATATGAAGAGCTTCAACCCATTAGGTGGGAGGAATACGAGCATTGAAGAGAAGGGTACGTATGACATTGTTAATGGAACGAAGAATGCATTCAGATTTACCATTTTGTTGGGATGCATAGGGACATGAGAAACGCATGTGGATGCCATGTTGATCACATAATTGATGAAGTTTATGATTTTCATATTCACCCCCGTTGTCACATTGAATAGATTTGATTTCGGTTTTAATTAGTTGTTGACAAATGAACGAAAAAGAACAAATTTATCAAAGACATCAGACTTCGCACGTAAAGGATAAACCCACACATAATGAGAAAAATCATCCAAAAATACGACATAATATTTAATGCCACTAGTACTTTCAATAGGAGATGTCCACACATCATAATGCACAAGTTCAAAGGGGGACAAAGAAGTAGATGAAGATAAGCTAAAAGGCAATTTAACATGTTTGCCTAATTGACATGCATGACATAAACTAGATTGTTTATTATAAGAACAAGAAATAGACTTAGTGTGAACTAAGTGATTGAAGTCATGATGACTGGGGTGACCAAGACGTTGATGCTATAGGGAAGGAGAAATGGAAAGTAAAGCTTGAGTTGTTGGAGTAGTGACAGGATAAAAATCACAATTGTTTTCAGATCGCATGAGAATTTGTTTGGTTTGAAGATCCTTCATAAAAAACCAATGGGGTCCATTCAATAGAACAATTATTTTCACAAACAAAACGGCAAACAGAGATAAGATTTTTAATGATTGATGGTGTGATCAAAACATTTTTAAGATGTAAGGTGTGAAACATATTATTGTGTGGAAGAATGGAATGTCCCATTTTAGTCACAAAAATAGAAGATGTGTCTCCTACTAAAATAGAAGAAGAAAATAAATGATTGTCTGAAACAGACTTGAGAATACATACGTTGGTGTGTACGTGAGATGTAGCTCTGTTGTCCATATACCAGCCATCTTGACTTGGGTCGTTTAATGACATAGTATTAAACATTTGAGGAAGAGAAGTGGGCTCTGGATTTTTTGAATATGTGTTTTTGGGCCACAAAAAGGTTTAAGAGAGTGATTAATCTGGTAAGCTTGCTGTAGACCAAAAAAATGGTGTTGTTGGGATGTATTCGGTTGGACCCAAGGCTGTCTTGGCCAAATAAAAATACAAATACAAGACTATAAACCATACACTAACACATCATAGTAGAGTTTAACTGATTGAATGTTAATTAGACATGACATCTCTTTCAAATCTCCTATTACACTATAAAAGCAAGTGGCAAGCATCATACTGACACACATTTGAACAATTTTTATGCAAGGTTCAAGTTATTATTTTGTAATCAAATCATAAATGCATATAAGTATGCAAAATGAAAAGAATCAAAAAAAAAACGGAGATGAAAGAAGAAAAATAATTTGAATAATCAAAGAAAATTATGTGAGAAAAGGTGAATATACACAACAAAGACATTGGATCAAAAGTCCTTACAAAATTTATAGGTGTACGTATCATTTCCTAGTTTATGACTTAAGACTGTGACCAAGTATTACTAATTTAAAATCTTTTACTGTGTAATTATGTGCGGTGAAAATGAATGATATATATATATATATATATATACACACACACACACACACAAAGAGGGGGGGCAAGATCAGTGGAGCACTAAATTGAGGGCGAGAAACAACAAACTTTTTATCTATAGTGAATTTAGGTACCAAATTTCACATGTGCATGTACATACATATACTAAGACAATTGGAAAGAAATTGACAAAAAAATTATTTGAATGTACATATGCACATTTTTTTGAAAATCTATATTTGCACAAGGCAATTAAATACATATGATTATGTTTATGGATATGCATATGGACATGTATATGCATAAGAATAAGTATATAACATATGTATATTCATATGCATATTAATAAGCATATGCATGTGCATAAGAATAAGTATATACATATGTTGGATTAGGTGTGTAAGCCCATAATTAAAATTGGTATATACTTGAATTGACAGTAGAATAGTCTTTTTGGGTTGCCCTCAAACCTAGCATTTGGACAGGATGATTTTTGGAGAGAGAGATTAATTTATTATCTAAATAATAAATTAAATAATTGGTTTATTAATGTGTTATGAAAATAATATATTAATTAGAAATCATATTATTTGATTAATAATTAATTGGAAATTAACTGCAATAATTTTGGGATTAATGTGATTAATTAAAAATATAGGGACTATTTTGTTATTTATTAATAGTTGAGAAAGGAAAGATCTAGAACCTTGATAGTTAGTTTTGTTTACTTCTTTTTATAGTTTATTTTAGCATATTTCATTCATAATTTAGATAATTTCCATGCATATTTTCCCTTTTGTAGTTTTATGACTATTTCAGGTATTTTCGAATCTTGTGAGCATAATTGCAGGTTTTCGGGTCTAGCGGAGCTGGAGTGTTCGGGACGTATGGGAAGCGATGAGATTTGGTAGACAAAAATGATGTTAGGCTTGGTGATTGTGGAGATGATGCATGGAGCGAGCTTGATGGTTATTTGAAGGCTTGGAGAGAAATAGACTTTAAATTTGCAAGATACGGGAGTTTATTCAAGCTTGCATAGATTGTTAATCGGGAGAGTGCACGAGCTTTGGAGGATTTGGAGAGGTCAAATTGGGCTTAAAATGAAGAAAAACTTGAAGAAAATGGGCTAGGAGGTGATTGGATTCGATCTGGGCTAAGTGGGCTAAGCTATGGAGGCCCAAAACCTCAAAGATGTTACATCCAGGGACCACCCGCGCAACCCACCCGCGCAGCAGCACGCGGGTCACGCAAGGCTCTGCAGGGGCATTTTCGGAAATCCATTTGGAAGGCTATTTGAGGAAGGTTGGTGCCCATCTTTTGGAGACTCTTAGACATCCGATTTTTGGAGATTCTCTCTGGAGTTTTGAAGACTTTTGAAGGCCAAGAACCCTTGAAGAACATCATATTTTTACCTCTTGATTCTTGCTTAATGTTTGGTACAAATTTCTCTAACTTTGTTTCTTTGTGTTTAGCCATGCTTGGCTAAACTAATCTTGGTTGACTTTTGGTTAATCCTTTGAACTTTTGTTGAATGTTGAAGAATCCATGAACATGTTCTTAAATCTTTATGGGAATGTTTTGTGTTTTAACATCTTATCACTACTTGTATGTTTTAGTTCATGAGTTTAAATGTGTTTGTGGTGATTAGTTGGCTAATTTCTTGATTAAGTAAAGGATCCTCAAATTAGCAAGCAACAAATGATTTTTGTGTTGTTTTTGCTTCACACAATCATAAAAGCATTTCCTCCAACATGGTGGTGAAAGCATTTGACCCCTCTTGGATTTGGTGACTTTTTGGTTCTTAATGCTAGTTGACTTTCACTAATTACATGCTATTTGGAATTAGTGACTTTGACTAAGGAAATTGTTGTGAGCTTCTCTAGCCATTTCAACAATTAAGAAAAGTCTAGGTAATCTCAAGCTCCTTGGATTACTATAGCCAAATTAAGGATTTAAATCAAAGTATTGCACCATTGGATTCTAATGATATGTTCATCAAAAGTCAAAGTGAGGAAACTTTAAGTCAACCATCTCTCCCTTATTGATTTTACATCAAACTCTTATTTTTGTTGCATTTGTCTATTTAAATCATAGTTAATTCTAGTTTGTTTCAAGTATTTCAAAACACCAAAACCCCCCATTTTATTTTTATTGTCATTTTACAAGTATTTTTACAAAGATATTTTTCATAGAGTTATAAATTGAACCAATCTCCGTGGATTCGATCCCTTTACCACTATACACTATTTTAGTGTGTAATATTTAAGGTTATTATTTGTGTTGGCCTCGACAACCACCAAACCTCATGAAAGAGATGGACGAAAATCTCTAGGGAAACCCTAGAAGATTTCATTTAAGGCCCCTTGGACAAGGGGATTGGGCTGCTTGGTCACCAAGCAAGGGATTTATAGCATATTCCTTAAACCCTAGCTTTGGCACCAAGTTTCCTCAACTATATAAGGAGTCCCTAATTCATTCTCTTGCTAGTTTGGATGTGATTCCATTAGAGACATGACACTTGTAGTGCTTGCTTCCAAGAGATCAACAAAGAGAAATTCTAGTTGTTTGTTATAACAACTAAAAGGTATTTAATCCTAAAACCCTCTAATGTTAATTTCGAAAATTGTATAGGGTTTGCAAGTTTCTTTTTGATGTTCTTAGTTATAGGTTCAATAGAGAAAACATAGATCCTATTTAGGCTGCATGCGAACTTAAGGGTTTTAATTTTGTTTGTTTACCTAAATCTCATCAGTGTTATCAAAGCATTTGGTTTGTTTTAAATTGAATTGTTATAATTGTTAAATTTGATCAATTAGGGTTTATGGACATTAAACCCTAAGAGGCCATGAATTTCAACAACGGTTAGGGTTTTTAGAAACCCTAGTCCCTCCCCGCTTATTTCGAAATTTATGGCTAAGGTTTTGAAACTGTAACAACGCAAATTTTCAAACAAATTTTTCATTTAAAATAAAGTGATTTTACTCAACCAATAGCATTTATTCCATGTTTCATATCAAATACATATATAAAATCCCCAAGATCTCAAATAGCAGCAGTGTGTATGCATCATGCCGGCGCCTTCCCACGGTCCTCGCTAGTACCTGAAACACATACATAACAACTTGTAAGCATAAATGCTTAGTGAGTTCCCCAGTATACGACTTACACATATACGCCTTTCCAGGCCCTGACCTTCCGGTCCACAATACATTGCCTTCCGGCCCGTAACATAATCGCCTTCCGGCCCATAACATATTGCCTTCCGGCTCGTAACATATTGCCTTCCGGCCCATAACATATTGCCTTCCGGCCCGTAACATATTGCCTTGTTACTGCCTTCCGGCCCGTAACATATTGCCTTCCGGCCCATAACATTTACGACACATAATACATTTAATCTAGCACACATAGCACATATATCATACATCATACCTGACCTTTCTGTCACATAACATATCGCCTTCCGGCCCGTATAAACATACATATCATGCATAGCAACTACCTTTCTATTTATAGCATAAATAACACATATCATATTCGACCTTCCGGTCTCACAGTCAAACCCTTCCGGGTGTAGTATAGTGAGAAGACTCACCTCGTGGTAATGAAAACTATCAACTCTTGAAACCACTCGCACTCGATCCGCCGATCTGCAGACTCCCTATAATACCATATACCCTTATTAATACTCTTATCATCCAAGACAACTGACCCTAAGAAATTACATGCAGGTCAACTCTGGTCAACGGTCAACTTGACCGGACTCGTCGAGTGCAAAGGCGACTCGACGAGTCTAGACGTCCTCCCCAACTTTCCCTGTTGTTCCCTTTCTACTCGTCGAGTATCCCCCTTGACTCGACGAGATCCACGTGGAAGAATCGCGGGGCCACCCCGACTCCACTCGCCGAGTCTGAAGAACAACTCGGTGAGTCCCAGTGAATCTTCAAGCTACTCGCCGAGTCTGAAGAACAACTCGGCGAGTCCCAGTAAATCTTCAAGCTACTCGCCGAGTCTGATCATTGGACTCGGCAAGTCCATGCCATGCAGACGAGCAACTGCTTCCTGAAATACATATGGTCCCGAGATATACAATCATGGGACTTTCTGGACTTCTAAACATCTTATTACTGGGGTATAAAAGTCTGGGTAATAACATAATAACCCATCCAATCACTAAATGGGTTTCATAAACCCTAGATTCGTATACACATCAAAATAACAGAAATGGTCCGAGTATTACCTGAAAACGCACTCTCTGTGTCCCCAAACCTCAAGACTCGATCCTCCTTGATATTCCTTTGGCCAAACTCTTCTTCTTCTTGCCTAACAAGTTCCTCCAAGTTCCAATAGCTTTCTCTCCTGCTCTAGACGTCCACAACGATTAGGGTTCTTCTCAATCGGCCAAAAGACGGACAATGACGGCCTAAGAGGCGTTATATACGATCCAAAACCAAACGGCTAGGGTTTCTGCTGAACAGCGTCGACTCGCCGAGTCCATATCTGGACTCGTCGAGTCCAGTCGCGAACCCGCGACCAAGTCTGCGGTCCTACTCGGCGAGTCTGGCTCCAACTCGCCGAGTCCCTTCCTAAAATGCCCCCAAAAATAGTTTTAAAGCAATACCTGAAATTCCGGGCTGTTACAACTCTCCCCCACTAGAACTAGACTTCGCCCTCGAAGTCTCACTCTGCGAATAACTCCGGATGTTGCTCCCGCATCTCACGTTCCGGCTCCCAAGTCATCTCCGATCCCTTCCGGTGTTGCCACTGAACCAACACCAGAGGTACCTCCTTGTTTCGCAGAACCTTGATCTTCCGATCCCTGATAGCTACTGGTCTCTCGGCGTAATTCAGACTCGCATCCACCTGAATATCCTCTAACGGAACCACTGCCGATTCATCGGCTATACACTTCCTCAACTGTGATACGTGAAAGGTATTGTGAATCTGTCCCAACTCTGCTGGCAACTCTAGCCGATAAGCTACCCGACCTACTCTTGCAATTACCCGAAATGGACCTATGAACCGGGGTCCCAACTTGCCCCTCTTTCTGAACCGGATCACTCCTTTCCAAGGAGAAACCTTCAGGAGAACAAAGTCGCCAACCTGGAATTCAAGCTCGGACCGGCGTCTGCCCGCATAACTCTTCTGTCGGCTCTGGGCGGTCAATAACCTCTGCCTAACCTGCTGAATCTGCTCTGTCGTTTGGAGTACGATCTCTGTACTGCCCATCACTCTCTGTCCCACCTCTCCCCAGCAAATGGGAGTCCGACACCTCCTACCATACAACAACTCAAAAGGTGGCATACCAATGCTCGAATGATGGCTGTTGTTGTAGGAAAACCCAGCCAAGGGTAAATGCGCATCCCAGCTACCCCCGAAGTCTAACACACACGCTCTAAGCATGTCTTCCAATGTCTGAATCGTCCGCTCGCTCTGACCGTCTGTCTGGGGATGGTATGCGGTACTAAAATGTAGTTTAGTACCCAGCTCCTCATGGAATTTCTTCCAGAACCTGGAAGTGAAACGTACATCACGGTCTGAAACCATCGAGATCGGCACTCCATGCCGAGATATTACCTCTCTCACGTATAACTCTGCCAACTTCTCCGCTGATGAACTCTCGCTAATGGCAAGGAAGTGTGCACTCTTCGTCAATCTATCCACAATCACCCAAATTGCATCGACTCCCCTGGCAGTTCTCGGCAATTTGGTGATGAAATCCATAGTAATCTGTTCCCACTTCCACTCGGGAATCTCCAAGGGCTGCAACTTACCATGCGGTCTTTGGTGCTCGGTCGTAACCCTACGGCAGGTCAAAACACCTCTCAACGAACCATGCGACGTCTCTCTTCATACAAGGCCACCAATATTCCTTCCTCAAGTCCAAATACATCTTCGTAGCACCGGGATGGATCGAGAATTTCGATCTATGAGCCTCCTCCATCAAAGTAGTACGCGTACCGCCCACGAATGGTACCCAAATCCGACCTTGAAACGTCAGAAGTCCTCGTCCATCCTTAACGAACTCTGAAATTAACCCAACGACCCGCTCTTTCTTCTGCATCTCGGATCTCACAACCTCGGCCTGCGCCCCACGAATAGCATCCAATACCGGAGTCATCACCGTCAGTCTCAGACATACATCTCGCAATGGAGTGCTCTCCGCCCTACGACTCAATGCATCGGCTACCACATTAGCCTTGCCTGGGTGGTATAGGATCTCACAGTCATGATCCTTAACCACGTCCAACCATCTCCTCTGACGCATATTTAGGTTGGGTTGATCCATCAAATACTTCAAACTCTTATGGTCCGTGTATATGGTACAACGAACCCCATACAGGTAGTGACACCAAATCTTGAGAGCGAACACTACTGCCCCCAACTCCAAGTCATGCGTGGGATATCTCTCCTCGTGAGGCTTTAATTGCCTCGATGCATAAGCTATCACATGGCCCCTCTGCATCAACACTGCACCCAGTCCCGAAATCGATGCGTCGCAATATACAACAAAATCTTCCATCCCTTCCGGGAGGGCTAATACCGGGGCTTCGCACAGTCTCTGGCGTAGTGTCTCGAAGGAAGTCTGTTGCTCGGGTCCCCATGAGAATGTAACACCCTTCCGGGTCAATCTGGTGAGCGGTACTGCGATCTTGGAGAAGTCCCTAATAAACCTCCGATAGTACCCCGCCAACCCAAGGAAACTCCTGATCTCGGAAGGTGACTTTGGTGCTTCCCAACTCATCACTGCTTCCACCTTGGCCGGATCGACCAATATCCCTGACTGATTTACAACATGTCCAAGAAATTGGACCTCCCGCAACCAGAAGTCCATTTGGAGAATTTTGCATATAGCTTCTCCGACCTCAGTACCTCAAGGACCTCTCTCAAATGTCCCTCATGCTGCTCTCTAGTTCGCGAATACACTAGGATGTCGTCGATAAATACAATCACAGACCGATCCAGCATCGGCCTGCAAACCCTGTTCATGAGGTCCATGAACACTGCAGAGGCATTGGTGAGCCCGAAAGGCATCACCACGAACTCATAATGCCCATACCGCGTCTTGAACGATGTCTTCTGAACGTCCTCATCCCGTACTCTTACCTGATGGTACCCTGATCTCAAATCGATCTTGGAAAACCAAGATGCCCCTTGCAACTGATCGAATAGATCATCGATCCTCGGTAACGGATAGCGGTTCTTGACCGTCACCTTGTTCAACTCCCGGTAATCAATACACATCCGGTGTGAACCATCCTTCTTCTTGACGAACAGAATCGGTGCTCCCCACGGCGAGCTACTCGGCCGAATAAATCCCTTCCCCAGCAACTCCTGGAGTTGCGAGGACAACTCTTGCATCTCTGGAGGTGCAAGACGGTAAGGCACCTTCGCAATAGGCGCAGCCCCCGGAATCAGATCGATACCAAACTCCACTTGCCTCGCAGGAGGTACTCCCGGCAACTCCTCGGGAAAAACATCTGGAAACTCACGCACCACTGGAACCTCCTCCACTGTCCTCGGTCTCTCGGAAGCCTCCCGCGTATCCATCACATACGCCACAAAACCTTTGCATCCCTGCTGTAGGCATTGCCTCGCCCTAGCGGCCGAACAAAAAGCTGATCCTGAACGGGTACCCTCGCCGTATACCGTAAGAACTCCCCCACTAGGGTCTCGTATAGTCACCAGCTGGCGCTCACAGTCGATGACAGCACTGAATCGGCTCAACCAGTCCATGCCCACGATGACACAGACATCCCCCATCGCAATAGGAATTAGGTCAATCGGAAACGCAACCCCGAAAATCTCTAGTACGCATCCCCGAAGAACCTCCGTGGCACAAACCACCCTCTCGGCCGCTATAGAAATGCTCAGAGGCCGACTTAACGGCTCACGACTAATGCTGATATGCTGACTAAAAGCTAAAGATACAAAGGATCTACTCGCACCCGAATCAAATAACACTAGAGCAGGCATAGAGTTCACAAGAAAAGTACCTACCCATACATTAACATAAGCATAACATTTCGACTTTAAAGTAAGTACGTGAATTACAGCATACCTGCCACAACATCGGGCGCAGCGCGGACCTCCTCCGCAGTCAGCTGAAAGGCTCTCCCGCGAGCCCTCGGGGCCTCGACCTTCGCCGGTCGGGTCTCAGTAGTCCTGGTAGTCGGTGTAGATCCCTGACGAAGCTGCGGGCACTCGGCCTTCCGATGGCCTGTCTGGTTGCAGTGAAAGCAAACCATAAACCCCTTAGGGAAATCCCTGGCAATGTGTCCCTCCTTACCACAGTTGTAACAACCACCAGCTCGACACGCCCCCTCATGACTCTTGCCGCACTTTCCGCAAGTGCGGCCCTTCGGACCTCCCATCCTCGAATCAGCGGACTTGATCCGCTTGGCTGCCGGCTGAGACTGAGCCGGCCGCCGATCCACCTGCCGAGACTCGGCCTCCTCCCTGGCCTGGGTCTCCAACTCGATCTCGCGCTTCCTGGCGTTCGCCTGAAGCTCAGTGAAAGTACGATAGGTGGAGTTTGACACAAACTCCCGGATATCCCTCCTCAAAACGCCTAAATACCGGCTCATCCGTGACTGCTCCGAAGACACCAGCTTTGGGCAGAACATCGCCCTCTCGTGAAACTTCCGTGTGACCACCGCAACGGAATCAGTACCCTGCTTAAGGGTCAAGAACTCCTGAATCAACCGTTCCCTCTCCACTGGGGGAACATACTCGTCCCTGAACATCTCAGTAAACCTCTCCCATGTCACCGCTGTAATCTCCGCCAGAGTGAAGTTCGCCGTCACGAACTTCCACCAATCCTTCGCTCCCAGACGGAGCTGGTTCAAGGCGAACCGTACCCTCAGATGCTCCGGGCATGAGCAAGTGTAGAAGCATCCCTCAATGTCGGCGATCCACCTCATCGCAGCAATCGGGTCCTGCGTCCTATCGAACTCAGGGGGTTTCGTGTTGCTGAATTCTCGGAACAACAACGAATCGCCCCCTTCCGGCCTGGCAACGGCCACAGCTGCGGTAGCGGCAGCGGCTGCAGCATCAGTCAGTGCGGCGTACCGCTCCTCGAACGTCTCCATTAATGTGGTCTTAATAGACCCAAACATCTACGGGATCTCGGCCCGGATCGCTGCAGCTACCTCCTCCTGGATCATCTGACGAATATCCTCGTCACTCACGGTGCTCGAACTCGCCCCATGACGTGTGGTAACCATGATGTCTCTGAAATACAACATAAAATTATCAGAGACTCCATCAAGTACTATTGTACTCGATAACGCAACCCTACTCAGTCTCCGATATCTAGGGATTCTTACTTGGGTCTTCCACCGACCCGGTGCCTTCGGTAGTACGGGCCCAATACTACCGACCACACCGTATCAGTATTCGTCCCAAATCTTCCTCCCCAAACCCCGAATAATGAGTACTCTACTTCTAGTATGCACTATCTACTTGCACACTACCGAATATCTCATATAAGTAATCTCCCTAGACTAAGGCATCACAAAACAGGCCATTCTAGTCCTATCATGTATACCTAGTCTTCTAGCATGCATAACAATTCATAATTCAGTGCATAACATAACATTGTAAGGTATTCTGGGGATCTTTACCGTTCGGGCGCTGGCTGATCGTACACACTGCTCCGTTCTTGTTTACCACTTTACCATTTATAAAAATTTATGTCTTTATTATTTTTAAAAGATTTTTTTTTCCCTCAAATCCTCGGTTTGAGTTCAGTTACACCCGAAGGTACACCCGAATCCCTCAAACCAAGGCTCTGATACCAATTGTAACAACGCAAATTTTCAAACAAATTTTTCATTTAAAATAAAGTGATTTTACTCAACCAATAGCATTTATTCCATGTTTCATATCAAATACATATATAAAATCCCCAAGATCTCAAATAGCAGCAGTGTGTATGCATCATGCCGGCGCCTTCCCACGGTCCTCGCTAGTACCTGAAACACATACATAACAACTTGTAAGCATAAATGCTTAGTGAGTTCCCCAGTATACGACTTACACATATACGCCTTTCCAGGCCCTGACCTTCCGGTCCACAATACATTGCCTTCCGGCCCGTAACATAATCGCCTTCCGGCCCATAACATATTGCCTTCCGGCCCGTAACATATTGCCTTCCGGCCCATAACATATTGCCTTCCGGCCCGTAACATATTGCCTTCCGGCCCGTAACATATTGTCTTCCGGCCCGTAACATATTGCCTTCCGGCCCATAACATTTACGACACATAATACATTTAATCTAGCACACATAGCACATATATCATACATCATACCTGACCTTTCTGTCACATAACATATCGCCTTCCGGCCCGTATAAACATACATATCATGCATAGCAACTACCTTTCTATTTATAGCATAAATAACACATATCATATTCGACCTTCCGGTCTCACAGTCAAACCCTTCCGGGTGTAGTATAGTGAGAAGACTCACCTCGTGGTAATGAAAACTATCAACTCTTGAAACCACTCGCACTCGATCCGCCGATCTGCAGACTCCCTATAATACCATATACCCTTATTAATACTCTTATCATCCAAGACAACTGACCCTAAGAAATTACATGCAGGTCAACTCTGGTCAACGGTCAACTTGACCGGACTCGTCGAGTGCAAATGCGACTCGACGAGTCTAGACGTCCTCCCCAACTTTCCCTATTGTTCCCTTTCTACTCGTCGAGTATCCCCCTTGACTCGACGAGATCCACGTGGAAGAATCGCGGGGCCACCCCGACTCCACTCGCCGAGTCTGAAGAACAACTCGGCGAGTCCCAGTGAATCTTCAAGCTACTCGCCGAGTCTGAAGAACAACTCGGCGAGTCCCAGTAAATCTTCAAGCTACTCGCCGAGTCTGATCATTGGACTCGGCGAGTCCATGCCATGCAGACGAGCAACTGCTTCCTAAAATACATATGGTCCCGAGATATACAATCATGGGACTTTCTGGACTTCTAAACATCTTATTACTGGGGTATAAACGTCTGGGTAATAACATAATAACCCATCCAATCACTAAATGGGTTTCATAAACCCTAGATTCGTATACACATCAAAATAACAGAAATGGTCCGAGTATTACCTGAAAACGCACTCTCTGTGTCCCCAAACCTCAGGACTCGATCCTCCTTGATATTCCTTTGGCCAAACTCTTCTTCTTCTTGCCTAACAAGTTCCTCCAAGTTCCAATAGCTTTCTCTCCTGCTCTAGACGTCCACAACGATTAGGGTTCTTCTCAATCGGCCAAAAGACGGACAATGACGGCCTAAGAGGCGTTATATACGATCCAAAACCAAACGGCTAGGGTTTCTGCTGAACAGCGTCGACTCGCCGAGTCCATATCTGGACTCGTCGAGTCCAGTCGCGAACCCGCGACCAAGTCTGCGGTCCTACTCGGCGAGTCTGGCTCCAACTCGCCGAGTCCCTTCCTAAAATGCCCCCAAAAATAGTTTTAAAGCAATACCTGAAATTCCGGGCTGTTACAGAAACCCTAGCCATCCACCCTAAGTTTTCGAAAAAGGCAAGGATATTAGGGTTTCCAAATTTTTGTAATTATTATTTTACCTGCCTAAAAACGAATAATTAAAATTGGAATAAATCCTATACTCTAATTTTCGAAAATTAGAGGGTAAGGATTAGGATTAAATTATTTGATTAATTTAATTAGTTAATCCTTATTTAATTCAATATCATTAGTTTATTTTAAATTAATGGATAAATATTAAATCATTTGGTTTATTTTAAATTTAAATTAATTGTTTATTAATTTTCGAAATTTAAATTACAAACCTAGTATTTTGAAAAGTTTTAAAATACTCCTTATACTATATGTAAAATTAAAAGTTTAATAATACTATATGTATAACACTAAGTCAGTCATATCGCTAATACGTCTCGTTCACGAAGCCATACTATAAGAGGAGTTTAAGGAAGTGGCCTATAAAATGACTGTCATTAGGTATCCGTTCTTACCCACCGCTCTCTTGTATGGTGAAGGATCATTAACCGAACGGATTTGGTAGGAAACTGATTCACATTAAAAGGATAGTGCTATTAAAAGTACCAGAACCCTTTAAATCCCAAATCTAGTTACTTTAGGAAAAGTGTGAAATGTATGCTAATCCATGAAAATGCACATCATGCTTTTTATGTCGTTAATGGAGCGTGTGTGGTTAACCGCTACACTAATAGGGACTATAAAGAGATAAGATGGGCATCTCGAGAATTATCATTGTTGATGGAGTGTGTGTGGTTAACCAGCACATCAATGTAATATGATAAATGACATCAATTTTGTCATGTAACACCCATAAAAATCAAGCCAATTTAAAACTTTTTCAAACATCCAAAAGCCATTAGTTATTACAAAATGTTTTCAAAATAATTTAATATTAGAGTACCCCAGAAACCCAAGTCATAAAAAGTAAGAAGTTGTACGACCACGCCTTTGCCTTGCCACAATCCCCTGATGTACCTGAATCAATAAACTAAAACTGTAAGCCCGAAAGCTTAGTGATTTCCCCCAAAATACTAAAGCCATACAAATATAACCATATCATATAAAAAATACATAATAGCACGCATAGTGAGCCTTTAGCCTGACTGGACCGCCTCGCATGGCCTACAGCCTATCCGGACCGCTCTCGAGCCTTCGGCATGACTGGACTGCCTCGCAGGGCCTTAAGCCTATCCGGACCACTCGTCGGGTATGTTGGCCTACAACACAAAGCATGACCGCCTCAACCCAACCCACAACCAAACAAACATGTGCACATAAATATCATACGCTAACTTATATCATATAATATTCAAAAAGATCTAACATATCACTAATCATAGCAACATCCCAATAACCGGGATACAGACCTAACCGATCACTAACATAACATCATCCTATAACCAGAACACCAACCTAACCACGTCACTAAGCATAAGCATATCACCATTTTATCTATCAGGATGTAATCAATAAACATGTCATGCAATTATCCAAATACAATCCATAAAGGGTCGGCCTTGGTGCCTTAGACCCTATTGATATAGTGAGGATAACTCACCTGACACTGTTGAAGTCCCGCAGATAAAACTCCAGCTGTTGGTTGACAGATTCCCGAACTGTCAACATCAAACAACACCTAATTAATAATTGGGTTCCAAGCCCAAAGTTCAACTCACACACTAAAGGACCAATAGTCAAGTATTGGCCAAAGCCCAACATATGGCCCAATTTTCCAAATTAGGTTCAACCTTTAAAAGGTCTTACCATAAGGCCCAACCATATAGTCCCGTCCAACTTTCGACATTCCAATGGACCAATATCACATAATCATAAAGGCCCAAAGTATGGCCCATCTATGGCCCAATTTCCAAATTGGGCCCAAGTCCTTCACATGGTCCTTACCATAAAACTCATCCAATCATTTTGGTCCATTTACTTGTTCTTGGATAGCCCATCAATAGTCAAACCACCAAAGCCCAATAGAAAGGCCCAACTCAAGGCCCATGTGAAATTAGGTTTTTCACATTAAATGACGATTAGGGTTAAGCGTTCCTACTTAACCCATTAAGGACTTAATCCACTAAGGACTTAATTAATTAAGTCCAATATTGCTTTAGATTAATTTCTACCAATGATTATTATTTAATATTTCAAGTTATTAAATAATTCTTGTGTGTGTGTCCCGATCAATTTCCACAAATTAGGGTTTTATGCCCTTAGGGTTTCTCCAGCCTAATACTAGTTCATTAGTCCATTGATTGGGCTTTTAGGTCACATTAGGCCTTATTGGCCCATTAGGGTTCCATTGGGCCCATTTTTGTCCAATCATCCCAAATAAGGTCCAAATGCAATCAAAGCACACTACCACCCGACACGGCGGCCGGTGGCGGCAGGAAGCGGTAGCCACCACCCTACGGTGGTGGTTTATACTTTTCTCGTCATTATTCCGATACGGATTACAATATAATTTACAATAATATCTAAAGCACACACACTCATAAAATAATACACACACAGCCACCCTTGTGGTGGCCGGTGGTGGTTCATGGTGGCAGCCACCACCTCACGGTGGTGGTGGTGGCCCTTTTTCGATTCCGACCAAGGCAACCACACACACACTAACAAAAGAACACACCCACATGTCTTCTACTTGTAAACGGAACCCAGCCACCCACCAGGCGGCGTACGGCGGCGGCGGCAACTCGGAGTGGCGGGTAGCAGCGGCATCATCTGCGACGGCCACCATGGCCGGTAGCCATGGTGGTTTTTTTCTTGGGCTTTGCTGGCCAAACGAACACCTACACTCGCATCCCATCTAACCACAACGTGATCCTAACGGAAGAGACATCCAATCTCAGCCACCCCTTTGGTGGCGTGAGGTAGTCGAACGGAGAAGTGCCATTGGGATAGTCTTCGGAGCTACAGCAGCGGCGCAATACCGGAGCATAAACGGAGAAGGAGAAGAAGAGGAATACGGCAAGGAGGTGGCGGCTGAAAAGGATTTAACGATGGGCATAGCGGTGGCAGCGCCACACGCAAATGGGTTTCCCGACGGTCCTCAACGCCAACAGCAAGAGCTTCATAGTGGTTTGTGACTCGGCGGTAGTAAGAGTGTAGCAGCGTCGGAGATTGGAGGAAAGAGGTCTGGTGACGAGTGAACGGAGGTTGGAGGGAGAGTGGTGGACGGTGTTTGAAAGTAGGGTTAGGGTTTGAGGAGGCCGATGTATAGTGACGGGTTTAATACCCGATCATCTCAAGTTTTCCTTCAATGTACACCTTTGGCCCCTCATTCCAAATTCCTTTTCATTATAAGGCTGGAATTTACAAATTAGCCCCCATCATCCAAGATTCATGACAATTCAAGTACCATCAGTTACCATATAACCCCTCCATGACAAATTCTTTTCAACTTAGGTACATAATTTACCCTTTTAACCCCAACCATCCAAAATCCTTTCATATTAAATCCAAATGATACCCAACACCCCCTGACTTCTAAAATCCCTTGCAAAATAAATCCTGAAATTACACTTTAACCCCCGAAAGTCTAAAATATATCATTTGACTCCTCGAAACCACTCTTCGCTAAATATTATTTGATTTTGGCCATAAAATAATAATAAAATTACATATCGGGGTTCCGGATTTATTATTTAAGCACTATATTTCAAACGGGATGTTACATGTCAAGCGGGTTTTCATGGTTATTCATATCTCGTATGTAATCATCGGCATCCCAGTCACAAAAGTGAGAGCATTATCTGAGATTAAACATGTCATTTATAAGAAGCAATGAATCTCAAAAGATCTAGGATTTTCATAAGATTGGAATTGGTAAAATAATTAACTTACTTAAATAGATTAAAATTTGATTACGGCATCCCTCTTCAAAGTTTGAATCGAAAATATGGATCCCAGCGTTAATTTAAATTTATGGGTTAATAATTAAGGATTAAAATCAACAAACTTGAATTCTCCTTTTATCTTATTTTAAAATATCTTATGAAGATAGAAATGGTCTTCCTTATTCTTAAGGAAATATTATTCCTCAATCTTCTAGAGATGGTCTTCCAATTTAAAGTCAAGGTAAAATTGGTTTCCCTTCCTTAGGAAATGATGGAACTAGACATCATCTTTCTTCCACCTCCTCTCCTGTGACTCTCCCAACATCACGTTTTCCTCAAGTTAAAAGATACAAGACTACTCAATCCCTATTGGCGTGTAAACATCAAAATGGAAACTTTGTGTGCGCATGTTCTGCAAAGAAATCGTACACTGACAAGTTTGATAGAATGGTATCGTTTTTCCAAGGAAGCAATCCATTGTTTTGGTTCTTCTTTCGCTTCCTAAGTCATATGATCAGTTCATTAAGAACTTTTATATGAGAATATCAACGTGACCCAAATTGATTGTTGTTGAGGCATAAATGATTAAGAGCACATCTAAAGCAAATATGCTTATTGGGTCTGATTCTAAGTTTTCCATGGAAATTGACACCGGTGATAATGGGGATCCATAAAATATTTCTCTTCCTAATGGAAAGGGTTCGTCCGAGATCAAAATGTTGGACCATATGGTAAAGAGAAATGGCTAGTTCTGGGATCGTTCCATATGTTGACCCCAAAGAGTCCATTTATTTTTCCTAGCAATTGAAGGGACATTGGAAACAAAGCTGCCCAAAATACCTGAAAGATCTTAGAGATAGTAAAGTCAAGTTGTGTGACTCTACTTCAGGTACATCCATTATCTGAATCCATTGTTTTTATATGTTCCTATTCATAGACTCTTAATACATGATGTGATGATCACATTTTGATAATATTAGGATCTAAGAGAAAGAAGGTATCTTAAGCAGAGTGAGCTAAATCTAATCATGAGAAATGGACTTCAATCACATAGTTCGATGATCAGAATTTGGAGATACTACTTAGGAGTTAGGATAATTTAATAGATTGACATTACTCTTATGAGATGTCTAGAAACATAGTTTTTCATTTGATGTGTTGTAAGGACAAGTTCCAATTTTTTGTTCATTTTAATAAAAGTGAAATTTTGGTTTGTCTGGTTGCCTTATCTATATATTTCCTTGCAATAGCATTTATGAAACTATTGGTTACATTTCTAATATTAGCAATATTAATTGTGGATTTGATTCTTATATATTGTTTGTGGTATTTTCATAATTAAGCAAGTGAAAAGAATTCTCATCACCAAGTTTCAATTGGACATAAACTTGGAGTGATGCAATTCGAATTACATGATGTATTAGAATCTCGGTTATTGGAAGATTATGAATAATTCATTGATCACATATTTATATGAGTCAAGTGAAAGAGTAATGGATCTAGTGCATATTGATATGGACTCTTCAGATCCACCACAAAGGACGATAACTCCATTGGTCATCATTTTCTAATGTTTCAGTAAATATGTTCTGGTCATAAGATTGAATATAATTGTACTACTTTTGAAAATGTTTTCAAAGAATAGTATAACGAATAGTATAACAAATATAGCAGCATGCTTCTGGGGACGATTATGAGTCAAAAGTTGCATACTAGGCTCAAAAATGCTACCGTCTGATTCCTTTTTATAAAATGGTACAAAAGAATAATATAAGAATACAAAGAAAAGAATTAGTCAAACAAGAAATAGTTTAAACAGAAAAATGTGCATCTTTTCAGAAAGGTGATCAAGACCCGATCCATCAAATATCTGGAATTGAATGGTCATTAATGCACCTCCATTTTTCGAGATATCTACCACTTGAATTTCCAGCTATAAAAGAGAACAAAGAAGATCAACCAAATCACACAAAAATAATGCAATTCATAGAAAGCAAAGAGAATTATTTTAATTGATGAGATTTTGCAGATTGATTCCAAGTTTCATGTGCACCAAGAACAAAAGAAGCACATGAACCTGTCTTTGTAACCAATGAGTTAAAGGGACCCAATCTTTGTAACCTTCGAGTTATCATAGTCACAGAGACAACACTTGAAGGTTCCATTCATTGTTATGCGTGAAGGAGGAGAATGTGGGATGGTTTTCTCCTTGAAGGCGCCTTTGGATCTTTAAGGGGATGAAGTTGTAGTGAGAGTGTCTCTAGAAATTAGTCGTGCCAGGTCACCTAACTTGATCTCATCCCATTGAATCAAAAATAGGTTATTACAGAGGAGATATGTGTCTAGAAGAACATCCTTTGGCACATTTATCCCCCATCTAGTCTCATCAGTGTGAGCATCAGCATCGGTGTGAGAGCTGTTGGTGCTGAAGAAAAAATGCAGAGTCAGTGTCAATAGTCTTTCACAAGGGGAATGATGCATTCAAGGAATGACACGTTGAATTGAAACATCCTAAAAATAAGACCTAAAATTTTCATTTTGATTTATTAAAACATTAATAAAAACATTGTCATACAACCCCTAAAAGATCAAAGTATGTCAATACATCAAAACATATAAGAGTAATGCTCAAAATGCGGAAAAAGTTTGTGTGTGCTCTGCAATCATCCCGGGCTCTTATCTTAAGATCCGAAGGTACCTGAAACATAAGCTGAAAAACCATAAGCACAAAGCTTAGTGAGTTCCCCAAAATACCACATATCATACATAAATAAACACATACTAGGCCCCCGCCCCACATCGGGCCTCGCCCCGCATCGAATCCCACTCGGGCTCGGGCCCCGCCCAACATCAAGCCCCGCTCGGATTATAGATATGTCATTTATTAGGACTTGCCTGAAATCGATCCCCGCCTGGTACACATAATTAACATAAACATATGATCATGCTAACACATGCAATAACCACAAACCTATATCATACAATACAGTCATCGGGTCTCGCTCGATATACATACCAACACATAACACATGTAACAGTCACGCATACATCTAGCATCCTATCATAATAATCATGGGCCAACATTGGTGCCTTTGACCCACTAAGTACAGTGAGGAAACTCACCTCAGACTGCTAAATCTCACAGATAAAACTCTAGCTATTGGTCCACTGAAATCCCCGTGCTATCAACAAAAATATCATCTAATTAATAATTGGATCCCGACTCACACTAAGAGCCCAAACTAGGGTAAAAGACCCATTTTACCCTTTAGTTAACTTGGCCCAAGGCCAAAGCCCAAGCCAATTATCCAAAAGGCTCAAATTCCAAAACGATCACCAAAAGGCTAAATATGGCCCAATTTTCCAAATTGGACCCAAAATCCAACATGGGCCTAAATCCAAAGAAGCCCAACATGCTAGAAAATAAGACTAAATCAAAATCCTAAGGGCCAACATAGTGCAAAATCTATGGTCCACTCTCCAAAAATGGTTTCTCATGTCGTGACCAGACTATGGTCACGTCGTGAGGACCAACTCGACTCAGCGAGTCAACTCAACCTATCAAAAGATTCTAGTCCTCCTCACATTGCACTTAGCCTTGAGTCATGTTGTGACCTAATCCGGACAAAATAGACGTCATGGCAACCATCATCACGATGTGACGGTCCTAAACCTCACGTCGTGAGATCTGAACAGACAGCTTAAAACATTAAGCTCTTATTCCTTACAGCCATAACTTGGGACTTTCTAATAGGTCTTCCTTTACCCAGAGGGATAATAAAAATCATGGATTTTCATTCATGCATGTCCAATGCATGACTCAAACTCTTACTATACCAAAAGTGGAGAAAATGAGATCTAGACTCAAACTTGGAGTCCTAAACTACACCAAAAATCATATCCAATGACTATGTTAAAGAGAATGAGTCAATGATCCATAAAGTTGCCAACTTTATAGACCCCATGCACTCAACCCCCCCCCCCCCAACATCCAAAAAGGAGCTTATAACTTAGATCTAGAATAAAATAGGTAGAAAGGTCCAAGCTTTATGACTTACTATGGTCCAAAAGCTCCAAGAGTTTGCAAGGTGGAAGCCAAAACGCTAAGAGGTTGCTCAACCAAGGACTTCTTCCACTTCAATAACTAAAACCCACCAAAGAATGCTTCAACGATCTCAGAAATGCTTAATCTTCAAGAGGGTCGAGATTAGGGTTTTCCAGATGCTTAGAGGGTGAGGATGGATAAACCTAGCTTCTCATTTTCTTAAATACCTGAAAATTAAGGTTTTAGGTTATTAAGTCACACTCACTTCATGAGACCTTATGCCTCACGTCGTGAGTTTCCAGAAATGCGGGTCAACAGGTCAATGGTCAATGACTACGTGATCTCTAAGACCTCGGGTCGTGAAGACCCTCATAATGCAAATAAAAGAATGAATTTAGTACATTAAGGTTTCGGATGTTACATGAATACTTCAAAGAAAATCAGTGAGAGAAGGTCACCATTGAAGGAGAAGATCATGTAGGAAATGTTAGTAGAAAAGGAAAGTGTATTCACAATGTATACTTCTTTGGTAAGGAATAAAAAAATTTTAAATGCAAACCAACCAAAATAAATTAAAAAATATAGCAACTTATGTTCAAAATTTTGAAAATAGCAAAGAATAAAACAAAAATAAAGTATTAGAATCAAAATCAACAAATCAAACCATATAAATATCGTTGTCCCTGAGAGTAGAAAGCACGATTTTTGTTTTTAGAATCAAACACTTTTCCTTCATGACGGTTGAAAAGAACTTTGTAACCAACGTCACAAAGTTAAATGATGGAGATAAAGTGGCATTTGAGTCCTTCGACATATAAAACATCCTTCAGTTTAATTGTCCTGCACTCAAATGTTCCAACACCTGAAACAGTTCTTCCACTATTGTCATCAAACGTAACCATTGGACCATCTTTCTTTGTATAATTTGTTACGAGGGACTTGTAACCGGTCAGGTATCTAGAGCTGCCACTGTCTAGGTACCAACTTTAACCTAGATTTGGACTTAATTCATTGTCATCTTGAGAACCATCAGTGTCACATATGCCATCAGCGGAATCATCTAGAAGTGCCATGAGACCCTTAACGTTCAGTGCCTCATCTTTAGATGTATCCTCTTCATCCACCCATTCTTCATTATCCTCCTATTTTGCGATAAAAGCCTTTTGTAGAGAGATGATTTCTTTCTTCATATGAGCCACCAGCTTCTTGTACAAGACTTCATAGTTCTCAGGACTCTAGACTTCTTTTTTCTCCTAGCAATCCCTGGCAAAATGATCCAGACTCCTTTCGTTGAGCTGCTTCCCTTGAATTGAGCTCTTTTCACCCCATTTGCTCTGATTTCTTCGTAATGATTGATGATAAGTGTAGCGTTGGCAACAAGATCATTAGTGAGATCTTCATCACTTTGTTCACCCTGATCTAAATTGTCTAATTTGTTGATGTGCTTTATTGTTTCCTTTTGAGACATCGAGGCAACAAACTCTTCCTTGATCAAGTCCTTCATGATTTCCTTACGAAGAGCTTTGGTCTCTTCATAATTTCATAGATTACCAAAAAACGAATTCAAATCCATGGAATCAATATTCTCACCGTTCTTAAGAACACCAACGTGATGTTCCCAACTCTTCCCAAGAGAATCAAGAAACTTTAGAACGAACTGTGATGAATGCTTAATGATTCCCAGCCTACGCATATCATTAACCAAAAAATTAAACCCATTGAAGGTTTGAGTAAGAGACTCACCTTGTTGAGCAAAGAAATGCTCATATCTTCAACTAATATTGTTGATGGTCATAGCTTGGACTTCCACAATGCCTTCATAAGCCAACGTCAGCGTATCCATCATCTCTTGGGCTGATTCACAATTATGTACGAGATGATACACATGATATGGAAGATAATTTCCAATAGCGGCCCTAGATTGTACATCAAGACTGGGCAGTCTTTTGTCATCGTCATCATAACTTGTTGTTGGCTTTTGCTTTAGAAAGCCAACAGGAGCATTGTTTGCTATGAGTTGGTACATAGGAACATGGGCACCTTTTTCAACAATATTTTTCATCTTATTGTCAATTTTTTCAGGAACCACCATGGCCTTGGATTTCCACATAGAGAAGTTGTGTGCATCGAAGGGAGGAATTTTGTTGAAACCAAAGAATTTGGAATAGCTTCAATTCGACATGATAACTTGAGTATATCACAAACCTACTCTGATACCAATTGAAGGTTTGTGATTGATCGGATACACTTCAAGTATGAATGAAATAATCAACAAAAAATAAATGACAGAAGAGTTCACTAAATGTTCCTTTAACGAAGAAAAGAGGTTTTGTCTTCACAAAGAAGATGGGTTTGTCACCAAAACAATTGACACAAAGCCATGAACACTAGCACAACATTAGGGTTTTTCTCAATGTTGTATACATATACTAATCTATACATGTATATCCCTTGATAACAGGATTGAATCTAATCTATACTAAGAACCGATATTATCATAAAGATACGGGATCTAGTCTACTCTATATTTATCTATAATAATTGCCTAATATACAAAATATTACAACCGAACAAATATACTATAAGTGGGCATTGTTGAATTTGTTAAGTTGGCGTTGGTGTTGTCAACTCGTAGATGCTTATGCGGATGGATTAGCATGTTATCTATTTGACTCATCAGATCATAAGGTGTAACCTTGCACGAGGTCTCCATTCTCCCCCACTTGGAATTTTCTAGACTCCGACGGCTCCAAAACCCTTCAAAATCCCAGACCAACTTAAACTCTACTACTCGGTCCCACCCCTGACATCCAGATACACATGAGGATCTAAACCCCTAAAAAACATTCAATAACTCTAACACACTTGCAAAAAATCTAAGGAAAACAATGAATCCAGTCATAAATAAGAAATCAAAATAAAACTAGAGCTAATTAAAACAATTCCAGTCAATTGGTCATCCAAGATCACAACTGAACTTCAAAACATAAACAGAAAGATACAAATGATAATGAGACCGTAGTAATCAACCAAATCAAGAACTAATAACTTAGACCTTGGCCCCCAAAACTCCTGCACCCCATGACATCTGTCGGGTAACTGCCAAGCTAGTGGTGTAGGGTCCAACACCTTGCTGAAAATGTGAAAGGGACAATGAGCTCTGATGTGACCCTCTTGGCCGCAATGGAAACAAACCCACGTACTTTGCCTGCAATCCCTACCGAAATGCCCTTGCTTGCCACACCTACGATATGAAAAAGATCGAAACCTTCCATCATGTAACTTCCCACACTTGCCACACTCGGAACTCCTCCCCTCAACTGATCCCGGACTCGAGTTGGCGAAGTTGAACCGCATGGCCACCGGCTGAAACTGCCACGACGCTGCCATCTCCTCCTTCTTATGAATCTCCAACTCAATCTCTCCCTCCTGGAAATTGAATGCAATTCAGTCAAGGTCTGATATGGCTAAGTCGATACAAACTCTTGAATCTCGATCTTGATCATACTCAAGTATCACTACATCTGCACCTGCTCGAAAGCAGCATACTCTGGGAAAAAGAAGGCTCTCTTTGTAAACATTTTGGTGACCTTCGATACTGAATCATTCATCTTCTTGAGTGATATGTACTCCTGTACCAATCGCGCTCTGTCCATCAATGGAGCATACTCTTCATTGAACATCTCCAGAAACTGTTCCCAAGTCACTACAGCTCGCTCTGCCTGAGAGAATCCCTGGGTCAGAAACTCCTACCAATCCTTCGTACCCCCGAGAAGAAAAATTCAACACAAATTTCACTTTCTAGTTTTGGGACATGAACATGTGTAAAAACATCCATCTGTGTCACATATCCATCTCAAAGTGATAATCAGGTCATTGTCGCCTCTGAATTCATGCCAAGGGGACGACTGTAGTAACTGTGGCAACGGCAGCCTACGCGACGGCGGCATAGTGCCTATCAAACTCCTCAATCAACGCGGTCTTAACCGACCCAGACAACTATGGAAACGCCTCCTTAATCGTCATGGCCACTTCGGCAACAATGATTTAACGGATCTCCTTATCACGCGGACTCGTCCTCTTAGTGTCACCTACACCTAATCCTAATCCTATGATAGCCATAATACTGAAACATATATCAGGAAAAAGGGTCAAATATCAAAGCATAGGGCTCAACACACAATGACATATTAGTTCCTTAGTAGCCTCGATATTCTTTCTGACTCTCATACAGATCATGTGCTTTCAGTAGTACGGGCCCATACTACCTTCCACACCTATCTATAGTCGATCCATAATTCATCTCAAGGTCCTAGTTCACTGTACTAGACCACCCCCAAGTGTACTAATACCCACATACTCCTAAGAGCCACAACTAACTTCCTAGACACTCCTCCTAGGACCGTCTTCAACCACGCCTTCGCACCGCTGGTTTCCTTGTGCATGATAATTGAACACAATACAGTATCAGATAGATTATCGAATAAATGACTCTTCCCTAAGCCCACAATCAGACGAGGAATGGGAAATAAGGCTAAGTCAAGCATTTTAAGGCTATGTAGTCCTAACTGTGTACAACTCTACAACATACACTTAGTAATTCACATAATAAAATAACATATAACAAGCAATTCCCTAAACCATGAAGTATCATAGAAATCAGGCAATATTATCATACAGTTCCTGAAGGAATCCTTAAATTATCCACTAGCAAGCATTTCTAACGATTCAAATATCAGCAAGTTCAAATTTAACATACAAAACAAGTATGGGTATTTGGGGAAGCACTTTCCTGTTCAGGCTCTGGCTAACTATACACATCGCACCTTCATGTAAAAGTAAGGTTAATTCAGAGGTCCATGTTCCCTATCCCAAGACAACAATCAAACAAGAACATGACAACATACCGAGCCCATGTATCTAACCCAACCGTTTTATTAAAATAAAAAATTCCTTCAAAAATATTTTGTGAAGTTTTCTTGATTCCTAGTTTGAGTTTGGATTCTCACAAGTGTTCCACCAAATCCCTCAAACCAAGGCTCTGATACCGACTTGTAATGTCCCATTTTTACAACCAAAACTTTCATTTTTAGTTACGTTAAAACTTCACATTTATAAATCCAAGTCAAGAAAACCATTTGATTAAATATACATTGGTTTAAAATCATAGTAATATAATAATGCAAAATATCCATTGTATTTAATGATTATATACAATCACGCCTTCTCCTTCCCATGATCGGAAAAAGTACCTGAAAAATAGAACCAACTACTTAAGCAAGAAGCTTAGTGAGTTCCCCAAAATACCACACACCACAAAATACATACAATACATGCACATCGGGCCCCAGTCACAAAGACTGGCTTGCCCCTGGGACTACAGCCACCAGGACTAGATTGCCCTAGGTATGTTAACATGTTGCCTCAATCCAACCACTCCCCTGAGCCTTAAGCCCTAATTGGCTCCCCTCTCGTGCCTATAGCTTACAACAGGCCTGCGCCTGGTATCTTGGCCTACAACACAAAGCAGGACCGCCTCAACCTGACCTACCATAATATGCCGGCATATATATATATATATATATATATATATATATATATATATATATATATATATATAATCAAACCAAGCAAACCAAGTAACACATAACAAAATGTAACTATCTACACAAGTCTTATAGCGCCCGAGTCACCAGGTATAAACTTCCATTAATTATTAATTATCTTTGGATTGGACTCGAGTACGTTATGCGTACACAAGGTATGCACGACGTACTCCTATGCATGCATAAAGTGGGGTGTCCCCTATGTACGTTGGGCGTACCCATACATACGCAGGTCGTACGCAAGCCATGGGCAAACCCTAATTTTTAGGGTTTGCACCCTATTTAATCTCACTAAGCCCCTCAAGTATTTAACCTACTCAACCTCCATTGCCTATTTGAGGTAACCTCAAAACCATAATCCATTTTCCAAAGAGATTGAGCTTGTGTGTATGTGTGTTTTGGGTGTGTGTGGTGATTGGTGAAGAAGAATAAGAAGACTAGTGGAGTAGCATTAGACAAGAGAAAGCTTGTAGATCCAGAAGTTACACACCATTTCAAGCTTTTTAGAAGTAAAAAGATCCTACCTTGATGACTCCATGTGTTAGTTCTAGTTTAGGGCTTATTCCTTCATAAAATGGTCCTTAAGGTGTTTCTTGAGATTATAAGCTACTCTAGAAGGTTATAATGATAGATCCTAGGGTTTCTAGTGTCCCTTGAGCATAAAAATGGAGTCTTGATGGGTTAAGTTCAACCATGCAAGGGTTGAAGGTGGTTTCATGAAGTTTGTGTAATAAAGTCTAAGATTAGACCCTTTTAAGACACGCAAATGCATAAAGTTAAAAACTTTATGGCTTTAATACACTTTAATGACCTTGCATCTAAATTTGGACATCAAAATCTTAATGTTTTAGACATTTGGAGGAGTTTGGTTGTCCGACCAGTACGTCGGGTGTACTCCTAAGTATATTGCGCGTATTGGGCCAACGCCCCAACTTCGGATCAAGCAACGTCTATTGGGTGTACGAGCCAGGTATGCCTCGCGTATGTCCTTCTGTGGGCATTTAGAGTGTTGGGCTTGGGATTAGTTGGGCTTTTTACCTTGATTGAGTTTGGGCCTTAGGCCTATTTGTGGTATCAAGTTATTTGTGGGTTTTAGGCCATCATGGAGCTCTTGGAGCCCATGTTGGACTTTAGGATCCTTTTTAGTTGGACTTGGAATGTCTTTTTGGCTTTAGGACTAAGTGTATTTGGGCCTTGGTGGGTTAGGCCCAATAAGGAAAGGATTAAGTAGTCGTTTTCCCTCAAAGCCAGGATCTAGGGTTTGGACTCTCAAGATGGGTTATTGATCTAATTTCTAATTAGAGTTTTATTACTTCTGATTTAGAGTGCGAGGATTTCTCTAGTTGGCATCTCGAGTTTGATTTGGTATCTTTAGTCTGAGGTGAGTTTCCTTCACTGTAGTCGTGAGTCGAAGGCACCAATGTTGACTCACTAGATTATGTTTATAGTATAATGATTATCTTCATGACAATTACATGTTATCCATGTACCTGCTTGATGTCTTTGTGACTCTTATTGTTATGATTACATGTGTAGTGGTAAAGGGTGAAATAAACTGCATACCAGTTGAAAGATACTGAATGGGGTGAAATAAACCCAGTACTGAGTGAAATATACCGAAAGGGGTGAAATAGAACTAGTACCAATTGAAAGATAACAAAGAAGGTGAAATAGACCCAGTACCGATTGAAAGATACTAAAGGTGGTGAAATACACCCAATACTGGTTGAAGGATATTAAAGGGTATGAAATAGAACTAGTACCGGTTGAAAGATACCAAAGGGGGTTGAAAGTACCAAGTATCGGCAGACATCTACATTTGGGATGTTGTGGCACGCCATGGGGTGCCAGTTTCTGGAAGAGATTTCACGAGGATTTGGGTACTCATCTGCACTTCAACATGGCTTTTCATCCATCGACGGAATGTTAGAGTGAGCGGACCGTCCAGACATTGAAGGATATCATGTTGGCATGCATTCTAGATTTCAGCAGTAGTTGGGGTATGTATCTTCTATTGGCAGAATTTTCATATAACAACAGTTATCATGTCAGCATTGATCGACCTCCTTTTTTAGATGCTCTATGGTAGGAAGTTTAGGACCCTGATATGTTGGGGTGAGTTCAGTTAACGAGTCGTGGGGAGTACCTAGGTGGTACTCAAGATGACCAACATGATTCAGCAGGTTCATGATAGACTTCATACAGCGCAGAGGCTGTAGAAAACCTGCGTAGAAAGACGTCGGTCAGACTTGGAGTCCAGGTCGGAGATATGGTATTCTTGAAGATGTCACCTTGGAAAGGTGTCATCCGGTTCAGAAAGCGGGGTAAGCTAGTCCCCAGGTATATTGTTCCTTTCAGCGTTGTAGCCTGGGTGGGTAGGGTGGCATATCGTTTGGATCGCCCATAGGAGCTCCGTCAGATTCATAGTACTTTCCACGTCTCTCATTTGCGGAAGTGTTTGGTTGATGATTATGTGGTGGTTTCATTGGAGGATATTCAAGTGGATGATCGCCTAAACTACATTGAGAGACCAGTGACGATCCTTGACCGGAAGACGAAAACCTTGAGGAACAAGGTTGTGGGTTTGGTAAAGCTGCAGTGGCAGCACCGGCAGGGTTCTGAGTGGACATGTGATCCTAAGAAAAGATGAGGGAGCATTATGCAGGGTTATTTGTGGCATCGGACTTCGAGGATGAAATCATATTCAAGTGTGGGAGAATTGTAGCGCCCGAGTCACCAGGTAAAAACGTTCGCTAATTATTGATTATCTTTGGACTAGACTCGAGTACGCTAGGCGTACACAAGGTACGCACGGCATACTCATATGCATGCGCAAAGCGGGGTGTCCTATACGAACGTTGGGCGTACCCATTTGTATGCAAAGTGTACACAAGCCAGGGGTAAACCCTAATTTTAGGGTTTGCACCCTATTTAATGAAAGATCTAGTATGCTCAAGAATCATATTAAAGTGATATTGCTAATTAACATATGATACTAATGGTCACACTAACAACTTGATATAATTGATTATTTATTAGAAATTGATTCAAATAAATATTCAATAAAACTCTTTTAATTAAATTGGAAATTATTTATTTCTTGGAAATAATAATTTTTATTAAGCAAGTAACATATTATTTCATAATGTATGAATTAATAAGTCATGTACAACATTTTGGACTAGGTAAGCCTTTTGTCTTTTAGCAAAAGACATAGTTAATGTAACATCCTTTTCGCAATGTTGCCATTTTGAGTTGGTGATCAAAGGAATGTGTATTATTAGACTCGGACCCTCGAGAAGTTGACTTATGGACTCAGTTGGAGTGATTGTTGTGACAAAGAACATGGTTTGGCATGCGGAATTAAAGCTTGCACAATTGAACATGGTGATTTGGGTGTTTAAGAGATATATTGAATGTATATGGTGTTACAAAAAAGATCTAGATCTAGACTACATAATTAACACACACTTATACACTCACTTCTACATCTCTCAAGCACACCTCTACAAGTGGACAAACCCACTATTTATAGAGGTGTTTACATGTCTCTCTCTCACTCTCTAACAAATGGGTCTAAAGGCTAAAGCACCACATGCAAGTGGGTTTTACAAAAGTCAAACATTTACAAAGTCATGAATGAAGAACTTTGCACCCCAACAGTCGTTAAGGAATTTCGAGTAGTTCGAGTATTCGATTTGTGTTTTGGAATCAAAGGGACACTTTGGTAATTTGTCAGGTCAGGTATTTATGAAAACTGAATGTTCGTTTGGGACATCTTATGGTAAGTGTGAATTGATAACAGGATGGAGCGTCTCGATACCTTTATATGGATATAAGGATCGTCGGAATCGGAGTTGTATCGAGAGAGTTATGGAATTCAGAAGAATTAAGATTTAGGGAAAACCCTAGCATGCGAGGCATACCAGGGAGGTACTTAGGGCGTACTTATGCGAATCTGGTTATGCAAGGCGTAGTATTGAGAACGCGCAGCGTAGGTGCGAGGTTGGTTCGGGGTGCGGGTCCTCGTACGTTGGGCGTACGAGGTGGTACGCAGGGCGTACAAGGGGCTGATTGAAAACCCTAATCTTAGGGTTGTACCCTATATAAGCATTATGTTAGCCTCTTTCTTCATTTCCTAGGTCAGCCCCCACCCTCTAAAACCCTATAATTCGTCCTTAAGTCTTCATGGTGATATCTTGAGCTTATGGTGTCCTTTTTTGGTGTTTTTGGTCCATTTCTATAAAGATGGAGCTTGGTGCAAGGATGGAAATCATGGAAGAGCTTATGGATCTAGCTTATGTGTCTCATTTCCAGCTTGTTGGAGGTATAAAGCTTTGAATTTGATCATTAATGTCTTAGATCTACCATTTATGAGTTTTGGCTCATTTTGGTCCCAAGTTTGAGATCTAGTGGTCTTGATTTCATTCTATGAGCTTTGAGTTGCCCCTCATAGTGTTTATGAGGTTCAAGGTCCATAAATTTGGTCCCTTTAGATTTTAAATCCATCTATGCATGAGTTAGAACCATTTCGTTGGTAGTAGAGTGTTATATTTTGAGTTTGGGTTCATTTAGGGCATGCAAAGTCACCAAGTCAGTGACTTTATCGGTCTAAACGTTATTAAGGACTCATATATGTGGTTTGGACTTATGGGCTAAGCATTAAGTGCTTAATGGAAAAAGTGGGATTAAGAAGGGAGTAAGTTGGGCATACAAGCCAGCGCGCACAGTGTACAAGCCATTAAGCAAGTACGTGCAACGTACTGCTGAGTACGCTCTGCGTACTCAGTCATAGTGGACTTCGCAATTATGGGCCTTGGGTTGGTCCATTTCTTAGACTAAGTTGCTTTAGGCCTTCGTGGACATTTGGAAAACAGGTTTTTGGACCAAGGAAATTATTGGGCTTTAGTATAAGTTCCATTAGAGAGGTTTTGGCCCAATTTGGAAAATTAGGCCATGGGTGGGCCATATTTGGGTTTTGAATGGTTTTGGGGTAGGAGGACATCGGAATGCCAAGTTTTTTGTACTAGAAAGATGGTTGGACCTTAAGGTAAGGCCATGTAAATGTTTAGGCCCAATTTAGAAACTTAAGCCATTGATTGGTTAATTGGCCTTTTGGGACTTTTAGATTTCAGTTTGGGCCATAGTTTTGGTCAAGGCTAGGTTAGGGGTAAAATGGTATTTTTACCCTAGGTTTGAAGTTATGTTTATGGATTAGAACCCAATTGTTAATAGGGTATTGTTTTGTTTTGTTATTAGTAGTTGAGGATCTATCAGCCAGCAGCCAAGGATGCTTCTGTATGATTCAACAATGCGAAGTGAGTCTTCTCACTATATACATGGATCAAAGGCACCAATGTCCGTCCATTACGTGTTATGTTTTATGCTCATTGTCTCTATGATACTTGCAAGGAAGACCTCTGGAGGAGTCCGTGGCACTTGGATATCAGACCACATGGGGGAGCCCATGACATTCCAGGTAAAGACCATGGAGGGAGCATGTGGCACTTGGATATCAGACCATGTAGGGGAGCCTATGGCATTCCAGGTCAAGACCATGAGGGGAGCCCATGGCAACTATACGTATGTTACAAAAATATTTTGTGGTTGTATGTTATATGGTATTTTGGGGAACTCGCTGAGCTTGGTGCTTATGATTTTTAGTTTATGTTTCAGGTACTTCGGTTTTCAAATGGAAGAGCTCGGGATGATGTTGGGACAAAACCCTAAGAACGATTTGATGAACATAATGCGGAAAATAAGAAAGAACACATATATGAAGATATGTCGAATGATCAAATGATTTATTCATGAACATGAGGAATAAATTACACTATAAGAACAAATTAAAGTAAATCTACTCTACCTAAGAGGCCTCATTATGTTTTGCGGCTACATTTTGCCTCAATCTTAACCCTAATTGTGAATAATACATGACAATATATAGGGAATACGACAAGTCTTAGGCCTATTAACCTACACTTCATCAAGGGGGGCCGTTTTCATAATCCATGGAGTAATTCGAACCCTACATTCTCCCCCCTCGAAGTATGGAATAGATGACAAGGCTTCAACTTCTAAAACAAGCATCTAGCAAATAAGTAAGGATCTCATGACGAGGAATATCAAAAGCAATCCATGATTCTTGATTCTTCAATAGTCTTCAAAAACGGGTTCTAGGAAATATAAACCAAGCACTGAAGTAATGTTTTGAAACTTAATTTTCTAATGTAATCCCAAAGATCTTCAAGAAAGCCAAACCTGCCATAAAAACCCATTTCAAAATTAAGAATCAAAATCACTTCTTGTCTTTGAAGAACTCCACCTCCAAGTCACAATGATCTTCAAATAAGCCAATGATATAAGCCACCAAAAAATATCATGTAACAACCCAAAGTTAAGATTCGTAATGTCCCTTGATCAAGTAATCACTAAAAGTCAGAGATATACCAAAGCTTTAGAAGAGTTTCTCTAGAACTTCTCTGTAAAAGCTTTAAAAAAATTCTTCTTGAACTTTCCTGTGAAAGCTACCTTCATGCCGACACCAACCACAGGCTTCATCAAAAATCTTCAATTTTGAAAAGTCGCAAATCCAATTTCGAATGGCCATATCAAATTCTCCCCCTTTTTATAATAAAAAATGTGATTATAAAACTTTCAAATGACCATGAGAATGATCTTGTATGGATAAACAAATACTATGCTCCCCCGCGACAAAATGAAATAAACATTGAAGTTTAAAATCCAAAATAGTTGAAAAAAATTGACGTTAGCGTGAAAAACACCTTCCGAACTGCCAAGACTTGTTGGAATCCATAATTTTCTGTTCACGAAAAAATATGTGCATTAAAAACCAAAGTATGTTCATCATCCGTTAAATTTGTAAACATTTCCGAAAATTGGGGAGAAAGTGTCATTTGCTGAAAGTTAGGGGACTGAAATGGTAAAAAACATCATTTTTCCATTGATTTGCAACAAATTTGGAAATTGAATATAAACTGTCATATCGCTGAAGTTGCAAGGACCAAAAATGTAAATCAAAGTCATCTTCTACATTTAACCCTTCGTTCCGAGCACAGGTTTGCTTTTTGATGTTCGTGGGAGTTACAAATCCGAGACCAATCATATTTCCAACTGCGAGCCCGTTCGTTCCGAATCAATCAATCACAGTGCTGATTCTGAGCCGTATTCCACTTCTGATTTCAGCAATTCAATTTCGATTCCAGTTCTAGATCCGAGTCCCAATTAATTACGATTGCGAATTCAATTTCATTTGTTCTGATTGTTTTACGCTTCGATTGCGAGACCCACTTGGCGATTGCGAACAGGTCTTCAAAGCAACTACGAATTTGTTTTAGTTCCCGAACACAAAATTTTGACTTTAATTGGTGACAAGCAATTGCGAACACGACCATTCCGATTCCAGGTCACTCGACATTACACTTCTAAAATCCAGTTTCGAGACCAAGTATCAAGTCAATTCCGAGATTCACTTTAAGAACAAAGATTGATTTCAAATATGACTTTGAATATGACTTTTCTGGTTTGACCATCCATTCGTCATCTGTACATCACAAGACTTCGAAATTTCCCCTCAATAAACACCCAATCGACATGAGAAACAGATTAAGCAAATCGATTCAAACAACATAATCAAATAACAAAATCAAAGACGATTTTGAGAATGATACTTTTCAGAAATCTTGACTCAAGAACAGAACCAATTAGTAAATCAAATTAGAACAAATGATTAACTAAATCAAATAAGAGTCGTGAATCATGAAATCAAACAGAATATAAGAATGAATCGCTGAGATTGACCAGAGGATTTCAAGATGCAACGTTCATAATTTAGAGATGTGTCGACTGCGTGATTTAGTGATTTCAGATGACAATAAAGGAACGATCAATGAACAATGAACGAAATTTGTGGGCTTTTTGAGTGAAAAGAATTAACACTAAATAGCGACGATGGGCTCAAGAAAAATACATCATCTGATGAATGATTATAGATTAAAAACAATTAGGCTAAATCAATGGCCCTAAATCTGGGAAGCAATAAATTAACATTGAATAGAACAATCAATCAGATCTAGTCAAAAAAATAGGAACAGGATACAAATCGTATTAATAAAGAATTACCCCGGTGAACAGTAGAAGAATATCATGAATCTTCATGAACAGTAGAACAAACAAGAAGCTTGATTCCAAACCGCCAAAACACCAAAAATCTTCAATAGCTTGTTCAAAAAATCATCAAATCAAGAACCGATAGTTCAAAAATCAATAGATATTCAACGACCCGCTTTGATACCACTTGTTAGGACAAAGCCCTAAGAACGATTTGATGAACATAATGCGAAAAATAAGAACGGACACAATCATGAAGATATGTTGAATGATCAAACGATTTATTCATGAACATGAGGAATAAATTACACTATAAGAACAGATTAAAGTAAATCTACTCTACCTAAGAAACCTAATTATGTTTGGCGGCTACATTTTACCTCACTCTTAACGCTAATTATGAATAATACATGACAATATATACGGAATAAGAAAAGTTTTGGGCCTAATAACCTACACTTCATCAAGGGGGCGGGGCATTGTCATAATCCATGGAGTACTTTGAACCCTACAGATGATTGAAAAGTACACACTGTATGTTTCCGCTTTCTATGATTACACTGGTTTAATGATGTTTTGCTAAATACCGGCAAGTCTATTTTTATGGAAACAATCTGTATTAACGATTTATTAATCTAAAAACAAAAAATTTTATGGCGTGATTTTCGGATCATTACAAGTTGGTATTAGAGCCTTGAAAAGTATTTTCAAGGAAAACGTTTTCTAAGATAGGAGAAGGGTGTGGCGCATGCAATTAGTTGAGCTTAAGTAAGTTTTCCCAAAATACCCATACATGTTATCTATTATGATTTGATTTATGAATCGGTGAATCGCATTTTAGTTAGGGCTAAGGATTTGATCAGTTTTTGCATGATAGAATGCTATGAAAGATGCCTTTGTATGCCTATTTTATGAGCTGGTAGACCTGCATGCTAGAGTTGATTAGTCAGTGATAGATAGGCTTGATATGTGTGATTCTTAGTAGTCTCGGGAGTATTGAATGTTATGCTGTAATGGAAATATCTATTGGTATCAGTAACTGCTAAGTGTATGCTTTAAAAGTTGTATACGGTTAGGATCTTATAGCCCTAGAATAATTAATTTGGCCTTATTTCATGTTCCTTCGCTGGTTGTGGTATGAGGTTAGAGTCGATTATTCGATAGTCTGTTTGATCATGTTATGTGTATAATTTGCATGCATAAGGCAGTCGGCAGTGAGGGTGGAAATGGATAGAGTGAGTTGCGGTATGTGGGTTGAATGTTCTATGATAGTCTTATGGATCAGAAAGTTACTATGCTAATGTTGCTTGTTTTGTGATTTGTGGAACTCTTGGATGATGGGAGTCAGCTACTAAGTGAATATGAAGATATTCATGAGGTGGATGACTGGCATTATGAGGAGTTCTTCAGCAGTTGATGACAGGGTGAGGTCGGGAACCTAGGGGAGCCTAGGAGGTGCTTCGGTGGATTTTGTGTCACTATTTAGTGAATATTTAGTGCATCAGTGGGGTAGATGACTTAGAGGATTTGGGACGATCCTTGAGGAAAGTATGGATATGTGTGGAAGGTAGTATTAGGCTTGTACTACTAAAAGCATAGGATCCATACTCGAATCGGGGAAAGTCTTGGAGAATCTAAGGAGCTTGGGGAAGAGGATTCGTGAGTATGTTATGATCGCCTGCATGATTGTATTTCAGGTTGGTGATGAGCTTCTAGGAAGGAGGGTTAGGTTCTGGTTCCGGCTCAGGTAGGGGTACTGAGCCAATTAGCGAGCCGATCTGGGGATTCATCTCGTCGGGGTCTACCCACAGTGTTTTGGAGAAGACTCCTGTGATTTTTAGTTCGGTCAAGGCGGGGTTTTTGGAAGATCTTGGATGAGAATTAGGGAGCATTCCATGCTAAGGTTATGGCTATCGTTGGAGTCGCACTCTTTTTTCCATGATTTTTGTGCATGTGGAGCTCCTGCATTTTATAGGGGAAGGGACCCCATTTTCAGCAGGAGGTGGTTAGTGGTTATAGCTAACGCGTTCAGGTCGAGTATCTGCCCGAAGAGGCTGAGGTCAGATATGCTTCCTACCTAATGAAAATCAGGGTGCGGGATTTGTGGGGAGAGATTGGTCGTTAGGTGGGTAATGATGTTGTTGATACTCTGTCAAGGGATGATTTCTTGATCAGGTCAAGTGCATTCCATGGAGGGTCTTAGGAAGAGACCCAAGACTTCTGATCAGGGTTTGAGAGGACAGTAGGGTCGGGGTTAGTGCAGCACGTGCGGGAAACTACACGATGGAGTTGTCATTCCACGGATATGAGTAGCTATAAGTGTAGCAGGATTAGGGGTGTAAACGAGCTAAGCCGAGTCGAGCTTGACGCTAGTCGAGCCATGCTCGTTTGAAGTTATGGAAGCTCGAGCTTGAGATCGGGTCATTAAAGCTTGTTTGTTCGTCATTCAAAACGGGCTTTAGCTCGACTTGTTTGTAGCAGAGCTCGATCTCGTTAATTAACACATTTGAGCTAGTTAAGTAGCTCATTTATCAAAATTGGAAATCACAAAAAAAATATAAATATGCATCAATGTAACACCCCAAATTCTAGAAGTATGATTGAAGGGATTAAAGGGTAAATTTAGAAACCTACTCAACGAGTAGGTGCGATTACTCGTCGAGTCGGAGTGGGATTTGCTCGCAAGTTAAGTGGCCAACTCGCCGAGTCGGCGACTGGACTCGACGAGTAGGTGCTGGGAAGAAAAAACCCTAATCTTAAGGTTTGCACCCTGTAACATCCCAAGTCAGAATCAAGAGTTAAGGGGGGTAAAGTGTAAGTTTGGAAAAGAGGGACTCGGCGAGTAGAAGTTGCAACTCGTCGAGTCTAAGCGTGTGCAGAGCACATGTTAAGTGACCGGACTCGCCGAGTCGGAGGTTGGACTCGACGAGTCCGTGCTGGAATGAGAAACCCTAATTCCTAGGGTTTGCACCCTATTTAAAGAATAATATGCCTTCATTTTGGCCTCTATCTTCCCTGAGTGTTCCAGAGAAACCCTAAATCGTGAGAGACTCCATTGTTGAGAAGATTGAAGCTTGGAAGTAGAAATTGGTGAAGAGAAGTTGGAGGAATTTGAGGATAGCATCAAGAGAGCTTGTGGATCTGAAGTCTACATCAGTTTAGACTCATCTCTACGTTAAGAGGACATTACCTTAAGCTACTTCCTTGTTATTTCATGAATGGTGGTTGATTTGGAATCCATTAGCTTGATTGGGATCTATCTTGAGTTTGAGGCTTAGATTTGAAGTTGCTACTTCAGATCTAGACTTGTGATGGCCCAAAAGGTCACAAAGTTCCTGTCTTAGAGTCATTGGTGAATCCCTTTGTCTTACACCCTAGCCTAGAAGTGTTTTGGGCTTATACCTCCTTCCTTTCACGTAAAGTTTGCAACTTTATGTGAGGGTTAGGTTGTAGAGGAGTGTATCTATGGATTGGAGTCCCTGCATGGCTCTCTGTTTGGAATGAGAACTGAAGAGACTCGGCGAGTCACATAGGTGCACTCGACGAGTTGTATGAATATGTGCATGGACTCGACGAGTTGGAAGAACAACTCGGCGAGTTTGTTGAAGATTGCCTTGGACTCGGCAAGTTTGTTCTTGGACTCGGAAAGTCTGGTCGTGGAATCCTAACCTTTTCTGGTTGAGTTGTGAATCGGTGAGTCGAGGGATGACTCGGTGAGTTGAGCAGGAAGGGACTCAAAGCTTGTTGGACTCAACGAGTCTTGGGGAGACTCGGCGAGTTGAGTCGTGGCATGGGAGTTTCTGAGCATAGGAACTCGATGAGTCAACGGGTTGAATCGACGAGTAGGGTTAACCAGGAAGGTTGACTTTGACTGAGGACTTTGACTTGGACCAAGGGTTGACCAGTTTGACTTCCAAGGGTATTTTGGTAATTATTGGTATTTATTGAGTTCAGTTATCGGGTATTGATCAGTGGTGGAGTTCGTGTCGGTGGTTGGAGCAGCGTGATCTTATTTCTTCAGTCGGCAGTTGCAGGTGAGTTATCCTCACTATACTGACAGGGTCTACGGCACCAAGGCCGGTCGTTTATCGGATGGAAATCTGGGTATTGTTTGTTATGTTATTGCTTTACTATGTTTGCATCCTGGTAGTTAGGATGGTTTATGTTAGAGACCTAGTTAAGATCGGTATCCTGGTATATAGGATGATGCTATGTTAGAGACCTAGTTAAGGTCGGTATCCTGGTATATAGGATGATGCTATGCTAGTGATCGGTTAGGTCGGTATCCTAGTTAGGATGTTGCTATGTTGTGTGATATGTTGGATCGGTTTGATTAGTTGTGAGATGTTATATGATTATATGTTTATGCGCACATGGTTGTTTGGAGTGGGGTTGGGTTGAGGCGGGTCCTGCTTTGTGTTGTAGGCCAACATACCCAGGGCGGACCGGTTAGACCGAAGGCCTGGCAAGCGGTCCAGATAGGCTGAAGGCCCCAAAAGGGCAGAACAGACATGCCGAGGGTTTGAAAGTGGACCAGATAGACTGAAGGCCTGGTGCGGGGGGACCAGTCATACTGTAGACTCGGAGAGTGGACCAGGTGGACTGAAGGCCCAGTGCGGGCGGACTAGTCACACTGTAGACTCAGAGAGAGAGTGGACCGGGTGGACTGAAGGCTTGGTGCATACAGACTAGTCACACTGTAGACTCGATATGCATGGTTGTTCTGTTTATAATATGATAAGATATGTGTATCGTATTGTGGAAGGTAATGTGGGCCCGTACTACTGAAAGCACAAGACCCATACGCGTATCAAGGAAGTCACAACCCCTAGGTTCGGGTTGGGAGTTGGTTCCCGGGTTATTGGGGAAGCATCTGATTTTCTGGCGGTGTATTTCCAGTATGATGGTTACGAGGCATGTCGAGGGTGGATCCGGGTTAGGATCGGGATCCGGAGAGGGCGGTCAGGGTGGATCAGCGCCACCCGAGGTCATTGGCCAGATGAGTATGGATGAGTTGATGCCAGGATTTGTGAGATCTTGCATGATGAGATTGCTGATATGTTTAGGGCGGAGATGTCGGAGATGTTTGGGTCGATCAAGAGCGCCATGGTTGAGTATTTTCATGAGTGCTATGCAGCTCTTGCAGAGACGGTTGTCGCGGCAGCTGCACCGGCTGTGGCAGCGGCAGGTGGAGGAACCGGTCGAGGTTTTCAGTATCGGGACTTCGATAATACGAAGCCCCCTACTTTTGATGGGGTTCAGGATCCGATCATTGCTATGAGGTGGTTGTCGGACATGGAGGGGTGTTTCTTCACGTGTTCATGCCCTGCAGATCAGAGGGTAAGGTGTGCTCTGAACCTTTTAAGGCTAGGGGCAAAGGATTGGTGGAGGTTGACTACGAGATCGTATTCTGATGCACAGTAGGCTGCGGTTACATGGGATCCGTTCCGGGAGATGTTCAGTACTCGATATGTTCCACGGGTTGAGAGGGAGAGGTTGGCTCAGGAGTTCTTGGAACTGAGACAGGATTCAGAGGTTGTGAAGGAGATCACTAGGATGTTCACTGAGAGGGCAATGTTTTGCCCTGGGTTTGCTTTGGATCAGGCTCAGATGTCCCGATATCCAAGTATTCTCAAGAGGGATATCAGGCACTTTGTGTCTACGCAGAGGTGCGAGACCTTACTGGAGTTGCAGTAGGCCGCTCGGCGGCGTGAGTTGGAAATTAAGTTGCAGTTGTGAGAGCAGAGGTAGGCACCGACGCAGTCACAGCCAGCGCCGAAACGGTCCAAGACCATTGATTCCAGGTTGGGAAGTCAGAGCAGCCGCACTTGTGGGAAGTGCGGGAAGGGTCATACCAGAGTTTGTAGGTCTGGTGGTGCGTGCCACAAGTGCGGGAGAGAGGGGCATTATGCGAGGGATTGTCGACAGTCAGCCCCGGTTCAGGATTTGAGGATTTGTTATCATTGCCATCAGGTTGGTCACTTGAGGGCCAACTATCCACAGCTTGTTGCTAGACCGGTGCAAGCTTCAGCACCGGCCCCTTTGAGGATTACGGGTGGAGATCAGGGTGGAGCAGAGCCTTCGAGGGCTTAGGGTCGAGCTTTTCAGCTTACTGCCGAGGAGGTCAGGGCAGAGCCAGATGCAACTGCGGGTATGTTTCCATTTTTTTATCTTGTTATCTTGTAGTTATTATGGAGTATTATATATCATCTAGTCTCATTGGCATGATTCATGGTATTGTATTCGCTCGTCCTTTCGTCGGGTTTATCGTATGATTGAGGGTTTTGGTATTGGGAGTCTTAGTTGGTTATCATCCATTGGGATTGTTGGTGGGGAATTAGGCTTTTTGGTCTGGATGTCGGGTATAGCATTTACAATTTGAGGAGTGTTCAACTGAGGGTCGAACTCCCTTAGAGTTCGAGATGTGCGATGTCGCGATGTGATTTCGTGAAGGTTGCTTGTTTTTTAGGAAATCAATTCATGGATAAAGGGGAATCTATTGAGTAGGGTTGTTTAAGTGATGTCGGTTGGGTCACCAGTTGTTGGAAGTCAGTGTTCTAAGTGGGGAGAATTGGAAAATTCTCAGGAGGATCGACAAGTATTTGAGGTTGATTAGTTGTTTGGGATTCAGCAGTGTTTTAGTCAGCCAAGATTGTGGGCCGGTATTAGTAAGTGGCAGTCAAATGGGTCGGGGTGCAGACCAAGGTTATCAGAAAAGGTGATTGGCTGTGTGAGGCCTAGGATTAGGCCGGGATTTTAGTATATAGAATGGAATTAGAGTTCGGAACCCCTAAAGGGCTAGAACAGTTTGTACGGGACAGATTCCCAGGAAGGATAGTTCGGGATGATGTATGATAATTTGAGCAGTCTGGATAGACTGAAGGCCGGTGGGCATACCAGTCAGGCCGAAGGCTCGGAGAACGGTCCACACAGGCTGAAGGCCCTTGAGGGCGGTCCAGACATGTTGAAGGTTCTGAGAGTGGTCCAAATTGGCTGAAGGCCTGGTAAGGCGGTCCAATCATGCTGAAGACTCTATATGTGTTGATAGATCTATATGAGGAGGTGGATTGAGTATGTTGCGATGCAATAGCAAATAGTAGGTCTGGCCCCGGGTATTGATCATGTTAGTGGAAGGCAGTGCATGGACCCAAGAGTCCTTGCGAGCAGATTCAGAGTGTGTGTGATGCATGGAATAGTGGTTACTCTACAAGGGACTAGTGTGGAGTGGGGTGTGAGCACTATGGCACTTGGTGAAGTAACAAGGTGTTCAAGTAGACTTCCTTGGATAAGGAAAGGGAAAGGCATGTAACTCCGGGAGGGAGTGTTGGTTCACGGAAGTGAAAGCAGTACTGAAAATCGATAATTGAGAGTATTTCAATTATGGTTGTTGAGCACTGTGATTGTGCCAGTTGTATAGAAGCACATCCGGAGTGGGTGTCTGTTGAGGTTGCGGAAGAATTTCTGGTGGTGTAGAACCAGAGGAGTTCAGAAGGGATGCAAGGATGGAGCCTTGGATTTTTGATATGGTTGTGAGTAGGAGGTTATGTATGTAGCGGTAATTCATTCTGGGGATGTCTGGAGGTATCGTCAGTGAGTCAGGTTTTTCCAGCCTGAGGGTGTTGGATAAGGTGCAATATGAGTATGGAAGTGTAAATGAGAGCTCATGGGAGTTGCTCAGGAGCTGAAGGATGTGCCATCCTGTCAGCACGGAAAGAAATGAGTTGGATTCGGAAAGGAAAGTGGGATAAGACCAGGAAGTGAATTCAATAAAGGTTATGCCAGTCGAGGAAAGGGGTAGCAGCTTGGTACCGGGTCAGGACCCGGTGGTTCAGGATGATATCTAGCTTTGTAAGAGTCAAGTGATTTTTGTGATCTGGAGTGAAGAAAGTATCATCAGGTGATAATTGGTTAATAAGGGTTGTTATCAAAGAAGGAAGTCGCTGGCCGGCTTGAATCAGTTGTCGTAACTCTATGAGGGAAGAGTTGGACTTTCTAGAGGTTTGATAGCAGTGTTCGGAGGAACCTGGGTCGGTTGATACCAGGAGGTGCATTGTGGGACTATTATCTGGAATTGTGTGCTACAGCGGGCTTCAAGGATGAAGCCTAATTTAAGTGGGAAGGAGTTGTAACATGCCAAGTCAGAATCAAGAGTTCAGGGGGTAAAGTGTAAGTTTGCAAAAGAGGGACTCAGCTAGTAGGAGTTGCAACTCGTCGAGTCTAAGCGTGTGCTGGGCATATGTTAAGTGACCGGACTCGCCGAGTCAGAGGCTGGACTCGACGAGTCCGTGCTGGAATGAGAAACCCTAATTCCTAGGGTTTGCACCCTATTTAAGGAATAATATGCCTACATTTCAGCCTCTATCTTCCCTGAGTGTTCCAGAGAAACCCAAAATCATGAGAGACTCCATTGTTGAGAAGATTGAAGCTTGGAAGTAGAAATTAGTGAAGAGAAGTTGGAGGAATTTGAGGATAGCATCAAGAGAGCTTGTGGATCTGAAGTCTACATCAGTTTAGACTCATCTCTACGTTAAGAGGACATTACCTTAAGCTACTTCCTTGTTATTTCATAAATGGTGGTTGATTTGGAATCCATTAGCTTGATTGGGATCTATCTTGAGTTTGAGGCTTACATCTGAAGTTGCTACTTCAGATCTAGACTTGTGATGGCCCAAAAAGTCACAAAGTTTTTTTCTTAGAGTCATTGATGAAGCCCTTTGTCTTAAACCCTAGCCCTAGAAGTGTTTTGGGCTTATACCCCCTTGCTTTCACGTAAAGTTTGCAACTTTATGTGGGGGTTAGGCGGTAGAAGAGTGGATCTATGGATTGGAGTCCCTGCATGGCTTGAAAAGCCTCTGTTTGGAATGAGAACTGAAAAGACTCGGCGAGTCACATAGGTGCACTCGACGAGTTGTATGAATATGTGCATGGACTCGACGAGTTGGAAGAACAACTCGGCGAGTTTGTTGAAGATTGCCTTGGACTCGGCAAGTTTGTTCTTGGACTCGGAAAGTATGGTCGTGGAATCCTAACCTTTTCTGGTTGAGTTGTGAATCGGTGAGTCGAGGGATGACTCGGTGAGTTGAGCAGGAAGGGACTCAAAGCTTGTTGGACTCAACGAGTCTTGGGAAGACTCGGCGAGTTGAGTCGTGGCATGGGAGTTTCTGAGCATAGGAACTCGATGAGTCAACAGGTTGAATCGACGAGTAGGGTTAACCAGGAAGGTTGACTTTGACTGAGGACTTTGACTTGGACCAAGGGTTGACCAGTTTGACTTCTAAGGGTATTTTGGTAATTATTGGTATTTATTGAGTTCAGTTATCGGGTATTGATCAGTGGTGGAGTTCGTGTCGGTGGTTGGAGCAGCGTGATCTTATTTCTTCAGTCGGCAGTTGCAGGTGAGTTATCCTCACTATACTGACAGGGTCTACGGCACCAAGGCCGGTCGTTTATCGGATGGAAATCTGGGTATTGTTTGTTATGTTATTGCTTTACTATGTTTGCATCCTGGTAGTTAGGATGGTTTATGTTAGAGACCTAGTTAAGATCGGTATCCTGGTATATAGGATGATGCTATGTTAGAGACCTAGTTAAGGTCGGTATCCTGGTATATAGGATGATGCTATGCTAGTGATCGGTTAGGTCGGTATCCTAGTTAGGATGTTGCTATGTTGTGTGATATGTTGGATCGGTTTGATTAGTTGTGAGATGTTATATGATTATATGTTTATGCGCACATGGTTGTTTGGAGTGGGGTTGGGTTGAGGCGGTTCCTGCTTTGTGTTGTAGGCCAACATACCCAGGGCGGACCGGTTAGACCGAAGGCCTGGCAAGCGGTCCAGATAGGCTGAAGGCCCCAAAAGGGCAGAACAGACATGCCGAGGGTTTGAAAGTGGACCAGATAGACTGAAGGCCTGGTGCGGGGGGACCAGTCATACTGTAGACTCGGAGAGTGGACCAGGTGGACTGAAGGCCCGGTGCGGGCGGACCAGTCACACTGTAGACTCGGAGAGAGAGTGGACCGGGTGGACTGAAGGCTTGGTGCATACAGACTAGTCACACTGTAGACTCGATATGCATGGTTGTTCTGTTTATGATATGATACGATATGTGTATCGTATTATGGTTGGTATTTTGGGGGTAACTCACTAAGCTTTCGGGCTTACAGTTTCAGTGTATTGTTTCAGGTACTTCAGGAGACCGTGGCAAGGCGAATGCGTGATCGTACCGCAACTCAGTTTTATGTTGATGTTTCTGGGATACTCTGATAATAATTGCATTGAAAACCTTTTTGTAATAACTTAATGAGTATGGGTTGTTATTTGAAAAGTTTAAATTGGTTGTAAATTTTCACGGTGTTACAAACCCTATATAAAGGACTTTATGTCCTCCCCTCAGCCTCCTTATTTCTTTTGAGAGTCATTAAACCCTAGAAATCATGTGAGCTTTCATTGTTAAAGAGAATTGAGCTTTGGAGGAGGAATTTTGAGAAGAGGACTTGAAGACCAAGAGGTTAGCACCAAAGGATTGGTGTAGATCTAGAATCTATTTCAGCTTGGGCACATTTTGGAGGTAACAATTCGTTACCTTGACTCTCTTGAATCTAGATCTATTCTTGAATGAGATTTGGGGATATTTTGGCATGTTAAGGATCTATTTCGGGTTAAGGGTCTAGATTTAAGGTTTCTATTTTAGATCTAGACTTGTCTTGGTCCAGAGACTCATAAAGTATCAGCCCTTGGTTTTTTGGTGAAGCATCTTTGTCTTTTACCTTAGCCCTAGAGTTATTTGGGCCTATAACTCTTTTCTTTCACGTAAAGTTTGCAACTTTACGTGAGAGGCATGCCCTAGAAGAGTGGATCTACAGTTTGGAGCCCCTACATGGCTCGAAGAGGGTCTGTATGGATGAAGGACTGAAGAGACTCGATGAGTCGTATGGGTGGACTCGGCGAGTCATATGATGATGAGCTTGGACTCATCGAGTTGGAAGAACAACTCGGCGAGTCTGATGAAGATTGTCGTGGACTCGGCGAGTCTGTTCTTGGACTCGGTGAGTCACAACACGGAACCCTATCCCCCTTCTGGTTAAGACTCAGAGCAGTGAGTGGAGTAGTGACTCAGTGAGTTGGACAGGATAGGACTCGAGGATTGTTGAACTCAACGAGTCATGGGGTGACTCAGTGAGTCGCGTCGTGATATGAGGATTTTCTGAGTTTAAGAACTCGGCGAGTCAATGGTTGACTCGACGAGTAAGGTCAATCAGGAAGGTTGACTTTGACCTGGACTATGACTTTGACAAGTTTGGCCTTCAAGGGTATTATGGTAATTTGGATATTCATGTCAATGGATCATTAATGGCTATAAGTGTTGGAGTTGGAGGCAGTGCTTCGGGATTGTGCTTTCATGGTTCGGTTCGGCAGTTGCAGGTGAGTTATCCTCACTATACCCAAGGGTCTAAGGCACACCAAGGTCGACCCTTTGAATGGTTAGTTGAGATAGATATTGTTGTGCTATGTTAGTTGGCTTTCTGGTAGAAAGGATGATTATGTGTTGGCTTTGTTGTTTAGATCGGTATTCTGGGAGATTGGTTGTGGCTATGCTTAGTGGCCTGTAGTAGTCTGACTATTTGTTTGTTGGTAGGAGATTATCTGTTATATGTGCACATGTTTGAGTAGTAGTAGAGGGTATTCCATACCGGTAGGATGAGAGGGCCCTAGTATGTTGTTTCTGTAGAGTGGTTTGTGATTATCTGATAGGTGCACATGTTTGTTAGAGTCGGGGAATTCCAACCCGATGGTTGAGGGCCAGGAGTATTCCATCCCGGTAGGATGATTGGATTCATAGTAGGTGGGCATTCCAACCTGTTGGTTGAGGGCCTGGGGTATTCCATCTCGAGGGATGATCGGACCCATATTAGTTATTGTATGTATACGTGTGTGGGCATTCCAACCCGACGGTTGTGGGACAGGAGTATTCCATCCCGGTAGGATGATTGGACTCACAGTATGTTGGCATTCCAACCTGTTGGTTGAGGGCATGGGGTATTCCATCCAGAAGGATGATTGGACCCATAGTAGTTATTGTAGGTCTAGGGACGTAGACATTCCAACCCGATGGTTGTGGGCCGGGAGTATTCCATCCAGTAGGATGATTGGACTCATAGTATGTTGGCATTCCAACCCGATGGTTCAGGGCCAGGGGCATTCCAACCCAATGGTTGAGGGCCAAGGGTATCCCAACCGGATGGTTGATTGGACCCATAGTATGTTGTTTATTGTTGTATGTGTATGGGTATTTTGGGGGAACTCACTAAGCTTTCGAGCTTACGGTTTCAGTTTATTGTTTCAGGTACATCAAGTGATCGTGGCAAAGCAAAGGTGTGATCGTACCGCTCCTCGTATTTCATGATTTTGTGATTTGGTTCTGGGGATACTCTGATGTTTAAACTCTTTTGAAAACAAGTTGTATTAACTTAATGGTTTTGAAGGGGTTAAAATGTTTTAAATTGGTGTAAATTTTTATGAGTGTTACAAGTTGGTATCAGAGCATTGGTTTGAGTGAATTGGAGGAACATTTGTGTGAATCCAGTCTCAAGTCAAGGAAAGATTTTCAAAATGGTTTTCTAAAGGTTTTCGAAATAAGTAAAGGACGATGCAGAGGGTACAATCAGCCAGGGCCAGTAAGTAGACCCCAAATACCATACAAGTGTTTGATGATGTGATATGTTAGAACAACATGCTAGTACTAGGCTAGGGATCTTCATGAATTGCATGATAGAATTGCCTGATTACATGATGCCAGCTAGCCTAGGGTTCTCTTTATATGGAATTGACATCATTACTGTAGTTATTTAGTGTATGCATCGCAGTTATACATAACTAAGATCTTATACCCTGAGAATGTTTGATTTAGCCTTACGTTCTGTTCTTGTTTGATTGGGAGCTTAGGGTAGAGTTGGATATTCGAAAGTCTATAAGGTCCAGCGTTATGTATGACTGGCATACACTAGTGTTGTAGGGTTGGTGGAAGTTTCATAGGTGAATGGGTTGTGTGGGACCGGTAGCTCAGTTATGAGGTATTTTGTACCCCTCTAGGAGTGAGGATTGAACGCTCGTTATATCTGTATATTTGTATTGTTGGGGTGTTGGGGTGATACTTGAGACAAATATGGGTAGGTGTGGAAGGTAGTATGGGCTCGTACTACTGAAAGCACGGGACCCATACGCGGATCAAGGAAGTCACAACCCTTACGGTTTTGGTTGGGAGTTGATTCCCGAGTTGTTATGAGGAGCATTTGATACTCTTGTGGTGTATTTTCAGTATGGTGGTTACAAGGCGTTTCGGGGTAGGATCCGGTTCGGGATCAGGATGGGGAGAGGGTGGTCAGGATGGGTCAGTACCACCCAAGGTTATTGGTTAGATGAGTACGGATGAGTTGGATACCAGGATTCGTGAAATCTTGCATGACAAGGTTGCTGCTATGTTCCAGGCTGAGTTGCCAGACATGTTCGGGTCGATCAAGACCGCCATGGATGAGTATTTTGATGAGCGCTATATAGCTCTTACAAAGACGGCTGCAGCGGCTGTAGCAGCGGCAGGAGGAGGAGCCGGTCGGGGCTTTCAGTATCGGGACTTCAACAGTACGGAGCCCATACTTTCGATGGAGTTCAGGATCCGATCATTGCTATGAGACGGTTGTCGGATGTGGAGGGTTGTTTCTTCATGTGTTCATGACCTACGGATCAGAGGGTGAGGTGTTATCTGAACCTTTTGAGGCTCGGGCGAAGGATTAGTGGAGGTTGGCTATGGGATCCTATTCTGATGCGCAGCAGGCTACGGTTACTTGGGATCAGTTCCGGGAGATGTTCAGTACTCTTTATGTTCCGCGGGTTGAGAGACAGAGGTTGGCTCAGGAGTTCTTGGAGCTGAAGCAAGATTCAGAGTCGGTGATGCAGATCACCAGGATGTTCACAGAGAGGGCGATGTTTTGCCCTGAGTTTGCTTCGGAGCAGGCTCAGATGTCCCTGTATCTGAGTATGCTCAAGAGGGATATCAGGCAGTTCGTGTCCATGCAGAGATGCGATACTTTGTTGGAGCTACATGAGGCCGCCAGGCGGCACAAGTTAGAGAATGAGCTCCAGCTGAGGGAGCTGAGGCAGGCCCTGGTGCAGTTGTAACCTGCACAGAAACGGATGAGGGCTGCGGATTATCGACAGGGAGGTCAGCGGAGTCGCACTTGTGGGAAGTGCGGCAAGGTGCATGAGGGAAGTTTCTGTTCTTCTTCTGGGTGCCACAAGTGTGGCAAGGAGGGTCAAATAGCCAGGGATTGCAGGCAGCAGGCTCCAGCTGCCAGAGTTTGACTTTGTTATCATTGTGATCAGGTGGGCCATATGAAGGCCCAGTGTCCTCTACTGGCTTCCAGGCCAGTGCAAGCCCCAACGCCAGCCACTTTGAGACTTACTGACGGGGGTCAGGGTCGAGCAGAGCCTCGAAAGGCACCAGGGCGTTCTTATCAGCTTGTGGCCGAGGAGATTGAGACAGCGCCATAGGTGACAGTCGGTATGTCTTTTCTCCTATATCTTGTTCATGTTATGAGTTGTTGCTTCCTGCATAAGTTATTAAAAGTATAGTAGATGATAGTGAAAATTTATTATTAAGAGTTCATGGAGGGGTAGTATCTGGTGATGCATTCAAGAGAGAGAAAGGTCATGATTCGGGGGTCCGGGCTCATCAGCAGGAACTCGGATTCCTTGAAGTTCGTTGTCTCGATTTGGGACGATTGAGTCGCATACCAGCTTCGCCGCCGGTAGGCAGTAGTTAGTAATCTAAGTGGGGGAGAATTGGAAATTCTCGGATGGGACGTTGTTTTGAAGGATGTTGCCTGACGCAGTTTGGATGCCGGTTACGGGAATGGTGCGATGAGGCGGCCCAATTATGGTAAGGACCCTGTACGTACTGTGGACCTTTGAGCTGGCAGTAAGGATACTGTTATGCAATAACAATTAACGGGATTGTCCCCAAGTTTCAGAAATGTTGAGGGTATGCAGAAGACCCTTTATGGATTGTTAGATGTGCGATCAATTCCGAGCATATTCGTGTTATGGGATAGCGGCATGCTCCACAAGTGGATGATGTAGAGTGGGGTTCCGATATTTCGGCACCGACTGATGATGTGAAGGCATGGTTTAGGTCTCCTTGGAAGAAGAGAAGGTGAGCAGCTCCAGATTGGAGATTTGGATGGAGAGGCTAGAGATAGCGGAGTTGATAGACTTGGGAGCAGTCTAGACCGGTGCTGAGGACCGTGTGAGAATATTCCAGTCGTAGGTCATGGACCTGGAAAGCACAATAGTCATGTTCTCTGTCATGGTACGTTTGGAGTAGACGTGATGATGAGATTTGGGTAAGCCACACTCGGTTGTGTCGTATCAGAGGGGTTTGAGGAAGATGCAAGGACAAAGTCCTTGGTTCCGAGTATGGTCGTAGGCATGGGTTATGTATGGGCTTGTATTCCAATCCAGGGTATTCCATCATGAGGATGACCGGACCCTATGATTTATTGGACCAGATATGTTTGGTATTCCAACCTGAGGGTTGATTAGGCCAAACATGGGTAGGGATGCGAGGGTATTCCATCCTGGGGATGAGCGGACCCGTCGTTGGCACGCTTGGTATTCCATCTCGAGGCTGATTGGGCCAGGTGTGAGTATTGGTTTATGAGAGTGTTGTTATAGGTACATATGGGTACGAATGGTTATGTGATATAGATGGTCGGTTCATGGAAATTACTAGAAGCTGAAGGAGGTATTAGCCTGTCAGCGCAGAAAGGGAATAGACCCAGGGAGGGGTCAGGATGGCTTCCAAAATTGCGAGTTTCCCGGGGTATCACCAGTCTTGGAAGGGGAAGGATAGTCTAGCACTATGAGAGGACCCAGTGAATTATTGTGGTATCTAACGTTCACAAGTCGGGAGGGTGTATTCATGACTGGAAGGTGGCAGTATCACCGGGTGATACTTAGGTTGATGTGTTTTTGATATTAAGTAGAAAAGGCCGATGATTGGCCTGAAGTATTGGCAAGGATACCAGATGAGAAGAAGTTATTTTTAAAAATGGAGTACAGTGGTAGGGTCTGGAAGGACTTGAGTTGGTTGGGGAAATCGGAGTCTGCAGTACAAGAGGTTTATTCAGTATCAGATATTGCAGTAGGCTTCAAGGACGAAGCCTAATTTAAGTGAAGGAGAGTTATAACACCCCAAATTCTAGAAGTATGATTAAAGGGCTTAAAGGGTAAATTCAAAAAGCTACTCGTCGAGTCGGAGTGGGATTTGGTCGCAAGTTAAGTGGCCAACTCGCCGAGTCGGCGGCTGGACTCGACGAGTTGGTGCTGGGAAGAGAAAACCCTAATCTTAAGGTTTTCACCCTATATAAAGGACTTTATGTCCTCCCCTCAGCCTCCTTATTGCCCTTGAGAGTCTGTAAACCCTAGAAATCGTGTGAGCTTTCATTGTTAAATAGAATTGAGCTTTGGAGGAGGAATTTTGAGAAGGGGACTTGAAGACCAAGAGGCTAACACCAAGGGATTGGTGTAGATCCAGAATTTATTTTAGCTTGGGCACATTTTGGAGGTAACAAGCCGTTACCTTGACTCTCTTGCATCTAGATCTATTCTTGAATGATATTTGGGGCTATTTTGGCATGTTAAGGATCTATTTCGGGTTAAGGGTCTAGATCTGAGGTTGCTACTTCAGATCTAGACTTGTCTTGGTCCAGAGACTCATAAAGTATCATCCCTTGGTTTGTTGGTGAAGCATCTTTGTCTTTAACCTTAGCTCTAGAGTGATTTGAGCCTATAGCTTTTTGCTTTCATCTAAAGTTTGAAACTTTACATGAGAGACATGCCATAGAAGAGTGGATCTACAGTTTGGAGCCCCTGCATGGCTCGAAGAGGGTATGTATCGATGAAAGACTGAAGAGACTCGGCGAGTCGCATGGGTGGACTCGACGAGTCATATGATGATGAACTTGGACTCGGCGAGTTAGAAGAATAACTCGGCGAGTCTGATGAAGATTGTCGTAGACTCGGCGAGTCTGTTCTTGGACTCGGCAAGTCACAACGCGGAACCCCAACCCCCTTCTGGTTAAGACTCAGAGTAGTGATTGGAGTGGTGACTCAGTGAGTTGGACAAGATAGGACTCGGAGATTGTTGAACTCGACGAGTCATGGGGTGACTCGGCGAGTCGATTCATGATATGAGGATCTTCTGAGTTTAAGAACTCGGAGAGTCAATGGTTGACTCGGTGAGTAGGGTCAATCAGGAAGGTTGACTTTGACCAGGACTATGACTTTGACCAGTTTGGCCTTCAAGGGTATTATGGTAATTTGGATATTTATGTCAATGGATCATTGATGGCTATAGGTGTTGGAGTTGGAGGTAGTGCTTCAGGATTGTGCTTTCGTGGTTTTGTTCGGAAGTTGCAAGTGTGTTATCCTCACTATACCCAAGGGTCTAAGGCACCAAGGCTGGCCCTTTGAATTGTTAGTTGAGATAGATATTGTTGTGCTATGTTAGTTGGCTTTCTGGTAGAAAGGATGATTATGTTTTGGCTTTGTCTGTTGGATCGGTATTCTAGTAGATTGGTTGTGTCTATGCTTAGTGGCTTGTAGTAGTCTGACTATTTGTTTGTTGGTAGGAGATTACCTGTTATATGTGCACATGTTTGTAGAGGTTATTCTATCACGGTAGGATGAGAGGGCCCTAGTATGTTGTTTCTGTAGACTGGTTTGTGATTATCTGATAGGTGCACATGTTTGTTAGAGTGGGGGCATTCCAACCCAATGGTTGAGGGCTAGGAGTATTCCATCCCGGTAGGATGATTGGACTCATAGTAGATGGGCATTCCAACATGTTGGTTGAGGGCCTGGGGTATTCCATCCCGAGGGATGATCGGACCCATATTAGTTATTGTATGTATAGGTGTGTGGGCATTCCAACCCGACAGTTGTGGGACAGGAGTATTCCATCTCGTTAGGATGATTGGACTCACAGTATGTTGGCATTCCAACCTATTGGCTGAGGGCCTGGGTTATTCCATCCAGAAGGATGATTGAACCCATAATAGTTATTGTAGGTCTAGGGACGTAGGCATTCCAACCTGATGGTTTTGGTCCTGGAGTATTCCATCCGGTAGGATGATTGGACTCGTAGTATGTTGGCATTCCAACCCGACGGTTGAGGGCCATGGGCATTCCAACCCGATGGTTGAGGGCCAAGGGTATCCCAACTGGATGGTTGATTGGACCCATAGTATGCTGTTTATTATTGTATGTGTATGAGTATTTTGGGGGAACTCACCAAGATTTCGAGCTTACGGTTTCAGTTTATTGTTTCAGGTACATCAGGTGATCGTGGCAAGGCAAAGGCGTGATCGTACCGCTTTTCATATTTCATGATTTTGTGATTTGGTTTTGGGGATACTCTGATGTTTAAACTCTTTGGAAAACAAGTTGTATTAACTTAATGGTTTTGAAGACGTTAAAATGTTTTAAATTGGTGCAAATTTTTATGAGTGTTACAATCAACCTCAAAACGTACTTAAACTTTTAGTTTGCAATACCCCAAAATATCAACTAGAAACCAACATTGCCACATTGTACTACTAACATGAAATTTCACGTGTAGAATTTGGAAATATTAAAAGTAATTAATTGGTTCAAATTCATAATCTAATACCAATATAGCGAAAAATTACCTCCATTTAAAAATGTCACAAAATATAAACTACAAATCATCACCAAATTAAAAAACCAATATACTAAGAATTTACTTGTAAAACTTGCAATATTGAAAAGCCATTAACAAGTTCAATTTCATAATCACAATGCGTCAATGCCAATATACCAAAAAAAACTTCGTTTAAAAAGGAACATGCATTAAAATAAAGATGGTTGTTAGATGATCAAAAATTGTAAGTTCAAAAAATATTGGGTTATACCATTATACCTTGGACTAGCTTGCTTTCATAGCAGGTAGTACAACTTAAGTAGGAATTTCTTCCTTCTACAAATTAAAATTCAATAATTCAAAAGAATGAAATGTTAAGTCTTATACGTTTCAAGTTTTAAAGCATACCTTCAATTTCTTTTTTATTCCATACATTTGTCTAATCCAATCTCCTCCACAAATCAACATTTGAACCGTGTCGGGTGCCAACAAAGAGCGATATGGATCAATGACTCTACCCCTTGTGTTAAATGTTGACTTTGATGCAACCGTGGAAATAGGAACTACAAGTACATCCATGGCCATCCGCGAGAACACCCGATATTTCAACTTGTGCATGTTCCACCATTCCAAAGCATTAAACGAGTGTATTCCTCCTCCTTGAACATTATGTACACTTTCTTCCAAGTACAAAACAAGTTCAGACTTTTCTGGAACCTCCAAATCCACACTTTTAATAAACTGCCCAAATGCCTCCCAACCTGATTCAAGTGGTTTGCCTTCATTAGACATTGATGCATTGCTCCTTCTAGAAGACCCACTGGATGAAGTTGAAGCTTCCTAATGAATTATGCATTAATAAATAGTCAAAATACATATCCTCAAGTGCTTTCTCCACTTCTTTAATGTTCTTGGTAGCTTCATTTGGTGGATACAACTTTGGATAGCTAAACTGAACCAACTTCATCTTGAACCTAGGATCTAACACAGAAGCAATGACCATAAGTAGGTGACACTCCCCCCAATACTAGTTGAAATTTTCTTTCATCTTAATTGCCATTTTACGAATAAAATCATCTTTAGATTGTGTAGCTCTATCCAATGTTTCTTTCACTTTGTAAACCTCGATAAGATACAAATTTGATGTAGGATAGTCACTGCCTGAGATAACATTTGTGCATAACTTAAAAATATTTAATATTTCACACACATTCTCCACATTTTTCCACTCATCCTCATTGGGCAAATGATGGAAATGAGGCTCATATTCTGCATATCTAAGACCAACATAGAAGATAAAAAAAAAAAGATAAATCTTAAGATAAAAGAATTACTATATATATATATATATATATATATATATATATATATATATATATATATATATATATATATATATATTAGACACTTACCTCAGAAAAACATCTTTAAACTTGAGAAGTATGGACAACATGTCATAGGTGGAGTTCCACCTGGTAGGGACATCAAGCAATATTTTTCTATCATGTACTTGAAGTTGGTGTGCAATATTTGAAAATGTCTGACGTCTTGCCTCAGAAGAATTAATATATTTCACAGCTTCACGGACTTCTTCAATGAAAAAATCAATATTTGAAAGGCCATCTTTGACTAAAAGATTTAGGATATGTGCACAACACCTAACATGGAATAGTCTACCACCACATGGAAGTTTCTTCACTCTATTTAAGTTGTTTTTCAACGTATTAACCGCCTTGACATTGTACGAGGCATTATCCATAGAGATAAAGAAGCTCTTTCCCTCAATCTCCCATTCCTTCAAGCATTTGTAAATTCCATCTACAATATCAAGCCCGGTACGAGGAGGAGGTACATGAACAAAACTTAGCACCCGCTTCTGCAATCTGAGAACAAAAGACTTACAATTCAAAAAGGTTGTCAATTTAAGGAGAATAATTGACAAAATCTCTGTAATACCTCCAGTTCTGATCAATGAAGTGCCCAGTGATGACCATATACTCAATCTTCTGATGAGATGACTTCCAACAATCAGTGGTCAAACTAATTTTTGAAGCAACACTTGTTAGATCTTTCAGTTTTTTTCATTTCATGCTTATAGACCTTCAAACAATCTTCCTTTATTGTAGCCCTACATGTCTTTTGAAACAACAGATTACCCTCTTCATCATGTAAACAAATAAGTCATTCTCCACCACTGAAAATGGTTGCTCGGTACCCACTATCTCGTTAGCAATTGATTCTCTCATCATATTAGCATCATAGTTTGTATCAGGTCCGATTAAGGGAGGAGGCTTATCATATCCGATATCCACATCAATTGGCTCAAAATTAAGCATCTGTTGAGATTTTTGGTAAGCTTTACGTTTTGCACTGCTTACCAAGTGTCGTTTATATGTTGATGTAGTGCCTGATCTAACTTTAGCCAACCGCTTCTTGCAATGAATACATTCAACTTTTACCTTTCCATCAGGAAGAGTCACATTAAATAATTATCCCTATACTAAGGAGGTCCTTTGTTGCTTAGGATTTAATTCGAACTCGTCCACAGAACCAACATCTTCACTAGTATTTTGACCATTAGGATGGATCTCCTCGTCATCGAGGTTAATGCCTTCATGTGCATCTTGTGTGGGTTGATTATCATCACCAACACCTACTGGATTCAATGTAGAACCTTGCATTGGACTAACTGGATTTGTTTCACTTACAATTTGCATTAGTAGTGTTATGTATTAAGATATAACATCAACAGTAATAGATAAAATAAAAAAAATGAACACTATAAAAAAATCTAACCTTGTGTGGGTGTTCAACGAAGATGTATAGTCGTAGATGAACCAATTGACTCCGATCGGGAGTGAGAGAAGAGAAGTACTTATCAGCTGTCGCTTGGGGTAAATTAGGGTGAATATTAGGGTAAAACTATATTGTATGCGAAAGGCCCAAGCCCCAAAGAGTGCTTATTTAATTTCAATATGATAATAATAATATATAAAATAATATAAAATGATATTATAGAATTATAAAAAAGCTCGTTAAGGCTCGTGAGATTAAACGAGCTCTTACCTTAAAGATCGAGATCGGGCTCGTTTATTAAATAAGCTTTATTCTAGGCTCGAGATCAGGCTCGGGCTCATTAAAGCTTGGCTCGTTCTGAGCTTTTAACGATCAGAGCTCGGGTAGCTCACGAGTAGCTTGGCTCGTTTACATCCTGAAACAGGATTGATCATGTCAGCAGGGATTATCCTCAGGGGCAAGCCCGTTATGTTTTCCCTGCAACTTAGTGGGCCACAAGAGGGTCGCCTGGCTAAGAAGAAGGGGAGGAACAGTCAGTGTGCCTGCTCCGTCTATTGTGCGGGTCCCTGATAGTCATGAAGGTAGGGAAGGAGCCTCAGAAGAGAAGTGTCGATCGTTCCAGTGTCAGACAGGAGAGGTCCATGATCTATAACGTGATTTTGTAGGCATGTTATCTTTTGCGTTCTTCTCAGTTATTATCAGTTTTCATGTTGCTTGGGATTTAATATTGAATTAGGTAAGAGTTATCTTCAGTTTATTGCTTTGTTATTGTTGGAGTACATTTTCAAGAATTGAGTTATATCTTTTGCATGCCATGAATCATTAGTGGGCTATCGAAGGGGTTGTATCTTGTGTAGATGGTTCCAATGTGTTAGGTTGATATTCTGGGTTCGGTCAAGATCGTTCAGGGAATTACGTGGAAGGTATATGGTCAGGATTCAGTGAGTTAGTTCTTTAGTAAACGCCAAGGTTCACTGGTTCTAGAATTTTTTTTGGTAGGAGAGGAGTTGCTTATGGAAGAACTTTTGGGTTCAAGCATTGTCGTTGCTAGGAAAGGAGCGGTAGAGGATCTTTATATTCGCATGGGTTGTGTTCAGTTATAATCCAATAATTCTTTGGAATTGAAAGTGGGATAAGATCCATCGCTTCAAGGCGATGGTTATAGTTATGTCTGCCAGCGTAAGAGATCGGGGAATTGGTATATTATCGTGAGAGGTGATTTGGATTATCAGGTAGGTTGAGATTTCTAGGGTACCCGTCAAGGTTTCAGGAACCGAACTTACGGTAGACTATTAGTAGGGATCGTAGTATTCATAAACTCGAGGTAGACTATTAGTAGGGATGGTAATGAGAATGGAAGAGGAATCAGTTTGTGCTTTGGGTACGTCAGCCAAGATTGTCAATGGGTATTCTCTGTTTTGGGTTGAGGAACGTTGGGATCTGGATCAGATTTGGACCTGTATAGCTCTAGATGAGTAGGACCCATGGGCGAGGCCCGCGTGATTATGATAGATCAGGCGGGTCCTGGTAGAGACCATTGGGTCAAGGTATCGGATCTTGAGTTGTAGGATCATGTGGAGGATCAGTGTGTGACGTAGAGGGGTTTTACGCTGGGTAGCTTTGCTGTTTGGATTCTTGGAATCTGGTGGTTGGACCAGGTGTGAGACTGGTAGTCTTAGAAATGGTTTGGGGGTAATTATTTATCGATCAGGTGAGGGTTCATCAGAAATTGGGAGATTGTGATGTGGAATGCAAGTGTAGATTTGTGAATCTCGGGTTATGATGAAGTATTAAATTGGTTTTGGGTAAGAACTCTAGTCGGTTATCGCACGTGTTTTGCATAGGATTTCGTTTCAATGGAATAAGAATTGGGGTATCTAAATTCTAAGGCCATCAATCACAGGGTTCAAGGTAATGAATGAGTTTAGTTTTGAAAGCAATTGAGCCATTTTTGTTGTGTCTTGGGTGGTTCTGTCTGCGAGAGGGCTTCAGTGTGCTTAGAATCAAGAGAAGGTATGTCGTTGGAGACCGGGTATGTTATAAGACCGCAGTTGGTTCTGTGGCAATCTTTTAGTAGTAGGTTTGGTGTCTATATGGTTTAGGGTATCATCGCCAGATAGGGTTGCTCTCGAAAGTCGCGTAGAGCTACTGTGTGTTTGTATGTCTTTTGTCTTAGCAATCGGGTAGGAGTTCAGTGATTCAGTTAGTTGGCAGACAAGTTGGGACCAGGGAGGTCTCGATTGCTTTTTGGAAGCAGATAGGTGGTGTAACGACCCTAAAATCGGGGGGGGGGGGGGTAAAATTTTCATTTTTAATATCATCATTTATTCCAATCATTCCAAAACATTGTTAATTAAAACATTTATCAGAGTTCATCCCAAAATCCTTCATTGCGGAAAACATGGGTGTGTGCGCTGCGATCAAGCTGAGCCCTTCATTTCCAAAACAAAGATACCTGAAACCATAAAAAAAAAAAATTGTAAGCACGAAGCTTAGTGAGTTCCCCAGAGCATACCCACACACAAACACGTACAACATATCATGCTAGTTAAACAGTTATACAAAACACATAAGCCATGCAAAACAACACATAAGGAAGCCCTAGAAACCCTCCAGGGTCTTACTTTGGGTGCCATGGGAACCCCCACATGGTCTTAGCCCAATGCCTCGGGAACCCCCTGGGGTCTTTGACCTAGGAAGCCAAGGAAACCCTCCAAGGTATTATACCTAAGTGCCTCGGGAACCCCCCGAGGTCTTTGACCAAGGAAGCCAAGGAAACCCTCCAAGGTCTTACACCTAAGTGCCTCGGGAACCCCTGAGGTCTTCCATACACAATACACAGAAACAACTAGCATATCACATACCACATAATCATCTAGCATACCACATAACACGAAATCAACTAGCATATCACATAGTGCATAATGGGCCGACCTTGGTGCCTTAGACCCATTGGTATGGTGGGGAGACTCACCTCGAATGCAAAAGCTTCCCGAAGGAAATCCTTAGCTGCTACCAAGTCCACTTCCCGAGCTAGCAATACCAATCAATATACCCAATTAGCAATTTGGTACCATACAATAATCCTTAATCCATGCATGGGGTAAAATTACCATTCTACCCATGGCCCAGTATGATCTAAAACTAAGGCCCACACCAAAATAAAAGCCCAACACAATAATGTCCATAAAACCATCAATGGCCCAATTTTCCAAATTGGGCCTGAACCTTTCTAATGGATTTTATTCTAAAGCCCAATATTATCCTTAGTCAACAATCCTGGCCCCAATTGGCCCACGAAGGCCCACAACAACCTAATCCAAGAATTGGCCCAAACCGAGGCCCATAATGTCAAGTCCATTTCTATATTGGGCCATAAGGACCAATAGGCCCACCTATTCCAATATTGGCCCAAGATACATTCAGGCCCAACAAATAGCAAGTCCATGCCCAAAACCATTAGGGCCCAAAGGTCCGAAGTCCACTAAGGCCAAAGTCCTCCTAAAAATGTATGCCCGGTGTACCTCTTCTGTACGCTTAGTGTACTGGGAAAAAGGGTTGTACGCGCAGCGTACTACATTGTACGCCCAACATACAAACGGCTAATGCATAAAATCCATTAAGTTCTTAATGCTTCTAACCAAGGGACCAAATTACAGATCTGAGCTCTACCTAACGTCTTAATCCATAAAGTCACCGACTTGGTGACTTATATGACCCACATGAACCCAAAATCAAAGTATAACAATCTACTTCCATGAAAATGACCATAACTCTTGCATGAATCCATTAAGACCTCCAAGATGGCAACTTTCTGCCTTAGGGACTTAGTTAGCACCAAGGGTGGCAACCCTAAGCCTAAAAACAGATTTGGAACCATAAAGCTCCATTATTTGGACCAAAAAGATCCAAGCACTCAACATAATAGATCTAAGCATTCAATGGTCAAGTTCAGAACTTTATACCTTCGTCAAGCTGAAAATGAGTCACAAAAGCCAGATCCATAAGCTTATTCTTGATCTCCATCTTTGCATCTAACTCCACCTTCTTGAAAATGGGCCAAACACTCCAAAAATGGACTCCAAAAGCTCAAGATTCCACCATGAGTGGTATAAGACGATTTCTAGGGTTTAGAGGGGTGGAGGCTGAAGATATTAGGGTTAGGTTATGATATAAGGAGTTTAAATAGGGTCCAACACCCTAAAATAAGGTTCTGATCTGACGGGAGTACGCCCAACGTACATATGGTACGCCCAGCATACTCTGAGGAACATTCGTGACCCTCTTGGTCAATACGCCCACCGTACTACCTTCTTTGCTAGTACGCCCCGTGTGCTCAGCTAAGCCTAAAAACCACGAAACTTTCGAAGGCCATAACTTCTTCGTTATAAACCCGATTTCGACGATCCTTATATCCACAGAAAAGTGACAAGAAGCCCTACACTTCTAAAAACTCAAAAATTTCTTAATACCATACGAACAAAAATCCATTTTCCACAAAAGCCCGAACTGCCACTTTACCGAAATACCCCTAGGCTCCAAAACACGAACCGAACACCCGGATTACTTCTAATACATCACCTGCACCCAAAAGGTCCTAGATCATACCTTACCAAGAGCCATAATCCTTATAATGACCGACCTTCGAGCCACAGCCTCAGACTAGGAGTCAATTCAGAACAAAGTGTTATATGTGGCAGCAAGACTAGTCGGAGTGGTTTCAGTGATTTGAGCTTTGTGTGGGGAGTCGCTTGTATTTCGGGGTATATGTTGATTCGCTCGCAGTTGGATTAAATAATCTCATAGTGCTTGATTGGGCCCTGTTGCACAACTCTCGTACGAGTCTAACTATTGCAGGGATGAATCTTTTACTCGAAGGATTATCTAAGCCTTCTGTCAAGCGTAAATATTATACAACTGTATATAATCATTGGTTTTGTTCGAATGGAAGCATCAAGATAATCAGGTTTGGAAGAACTTTGTTTAGCATGGTATTAATGAGGAAATGGTATGATAGTGGTTCAGTGTGGGCGGTTTGTCGGGAAGTTAGATCAATTTGAAGTTCAAGTTCTGGGAAAGATAAGAGGTGGTTTTTTGCAATGGGTTTAAGGTTCGTTCCTTTTCAAGTTTGGCAAGTTCTACTAAGGTTGGTTTTGGTTTCCTTGGGAAGGATGCATTATTCTCGGTTTGTGGTGGTGTTGGCCAGTTTGTTGGATGTGTTGGGAAAGGTAAGGACAAATTTTGAGGACGAAATCTAATTTAAATGGGGGAGAGTTGTAACATCCTTTTCATAATTTTCCCATTTTGAGTTGGTGATAAAAGGAATGGTATTAGTAGGCTTCGGACCCTCGAGAAGTTGGGTTATGGACTCAATTGGAGTGGTTAAGGAATTTCGGGTAGTTCGAGTATTCGGTTTGTGTTTTGGAATCAAGGGAACATTTTGGTAATTTGTCAGCTCGGGGTTTTATGTAAAACAAATGTCCATTCAGGACATCTTATGGTGAGTATGAATTGATATCAAGATTGAGCTATCGGTACCTTTATATGGATATAAGGATCGTCGAAATCGGAGTTGTATCGAGAGAGTTATGGCCTTTGGAAGAATTAGGGTTTAGTGAAAAACCTAGTACGGGGGCGTACCAGGGAGGTACACAGGGCGTACTTATGCGAAGCCAATTATGCAAGGCGTAGTATTGAGAACACGCAACGTAGGTGCGAGTCCTCATATGTTGGGCGTACGAGGTGGTACGTGGGGCATACGAGGGGAAGACTGAAAACCCTAATCTTAGGATTGTACCCTATATAAGCATTATGTTAGCCTCTTTCTTCATTTCCTAGTTCAGCCCCCACCCTCTAAAACCCTATAATTCGTCCTTAGGTCTTCATGGTGGTATCTTGAGCTTATGGTGTCAATTTTGGTGTTTTTGGTCCATTTCTATGAAGATGGAGCTTGGTGCAACGATGGGAAACAAGAGCTTATGGATCTGGCTTATGTGTCTCATTTCCAGATTGTTGGAGGTATAAATCTTTGAACTTGATCATTTATGTCTTAGATCTACCATTTTGGTCCCGAGTATGAGATCTAGTGGTCATGATTTCATTCCAAGAGCTTTGAGTTGCCCCTCTTAGTGTTTATGAGGTTCAAGGTCCATAAAGTTGGCACCTTTAGAGTTTAAATCCATCCATGCATGAGTTAGAACCATTTCCTTGGTAGTAGAGTGTTATATTTTGAGTTTAGGTTCATTTGGGGCATGCAAAGTCACCAAGTCAGTGACTTTATGGGTCTAGACGTTATTTGGGACTCAGATATGTGGTTTGGACTTATGGGCTAAGCATTAAGTGCTTAATGGAAAAAGTGGGATTAAGAAGGGAGTATGTTGGGCGTACAAGCCAGTATGCGCAGCGTACAAGCCATTAAGCGAGTATGCCCAACGTACTACTGAGTATGCCCTTCGTACTTAGTCAGAGTGGACTTTGCAACTATTGGCCTCGGGTTTGTCCATTTCTTGGACTAAGTTGTTGTGGGCCTTTGTGGACATCTGGAAAATAGGTTTTTGGACCAAGGAAATTATTGGGCTTTAATATAAGGTCTATTGGAGAGTTTTGGGCCCAATTTGGAAAATTGGGCTATGAGCGGGCCATATTTGGGTTTTGAATTGTTTTTGGGCTAATGGGACATCGGAATGTCAAGTTTTTTGGACTAGAAAGATGGTTGGACCTTATGGTAAGGCCATGTAGAGGTTATGCCAATTTGGAAAATTGGGCCATTGATTGGTTAATTGGCATGTTGGGCTTTTCAGATTTCTGTTTGGGCCATTGTTTTGGTCAAGGCCAGGTTAGGGGTAAAATGGTCTTTTTACTCTAGGTTTGAAATTATGTTTATGGATTAGAACCCAATTGTTAATGAGGTATTGTTTTGTTTTGTTATTGGTAGTTGAGGATCTGTCAGCCAGCAGCCAAGGGATGCTTCTGTATGATTCAGCAGTGCGAGGTGAGTCTTCTCACTATATCCATGGGTCGAAGGCACCAATGTCGGCCCATTACATGTTATGTAGTATGCTAGTTGTCTCTGTGATACTTGCATGGAAGACCCCAGGGGGACCCATGGCACTTGGATATCAGACCATGTGGGGGAGCCCATGACATTCCAGGTAAAGACCATGGAGGAGCCCATGACACTTGGATATCAGACCATGTGGGGGAGCCTATGGCATTCCGGGTCAGGACCATGGGGGAGCCCATGGCAATTGTATGTATGTTGCTATATTTTCTATGGCTGTATGTTCTATGGTATTTTGGGGAACTCACTAAGCTTTGTGCTTATGGTTTTCAGTTTATGTTTCAGGTACTTCGGTTTTCAAATGGAAGAGCTCAGGATGATTGCAGAGTATACACTGTATGTTTCCGCTTTTTGTGATTACACTGGTTTAATGATGTTTTGCTAAATATTGGTTACTCTAGTTTTATGGAAACAATTTGTATTAACGATTTATTAATCTAAAAACAAAAAATTTTATGGCGTGATTTTCGGGTCGTTATAATTTATATCTTATAAACTTTGAGTTTATAAAATATAAACTTCCTTTTCTCTTTTTCTCCATGATGACCGAAATTAAGCGTGTTATAAGGGGACATGGCTTTCCAATTTGTTTAATCAAAAGTAATAAGAAGCATGGGGGACAATCTAGCTAGTAGATGCATGGGTGCTTAATAGTTAAAGACCCATGAGTATTGTGCATGCTTTAAAAATGTGGAAAGGGCATTCATTTGTTGTTGGTTCTTTACACCAAAAATGTAACCTCCTTAGAGGAGGTTACTCTCTCGCTGTTGTTCATATTTTGTTGAAGTTACTTGCATCTTCATGCCCTCTTTAAGTTCATATTGGTTATGAACTAAAGGATTAAGGGTTTAAGAGTTTATGGAGTAGCATCTATTTCAAGTTGATTCATTGTTGGTGTCTCAAAGGTTTCAAATTCTTCATCAACTTCCAAGCCTCCCAAGAGGATCCAAAGAACATCAAAAGTTGTTATTTCTTCATCCTTTCTATGGTTGGTATTTTAGTATTTCTATAACTTGCAAGATGATCCTTGGTGGGTATAAAATGTTTATGTTATTTTCGAAAATCATAAGTCTTCCGTTTGCCATATTGTAGTTTTCGAAACTATTTTTGAAATAAAACCCAACATTCAAGCTCATTAATCCCATCAAGTCTTTCACCTACTCAGCCTCCATTGCCTCTTTGAGCTAACCACGAAACCCTAATCCATTTTCTAAAGAGATTAAGCTTATATGTGTGTTTTGGGTGTGTATGGTCCTTAGTGAAGAAGAAGAAGACTAGTGTAGAAGCATTGGACAAAAGGAAGCTTGTAGATCCATAAGTTATTCACCATTCAAGCTTGTTGGATGTAAAAAGCTCTTACCTTGATAACTCCATGTGTTAGTTCTAGTTTAGGGATTATTTCTTCATAAAATGGTCCTTAAAGTGTTTCTTGAGAGTAATTGCTACTCCAAAAGATTATAATGATAGATCCTAGGGTATCTAGTGTCCCTTGAGCATAAAAATGGAGTCTTGATGGGTTAAGTTCAACCATGCAAGGGTTGAAGGTGGTTTCATGAAGTTAGTGTAATAAAGTCCAAGATTTGACCCTTTTAAGACATGCAAAAGCATAAAGTTTGCAACTTTATGGCTTCATACACTTTAATGACCTTGGATCTGAATTTAGACGCCAAAAGCTTAATGGGTTAAGACATTTAAAGAAGTTTGGCTATCTGACAAGTACATCGGGCATACTCCTGAGTACGATGCGCATATTGGGCCAACACCCCGACTCCAGATCTAGCAACATATGTCGAGCGTACGAACCAGGTACGTCGTGTGTACGTCCTTCTGTGGGCATTTGGAATTTCGGGCTCTGGATTAGTTGGCCTTTTTGCCTTGATAGAGTTTGGTCCTTAGGCTTATTTGTGGTATCAGGTTATTTGTGGGCTTTAGGCCATCATGGAGCTCTTGGGGCCCATGTTGCGCCTTAGGATCCTTTTTAGTTGGACTTGGAATGTCTTTTGGGCTTTGGGACTAAGTATATTTGGGCCTTGGTGGGTTAGGCCAAATAAGGCAAGGATTAAATACTTGTTTTCCCTTAAAGCCAGGATTTAGGGTTTGGACTCCTAGGATGGGTTATTGACCTAATTTCTAACTAGGGTTTTATTACTTGTGATTTAGAGCGAGAGAATTTCGTAAGTTAGCATCTCGGATGCGATTTTATATCTTCAGTCTGAGGTGGGTTTCCTTTACTGTAGTTGTGGGTCGAAGGCACCAGTGGGGGTCCACTAGATTATGTTTGTAGTATGATGATTGTCTTTGTGACAATTACCTTTTGTGCATGTACCTTCTTGATGTCTCTGTAACTCTCACTTTTATGATTATATGTGTGGTTGGAGGGGTGAAATAGACTCGATACCAGTTGAAAGATACTGAAGGGGGTGAAATAGACCCAGTACCGGTTGAAAGATACAAAAAGGGGTGAAATAGACCCAGTACTGGTTGAAAGATAATGAAGGGGTAAAACAGACCCAATATCGGTTGAAAGATACCGAAAGGAGTGAAATAGACCCAACACCGGTTGAAAGATACCAGAGGGGTGATATAGACCTAGTACCTGTTGAAAGATACTAAAAAGGGTGAAATAGACCCAGTACTGGTTGAAAGATTCTGAAGGGGGTGGAATAGACCCAATATGTTTTTGATTGTTATATATATGTATGGTATGGGGTATTTTTGGGGAACCTCACTAAGCTTTGTACATACGGTTTTCAGTTTATGTTTCAGGTACTTCCAACTCAAAAGAGAAGGGCCCGGTCCGATCACACTGCATCCACCTATGTTTTTGCGCATCTCGCGATTTTAGGATTTTGTACTCTGATAATATTTTTCCTATGATATACTTTCTAATGTTTGATGTGATTATCTACGATTGGAACGAAATTAAAAATAAAAATTTTATCTGAATTTTTGGGGATGTTACAAGTATACCTATCTAACAGCTCGCTATCGCGTTCTAGGGAACTCCACTAGAAGATAACCAACCTACTGGTACTCTAACCATCATATCATTACTACATCTTAACATACAAGTATATATACTGACATGCAAGGATACGTGATACAATCTATTGGGCCGACATTGGTGCCTTCGAACGACACAGCAACGCTTCAACTCCTCTCGCTGATCCGACCAACTAACCACCAGGAAAATACAAACCTCAATCAACAACTTAATGGCTCCAAATTTAACCAATAATTAAACTAGTCAAAATTCAACAGTCAACGAGTTAACACTCGTCACGACATAGAGCTCCTTCTGCCACGTTGTGGGCATCTGGGACAACACATTCGACTTACAGACCTTTGCCATGTCGTGGCTACCTCTTGGCCACGCCGTGAAAATAGATGAACAACATAATACGAAACGGGACTTAGTCACGTCGTGGCCATCCCTTGGCCATACCTTGGGAATTAGCAGAATGCTAAAAACTTCCTAAAGTGCTTAATCCTTATAGATCTGAACCCAAATTTTCAAATATTCTCTTTTTCAATGACTTAATGGATAAAGTTTCCAACTTTATCCATGAGGAATCCATTACAATCCAAGATATAAGTTCATTAAGTCCTTAATGAGGCCATAACTTGAGCATGAACACAAGATACACCAAACATTGTCCTTTTTCTTAATCAACAGAAGTCCAAGGACCTAGGAAAGCCACCACAAGTTCTGGAGTTCTTCAAACTCCAAGAACATCCAAGGAAGGGACCAAAACTACCTAAATATGATCTAGAACTTGAATCTAGAAGAAGAGGTGTCAAGGTATTAACTTTATACCTTTAAAAACTCAGAAAACTAAAGAGAATGTTGGATCCAAACTTGCTTATTGCTTCTTTGTAAACTTCCTTCATTGCAAAATCCACCAAAACTCAAGGAATAAGCTTCAAATCAAGAGAACAAGCTCTCAACCATGCATAGAGGCTAGGGTTTCATTGGTGAAGGGTTGGAGGCTGGAAAAGATGCCCTAATCTTGAGATTATGAGTTTAAATATGAATGAAACTCTAAAACTTTGTAGGCATGGGCTACACCAACTGCCATGTTGTGGCATTCTTATTGTCACCCCGTAGCAGCCATCCAAAGCATGCGTTTTGTATCATCCATGCCATGTTGTGACCATCCATCCTCCACGTTGTGGCACTCAGTCTTTCTCAAAAATCATTCATTTGATTTTTCAAATTCTCAACTAACATCAATAGGAAAACGAGTGTTACATGTGGATTTTAATCTTATCTCCAAATCGGTCATGGTTTATTCGGAACTCTTAAATGCTTTGAGTTCTTAATTTCTAATTCTTGATTTTTTTTATGTTAAATATTTTGATTGTTTTTTATTTTAAGCTAGGTATATGAATATTGTGGTGGTAGACAATAGTTTTGGTGGTGGTGGTTTTGTAGAGTAGTGGAGTGCCTCTTTATATCTATAAATATGGAAAAAAAATTGAAAAAAGTGTTCATTTTATACCGATTTAATAAAAAGTTGATAGAAAAATAATTTGATCATTTTACATTTGATTTAATAGTAGATCATGGACGATGTTGTTGGTATAGTTTATTGAAACTATAACCATGCAACCTATCAATTTTTCATAAATTAGACCGAACCACATAGACTATTTTTCGTAATTTACTCTTTAATATATCTGCAAAAACTATTTTATTTAATATGGTTTGCAAATGGTTTTATGTTATCTTTGTTGGTTTTTTAAACATATTTTGCTAATAGTTTGACAAAAAGTTATAAAACCTAAATATTACAATAATCATAACTTAAGATTCAAATAAGAAGCCATCCCCCCTATTTTGAAGATACGAAGCATCCAACCAGTCTCCATTAACCTCTCCCTCCATTGTCATTGTTTCTACTGCTTCACTTACATTTTCTCTCTCACCTTGAGATCTTCAATCAGAAGCTACCCCTCTCTTTCTCTCTCCTACATATTTCACTCTCACTCTCCCCACTTTGATTCTCTATATTAGAAACCCTAATTCAAACTGGTATCAGTCTAATTCTATTTCACCATTTCAATGTCTTCCAGAGCATCGTTTTCTGATGATTCAAGGATGATCAAGAAGGCACCGCCAAAATCTCTCTTACTCAGGGATTATTTACTCGATGATATGAGCTCGTGTTCATCAAACGGCTTCCGGTCGTATCCTCGCCGTCAATGTTGCACCACCGTTCGATTCCTTGTGGAAATGGATCTTAACAACAACGGTAAGCTGCCTCTAGAGCAGCAGCGACGGTCGATCCCGGAAATCAAAACAAAATGGAAATCAAAATCAAAACCGAAACAGAAACAATTGTCGGTGTTACAAAGAGCTTCTGCTGCAATGATCAAGGCATTCAAACACTTCCAGTTTTCCGGCGCCGGGAATCCCACGATGGCTAACTTTCTCCCGAGGAGTTTCTCTCGGAAGCTCCTGAAACATGGACTCTGGAAGAAAACCGATCATCCTAACAAGGAGATCAAACGGTTGAAATCGTTCGGCGATTTCATGAAAGAGAAGGAAACTACTACTCACCCTCCGTCTCTGTCGCAATTCTCAACCGCTATCACCACGGCGGAGCTGAACAGCTCAACGAGCAACTACAGCAACAGTTGGTCCGACAGCGACTTTACTACCACCACCGGTAACTCTTCGGAGGTGAACTTAGCTCAGAGAAATGTCATAGACGCTTCACCGGAGATCAAGAATTCGAAAAATGGTAAAATAGTTGGCGCAACCACCGCAACCGCCACAACGGCCGACACCGCCACCAACTATTCTCCTACTTCCGATGATGCAAAGGTAAGACATAATTCAATGCTTCGCACCCACAATAACATTGTCAATATTTTTGTCCCCCACCTTTGATTGCTCTCGTACTTTACTCAAAATTCTTTAAATTCCCACCTAAATTTGAACATTATCATAATGAAAAAAGTTTTTTTTCATTGTTTATAATTTATATTTTCATTAAAATAAAAATATTGTTAAAAGAGGATTTGAAAATCGAGGTGAAAAATTCAAATTTTGAATTATTGTTATTTATTAACATTAGGAAGATAGAGGCATTAAATTTTTACAGCGAGAAATGAGGATGTGAAGAATATATTAAATTTTTATTTATGAACTCACGTGTGTTACGTAATCTTCGATTACTGTATCATGGCCGTAGATTGCGCTTACGTGGAATCTCGTGGCGGAATCCTCGCCGTTGAAAATTGATGTAGCAGTTTAAGCTCGTGATACATGCAGTTGTAGAGGATTGGGTTGAATATAGTAATAAATGATTACTTAATTACCATGAGACCCTCGTCCTCTTTTGGACCCCTACTCCAGTGAGTACCGATAATGGGTTTGGTATGGTCATTGAATTATATGGAGGGCATTTTCATAAATTCGTACACGTTTCTTTTAACCTTCTATGTCGGCCACGAAGCGTTGACTTCACGATTAGCATTCGTGTGTAACGAAAAATAACTTACATTTAAGAGAAATAACTTTAGAGAAAAAAAAAAGAAAAAAGAAGAAGAAGAAGAAGAAGAAGAGAGAGAGAGAGAGAGAGAGAGAGAGAGAGAGAGAGAGAGAGAGAGAGAGAGAGAGAGAATCCTTAAGTAATCTCCAACTAGTTCTAATTGCTTAGGTATATGCAAATATATTATAATTTTATTATGTCTGATTTCAGTTTGTTGGCGATGACAATCAATACAAGAAGTGGCAAAACCAACAAGATGAACAATTTAGTCCTGCTTCTGTGATGGATTTTCCAAGCAACAATGATAATGATGTTGATGATGAAGAAGAGGTTTCTTCTATGTTCCAACATACACACATTGATGTCGAAGGTTGTCCTTGCTCTTTTTGATCTTGTTTTCTTGGAAACATAATGTATAAAGACAATATCTTGTTATTTTACAGGAACAAAAAAGATAATGTACAAGACTCGAAGATTTGAGGGTGTTCTTCAACTTGAGCCTATCAAATTAGAGGACCGGATTACTCAATTCGATATTGAGTCGTCAATAAAAACTCTTTATGAGGTAGATCAAGAAGAGAACCACCAAGAAAAGAAAGCATTGGCATTACTTCAACTAATGAAATCAACGATTTCTTCCCTTGATTTATTCAAATATGAAGTTATGGAATGCCTATTGTTAGAGTTCTTTAAAGAGAAAATGATCGAGCAAAGTGTCTCTAATTATGAAATATTGAAGAAGACAAAAGATTGGATGGATGGACAAGTACAAGAGATTCTTTTTGACTGGGAATCTAAGAAGAGTACAGAAACATGCATAAGAGAAATGGAGAAGGGGGTAAATTGGTCAAAGTATGACAATGAAGTGGAGAAAGAAAATGTAGGTATGGAGTTGGAGTATGACATATTTAATTCATTAGTCGATGATATACTGTTAGATTTTCACTTGTAAGTGTATGGCATGCAAGATTGAAACTTTCAAGTAGAAAGTTGCATTCTCATATGCTAAAATGGCGATGCTACAACTTGTAGAGGCTAATGTCTTCAATACCAAGTCAGAGTAATAAACTAGTTTTGATCTTTTTACATACGGGGATAAGAAAAATAGGTTGAATTTAAAATTATACTTTGTAATATAAATAAGTTAATGAGATAATGCTAGTTTTTTCAGTTGCAAGTGATTTTGGCATGTTATGATGAGCAATAATATTTCATTATTGTACAAACTTATAGGACATGGTACAACTTGTAAGGGTTTCCTAGCCAATTTTCACGCACCGACTAATCATCTATCACAAACGTAAGGTTATGTCTCTTGCCCTAGAGTCACTACATTCTAACCTCCACATCAATATAGACATATAACATATGCTAAACATTACATGTAAGTCACTTATGCCAAACAATACACAAAGTGGAACTCATAAGTCATAGCTAGGATCAAATGCCCATTCATAAAATCTACATATAAGATAGCTAGTCTTACATACAAGTGTGACATTAACTAGAGTATCAATATCTAGTTATTTGGCACTTTTGCTCATTTCTTATCCTTGTTGTCATTTACCATGGATTTTGTGGTTAGACAACTTAGGTCATACTTATCCTAACATAAATGCATAATTCCATGAAAGAGATAATTTGTAAATTATCATATTCATTTAGTTTAAAACATATACTCTTTAAAATATATTATTTTTGTAAATTATCATATCCACACTTCATTTTCTAATAGTCATTGTCATTTTCATTTCATAAAAACCATCATAATCATACTTTATTTCTTAAAAATCATCATTAGTCAATATACAAATATGTATTCAGTAGTTACTCATATTAGTGTTTGGAAACATTTCATTTCACTCATACTAGTTGTAAGGCACTTAATAATCACCTATAATAACATACATATCGTTTATCAACACTTAAAATTATATCCCAAAAAATCAAGACCAAAATTTCAGTTTTGATTTACCGATTCATAAAACAAGTTATAGAAAACATCAAGTTATCTCATTTCATAAAAATCATAAATCATGTTTCTCAAAAGCATGTCATAAGATAGTATTAATGTCAGAGTACAAATCCCAAGAATCTCATATGCGGAAAATCTTGTGTGATGCGCTGCTACCGTGTTAGCTCCTTTCCCTTCAAAAAAGAAGGACCTGAAACAAAAATTGAAAATCGTAAGCACAAAGCTTAGTAAGTTCCCTCATCATACCACATATCATACAATAACATACTGCCAGACATATATGGGTGCCCGGCCTACCCTGCTGAGCATATATGGGTGCTCAATCTACCTTTGTCAGGCATATCGAGGTGCCCAACCTACCACTTGTCAAGCATATATGGGTGCTCGACCTACTGCCAAGCATATCTAGGTGCCCGACCTACTCTCTGGTTTATTTCAACCGGCTACGGGGTCTATTTCACCCCTACCACTACCACATAAAAACATAGCATAACATACTGTCAGGCATATCTGGGTGCCCAACCTACCCTGCCGGTATATCTCAACCGGGTCCGGGGACTAGTCTCCTTCCTACCACTATAACATAATATCATAGCATACTAGCATTAATAGCATAACAGATAGTGGCATAACAGACAATTATCAAAAACACAATCATCTCTACTATAATCAACTACTAGTGGGACGACATTGGTGCCTTCGACTCACTCCTACTGAAAGGTAACTCACCTCAATGTCGTGAAGTAACTAAACTGTCCTTGGCTCCGGAAATCAACTCTCCTCAAATTCCTACACATAAAATCTCTTTTAAATACTCTTTCATACTCATAACCCTTTTAAGGGTCAACTCTGGTCAAAGGTCAAAGTCAAAGTCAACATCCTGGTCAAAGTCAGCATCCTGGTTGACTCAACTCGCCGAGTTGGTCCATCAACTCGTCAAGTTCCATGATCCCTAAAACTCTGGAAATCTCGATCCTACTCGTTGAGTTCTTTCATGAAATCGTCGAGTTCTTCCACATAACAGAGTCGGGACATTTCACTCCCAACTCGTCGAGTTCCTCCTTGAACTCGTCAAGTTCTTCAATCTTCAAACCCAAAAACCACATCTGACTCGTTGAGTCATCTCTTAGAATCGACGAGTTTGCCCAATAACAGAAAAGGTTGGGGGACCCTGACCCAACTCGCCGAGTTATATGAACAACTCGTCGAGTTCCCCATAGTCTAAACTTATTCAGTCGTTTCCAGTCGGGTTTAATGCTTCCAAACCATAGATCTGATCCCCTAGGACCAAGTTACCACGTGAAGTTGCTAACTTTACGTCCATGCATGGGTTATTTAGCTCAAAAGGCCCTAAAAGGTGGTTCACAAGTTGCATGGGACTCCCATGGCCATAAAGTTGGCACCTTTATGCCATGGAGTCCCTCAACGACTCTAGATCTGAAGGTTCTTTCCATAGGAGTCATCCAAATCCCAAAGGCCACCATTATTGAACCAAAACATGGAGAAAGAGCCCTAAAACTAGATCTAAACACTCAACAAGCCAGGTAAGAGCTTTATACCTCAGTTGAACCAGAAATGAAGCTCTACTTTTGGATCTACTCTTCTCCTTCACTTCCTTGCTCTTTCCTCAAGTCTCATCTTCTTCAAAACCTCAGTAAAGTACCAAGAATGGCTCAAAACACGTAAAAATGTATTAGGGTTTCTTAACTAGGGTTTGGGGTGATGGAGGCTGTAAATGAGGCCACCCTTTGGAGGTTAAGGTGCTTAAATAGGGTGTAAACCTTGAAAATTAAGGTTTCACTTTGGCAGCTCTACTCGTCGAGTTGAGGCTTCTCAACTCATCGAGTAGAATTCAAGTCCCGCGTATAAAATCCATTTCTACTCGACGAGTTCTCCAACTCGTCGAGTCCCTTTGCAAAAATGAATAATTTGGTTTAAAGTACATACCAGGATCTGGGCATTACAAATCTCCCCCACTTATTTTAGACTTCGTCCTCTAAGTCTGCTGCGTCTGGGAATAGCTCATGGTAGTGCTCCCTCATCTCGTCCTCCGGCTCCAAAGTCCATTCCGAGCCCTTGCGGTGTTGTCATTGCACCTTCACTAAATCGACCATTTTGCTCCTCAGATCCTTCGTCTTCTTATCGAAGATTGCTATCGGTCGCTCAATGTAGTTCAGGCTGCCGTCCACCTGAATATCCTCTAGAGGCACTATTGCAGAGTCATCGGCCAAGCACTTCCGCAATTGGGAAACATAAAAGATGATGTAGATTTGACTAAGCTCGGCTAGCAGATCCAGCCTATACGCCACCTTACCCACCCACACTATAACCCTGAAATGACCAATGTAACCGGGGGCCAGCTTGCCCCGCTTCCTGAATCGGATGACACATTTTCAAGGTGAAACCTTTAGAAGAACCATATCCCCAACCTAGAACTCCAGGTCCAATCGGCACCTGTCGACGTAACTCTTCTGTCGATTCTGAGCAGTCTAAAGCCTGCTCCGGACCTGCTGGATCCTATCCGTCGTCTTGAGTACCACTTCAGTACTCCCCATGACCCTCTGTCCAATCTCACCCCAACATATCGGGGTTTTTCACTTCCTCCCATATAACATCTCGAAGGGAGGACGGTCGATACTCGCGTGGTAGATATTATTATAGGAAAACTCTGCCAAGGGAAGGTAGGTATCCCACCTACCACCGAAGTCCAGGACGCATGCCCGTAGCATATCCTCTAGAGTCTGGATGGTCCACTCGCTCTGACAATCCGTCTGCAGGTGAAAAGCCCTGGTAAAGTGAAGACGAGTACCCAACTCATCGTGAAAATTCTTCCAAAATCTGGAAGTGAACCGTACATCTCTATCAGAAATCACGAAGTCTGGCACTCCTTGTCGAGCTACTACCTCCCTGGTGTAGATGTCGGCCAGCTTCTCTGCCGAAATGCTCTCCTGGATCAAAATGAAATGGGCACTCTTGGTCAACCGATCCACAATGACCCAAATTGAATCCACTCCCCGTGCGATCCTGGGAAGTTTCGTGATGAAATCTATGGTAATGTCCTCCCACTTCCACACAGGGATATCTAATGGCTGCGTGTTGTTGTGAGGCCTCTGGTGCTCTACCTTGACCTTCCTGCAAGTCAGGCATCTCTCAACGTACCAGGCTACATCCCGCTTCATGCAAGGCCATTAATCTAGAAAAAGATCTTTATACATCTTCGTCGCCCGGGATGGATGGAAAATCTGGAGTTGTGCGCCTCCTCCATCAGGATCTAGCGCACACCACCTGCGTGTGGAACCCAAACTCTACGGTCTAGTGTCAACAGCCCGCGTATATCATAGTCGAAAGAGGATATATGGCTTACTATACACTCACTCTTCCGGTGTTCCTACTGGGCCTCCCGGATCTTCTCCAGAAGCGGAGTCACCACTGTCATCCTCAGACAGATATATCTAATCGGGGTTGTGAATGACTTGTGGCTCAGTGCATCGGCCACCATATTGGCCTTCCCCAGGTGGTAGAGGATCTCACAGTCGTAATCCTTCACCACGTCCAACCATCGCTGCTGTCTCATGTTCAGATTTGGCTGATCCATGAGGTACCCCAATCTCTTGTGGTCCGTGTAAATGGTACAACGGACCCCATAGAGGTAGTGTAGCTAAATCTTCAGGGCGAAAACAATCGCCCCCAACTCCAGATCATGTGTCGGGTAGTTCGCCTCATGAGGCTTCAGCTGCCTCGAGGCGTAAGCGATGACATGCCCCCTTTGCATCAATATTGCGCCCAAAACCGAGATGGACGCATTATAGTACACTACAAAATCCTCCACGTCCTCTGGCAGGGATAAGATCGGCGCCTCGTACAACCTCTTTCTCAACGTCTCGAACACTGCCTGCTGCTCAGGCCCCTAATGAAAGACCACGACCTTCTTCGTCAATCGGGTCAAGGGTACTGCTATCTTGGAGAATTCTTGTATGAATCTCCGGTAATAGCCTGATAACCCGAGGAAACTCCGAATCTCAGATGGAGACTTTGGAACCTCCCATCTCATCACGACCTCCACTTTGGCCAGGTCAACCAAAATCCCGTTCTGGTTGACAAGGTGCCCCAGAAACTGCACCTCGCGCAACCAGAACTCGCACTTGGAGAACTTGGCGTACAAGCTCTCCCTCCTCAGGGTATCCAACACCTCCCATAAGTTCTCGTCGTGCTACTCCTGCGTCTTGGAGTAAACCAAGATTTCATCAATAAAAACTATCACAGACCGATCCAACATCAGTCTGCATACGCGATTCATGAGGTCCATGAACGTGACAGGGGAATTGCTAAGCCCAAAGGGCATCACCACGAACTCGTAGTGGCCATAGCGAGTCCAGAAAGAAGTCTTTTGTACATGCTCATCTCTGGCTTGCATATGGTGGTAGCCTGCATGCACATCTATCTTGGAAAACCAAGATGCCCCTTGTAGCTGGTCGAAGAGATCATCAATCCTCGAGAATAGGTAACGGTTCTTCACCATTACCTTGTTCAGCTCCTAGTACTCTATACACATCCGATGCGACTTGTCCTTCTTCTTCACAAACAGAATCAGGGCTCCCCAAGGAGAACTGCTCGACTAGATGAATCCCTTGTCTAACAGCTCCTGCAGTTGTGTAGACAACTCCTGCATCTCAGAAGGAGCCAACCGATATGGTGCCTTGGCTCTCGGAGTCGCACCTGAGACTAGGTTGATCCTGAACTCCACCTGTCTCTCCAGAGGTATCCCAGACAACTCCTCTGGAAATACGCCCCGGATACTCTCGCACCACTGGTACATCACTCACAGTCGTCATTCCCACCTCTTGGGTATCCATAACTTAGGCGACATACCTTGCACAACCCTGATGAAGGTAGTGTCTAGCCCTCACTACCAAACACAAAGCTGGTCCATGTTGCGGCCTCTCGCCCTGAATCACTAGCTCTCCCCCACTTGGGATCCTGACACGTACCAACTGCTGCACACAACTGATCACCGCCCCATTAAGGCTCAGCCAATCCATGCCGATGATAACCTTGTTCCCACGCAACAGAATGAGAACCAAATCCACAAGGTAACGCTCGTCATACAACCTCAAAACATTGATCTTGTAGCTTGCATAATGGTTGCAATCTTGACACCTGAGCTGCAGAATAACTATGAGGACTACTGGCCATATGAAATGTGCATTGATCTTGTTGAAAAGTTTCAAAAGAAAGAGAGACAAGAACGCTATGAAGTGGTCAAGTCTCTTATGGTGTGCAAGTTGAAGGAAGGAAAATCTATTTGTGCTTATGTGCAAAGAATACACATATATGTGGAGCAGTTGGAAAAACTTAATGTGTCCTTTTGACAAAGAGTTGGCCATTGACATGGTCCTTAACTCATTTCCTCCCAGTTATGATCAGTTCTTATTGACCTATCACTTGAACAAAATAGATACGACATTGACTTAACTCCACAACATGTTGCAAACTACTGAATTGGGAATGAAGAAAAATCATGTCCCTTCTGTGACAAGTGTTCCTGTCTTGGCCATTAGTCAAAATAGAGGAAATAAGATGAAGGCCACCTCCCAATCAAATTGGAAGGGTAAGGCCCATGCTGGAGCATCTGGCAGTGGGTCAAAGGCGAAGCTCAACTTTGATGTTCATGTTGTTAGTGATCCAAAGGAGGCCACTTGCTTTCATTGTGGTTAAAAAATACATTGGAGAAGAAACTTCCCAAAGTACCTTCAAGAGTTGAAAGAATGTAAGATCAATTCATCTGAATCCTCATCAGGTACATACACTATTCAAATCAATAACACATAACTTTCTCATTATTGGGTCCTTGATACAGGATGTGGTTTTCACATTTGTTATGATATGCATGGTCTAAGGGAAATTAAGGAAATAGAGCATGGAAGGTTGAACCTAATCATAGGGAATAAGCATTCTTCACTTGTTACCAAGATTGGGACTTATGGACTTATGCTTGATAGTGGTGTTAAAGTTGATATGATTAATTGATGTTATTCGTCAAAAACGACAAGAAACATTATTTCATTTCATGCATTGTTTAGACAAGGTTTTGGATATTCATTTGATAATGACTATGGTTCGATTTTGGTTTATAAAAATGGTGTTTTATATTCAAACATTTACGTTGTAATTATGTGTATGAAACTATGGTGTGTGTTGATAACTTAGGCAATAGTGTATTCTGTATTGATTCATCTAATGGTGTAGATAAAGCATGCTTATGGTATTGTCATCTTGGACACATTAACAAGAAACACATTTCCCAACTCCAAAAAGATGGAGTGTTGGAATCATTTGACTTAAGGTCAAATGATGAATGTAAATCTTGTCTATTGGGCAAGATGACAAAATCACATTTTACTGGAACACATAAAATAGGTGAAGGATTATTGGACCTTTATCCACATAGATGTGTATAGGCCCTTCAAATCTACCACAATGGATGCTAATTAATACTATGTGACATTTACGGACGATTATAACAGGTATGGTTATATTTACTTAATCAAACATAAATCAAAAACTTTTGAAAGGTTCAAAGATTTTAAGCACGAGGTTGGGAATCAATTGGGCGGGAAGATAAAGATACTCCAATCTGATAGAGGTGGACAGTATCTTAGTATCGAGTTCCATGACTATCTAAAGGAATGTGGAATTGTTTCGCAATTGACTCCTCCCAGAACAATGGTGTAGTTGAGAGGCATAATCTAACCTTACTTGATATGGTTCTTTCCATGATATGTCGATCTTTTCTTCCTATATCTTTCTAGGGGTATGCCTTAGATACAACCGCTTATATCCTAAATATTGACTCACTAAGAAGGTTGCCAAAAATACCTCATGGGATGTGGACATGGAAAGCTCCCTCGCTTCCAAATATCAAGGTCTAGGGTTGTGAGGCCCTCGTAAGATGAGAAGCTCATGAAAAACTAGAACCTATAGCCGAGAAGTTTATTTTCATTGGCTACCCACAAAAGTCCTTTGGATACTTGTTTTACAGACCTAGTGAGAACTTGGTCTTTATAGCTCGAAGATGAGTCTTTCACGAGAGAGAAAACTCATATTCAAAGAGGAGAGTGGGAGTACGATTGATCTGGAAGAAATTCCAGAGTCATCAAATGAAGGAACCTTAAATGACACTAGCACTCAACCAAAGGATGAGACACTTGTTAAGCAGATTGACAATTCATTACCTCTTTGTCGATCCAGTAGAGTTAGCATGCCACCTGAGTTTTGGGGTTTTCATATAACTACAGATGGGGATATGTTCGTCAGTGATAGAACATTGGTGAATTTGGATGAAGTTGTTAACTATAAGGACGAGATGGCCGACCTTGAGGCTGCCAAATGGAAGAAGGCAAAAGACAGTGAGATTTATTCTATGTATGATAATCAAGTGTGAACTTGGCTGATCATGTACCTGATCGAAAGATAGTAGGTTGCAAATGGATATCCAAGAACACCATTATGGATGGGAAAGTACACACTTTCAAATTTAGGCTAGCTGCGAAGGATTTACTCAAACCCAATGGATTGACTATGATGAGACCTTCTCACCAATACCTAAGATAAAGTCTATTAGTATAATGTTTGCCATAACTATATTTTATGATTATGAGGTATGACAAATGGATGTTAAAACCGCTTTCCTAAATGGGAAGTTAACCGAGGATGTTTACATGAGTTATCCAGAAGGTTTTATACATGTCAAGTTTCCTGATAGTGTGTGTAAGCTTGAGAAATCCATTTATGGATTGAAACAAGCATCTCACATTTAGAATCTTTGCTTCCATGAGAAAGTTAAAGAGTTTGGATTCTCTAGGAGTGAGGATGAGTCATGATGAGAAGCAAACTGGTCAACCCTTGGTCAAAGTCAAAGTAAACGGCCATCAAAATGGTCAACCCTTGGTCAAAGTCAAAGTCAACGGTCAAGGTCAACAGTCCATGTTGACCCAACTTGTCGAGTGTAGCTCACTGACTCGTCGAGTCCCTTCATAACTCTAGAAATTATGAAACCCCTAGTCGACTCGCCGAGTTTCCAAACAACTCGTCGAGTCCATGCAGTGTCCAGAATGTCAGGAAAAACCTAACCAACTCGTCGAGTTACCTCTCTAACTCGCCGAGTTCATGCAAAATCCAGAAGGCAGGAAAATCTCATTCAACTCGTCGAGTTGACTATGTAACTCGTCAAGTTCCGTCAGTCCATTTCTTATTCAGATGCTTTTAAGTGAAACCAAAACTCCAAACTTTAGATCTAGGCTCCTAGGGTGCTGTTATCACGTAAAGTTGCTAAGTTTACATGCATGCAAGGCTCCATGAAGCTAAAAACACTCATAACTAGCCTTAGAATAAGGTTTTGGACATGAAGGAGGGCCAAAGCTTCATAAATCTTGAGGCTTTATGTCCATAAGGGCCTAGAGGAGTCCAAATCTGAAACTATGCCCTTGTGACAAGCTCAAATCCGAAAGTGACCCCATTTTGCACCAAAATGCCCATAAAGTTGCTAACTTTACATGCACGCAAGGCTCCATGAAGCTAAAACACTCATAACTAGCCTTAGAATAAGGTTTTGGACATGAATGAGGGCCAAAGATTCATAAATCTTGAGGCTTTTATGTCCATAAGGGCCTAGAGGAGTCCATATCTGAAACTATGCCCTTGTGACAAGCTCAAATCCGAAAGTGACCCCATTTTAGACCAAAATGCCCATATTCTCACATAAGAAAAGATCTAACAAACGGAAGGCCAAGGTAAAGACTTTTTACCTTCAAATGAAAGCCAAGACGATGTAGATGCTGGATCTACAAACTTCTTCCCATTCCAAGCTCCTTAATCTTCAAGCTCCTTCAAAAAAATGCACCAAAAACACACTTTTAGCCTCTCACACACTCAAGAATAGGGTTTAGATCGATTAGGGTTGCTTCTGGCCGTCAAAAGGTGGTAAGGAGGCTGGAGGTAAGGACTTAAGGTCCTTTAAATAGGGTGCAAACCCTAAAAATTAGGGTTTTCATGCACAACCTCTACTCGTCGAGTCGAGGTCCTCTAACTCGTCGAGTAGAAGACTCGACGAGTAGAAGTCATAAACCATGCGGGTTTACTAGGTTTGAAACGACGAGTTGGGGCCTCCAACTTGTCAAGTTCCCTCAATAAAATGAATACAAAGCTTTTAAAATTATACATGGGAGTCGGGATGTTACAATTTAGCCCCCGACACTTGTACGAAAGATTGGGATTTGGCACTTGGTACTGCAGGAAAGACCCTGGGGGATAGCCCATGACACTTGTATGTTATGGTATGTGGTATTTTGGGGAAGTCATTAAGCTTTGTGCTTACAATTTATTGTTTATGGTTTCAAGTATTTTCGATACGAAAAGGGGAGGGCCCAACGTGACTGCACTGCAGCCACCCATGTTTTTGTGACTTTATGCTTTTGGGATTGTACTATGATAACTGTTTTACATTAATACATTTTTGAATGATTGGTAATACTAAATGGTGTTTATTGGTTGAATGGAAAATGAAATTTTTACCTTGAAATTTTGGGACGTTACAATTATATGATTAATAAATTAAATAGATATTATTTAGATTTAATTTAGAATTGATTAGAAATTAATTTTGTATTAATTAAAATTAATTAAATGTGTAAGGGTTGAATTGTAATTGTTTATTTATTGAAAAGGAAGATAATTCTAGAACTTTCCCTATGTTGGACGGTTTTCATAAGGTCAAGGAAGGGTTATGGAAGCCTCCTGGTAACTAATAATGATAACTGCTTTGAATAGATTAAATCTTAATATTTAATTATTCAAATTAAGGTTATCCTTGAGATCCATCAACTATAAACAAGGACCTTTAGCAAGTCATTTTCGAACCCTAACATTTGCAAGGCATGAATTCGACTTTGCTTCTCTTCATCCTCTCTTCTGTTTTCGTTCCTAATGTTCTAAGGTATTGGATGTGAGCCATTTGAGATATCCACATTATTGGTGCTTCCTTTCCAAGGAATAATCGAAGATCCAAGGTTTCTATATTCGATTATAGCAAAAATGTATGTTTTTTAATCCCTTTTATTTTCACAAAAGGTAGATTAGATTGTATTTCATAGTATGTTGCTATAATGAAAAAATAGCATAGTTCTCTAGGTTGCATGTGTTTATAAATTGTTTTGTGATTTCCACTGCGTAGATATAATGTTTTATAACCTAGAAACCCGTCTGAGTTGATGTTGGCTATTTATTTTCTTTATTAAAAGAACTTAATTATTGTTTTAGAAGAGGGTCCACTATTCAATGGGTTTTCAAAAAAAAAAATTGTGAATATATATATATATATATATATATATATATATATATATATATATTCTGAGCTTGCGGTCTAAGATGTATATTTCTTACAAACATAAATAAAGTTACCTTTAGCCAAGATAGATAGATAGTTGGACATATACATCTTTGGTTTTCATAGCTTGAATGTTCAAATCCCTAACAAAGTTTTTATTTTTTTGCAAAAAATTATTTTTGTCAAGGGTCTTGTAGGTATAGAACTTGCGGTATTTTGTATATGGACAATGCATGTTTACTAGGTGTGCTAGCATTACTTCGAGAAAATGTTATAATATATAAAACCATGTTCTCGAGTTCTTTTAAGGGTGGAAAGAAGAGGAAAATCGTATTCTTAAGGTTTTATTTAATTTTTATTTATTTTTTTTAAGGAAATGAAAGAGAGGAGGGGAAGAAAAGTAAAAAAAAGTTTTCTCCTTAAAATCTATCGTTCAAAAAAATGAAATGATCATGAAGGAAAGGAAATAAAAAGCTTGTCATTCATTTTTCTTCATTTTAGGTGCTGTTTGTTTTTTCTGAGGCAAAATGTCTGCAGTCTGCGGACCACATCTGTAGACCTCTGCAGTAGAAGAGGTGGACCAAACGTCTGCAGTCTGAAAAAAGAAGACTGTTTGTTTTTTTAACATCTGCGGGCTACTAAAATAAACTGAAATCTAAATAAACTTATTTTTTAAACTTTAAAGTGATTTTTTAATATTTTTATGATTTTGTTATAAATAATTAATGAATCTAGATCAACTTTTATGTATTATTGTATAAAAAATAAAATTAAAAATGGTATGAATTAGCATATATATTTGATATAAACCAACAACTTTGGTTGCAAAATTATAATTAACCATTATAATTAGTGATCAAAGAATTTGATACATAAATTGATGGAAATAAACTTCGATTTTTTCAATTAAATCCATTAAAAACGTACCATAAATATTTTCTCGAGAAATTGACGATATTGTATTAAATAATGTTTTACAAAATTTGGCAAAAAAATATAAGAATATATTATGATTTTTTTTCATATTTATATAAACAAATTTAACGACTATTATTGTAATAAATCTTTATTTATAAATTTGTCAAAAATATCATGTTTGTATCGTCAAAAGTTTTTTTTTTTTTTTTTTTTTTTTTTTTTTTTTAAGTTTTGTAGTTTTTTTTTTCAAATTGTTATCATTAATAAAGTTGGAAAAAATATAAATTAAAAAAAAACTTGAAAAAAATAAAAATATATATGTTTTTTTAGGCTAGAAGATGTCTGAAGATGTTAGAAGACTTTGGTCCACATCTACGCCAAGAAGAGGGCGCGCAGACATTTTTAGGTCTGCAGTCTTCAGAAAAACAAACAGTCTGCGAAGGCTAATGTCTGCGCGTGGTCTGCGCGGCACAGACAGAAGAGGCCTCGCAGATCTGCAGACAAAAAACAAACACCGTCTTAAACTCAAGGAAATGGCGTAAAGTAATAAATTTCATGAGGTGACACGAGAAAAGTAATTTTGAGCACTCGATTGGGTTTTTTAGTGAGTTTAAGTGGTTATTTTATGACATTTTAAAAATTAGGTCATAAGATTTAAGATGATATAGAAGAATGAAGACCCAAGTATGGTATGTTAGTGATACCAAGCCCAATCCAATAGGCCCAACATGTTTCACATGAAGATCAACGGCCCAATTCTTTCTCTCTTCAGCGCTTCTTTTGGGGAAGAACCGAGGAACACACGAAAGCAGTAGATGCTACGATGCGGGAATCCATGAAGTAGCAGCTAGCTCGCTTGTGACACGATCAAAATTTTGAAAATATCTTGTTATCTAAAGAATCCAAGAGGGTATAGACTGCTCGAAGAACTCGCCATAGAACTGTTTTACATTAATACATTTTTGAATGATTGGTAATACTAAATGGTGTTTATTGGTTGAATGGAAAATGAAATTTTTACCTTGAAATTTTGGGACGTTACAATTATATGATTAATAAATTAAATAGATATTATTTAGATTTAATTTAGAATTGATTAGAAATTAATTTTGTATTAATTAAAATTAATTAAATGTGTAAGGGTTGAATTGTAATTGTTTATTTATTGAAAAGGAAGATAATTCTAGAACTTTCCCTATGTTGGACGATTTTCATAAGGTCAAGGAAGGGTTATGGAAGCCTCCTGGTAACTAATAATGATAACTGCTTTGAATAGATTAAATCTTAATATTTAATTATTCAAATTAAGGTTATCCTTGAGATTTACTAGGTTTGAAACGACGAGTTGGGGCCTCCAACTTGTCAAGTTCCCTCAATAAAATGAATACAAAGCTTTTAAAATTATACATGGGAGTCGGGATGTTACAATTTAGCCCCCGACACTTGTACGAAAGATTGGGATTTGGCACTTGGTACTGCAGGAAAGACCCTGGGGGATAGCCCATGACACTTGTATGTTATGGTATGTGGTATTTTGGGGAAGTCATTAAGCTTTGTGCTTACAATTTATTGTTTATGGTTTTAAGTATTTTCGATACGAAAAGGGGAGGGCCCAACGTGACTGCACTGCAGCCACCCATGTTTTTGTGACTTTATGCTTTTGGGATTGTACTATGATAACTGTTTTACATTAATACATTTTTGAATGATTGGTAATACTAAATGGTGTTTATTGGTTGAATGGAAAATGAAATTTTTACCTTGAAATTTTGGGACGTTACAATTATATGATTAATAAATTAAATAGATATTATTTAGATTTAATTTAGAATTGATTAGAAATTAATTTTGTATTAATTAAAATTAATTAAATGTGTAAGGGTTGAATTGTAATTGTTTATTTATTGAAAAGGAAGATAATTCTAGAACTTTCCCTATGTTGGACGGTTTTCATAAGGTCAAGGAAGGGTTATGGAAGCCTCCTGGTAACTAATAATGATAACTGCTTTGAATAGATTAAATCTTAATATTTAATTATTCAAATTAAGGTTATCCTTGAGATCCATCAACTATAAACAAGGACCTTTAGCAAGTCATTTTCGAACCCTAACATTCGCAAGGCATGAATTCGACTTTGCTTCTCTTCATCCTCTCTTCTGTTTTCGTTCCTAATGTTCTAAGGTATTGGATGTGAGCCATTTGAGATATCCACATTATTGGTGCTTCCTTTCCAAGGAATAATCGAAGATCCAAGGTTTCTATATTCGATTATAGCAAAAATGTATGTTTTTTAATCCCTTTTATTTTCACAAAAGGTAGATTAGATTGTATTTCATAGTATGTTGCTATAATGAAAAAATAGCATAGTTCTCTAGGTTGCATGTGTTTATAAATTGTTTTGTGATTTCCACTGCGTAGATATAATGTTTTATAACCTAGAAACCCGTCTGAGTTGATGTTGGCTATTTATTTTCTTTATTAAAAGAACTTAATTATTGTTTTAGAAGAGGGTCCACTATTCAATGGGTTTTCAAAAAAAAAAAATTGTGAATATATATATATATATATATATATATATATATATATATATATATATATATATATATATATTCTGAGCTTGCGGTCTAAGATGTATATTTCTTACAAACATAAATAAAGTTACCTTTAGCCAAGATAGATAGATAGTTGGACATATACATCTTTGGTTTTCATAGCTTGAATGTTCAAATCCCTAACAAAGTTTTTATTTTTTTGCAAAAAATTATTTTTGTCAAGGGTCTTGTAGGTATAGAACTTGCGGTATTTTGTATATGGACAATGCATGTTTACTAGGTGTGCTAGCATTACTTCGAGAAAATGTTATAATATATAAAACCATGTTCTCGAGTTCTTTTAAGGGTGGAAAGAAGAGGAAAATCGTATTCTTAAGGTTTTATTTAATTTTTGTTTATTTTTTTTAAGGAAATGAAAGAGAGGAGGGGAAGAAAAGTAAAAAAAAGTTTTCTCCTTAAAATCTATCGTTCAAAAAAATGAAATGATCATGAAGGAAAGGAAATAAAAAGCTTGTCATTCATTTTTCTTCATTTTAGGTGCTGTTTGTTTTTTCTGAGGCAAAATGTCTGCAGTCTGCGGACCACATCTGTAGACCTCTGCAGTAGAAGAGGTGGACCAAACGTCTGCAGTCTGAAAAAAGAAGACTGTTTGTTTTTTTAACATCTGCGGGCTACTAAAATAAACTGAAATCTAAATAAACTTATTTTTTAAACTTTAAAGTGATTTTTTAATATTTTTATGATTTTGTTATAAATAATTAATGAATCTAGATCAACTTTTATGTATTATTGTATAAAAAATAAAATTAAAAATGGTATGAATTAGCATATATATTTGATATAAACCAACAACTTTGGTTGCAAAATTATAATTAACCATTATAATTAGTGATCAAAGAATTTGATACATAAATTGATGGAAATAAACTTCGATTTTTTCAATTAAATCCATTAAAAACGTACCATAAATATTTTCTCGAGAAATTGACGATATTGTATTAAATAATGTTTTACAAAATTTGGCAAAAAAATATAAGAATATATTATGATTTTTTTTCATATTTATATAAACAAATTTAACGACTATTATTGTAATAAATCTTTATTTATAAATTTGTCAAAAATATCATGTTTGTATCGTCAAAAGTTTTTTTTTTTTTTTTTTTTTTTTTTTTTTTTTTAAGTTTTGTAGTTTTTTTTTTCAAATTGTTATCATTAATAAAGTTGGAAAAAATATAAATTAAAAAAAAACTTGAAAAAAATAAAAATATATATGTTTTTTTAGGCTAGAAGATGTCTGAAGATGTTAGAAGACTTTGGTCCACATCTACGCCAAGAAGAGGGCGCGCAGACATTTTTAGGTCTGCAGTCTTCAGAAAAACAAACAGTCTGCGAAGGCTAATGTCTGCGCGTGGTCTGCGCGGCACAGACAGAAGAGGCCTCGCAGATCTGCAGACAAAAAACAAACACCGTCTTAAACTCAAGGAAATGGCGTAAAGTAATAAATTTCATGAGGTGACACGAGAAAAGTAATTTTGAGCACTCGATTGGGTTTTTTAGTGAGTTTAAGTGGTTATTTTATGACATTTTAAAAATTAGGTCATAAGATTTAAGATGATATAGAAGAATGAAGACCCAAGTATGGTATGTTAGTGATACCAAGCCCAATCCAATAGGCCCAACATGTTTCACATGAAGATCAACGGCCCAATTCTTTCTCTCTTCAGCGCTTCTTTTGGGGAAGAACCGAGGAACACACGAAAGCAGTAGATGCTACGATGCGGGAATCCATGAAGTAGCAGCTAGCTCGCTTGTGACACGATCAAAATTTTGAAAATATCTTGTTATCTAAAGAATCCAAGAGGGTATAGACTGCTCGAAGAACTCGCCATAGAACAATCAACGAGTTTATCGCATTTGAAAATCGACATGGTAAACTAACCCCTAATCACCTGTGCTTTACGTTTAATTCAGAGAAGATGAAAGCAATTTAAAAAAGAAATCAGAAAGAAGCTACGTGAACACGTATTTTTTCATTTTATTTTTTCAAACTTATCTTCTGCGCGTAGGATTTGTTCAGGAAGGTAATAACACAACCTGGGAAACCAGAAGATTTTGCTCTTCAAACAGTTCAAGAAGCCATCAAACCTCAGGTTTGCTTCTTAAGCTCTCTTGTGTGTATATATGCTTTTCCGATTTCCCCCAATGTGATTTTGAATATGGTATTCAAGTTATTGTTTTGTTATTCGAAGGGATGTATGCTTTAATTGATTTCTCTCAATCTTATAAATTTTCCGAGTCGAAGCCCATATTCAGACACTGCATGGATTTTCTCTTGTGAACTACCCCATAAACAATTCACTTTAACCTCTTTTAGTTCTTAAATTGAGAACTCATAAATCTTTAATCCATGACTATACACTTAAGCCATGTCTTCATGAAATTAATCATGCATTCATCATTATTCCATCATATTTCAATGATTTCTATGCAATAATCCAATGTATCTCAAATTAACATAGCATCCTCAAATTGACATAAACCCTAACTTGACATTTCATCCCATTTCATATAGTATAGAGGTGAAATCTTCCTTTTAATGTTGTTACCCTTACTAATAAACAACATTTACATCATAATACTCCAACAAACACACATCAAGAATCATCTTTACGAATCGAATTTCATGAACCCTAATGAAATAGAGATTATAGCTTCAGATCCTTGTAATAATCTAACCAAATCTTGTAAGATTTGAAGAAATTCGATCTCAAGCCTTTGATATCACCCAAAATGGTTATATTTGATGCAGAGGCAAACAAAACTAGTCCAGGATGAGAACCAATTGTTGGAAAACATTCTAAGAACACTACTTCAAGAGCTCGTGGTATGTTAATCCTTACATGCTTTCTTAATGTTCATATTTCACATGGGTTGACTAGTCAACATGTTATATGCCTCAACATCATGTAATTGTTGTTTGACCTAGTCAGCTGCAGTTCAATCAGGGGAAAATACTATGCATTATGGGGCATCAATTGATGATGGTGATAACACACAGGGACAAGTACCTCGGCTTCTTGGTGAGTATATTTATTATATATATATATATATATATATATATATATATATATATATATATATATATATATTACTCTCATGACTTATTAGTCAATCTTCTTGCACTTATATTTCCATTTCTTGAAATCTTTTCAGACATTGTGCTATATCTTTGTGAAAATGAACACATTGAAGGGGGCATGATATTCCAGCTTTTGGAAGATTTGACAGAAATGTCCACAATGAGAAACTGTGAAGATGTCTTTGGTTATATAGAAAGTAAGCAAGACATCTTGGGTAAGGTGTGTAAATTCTCTACTTTTACAGGGTCTTTCAAGTAATTTTTTGTATCTATTCTTGTGTTCACTTCCATACATTCATACAGCCAGAACTTTTTGCAAGGGGAAAGCTTGTAATGTTAAGAACTTGCAATCAACTTCTTCGTCGCCTTTCAAAGGTAATTTTAATCAAGGGAAAATTTCAAATTGCTTTTTTAATTAATGACATTTTTGCCCTCTCAACTTTTCAGTCAAACGATGTGGTGTTTTGTGGACGTATTATTATGTTTCTTGCACATTTTTTCCCATTGTCTGAACGTTCAGGTTATTATTATTATTATCTATTTTTATTTTTTTAGTACACTACTTCTTTTTCTGACATTATTATTTCTTTTGTATGTACAGCTGTCAATATTAAGGGAGTTTTCAATGTTTCAAATGAGACAAAGTATGAGAAGCAAGCACCTGATGGTAAAAACCAACTCTTTTTTTGTTTTTTGTTGTAAACAACTAATATATCCCATATATTTTATAAAATAATTTCTTGATTCTAGATTTCAAATTAACAATTTCTATTTGTGATCAAATGTATGCCTAAAAAACTTATATGGCTTTCAGGAATTTCTATAGACTTCAACTTCTACAAAACCTTTTGGAGTTTGCAGGTCAGTTTAATGATGCCTTTTTTCAATTAATTTTTGGATGCAGTTTTGTATTTTACCGAGTCATTACTTTCTGTTGATTGCATTATATTATTTTACTGATAATTATTCTCGTATGATTGTATCCTTCAATTTTACTGATAAATTTTTTAATGTTGACTAATATTGATATATAGTCGATCAGATAGTTGACAGCATGGATGATTTATCGTTTCTATAAATTCGATTTCAAGGTTTAAATTTCTACAAATTGTTATTTATAATAAACTTGTTTTTTTCAGGAGTATTTTAGTAACCCTGCTTCCATTACTCCTGCCACCCCCAAGTGGCAGAAGTTCTCTTCCTGCTTGAAGGTATTTTTTTTCTCCATAATTACCCTTTTCGTATTATTTTTTTTTTCTTTTTCTAATTTTCCTCATTTTTAAAATGGGATTTTCCAGGTTGTTTTAAATACATTTGAAGCTCAGCCTTTAAGTGAAGAAGAGAGTAGTACAAACAATCTTGAAGATGAAGCTGCAACATTTAGCATAAAATATCTTACAAGCAGTAACTTAATGGGTCTCGAGGTGGGACCCTCTATTTTATTATTATTATTATTATTTAATCTAAAAATACTTCAATCTCATCACACTAACTTATTTATTTATTTATTTATAAATTTTGGTCTAATATAGTTAAAAGATCCAAGCTTTCGTCGCCATATTCTTGTCCAATGCCTAATTTTATTCGATTATCTTAAGGTAATATATGCATTCCAATTCCATTATTATATATATTTGTATAACTGTATGTAATATTATAATGTTACTTATATATATGCAATTGTTTTAAAAAAAAATTAGGCTCCAGGGAAAAATGAAAAAGATTTGCCTTCTGAAACAATGGTTAGTTGGGACTTTAAAATTTAAATACCTATAAAATGTGACAAGTGATATTTTGTTTATTGTTTTATAAACATTGTGGTATTTACCAATTGGCAGAAAGAAGAAATAAAATCATGTGAAGAAAGAGTAAAGCAACTTCTTGTGATGACTCCACCTAAAGGAGAAAAATTTCTTCAAAGCATTGAGCATATATTAGAACGAGAAAGGAATTGGGTATTTTTCCATTTCTATCCTTCTTGAATGGATAATATATAAATTGATTTTATTTTTATTTTTCAAATTATTTTTTTTAGGTCTGGTGGAAACGTGATGGTTGTGCTCCATTTGAAAAACAACCCACGGAAAAGAAAACTGTGAGAGATGGAGGAAAAAAACGGTATATATATATTTTTTAATGATTTAAAATATTTAAAAAATTTAGTTCTGAATTTTTATATAAATTTCAGTCGTCCACGATGGAGATTGGGAAATAAAGAACTCTCTCAGTTATGGAAATGGGCTGATCAAAATCCGGTGCGTGAAATATAAGTTTATTTATATTTACTTTTATAATTTTTTACTTTTAACAGAATATTATTTTATTTATTTACCAATACTACCCCTTGTGCAGAATGCTTTAACTGATTCTCAACGTGTACGAACGCCAGCTGTCACAGAATACTGGAAACCCTTAGCTGAAGATGTATATTCCCAAATTATCCAAGTTTTATTTTTTTATATGTTTTGTTTAAGTAAATTTAATTTTGGAGATTTTTTTATATAATTCTTTTTTAACTATTTTTGGGACCAAAGTTGCAAGTGACTAAAGACGTTACAGGAACCTTGAATGATGACCAAAATTGCAAGGAAAAAACCTTTTAGGGCCAAAATTGCAAAAATGAAGATATAATAGGGACCAAAAATGTAACTTACTGTTGTTTGTTTTTTAAAATTTGCAGATGGATGTAGATGCTGGGATTGAAGCAGAATACCACCATAAAAACAACCGTGTTTACTGCTGGAAAGGTCTTAGATTTTCAGCAAGGCAGGATTTGGAGGGGTTTTCTCGAGTGAGTTTTCTTTATTATTGTTTAATAATTAAAAAAAAATATTATTATATAATTGTTTTTTAATAAATTTTTTATGTTTTAGTTTACTGAATTTGGTGTGGAAGGGGTTGTGCCGATGGAACTTATGCCAGCTGATATCCGATCAAAATATCAAGCAAAACCAAGTGACAGATCAAAACGTGCTAAAAAAGAAGAAAACAAAACTCCTGCAAATCAATCAGAAGACAACAATAAGGTACTAAACATACACATTCTTCTTATTTTTTTTATAATTTTTTTTTTAATAAATTCGATGTTTTTATTTTGAAAGATTGCAACACCTGCAAGTGAGGGTGATGGTGAAGGGAATAATAATAATAATAATAATAATAATAGACAAGATCTTGAAGCATCAACAATGGCAATGGAGACCGACACAACAGGTCAAGAGCCTGGTCAAATTGATGAAACAGAGCCGGAACCGGAACCGGAACCAGAACAGGAACCGGGACCGGAAACGGAACAAGAACCGGAATCTGGGATGATAGATGCTGAAAATGATGCAGATGTTGATACAAATACAGTGGGTTGAAAAAAGAAAGGGAAAGAAAAGAGTAGTAGCTTTTGATCTTTTGTATGAAACCTGTGTGTAACTGTAATATTATGAGTAAAACTAACAGGAATTTATATTTGATTGTAGTTATTTTGAGTTTTAAGTAAGATTTTGCCAAATTGTTGGCTGTTAAGCTTCTTTTTCACATTGTTGAAATGAGAATATAATTTGGCTGTTAAGCTTCTTTTTCACATTGTTGAAATGAGAATATAATTTGGCTGTTAAGCTTCTTTTTCACATTGTTGAAATGAGAATATAATGCTAAATTTATATTTTTTTTTTACATATTATCATGTGTTGATCCATAACAAAAAGTAGACGACGAGTATATATTAAAATTGATTAAATGCAAGAAATTAACAATCATCTAGCATATTCATCCATACAATACAGCATAGTTGACATAGTTGCTAGAGGTAACGTTAACCGATTTAAGTCTCACTGTTATTTATTTATTTTTTGTGATGTAAAAATCTACATAGTTAAAGTTAATCATTTTTTCCTCGTAAAATTAATTAAAGATTGATGATACGTTTGAAAGGTTTGCAACTGCTCCCTTTATCAAGTTAATCATACACCTGACCTCCAAGATTCTAAAATTGATGTTAAAATCTCCTACTTCCGAGGCTCCGAGTCGTGTGTATACATTATGGGGTCTCTCTTTCTCTTTCTTGTTCATGCAACATGAAAATTCCTTCAAAAGAGGAGATGTTTTCTCCTTGTTTCAAGCCATTATCCCTCCATCACTACACCGCGAGAGATGCAGATTGCAGAGGAGATAAACTGGGAAAACTTCAATTGGGGTCTTCTCGTTTCTCTCTCGTTGCCTCTTCGCCTATCAAAGTTCCTTGTAAAACCTGCAAAAAGGAGAAAATTGAATGCGGTTCTTTGGAAATTAACAAATTCAAGACAAGTCGTTTACTGTGAAACAATGTTTTGATGCGTCTCCTGTCCAAACAATTTTTTATTTTGGTCGAAAAGTAAGAGAATCAAAGCGGGTAGCCCCCGTTTTTGATTTCATTCTTCTGCACTCTGCAGTGTAGGTGTTTGATGAATTGTCACAGAGATGAAGGGAGAAGATCACATAAGGGCTTTGTTTGGGATTACGCTAACAGATAAACCAACATGGCAACAATTTCTCATTTGTTCTTCTGGATTTTTCTTTGGATATCTTGTTAATGGCATTTGTGAGGTTCGTTTTCTCAATTTCATTCATATATCGCTCAGATTCACACAGAATCATATCTATATTATTATTAATTTTTTTTTTATCGCAGGAATACGTATATAACAGGCTTAAATTCAGCTATGGATGGTACTTTACATTCGTACAAGGCTTTGTATACTTAACACTCATAAGTTTACAAGGATTCACCACAAAGCAAATGGTGAATCCATGGAAAATGTACGTTAAGCTTTCTGCTGTTCTTATGGGTTCTCATGGATTAACAAAAGGATCCTTGGCTTATCTCAATTATCCTGCTCAACTAATGTTCAAATCAACCAAGGTATCTCAAATGTGTTTTTATACTTTTTTTTGGATCCAAATTTGTTGTTTTAATATTTTTTAAACGAAATTGTTTATAGGTTTTACCTGTTATGATGATGGGAGCTTTCATTCCTGGTTTGAGAAGAAAGTATCCCCCACGTGAATATTTTTCTGCTGTTCTTCTTGTTGTTGGATTGATTCTCTTCACATTAGCTGATGCCAATAGTTCTCCAAATTTTAGTATTATTGGTGTTGTGATGGTTTCTGGAGCCTTAGTCATGGATTCCTTTTTGGGTAATTTGCAAGAAGCAATTTTTACCATTAATCGTGATACTACTCAGGTAATTATTGTCTTTGAATGGAATGTAATGACTAATTCCATTCCTTCTTCAGTTTCCATCACTTCACATTTACTGACACAAATTTTCAGATGGAAATGCTATTCTGCTCAACAGTTGTTGGAACACCTTTCTTGATTCCACCAATGGTTTTAACAGGAGAATTATTCAGAGCATGGAATTCATGTTTTGAAGTAAGTCTTCACTCTTCTCTTTCAACAATCTATATATATACAAAAAAAACCACAACTTTTTTAATAATTCTTTTATAAATATAAAAAATGCAGCATCCTTATGTATACGGGGTTTTGGTTTTTGAAGCTGTGGCTACATTTGTAGGCCAAGTATCTGTTCTATCACTAATTGCCATTTTTGGAGCTGCAACCACTGCTTTGGTAAATAAACATTTTCTTGATTCTGTATTAAAAAAAATTGGATATTTTAAAGGTAAAAATGTATATATGGTTATTACAGGTAACAACTGCAAGAAAGGCAGTAACTTTATTGTTATCTTATATAATATTTACAAAGCCCATGTCAGAACAACACGCGATGGGGTTAATTTTAATAGCTGCGGGTATTATGATGAAAATGTTGCCTGATCACAAGATTCCTCAAAAGCTAAGATTACCTGATGCGATTGTAAAACAAGTAAAATCTTATCCTAGAGATGAAAAGAATGAAGAACAAGATGAAGAAAAGAGGTCTTTGGTGTGAAATGGTTATCGAAATTGGTGATTTGTTGTTGTTGTTGAGATTGAAAGAAGGTTTTTGGTAGGGGTGTAATGTTAGATATATGATGGTTTTGTTTTTGTTGATTTGGATGTGTAGTTAGATTGATTTGAAGTTTAATTGGCGGGATGTATTGATATTTGGAAATGGATTTTCGAGATAATTAAGTTGTTTTTTTATTTTATCTGATAAAAATAATAACTTGATCAACCGTGTAATTTTATGATTCTTGAAACATGCAAATGTTTCCATCAAATCAGTTTTCCCCATAAAACCTACAAAGCCTCTTGAATTCAATAAAAATAAATTTTTTAGTTTGCATGTGGATGTAGTTTGGTCACAATCGAGTGAACAATGTTAAATCTTCTTGTGTTCTTTATTTAATCTTTAGTAGCATAATCGTCTATATCTTTGTCCTCAATTTTTGTAGAAGTTGCATCTTAATACCCAACAATACTTGTTATAATAGATCAAGATGCGAGCATTACCAGCTCAAGAAGATTATGATGTTGCATAGGATGCTTTTGGAAGAAAAATCACACCATTGGGACTAAGGAAGAGAAGAAGAAAGATTATAAAGCCCTACACCGAATTCATTTCCATCTTCATAATGACATTTTGAAAAAGTTCTAAAGAAGAAGACTCTAAACATAAAAAAAGGTGAAATTCAACACTTCAGTTCACAACAAGTTCATCATTATGACTTTGGGGGAAGGGGCATTTTATAACAAATACTCAGGAGGTGTTAGCTACATGATGACCATCATTGGCTGTTATTCAAGAAAAGTGTGACCTTATTTATTTATTTTTTTAAATAAATCAGATGCATTCTTCGCCTTTAAAAAATGGAAGACTGTCATTGAAAGTCAAATCGAAAAGACAGTTAAGAAGTTGCGTACAAATAATGGTTTGGAGTTTTGTTTAGAAAAAAATTTGAATTATACTTCAAGACTGAAGACATTGTTGGTGATTTTGTATCACTAATATTATTTAAGTGTAAGGAGATTAATTTGTTGATCAATGTTATCTTGATAAATATTAAACAAGTTAGGGTGGTGCGGAATGCATATTTGTTTAAGTTTGTCTTGGTTGAAAGTACACTGCTATTTAGAGGAGAAATCCTTGAACTGACATAAGTCCGGGGGTAGCTCCCCTGGGAGCGGGGTCAAAGGGACAACAACGCATGGCGGAGTCCAACAGGCAGAACCCCTGGCTGGGGTCGAAGTTCTAGACCTGGTTTTAAGTTAGTTGCTTTGTTAAAAATGCATTAGAAATCCGAATTTTAGAAAATGAATCCGATTTTGTAATCCAAGTTCTAGACCCGGTTTTAAGTTTGGACAGGAAGTTACATTCTTGTAACTATCATATGACATTTTTAAGACTTCTGATCAATTTCGAAGTTAGATATGGTACACACATAATCATAACATCTTCATTCTTTCTTCTAGAACTATGAGTTTTATCCCTTTAGAGATTTTCAAATGTACCCTCAAAATACTTTAATCTGTTTCACAACTCTCATTGATCCAAACATTCTATTACCCCAATTGTCTAATAGACATTTCCACAAACTATATCGTCCCTTACACTCATTAACACAATCATGTAGATATATGTTGTCTAATGCAAACCTATATTTTCAATTTTAGCTCGAGGCGGCCTCCACGACTTGTCCCCTTATGAATTAATCAACTTTCCGTAGCCCTAAACAAAGACTCAAGTTGATGTATGGTCCTATTCTCCAACAAATTACTCAAAGTTAATGATTTTTAGTTGCACAAATTATGCCCATGTTATAAGGGGAAGCTAGAACCAAGAGCCATCAATTATATTGTCCTCGGTGTTAAATATGGCGTCAAGGGTTACAAGCTATGGAATCTTGAATCATACAATATTAAAAAATAAAAATTTTAAAATCATTTGTAGCATCCTCGTTTTTCAAATGGTTAAAATACATAGCAATAGCATTAATGCATAGCTCATTGAACAATGGACCTACTGTGGGCTAATTAAGATGGGCCCATGTCCATGAGATGGTAAATTTATATATGGACAGACAGCAGCATGTTACCAGACCGCCATCATCTCGCAGATCCAACGGCTCTAATTGAAACTCAGTACCCCACCTGAATTTAACGGCTAAAAAACGTAGATTTCTATGTACCTACGTGTACATTATAATAAGTCTGCTGATTTGAAAAACGAAAATCGAAAACCCTAGAAAGACGAAATTTTGATCTACGGCGAAAAAAGGGGTATTTTTATCATCATAAGAACCCTAATTTGGCTTCGTTTGTTTCAATCTCTGTTCTCGAAAAGGCAGCTATCATTCATACATGAAAGGAACCAAGCGTCTCGCCATATCAGAATCCAGTGCAGACACCAACAATTTGTTTGTGAGTAACACCCTAGCTCCGTTTTTCTGTTTCATTACTTTCTGTTCGTATCATCTGATGCATTAATGGGTTATGTAAACTCAGGTGAAGCTTAGGGTTTCGATTTAATTGATTGATTTTGTAACTGTTGCTGAATCTCGACTGATTTTCTTCTCGCAATTTGAGCTGCTATGTTGAAAGCAATACAGTCGATTTCTTACATTTTTAGCTGAATACTAAGCTGAATGTGGACTGTTTGCTTGTTCTTATTACTATAGTTATGTGGTTTCAGAGTAAAAAAATTATGGTAGGAGCTCAATTTGATTTTCAACGGGCAGAATCATCACAACAAAAATCAATAGCAGCTCCATCATTGGATATGCGTCGGGCTGAATCATCAAGACAACATGTGAGAGCTCTTAATAACCAATTTGCAAGGTCTGTGATCTTTCCTGTTTCAGTTGCAAGAAACTTTCACTGTTTCACTGTTTCAACAATTTAAGCTGTTATCTACAGTTGGGTTAATACTCAGTTACAAAACCACCCTGATGAACTTTGGGAAGATGGAGTTCGTGACTACATAACTCACGCCTCAAGCATTCTGGTAATGATCCGAACTCATATCAAGTCTGCAATTTGTATATTTCATGCAAGAATTTTATTGATCTTCTTTGTATAGGAGAAATTTAGTGATGTTGTCAACTGGCTCAAATCAAATTCTACAAAGAACGAAAATTTGTTAGAACAAGGATCACATTCCCCTCAAAAGAAACTTGCTACTGAAAGTAAAGACAATGAGAACATATCAACCATGAATGGTCCAACTTCTGGAACAACCCCAATGTTTGCAACTTCAGGGTTCACAGCCTCATGGAACACTGGTCCACTCTTCAGCAATCAATCTTCTTTTTCATTTGGTAGGTGTTATATTATGTGGTATCTTATACTGTTGAACATTTCTAAGGGTTTTCATTTTCCTTCTCTCTCAGGTGGACAAAGCTCAATTTCTGTAAAGCCAGATGCTTCAAACGATGCAGATGGAGGTAATAAGATACATAGTATTATTTGCTCTATCTTTTGTAATAAACAGTATGTGATTTTATAATTTATATTTTGAATTTAACAGAAGATGATGTTGAGCAGCCAAGCAGCCCATCTGTGAAAAAGACTGAAGAGACTGGTGTATTGGTTGTGCATGAAGTCAAATGTAAGCTTTATGTCAAGGTAATTTTCAAAAAGGACAGATATTTATATTATATTGGACCTTCTGTACAACAATTACAAAAGGGTAAAAGGGTATATGGAAATAATTTTCCTTTGTATCTATTTTTTTCAGTCAACTGATTCAACAGATAAAGATGCATGGAAAGATAGAGGAACAGGTCAACTATCAATAAAATGCAAAGAAGGTGTCACCAAAGGCACCAAAGAATCCAAACCTACAGTTCTCATTAGAAATGATGTATGTTATTTTTATTTTTTATTTTAACAAAAGTTTTAAAGAGTTTTGCTTCATTTTGTTATACTATTATTCTTAATTGCAGGTGGGAAGATTGCTGCTTAATGCATTGTTATATCCAGGGATAAAAACAAGCTTGCAAAAGAATTCCATTGTCGCCATTTTTCATACAGTGGTATGTAATTATGTACGCCATTTTTCTTCCCTCATTTACCCTTAGGATGGCAAAGTTGTAATAATATAAGCAAATTTTATAGGATGATAGTGGGAATGATGATGATAGCAAAGTGGTTGCACGGACATTCTTGATAAGGACAAAGAGTCAGGAGGACAGGGACAAGCTTGCAGCTGTCATTCAAGAATATGCTCCTGCAGCTTGATGATGTCATCTTCATCTGCCATTGATGATGTCATCTTCATCTTCATCTTCTTCTTCTTACCAAAACAAACATGGCTCACCATGAATGGAAGACTAATTATGAATCAGGTATGGTATGAAGAATCGAGGCTGATTTATGTACAACTTGGGAAATTTATTCTTTGTGTCGTATAAAAGATGAGATACGAAGTTGTAGTTTCTAACATTTTTCTAAATTTATCAAAGCGTTTTTTTTTTATTTTTTAATCCACCATCTTAAGTAGCATGCATCTTATATAAGGGTAGAGTGACAAACTTTGTGATCTGAAAACTGTTGATTACAATCGATAATTGTCTTCACCTTGCATTTATTCTATTAGTCAATTTTGGTAGGTTTTGTAATTTTTAGTTTTTAGATTTTTTTTTTCAAAAAAACCTAAATATTTTCTATTTATTTTCCGGAAAAATTCTAATATTTGACATTTTGTTATTGAATCTAATCCCTGCCTTCTTGTTTTTCTAGTTAGAAACATTTTAAAAAATTTGAAGTAAATTGATCTATAATAATGTGACTATGAGACTCAATTTTAGTTTTTGTTTGAATCAATGGTGTTTTTTACTCTTAGTTCTCTTTTTCTTATTGTTCTTGATGCTTTTTAACATTTGAACTTGAAAGAAACATTTGATTTGTTCGAAAAAGAGAGGCTTTTGTATCCAACTATTATTATCAAAATGTGTATCAAAATCTATTTGTAGAATGGTTGGTGATTATATGAGGTGAAAAATAACAGTATGCGTTGGCTTGGTATGTTAGATTGTTTTAAGAATAAAAAAGAGAACTTCTAAACACCAATATATGCTTGGAATCTAATATAAGCTTTCGAGTCTTTCCTGTTACAAAATTGTCAAGCTATTTTTCCAAAAAGAATTGAACATGACCTCTTTCTCTTTGTTTTGTATAAAAATTAAATATTTCCTTTAGATTTCAATGTTTTAACGAAAAGAACAACATTACCCCTGCCCCCGTACAAATGGGGGAAGGGGAGGTAGGATGGTCAAATTTTAATGAAAAAGGCTATCAAAATATCATATAAACAACAAGAAAACCATGGGAACTAAGCACCAAAAAGTAAAAGAATGGTTCAAAAGAAAAAGTTTGTCAAATGTGAATGTTTTTTTGGATAAGAAAAAGTTGAAGATTTATCTAAAGTAATCTTGTCTAAAACCGGAAAATTACCGGTAAAATGGCTAAAATGACCAAATTAGAAAAAAATATGTATTTTCTAGAAAAATAAATAAATTTGAGGCTTTATCCGAAAAAAACTCAATATTTGGTAGGGATTGATTGATATTTTCAAAGTCCTCCACAAGGAATGTATAACATCATGTCAATTTTGAAATGGAAAAATTACCTAAAAGGATAATATATTTTTATTTTATATTCATTTAGTCTTTTTTTTTTTTTTTTTTTTTTTTTTTTTTTTTGTAAAATAAACCCTTGAACTTGTTGTTTTTATGCACATTTAATCCTTATAACCGACCACTCTAGGTTAAGTTCTCAATTTATATACATTTAATCATTAATGTATTTTTTTTTTTGAAAAGTCCTTGTTTTTGTACACACTTATGACCAATTTTTCTTCATGTTTTTGCTCACGTGACAATCATTAATGAGGTGTTCTCATATATGGCTTATCTAGACAGTGAAATCATGTTTGATTAATAACATTATATTTTTGGTATTAGTAACTGTTATAGTACAATACCAACTACATTTAATCCTAATACCAACTTCATTTAATAGCAATTTCAACTACGTTACACCAGGTGAAGTAGAAAATGCATTAGCCATAATAATTCCAATACAAATACAAACTAAATTTCAATTCATTACAAAAGATTACAACTTATTTTAACTTTATCATTATGAATTTTTCTTCAACTCATTCACTTCTTTTTTGGGACATAAAACCTCCCATTTAACAATTGTAATCTCATCTTCAAAGTTTGGGCTTAATTTGACATGTTCTTCGTTTACCTATTGCCAAAATTTGCACTTTTTATTTGGTTTTTCAGCAAAAAAAAAAAAAAAAAAAAAAAAAAAAAATCAAATCTAAGAAGGTAAGAAAGAAGGTCAATTTGAAAAAACAAAAAACTCATTTATTGAAAAATGGTTAAAATCAACATACCAAAAAATTAAAGAAGACTCTAAACTTTTTTGCAAGATGTTCTTTTGTCTAGGAAGTGCAAGACGAGTTAGGAGGAAACAATCACAAATAATATTATTGTTTGCTATGGAGATAGATGAATCGAAACCGAATATATTTTCTTTTTGAAGAAAATTAGGACATCAATATTATTTGACCGATTCATGATTAGACTACTGATTTAAGTGGGGGACGTGTCATAAGGGCTTGATGTGTAAAAAAACAATGACCTACTTTGCAAAAAAAAATTATAAGGACTAAATATGTAAAATTAAAAACTTAACTTGGAGTAGTGGATCATAAAGATTAAATGTATACAAACCAAGTTCCAAAAGCTTGTTTTATAAGAAAAAAAAAACAATAAAGATTAAACATATACAATAAGAACTATATTACATTTATAGGTAACTTTTCCTTTTGAAATCTGATAGAAAGGTGACATATGGAAAATCTTAAAAAAAATTGTATGTACATAGATAATAAACATTTAATAAAATTCACGAATAGCAATGTACATTCATATATTTCCTTTTTGAAGACAAGTAAAAGCGTTTATAATTCTAAATTTATTTTAACAGAAAAAAGTGATTTTAAATCTTTACGTCTGTCCAGTGTTTTTTTAGACGACTACGACTAGGGCTGACAATTCTCGACACGACCAGCGACACAACCCACGACACGACACGAAATAAATGAGTTTGGGTTGACTTTTTAATCCGTCAAGCTGCTAACCTGTCAACCCATCAACCCGTTTATTAAACGGGTCATATATGGGTTTCTCAAAAAATAAACGGGTTGACCCGCCAACCTATTTATATTCTTAATAAAAAAATTATTATATTTTTAAATGTATTTATGTATCAAGTATTAATATTTAATAACTATTATATAATATATACCATTGATTCATAGACCATTTGACTGTTTTGACATTTTGACTCGTGGTGGATGATCTAGTGTCGTAAGTCGTAACCTAAAAGGCTAAGTCTGTAACAGGTTTCTATGAATGTTTTTAATTTTCATTTGGATGTTTAAGACATAATTGTTTAAAATTCGGACCCACGAATCCAAATCTGATCCACGAACCCGCCAACCTGTGAACCCATATAAATAAATGGGTTGGCGGGTCATATATGGGTTTATGTTCCAAACCCGCCAACACGTGACCTGTATATTTAAATGGGTCGTGTTTGGGTTGGCATATTTTGACCCGCCAACCCGTCAACCCGCGACATGTCAACCCGAACACGACACGATTTCTAGGCCTAACTACAACGGGTGCTGTTTTGGTGATGTGGACAACCTTTAACGCCGTTACCAGGGGAGCACCCCCCCCCCTTCCCGTTATGTGGTCTTCAGTAGTGATTGCAATGAACTACAACATGAAGAATATCTAATCAAATTTCGATGTTGACTTCGATTTTGATCATATTAACCAACATTTATCAATCGTTTATTGTATGTAATTTTGACCATATTAGAGAGAATAAGGTTTGATGAAGATGATTTTTACGAGGGAGCGACGCAAGAACACAGATAAGTTGGAGAAGACAATTAGAAGAATAAATATATTTAGGTTAAAATGAGATTGAGCCTGTTACAATTACTTGAGCTCTTTTTTATATGTTTTGGGCGTTTGTACATTATTTTTTTAAATTAGTCTACGATGATCTTTTCTATAATTATATGTTAATAAAAATCATAAATGACTACTGTTTTAATTAGTTTTGTTTTTATAAATATAAAAAAAATTAATAAAAAAAAAGAAAAAAAATGATAACATGAAGTGTTATATATATATATATATATATATATATATATATATATATATATATATATATATATATATATATATATATATATATATATTGAAAACGGCCAATATTATAAAAACGCACCCAAATAGTAAGAAACTATAGGGGAAATTTAGCGATTACATATTACATATAAAAAGAAAATTTAAGTCTAAGATGAAAGAGGACAAGAGAGCCACTTTTCCCAGTTACGTAAACCACCTTTGCCTCTACATTTTACCCACAAATACACTAAAGCTTTGATATTGTCCACCACACCATTCGGAGTGATGAATTTTGCTTGGAATATCCGATCATTTCTAGCTCTCCATATACTCCAAAGCATCTCGTAGCAAATGGATGTTAACCGTTCCTTTTTCCTAGGGCATTTCCCCCAGTTGGCTGCAAAACAAGTAATTTCTTCTACATTATGGAAATCGATCTGATCTATTCTACACCAGTTAAGTATGGACTTCGTGACTGACTTCGCGTAAGGACATTCCACCATAATATGATTTGCATATTCGATTACACTAATACATGAGCTACAATTACAAGTGTCGAGAGTAACCCCACGATGGGAGAGGGCTACATCTGACAATATTCTCCCCATCACATCACGCCATATGAATGTAGTTACTTTAATTGGAATGAGTTTACACCAACTTATTTGAAAATGGTGGACATTTGCTATGGGGCCCTGATCAATCTTTTTCCTGAGGAGGTCCACACTATATTTTCCATCCGCCGATAGTAAACATGACAGTTGTTCGACCCCAGGTTATAATGCATCGAATCCATGTCGTTGACTAGACATTCTAGTTCAGAGGAACAACCAGCAACAGTAGGACATGATCTCTAGTTCCACATGTTCCCGTCTTCATTTTTTCTCTTTGAAACCTTACATGACTTTTTTTTTCAAGTTCATATAATCTGGGGTATTTTGTTTTCATGTTTATACCACCAGCAACCCACAAGTCATGCCAAAACAGAGTGTTAGTCCCATTGCATCAATATCCTTTTTAACTCCAACAATATTGTTCCAAACTCAAGTATTTTTTTTTTTTTTGCTAAGTACTCAACATGTTTATTTCCCAGGTTATGAAGTCCTAAAATGACTTTGGCCGATAATGAGGAGGGTTCAGATTAAGTCTCCACCACCATTTTATAATGAGAACAACATTCAGTGTACGAATCGATCCGACTCCCAAGCCACCAAGTTCCTTAGGAGCGATAACATTCTCCCATGAAACCCAATTTATTTTATTTTTTTCTTCATAACCCCCATAAAAACTTCATTCTTATCTTCTCCAGTTTTTCAATGACTCCGGTGGGAGCTCTAAATAATGACATGTAATAGGTAGGAAGATTTCCTAGAACACCTTTGATTAAGGTAAGTCTTCTACCAAATGACATGGTTTTACCTTTCCAACGAGAAAGTTTGTTTCAAAACTTTTCAATGATTGTGTTCCAGTTTTTGATCAAGTTCATGTTGGCTCCAACCGGAACCCCAAGATAGGTGAATGGAAGTACACTAGCCTCACATCCAAGAATATGTGCCCACTGTGCAGTTTCGGTGTTAGAAGCCCCACACCAAAAACCATGGATTTATGAAAGTTCACTCTCAATTTGGTGTTATAGCACCATATTGACATGATATATACGGTGATAACTTTTAATACCCTTTAACTAGTTGCCTATACCCACTAGGCAGACCTCATTATAGTTTTTACGAGGGTAATAGTCGTTCACATGCCTATTAACTCTTTAATGATTTAAAAAAATTACTTCTACCATTAAATATATTCAAAGTAAATTATTTTAAATAGAAATTTACCTTTATCCTTGTGATATACAACTTGGTCCTACCGAACTAAGTCAGGTTTTTATTTTTTATTTTTTTTATTTTTAATAATGTTTGCATAAAAGGTGATAGCTAGATTGATTGATGAAGGTTTGAAAAGGCAGCGAATAAAGAAAACCGTATGAGCGCCACCTCCACCTCAATTCCATCCCCTTCCCAATCCCTCTCTTCTCTTCTATCTTCATATCGCAACATAATATGCAGGAATAGCAGATACAAATGCTATTCAATGCCACTCTTCTTTGTTAATTTCGAAATCATCAAAAAGAAAACCCATTCCACGCCAATCTTGTGATCAATTTCATGCAACCCACTTCCGCACTCTCCAGATCCCTTGTTCTAAATACAAGAACATACATATATACGTACACAATTGCTTGTTTTTGTTGATGTTCATCTAAGATACCCAAAGGAAGGTTAGGCTTATTAGCACTATCTACGTGAATTTCAAGTTATTGCATGTCAATTTCCATTTCTCGGACTGGGTTACGATGTTTGCATAAAAATTTATGAAAAATATTGTTTCTTTAATGTGGGCATTGCATTTTAAATAACTTTTTATGGAGTAGAAGGTGCAGGTTATATTTCAATTTCTACCACAAGTGATCACTTTCTTTGTATGAATCAACAAACGAAATAAAGATTGCTGCTGCTTTGGTTTGTACATTAACATGAGTGTGTTATCAATCTAAATTCTAATTAAACCGTTTATCTGTTCCTTTTTCTTAAAATGATTGTTCTTCAGATATGCAAAAAGAAAGAAAGAAAGACATATATCATTTGCAACCACCATCAACTATGGAAAAATCCATAAGTACCATGAGTCTTTTGCATTTACATTTCCACAATATGTCAATTGTTAAAGCATCTTTTTTCACAAGATGTAGAGTTCTCTTACTAGACCTATGGTTAGGTACAACTAAAACTAAATAAGTTTCTTTGAAAAGTTGAGAGCTTTTATGTAGTCAAAGTGTGTTTAGTTGATTCTTGGGACTTATATTCTGGATAAAAAAATTTCTAGATTCTACGGGTAAATTTCTACTACATTTGATGCAGTGAGAGATGGTTGCTTTTGGGAAAAAGTTAAAAGACAGACAAATCGAAGAATGGCAAGGGTACTTTGCATTTTCCCCTCATTTTTTTGTAGTGTAGAAAAGTGTGAGTTAAACAACATGCTCGATAGTATCTAAGGGGCACTTATTGAAACCTCATTCTATGTTATATATGGTGACTTAACAGATATTATATCAACTACAAACTTATGAAGAAAAAAGTTAAACAATATGCTCGACAGATTGAAACCGGAGGTATTGAACGTAGATACGTTCTCAAAGATTTCTCAAGAATGCTCGATATCCAGGTACACTAACTTTTGTGCAAATCTTTTTTAGTGTTTTTTGTACTTTAAGTGTGATTTATGTATATGTAATGAATGCAGATTGAAAAAGTTGTTCTCTTTTTGCTGGAACAACAAGGGATTCTTTCTAGCAGGATAGCCAAGTTTGGAGAACAACAAGAAACTCTTCAAATCGAGCTTGATTTAGTCAAAATAGCTGCTTTGAGAGAAGGTTATAGGGACATTGGAAGAGATCTACTAAAGCTTCTGTTTTTCGTTGAGATAAATGCAATTGGACTTCGTAAGATCCTTAAAAAGTTTGATAAACGTTTAGGCTACGGCTTTACTGATTACTATGTTAAAACACGAGCGAATCATCCTTATTCCCAGCTTCAACAAGTCTTCAAGCATGTGGTAATTTGCGCTCTTTTATATTTATTTACATCTTTTTGAAAGAAATCTAACAAAATTTTCAGGGTTTAGGGGCTGTGGTAGGCGCCATATCTCGAAATCTAGCAGAACTTGAAGATCGTCAGGGGAGTTACTTATCGATTTATGATCAACCGACTCGCCCTCTTCAGGTTTTCCCAACTTTTATCTTATTCTTTCAATTTTTCTCCTTTTAATTTGTTTCATAAAAATCCCAATTGTAGGATCCAGTAATCGACGCAATAAGATCAGCTGTAGACAGATTATCTTACTCGACAAATTTTCTTACTTTTTTGGGGCAACATGCTCTTATCATGCACGAAGAACTACCAATGCCTACAGAGGAAAACCCCGATGATCAAAGATATAATTTCATGTCACTTTTCATGAATTTGGTGAATACATTTCTTTATATGGTGAATACGTATATCATTGTCCCAACAGCAGATGACTACTCCATGAGCTTAGGAGCTGCAGCAACTGTTTGTGGGGTTGTGATTGGTGCCATGGCTGTTGCTCAAATCTTTTCTTCAATCTATTTTAGCGCGTGGTCAAACAAATCGTATTTCAAACCTTTAGTCTTTAGCAGCATCCTTCTTTTTATAGGAAATGTAATGTATGCATTGGCTTATGATTTCAACTCCATATCAGTGCTTCTACTCGGTCGTTTGTTTTGTGGGTATGTAATTAATGTATGTCTCTTGAAAATTTAAACAAAATATTGACTTTTTCGTTGACTTCGCAGTCTTGGGTCTGCTAGAGCAGTGAACCGAAGGTACATCAGTGATTGTGTCCCACTCAAGATCCGAATGCAGGCTTCAGCAGGTTTCGTTAGTGCGAGTGCTCTTGGAATGGCTTGTGGGCCCGCTCTTGCGGGTTTACTACAAGTGAAATTCAAGATTTATATGATTCATATTAACCAAAACACATTACCTGGTTGGGTTATGGCTGTTGCATGGCTTTTATATCTTATATGGCTTTCGATTTCTTTTAGAGAACCCGATCGTGTTTCCCACAAGGATCTTGTCCATGATTATGACACACGTATGTTTAATTCCATCTTTTTAGTTTGAATATTTTAATTTTATTATTTATATATAATGGTGTTGGAATTTGGATCTTTATGATAGGTCAAGTGGGGAGTGATGCCCTTGAGAAAGGCGCAACACAGCCACTATTAAGTTCAGAGGCACACCAAGATGGTGAAGATGATGATCAAGAATGTGACGTCAGTGAGGAACTATCAGAAGACTCGCATGCACCCGTTAGTTCCTTAAAGGCAGCATATAAGTTACTCACACCTTCTGTAAAGGTTTGTTTTTACACTATACATGTAAATTATAATGATCATTTCTTCAAGAATTTTTTTTTACGATGAATATTATATCAGGTCCAATTGCTGATATATTTTATGCTAAAGTACGCAATGGAGATCTTGTTGGCAGAATCTAGTGTCATAACTTCATACTACTTTCACTGGACTACTGGTAAAGTTTCAGTATTTCTTGTGTGCCTCGGCCTAACTGTTCTTCCTGTAAATATTATCATCGGAAGCAATATCAGCAACATTTTTGAAGACAGGTATATTTCATTAATCATGTATATATGATGTACCCTTTTCTTGTCAAAACTTCAACATCAAAAGATTTCTTTTTTCCATATTATATGTTTCAGACAAATATTACTAGCATCCGAAATCATGGTTTTTTTGGGGATTCTCGCAAGTTTTAACGTAATAATTCCTTACACCGTGACTCAGTATGTCTTGTCAGGACTCGTGATGTTTGTTTCTGCCGAAGTTTTGGAAGGTAATTCTTTTATTTTTGTGATTATATATTATGAAACATGTAATGGTATATATATACTAGCTTTTCTGCCATTGTTTCTTGATACTGTAGGTGTGAATCTATCGCTTCTTTCTCGTGTGATGTCATCAAGGCTATCCCGTGGGACTTATAATGGTGGATTATTGTCGACTGAAGCTGGAACAATCGCGCGAGTGATTGCAGATGCTACAATAACATTAGGAGGTTATGCGGGGGAGAGTAGACTCTTGAATGTCACTTTACTACCTTCGCTTGCAATCTGCATATTGACGATTATTTGCACGTGTTTGACCTACAATTCACAATACTGATTGATTGAGATATATTATCTTGATGTACACTGGAGTTTGAATCATACACGTAAGAGGCCAATTGAGTATTTGTAATGTATTTTGTTATTTATATGTAACAAGCTTTGGTCATGGGAGCCCTCTGGGCTACGGTTGAGAGGTTGAGTTGCATAATTTCATAAAGGAGAATACCAAAAATACTGTTAGTGATTCATGATTTACCTTCTAGGCTTCTACCCTCACTCGATAGCCTTGGAATGGATTCGGCATGGGCCGATGTTGTTGTTTATCATTTATATGTAATGAGTTTTAGATGTGAAGGTAGGATTTTTATATCTTTTTTTTTTTATTTGTAAATTTTCTGGGTCACTGTTTATAAAATTGAATTGTTTTATAATTCAATCAATCATTTTTGGATTTGAATGTGTTTGCAGCTGTTGTATGTGTGCATGTGTATTTGGGACAAAATAGTTGGCATGTATGTTTGTATAGCACTACAAGAAGATCGGGCAACAGGGGCGACGCCTGTCGCCAGGGCCGGTCCAATGTTTTTTACTACCCGGGGCAAGGTACGATTTTTATGCCCTTTTACAATAGAGAAAACGTATATATAAAAGATTTATACAATAAAAATGCAGTAAAGTTACAAAAAAACAAATAATACAAACGAAAAACCTACAAAAAACACATAAAAACAATGTCTTCATGCACTTTTTGAGGCGAAAACGTCTCTCATTTACAATAATGAGTATATTGTAAAAAAATCACTTTCAATACGATTTGAAGAGATGTCCAAGGACTTTCAGATTTGTGTGCTTGCAAAATTTTCTGCAAAATTTTTAAATCAATAAGTAAACCAATTCCATCAAATATCATATTCTTGATCATTTGTCAGTTCGAACTCAAAATTTAAACAACATTTTTTTAGTTCACCATCAACTAAAAAAACTAGTTTTGAACCATCAAACAAGTTAAATGTCTTTATGTCTCTTGATTCACAAAACAAGATGTCAAGAACACAAACATTTAAAAGACAAATTAAAAAAAACAAGGATAAGGCAGTAGACATGTTTAGAGGACAGTTTAAATGACTTCATGTCATCAGAGATTGTAAAAATTTACCTGCAGCAAATCAGTGAACCATAAAAAGTATATACAAAGCAGCATCAGATTTGTACTTCAAAATAAGCTCAAACGGAAAAGAAATCTTTGAGACATTAACTCTTTTTAAATATACTCGAATCCAACAAGTTAAATAAAATAATCCAACCAAATCAGTGAAAAAAAAATTAGAAAACAGAAACAAATAAGAAGAAACGATGTATTATAACAACAATGAAATAAATTTATTGGTTCTTCCTGTAAAAGTCCAAATACAAATCAGGAGTAGATTTTGACTTAAAAATGGAAGCTCATATAGAAGAGAAAACTTTTGAGACTTCAACTCTTTTAACTGTACTCAAATCCAACAGGTAAAGATAAAAATCCAAAAATAAATCAAATTCAGAAACAAATACGAAAAATCTAAGTAAAGAAAAACTCAAAAAGAACTCGCCCAAATTCATTATCCTCTTGCTTTAGGAGAAGAAAGTATATGTCGTTGTCGACTGTCCGCTTACTCAGAACTCGGAACTAAGATTGGCGATTGTGAGAGTAAAACTTGAAAAAAAAATCGAGCTCTAAACAGCAGATTTAGAGAGATTGAAAGAATAGAAATCAGATAACTATTTGATTTAGAATGAGAAAATTGAAACTTGAAAAACATAGAACTTGACGGAGCGTTTAGATGATCGATTGAATACTGATGTGCTGATTAAGAACTCGATTGATCGACTCCTCGATATCCGCATACCACTGGATTTTCAATTTTCAAGGGTATCAACGAATACCTATTTGATCGATTGCAATTCTCAAGACGACAATTATTTGGCGGACGCTTCTCCAGATTTCGTTGATTTCTTCTTGAACTGTTGGGCCGACATAACATATATAGTAATACATATCGGATAAAAATTATGCCCTCAGTTTTTTGATGTCTGGGCCTCGGCCCAACTCGCCCATGTATAGGGCCGGGCCTATCTGTCGCCGCTAAAGGTTAGGGTAGTCGCCGCTAATATCTTTAGCGGCGACATGTCGCTGCAAATGCGTCGCCGGTAATACTTCGACACTAATATGCTATATGTCGCCGCTAATACTTCTCGTCGCCACTAATACTCTGCGTCGCCGCTAATACTCTGCATCGCCGCTAATACTCTGCGTCGCCGCTAATAAATATATGTCGCCACAATGCCAAAGTTTCTTGTAGTGTAGTGTACAAGCCTGTTAAGTTATTTTATTGATTTTATTTTTCTCCTTTTACGGTTGATGTAATTAGTAACATTTTTTCTCAATATATGGATCCACATCGGTGTGTGTGTGTGTGTATATATATATATATATATATATATATATATATATATATATATATATATATATATATATAGGGTTAGGTTCATGTGAGACAATAGTATTTTACGAGACAAGAGGACCAAATCTTGACCATTCATCTTGAATAATCAAAGGCTGTAATTTAATCAAATTAAACCACAAGGAACCACAAGTAGGCGGTGATATTTTTGTAATTAAATGGAACTTTGGGATTAGAATAAGGCATGGAGGGGCAGTAATGGAATTTTACATTCTATTTCATTCAGATCGCAAAAACACTTGGTATTCTTCTAAATCTTATTCATTTTGTTTCATAAAGCCCTAAAAACCCTCGAGACAAACACTAAAACTCGTTTGATTCAATCTCAATCATCAATATCTTCTGTTTCTTTCATATTTGGATTTGAAAGCTCTGGTTTTATCAACCTTTCATTCTGATTTTGATTGTGAAATCCCTGGAGCATCAATAGATTAGATCTGATCACTTCAGCGTTCACATCATTCTTCTCCCTAATATCTTTAAGTTCATTCATATCCTTCTCCCATTTCAAATTCTTCTCAATCAAAATCATTCGTCAATCTTCATCCAATAGTTTTTCCACCAAATCCCCTAATAATCGCACTCATCATCAAGAAAATGAATGGACCAGTATTCAAAAAACCCCTAACATTGACAAAACCATAGGATTGAAAAATCCTAGCCTTTTACTCAAGTTTGAGCAGTGAAGAACAACAGAATTCGCATATTCATCATAGATTATCGATGGTTCAACAGAATCATATTTTGGGGAGAAGATTGAACCAAATCGCACATTTCAGATTGCAGGTATTTTAAATATAATTTGATTTTAGAAGTTATTTTGTTTGATTAATTAGATGATTTGGTGAAAGATAAGTAAATTTGTGCTAGCTAACTTGATATTATACATGTTTTGATTTGATAAGTCAGGTCTTGCTTCCTATTTTGATTTTAGATGTTATTTTATTAGAAACTACTTTCTTTAAACCTTTTACTATGAATTAATGTGAAATATTCTGAAATTATATGTCATATTATGGCTTTACACATTATGATTTTGTTGGAAACAACTTGATTTAAACCTTTTTGTTAAATGATGTGTAATATCTGATTTTAGACATTCTTCTTTTGTTGGAAACAACTTTTCTTTGAACCTTTTTGTGAAGTATTGTGATAGTTCTTGATTAATAATGAAGCAATGTCATATATTCTATAATTCTATGTCATATTCTAATTTAAAATATGTAATATTCTAAGTATTATTATTAGTAAAATTTGAGTTCTAATGTTATTTTGTTGATTAATTAGATAATGCAGTACATACATGGAAATAAGATTTAATACATTAATATTATAGGCAAAATGATGTAACATAACTTCTAATTCCTTATCATTCGGATTTTCAACATTGTGATTCTGATTTTGAAACCAAATCAAGTTTCAGATCATCAACCATTCCTAAATAAAAGAAACTAAAGGTTGTTATTCCAGCAAATGACTTATTCTACATAATCAGATTCAAATTTTGTATCTAAAGTTATTCTAGGTGACATATAATACTCTAATCTCTTTACGGTTTTATCTTAGCGTGTGATTTTGAGTTACTATGATATAATCGGTGAATTTGTCTCTCTGTATGATTTTGAGTTAATGTATCCATCTATAAAATATTCTATAAAACTTTGTGTTCTGATTATAGAATAGTTTTTAGTCAAAATAAAGAAGTAATGACATATATTCTAAAACTATATATCATATTCTAATTTAAAATATGTAATATTGTAAGTATTATGATTAGTAAAATTTAACTTCTTATGTTATTTTGTTGATTTATTAGATAATGCAGTTCACAAACATTAAAATAAGGTTTAATACATAACTATTCTAGGCATTTTGATTTAACATAATTTATGATTCCTTTTCATTTGGATTTTCAACCTTGTGATTCTGATTCTGAAACCATATCAAGTTTTGGATCATCAACCATTCCTAAATAAAAGAAATTAAAGCTTGTTATTCCAGCAAATGGCTTATTCTAGATAATTGGATCTAGATTTTGCATCTAGAGTTATTATAGGTAATGTATAATACTATAATCTCTTTACAGTTTTATCTTAGTGCGTGATTTTGAGTTAATGTGTTACAATTGTCAAATTTATCTCTATATGAATTTAATTTGATAAGACATAACTTACTTCTTAAATTGATTTTAGATGTTATTTTGTTTGAGTAATTGGGTTATCTAGTAAAAATATAGTGAAATATTGTTGGATAACTTTATATTCTGAGTATTCTGGTTTGATAATTCATATAGTACTTCTTAATTTGATTTAAATGTTACTTTGTTTGATTAGTTAGATGATCTAGTAAAAATATTAGTAAAATAGTCTTTGATAACTTAATATTCTTGGTATTTTTATTTGTTAAGCTAGGTGTTACTTCATTAATTTGATTTCAGATGTTATTTTATTGATTAACCAGATGTTACTGCTTACTTTGATAAGTAAAATTAATTCATACACCAATGACTTTATTGTGTAAAGTTAATGTATATATGTAGAACATTCTAATATTTTACATTTTCTTTTATCATAACTTTATGTATTATTCAAAGAACAACTCTTTATACGTTATTAGGAGAATGTTTGATGTTGATTCCTTGATTATCCACATGTGTGAAAAGAGATAGACCTGGTCTCAAACAATATAATCCCAATTGTTATTTAATTTAGAATAGATTAGTAAGTTGTTTCTCCATTAGAGGCAGTAGCCACCACCACCACCATCAAAATACTAGGGTTTTTAATAAATTTCAAAATTAAAGTAATTTAAATTTAAGATAAACAAAATATTATTTGACATTAATTATTAAGTTCCATTAATATTCAAATTAATTATTTAAACATTAAAAAAAAAACCAATCATATTACTCACAAAACAATTAATCAAGTCAGATATTAATCTCCTAACTTCTAGGATTTTATTTAATCATCATAGATACACCAAAATCGGATTTAGGAATAAAATATAGCAATTATTTATATCATAAAAGCTGTTAAGACAAATTAGGTCAATACTTTTGGATCTGACCGAGCTCACGTCGTGAGATGCGACTAAACCAAAACCAAGTTTCTTTTTCGATTCACTAATGTGCAAATACATGAAAGAAAGCCCTAGGATCTGATACCACTGATGGAAAATTGAGGTTACAACTACAATGTCTTAAGCGAAAAAACAATCAAACAATTCAATTGATCAGGAAACATGCAACCTAGTTTGATCTATGCATTTCACATATTAACAACATGTTATGAACACTAGCCTACAAAACTTTCTTATGAACAAACTAATTCATAAGACAAGAAAAACTAACCTTTAAGATTGTTATTGTAAACAATCTTGAATCATTTTTCTTCAAAACCTTTGGCAACTAGCACCACAAGTGTAGTGTCTCTGATGGTTCACACCCAAGCCTAGCAACTAAGGATTATGGAGAGAATTGATGGATTTTTCGGCCAGAACTCTTCTAGGATAGGAGGTACCGATTTTGTAAGGGTTAAGGCATTTTATATAGGTGAGGTAGCTTAGAGCCAAAGCTAGAGTTTAAGGAGGAAACCCCAATCCCTTTGCTTGGTGACCAAACAACTCATGAGCCTCCATCTAATAGTCTTTGTACTCAACTATCAATAAATAGCCAAAACAACCCATACACTTTTAATTAGTCAAATTAATCCCAAAATTAGTTCTAATTAGTTTCTGATTAATTATTAATTAAATATCATAATTTCTAGTTAATATATTATTATGATAATATATTAACAAATTATATATTTCAATTTATTAATCAAATAATAAATTATATATCTCTCCAAAATAATCTTACCCAATTGCTAACTTTGAGGGCAACCCAAAAGGAATGTGTTACTATCAATTCAAGTTTATATTAATTATAATTATGGGCTTAGACACCTAATTTAATAGGTAGTAAGGTGGAGCAGAGCAATCAAATGATCGTTTGCATGTAGTGGTTCCTCATATTTGTTTGCTGGAGGCATTGTAAGCCGGATTAAATCACAAATTGTTTATAGTCTGTTTGAGAAGGCCAAGATTCCAAGAAGAAGTCAAGAGAATGAGACAATTTTCTGGGGTTTTCCTTCATGCCAATAACAACAATTACAACCAAATTAAATATGCATGCATATGCTAGAAACTAAGGACTATGTGTTCATGGGCCTTGTGGAAAATAAACATGTTATTGACTCTAAAAATAGGGTGCTCCTATTAGCATGAATAAATTCGTGTATAAACATTAGATTAATTTGAATAGTGCACAATCAATCCAATCATATTTGTTGATTCCTTAATTTCGATTTTTCTTTTTATTTTTTCATTGTATTCCTTTAAATTAGATGTAAGTTACAAAACAGACCCTTATACTTTTTTTTTTAATATCAACAACTTTATATGAAATACACATATAAAAATCTTAAAAAATATATGTTAATAATTTTTTTTATTTTTGTTGTCAATGTAAATACAAATTCATCTTCAATAATGTTTATCTTTCACTAAACGTTAATGATATATTTTATTATTTTAATTTACATTTTTAATGACCAGCCAATTTATAATTTTTCCAACTCGCTAAACTATACATGTGTTATTTCGAACTAAAAATTAACACAAGGATAGTTCGAACTATAAATTTTAACATGGATAGTCTGAATAAAAAAAATAATAACATCAGATAGTTCAAACTAAAAATTAACGCAATGATAGTTCGAGCACAAAAAACTAACATATGGATAGCCAAATAAAAAAACACAATGAAAGTCCAAACAAAAAATAGCACGTAGATAGCCGAAACAAAAATAAAACATAAAGATAGTCGGAACGAAAAAAATAACACATAGATAGTTTGAGCGACCGAAAAAATAAACAAGGCAAGAATAGTCCGTACAAAAAAATAACACAATTATAGTCGTAACGAAAAAAGAACACAAAGATAATCTGAATAATAAAATAACATATGAATAGTTCGAACGGAAAAATAACAACAAAGATAGTTGGAACCAAAAAATAACACAAAAATAGTTTGAATGAAAAAAAAAGCACATGGATAGTCCAAACGAAAAAAATAACATGAATTGAAGATAATTCGAACAAAAGAATAATAAATGAATAGTCCGAATGAAAGAATAATATAAATATATATATATATATATATATATATATATATATATATATATATATATATATATATATATCAGTGTTGTAAATATCGGCCCAGGCGGCCGATTAATCGGCTCCTAGGCGCTTGACGGTCCTCCCACGATAACGTTTATACCTAATTGGTCTCTATAATCGGACGTGGTCAAATTCGGTCAAAGGAGGAGATAATCATGTCTAGGCGCCCTAATCGGTCAACTGGTCAACGTAAATTAAAAAACATTTAAGGGCAAAATTGTCAATTGCTGCTAGGGTTCCTTCCAATTTCGTCATTCCAAATTTCCATCGCATTCCATCTAAATTTCGTTTTTGAAATTCCCTCTGTTGCTAAGGAGCAAATGGAAGAATGAAGTGAACGCCGACTTTGCTCGTTCTCCTACTACGACATGATCTTCTTCGTCTAGTGAATGTCGTCGTCGTCGCAGTCCATCGTCACAGTCCTCGAAGCACAACAGTCTTTCTCTTCTAAAGCTTCAACAACAGATGTTGTTTTCCGATTTTAGTTCTCCGATTACAGTCCGTTTAAATTGAATGCCGACCACATCCGGTATCGGCGTCTGCACCAGTGTCACTATTTTGCGATTTTAGTTCTCCAACCACAAGTCATTCTCCATTTTTCCTTGTTTAATTAACAGATATTTCCAAATCTTAGCTTTTTACAACCATGGTATGCTCGATTGAAAAAAAAAAAACTAATAATAGATAAGAAGCTAATGTGCTCGATTGAAATATCAAGGTACGTCATTAGCATTGCTTGTATTTAATTGAACAAAACTGAATCACATACGATGTGCCTGATTGAATAACCATTGTAATCAGATTGGTTTTGTATACCATGTGATCGATGGGTTTTGACATTGATCCGTTAATTGATTAGTGTATGTATTATTAGTTGAGTGAGTATCCATCGATTGGTTCCCTTTTCTCAGGTTTCTTCAATTTAATATTGTCTCTCATAGGTTTGGTCTCCATACCATGTATGTATGTTCAATATTTCCTTCTAGTCAATGTTTCTCTTGTATGAGTTGAAAGATTCAGTTGAGCTTCAATTATGTAATTAACTATCACCACCAATGTTTTAAAAACCGGTTTGAACCGGCCGGTAAAACCGGTTGGACCGGAAATCGGAGGAGGGAGCGGTTTAACTATCATCGGTTTTATGTCGATTTTTGAACCGGATTGAACCGGCCGGTTTTTAGAAAAACCCGGTTGAACCAGTTAAACCGAATAAAAACACACGAAAAAAAAACCATTGACATAATAAACTTTGGTGATTTTCTTTTTCAAATCTATTTAGTTTTCTTTAAATAAAAACATATGATAAATGTTATAAAGTTTTTTGATGTGTTTGTATTCATTTAAAACTATATTTTGTTTCGGTATTATACTTTTTTTTACGTATATGGATTGATGTAAAACACTAAAACTTATGGTTATATGTTATTTTAATATATATCAATTCATCTAAAACTTATTTTATGTGTATTTTTAATGTTTGAACTTGTAAACATCAAATTCATGATTTATATATGTACGTATGTGTAGGAAAATAGAAAAAAACATGAAAAATATTGAAACCGGTTGACCCGGCAGTCGAACCGGTTGAACCGGGAACCAGTCACCATACCGGTTCAACTAAAAAATCGGTTTTTAAAACATTGATCACCACCCAATCTAACTCCAACTCAGTCAAATAAAGTCTGCAATCCATTATTCTACATCCTTTTTTATTTCATTTTCAGTGTTTCAAATCTTGATCCTATTGTTTGAATGGTAAATGATATACTTGTGTCATCTGTACACAGATGATGATGAAAATCATTTAATTATAACATCAGCAATACAGCTAGTGCTAGTCATAATCATAAATGCTCCTTTTTCACATCCAAACACGAAAATGTTGTTCTTGAATGGTAATTGTAAAATGTAAGTTGTAATTCGGTTTCTTCATGAATACTATACCTACCTTTTGCAGTTAGGAATGTAAGTGTATGATTGAGTTAACAAGTTTGCACCAAGTCTTTAGATGTGATGTATTATGGATCAAAAGGTTTTTGTGTAATCATAGTTTCATGTTATAATGTTATATTTATTAAATTTTTTTAATAGTTAATAGTCCCCGATTAACACCCGTCTAGCCGATTAATCCCTTGACCCCAGTCCACCGCCGAGCTTACGTCGAGCGTTTTCTGCAACCTTGATATATATATATATATATATATATATATATATATATATATATATATATATATATATATATATATATATATAATGAGAAGTCAAATATCATTGTATTTTTTTCTATCATTTTCCTATATACTTAAGATTATGATATTTGTCATATTTATTAAAATTAATAAATTTTTATTACACTTGTCATTATCTAAAGTTGATAGAATAATGGATATAAAGAAAAAATATGATGATATTTAATTTCTGATACATAATAATCCGAACGGAAAAATAACATAGTTATATAATAATCCGAACGGAAAAATAACATAGTGATAGTTTCGATGAAAAAATAATACAAAAATAGTTCCAATAAACAAAAAATATATATTATTAGTGTTAATAATAATAATAATGTATATTTATTTAAATTATTATGACTAAAGAAAACAAAAAAACACAAAAATGATAAAATATTAATAAGGAAAATAAATTAGAAAAATCAAAATAAATGATGTATAACTTACGTGCATATTTAAAGGGATATAAATCGAAATGTGATACGTTAGAGTAAAACTTTTACACTTCACCTTCATTTAAATAACTAGTTTATAACTCGTAAGAACCACGGTTATAAAATTAATTAAACTCTCATTTAAAAAAAATTAAAATTATTAATAAATTATTATTTATGAGGTGTTTTTTTAGTTATATAAAATTATAATCATTAATTTAAATAAATACATGAAGTTATATCACCTTATAATCTGTTTTAATTTTCTTTTATTTTTAAATCTAATGCTATTAATTTAATATAATTAGAGTGAGCAAATTTAAAATGAAGAACCAATTATTAATTTAATGTAATTAGAGTGGAAAATTTAAAATTTAAAATTTAAAATGGATTATCAATTATTAATTCAATTTAATTAGAGTGGAAATTTAAATTTTAAAATTTAAAATGGACAATTAATAGGTTGACCAGTGGCATGATATGTGATATATAATATTAACTAGTTGTGAGACCCATGTATTTCATGGGTTAAGTCAAAAAATTTGAGAACTATGAATTAATAAGAAAATAAGAAAAATAATGATGTATTACAGTGGAAATGTTTTTTTATCTTTTAAATTTAAATAAAGAAAATAAACTAATAAGCTTTAATTTTGAGAATTTTGAAATTAAAAAGTAAATTTATTAGTGAAATTAGTATCAATTTATTACTATTTTTATTGCAATTATTACATTAAAATATTATGTGAATTTAATAAAATAGAAAAACTTATAAAATAACATGTGGAAGAAAAATTAATTCAAAATAACCACAAAATGACATTTGGCAAATTGAATGATAATGTAACAAGTGGCAAAAAAAACCCTCATTTGTTAGAGAGTATGAGTAGTTCTAATAGTAAGACATTTGTCAATAGGAGAATAAACCTATTTTTTTATTAGAATAGTAAGATAAAAAAACAATAAAATTTCAGGTTAAAAAATGATTAAGAGCTCACAGTAAAAGGTCAAATACATCAATTCAACTGGTTCATTTGTGTAGATAGAAAAAAAATGGAGGTATTCTTTTTGAATCGATGGGTTTAGTATCATAAAGAATGATATTGAAGACTAAGCCATATATAAGTGTTTCTTCACAAAAATGACCAAAGTAGCATAAGCTTTTTAACAAAATAACCATATTTTTTTACACAAATGATTGCATATTTTGCAATGAGAGGAGACTGCTATGAAATCATTATTTGCTGAAAATTTTCTTTTGTATAATTTTCACACCACAAAACAAAAAAAAAAACATTAAAAGAAAACTTATGTATTTCATGAAGAACAATTTTGCAAAATATATGATTTATTTTCAGCTAAATAATGATTTAAGAGTGGTCCCATTCCCATTTTTTTCAATTGTCTAAAAAGTCAAAAAAAAATGTCATTTTTGTATACGTTTTTTCCTTAATTAAAAAATAGTTAACTCTTTTTGTTGTTGTAGATATTTGATTTATTAGCAGTAGAGACAAGAAAACAAAACGAAGAGCTAAAAAAAGTTAAGTCATTGTTACATATCCGCCTTGGGGAGGTGGAATCATTACTTGTTGAAGGAGAAGCCTTCCTGAGAAGCACGTGTAATATGATTCTGGTGAGCTATAGCCTAACAATTATTTTTTCTTTCCATTTCTTTTTGAAGATAATTTATCCATTCTAGAAAAAAAATTTGTCACAGGAGTTATGCAATTAGATAAACTTACGTTTAGATCGGGTACTGAAATCGTAATTTGACTGTGAGTGAGGAGTCTTATGCCGTTTAGAGAATGGAGAATGTAGTACAGTATGGTATTATGAATATAATAGCTTAATGACAGAGCGACATGTATAGAAATCTTAACAATTTTCTTACTACCCTTGATACGATCACATTTCAATAGTATGTCAATAATATTGATTCCTTGATTATTCACATGCATGAAAAGAGATAGACCTAGTCTCAAGCAATATAATTTCAATTGTTATTTTATTTAGAATAGATTAGCATGTTGTTTCTCCATTAGAGGCAGTAGCCGCCACCACCACCACCACCACGATGTCTTTTATTATCTCCAGTTGATGTGTCGATTAACCACACACGTGTGACATCCCCATTTTCACGGCCAGAAAAGACCGATTTGTTTATGCTTTGTTTTATAAAATCAGAGTCATCCTTTGATTAAAAGAGTTGCGGAATTTGTTCCCAAAACAAAATATGATAAGAATTTATCAAAGCATTTCTTTAAACAAATGTATTTTCATTAAATAACAAAATCTCGGGATGTCATGTTCCGATACAGACCAAAAGCATAAACAGTATAAAATAGACCTTACAACAGTTATTTATAATTACTGATCTATTATCCAAAATCTCTCGTCAAGTCCACCAACTTATACTCTTGTGCCATTACCTGTAATGCAAAGAAAACTGAGTGGGTCAGGCTTTGGAGTCTGGTGAGCATATAGGCTTTTCAACCCACAATAATATAATTATTATATTCAATCATCAAACAATCAACTCAATTACCCATCCCCATTATCTTCTTTATTTCTTAAGGTTTTACCCTAAGAAGCGACTATCCTTCCTTCATTCGTTCCTAAGGATTGACCTAAGGAATTGGTACAAAGTCCATTGATGCCCGAGGTTCCTATAACAAACACTAAATCCATAGCTGCCAAGGTTCATCTATACAGTACTAAATCCATAGCTACCAAGGTTTATCTATACAATACTAAATCCATAGCTACCAAGGTTCATCTACACTGTACTAAATCTATAGCTACCATCGTTTTATTATAAGACACTAAATCTATAGCTGCCAGGGTTTTTAGAGTACACCGGTGAACATTAAGTGCATAACACCTACAAGTTGCGAGCTTGCTAGATTTAGTGCCTTATAATAAAACGATGGTAGCTATGGATTTAGTGTCTTATAATAAAACGATGGTAGCTATGGATTTAGTACAGTGTAGATGAACCTTGGTAGCTATGGATTTAGTACTGTATAGATAAAACTTGGTAGCTATGGATTTAGTATTGTATAGATGAACCTTGGTAGCTATGGATTTAGTATTGGGTAGATGATATAGTTGGTGTGTGATGAAAGATGAGTTTGAGGATGAGACGAAAGATGATATAGATCATGAGATGAGGGTGACAGGTGAAAAATGAGTGAAACCTTTACCCAAACGATGGCCCCCATCATTCATCGTTTGGGTAAAGGTTTCACTCATTTTTCACCTGTCACCCTCATCTCATGATCTATATCAACTTTCGTCTCATCCTCAAACTTTTCATCACACACCAACTATATCATCTACCCAACATATTTGTACATATAAATTACATATATAGTCTAAATCATTTAAAAACCTGTATAAAACATCCATTCAACATCCATCTCAAGTAAACACATAAGTTATAAACACATAGCACGTATTTTATAGCAAATACTTCATATCTATGTGGTAGAAGAAAGTAACCACACACTCACTTGTTAAGAAACCGAGATATCTTCACACACCGGGCTTCTCGCGAGTAGAGTTTCTGATCGAAAACTCTTTCTCTCGGAATCTTCGGGGTTCGGGACTCGCTTCAGGTATCGGGATGACACCGGGGCTTCGGGGGTGCTTCAAAAGGCCTACATAGGGTATCGGGAGTGAGAGAGTGAAGGAATTAGCAACTATGGCCGACTGCCCTTCGATTTCTATTTATAGGGCCATTTTTCTGGATTCACGTCGTGAGTTCAGTAGTCATCAGGTGCGTCATCGCAAATTGCGTCTGTCAGGCTCCAGAAGTCATAAATATTGAGTTCACGTCGTGAACTCTAACATAGTGTCGGGGTTCGCGCCCTGAACTTCAGAAATTCATATCTTTCGCATACGAGCTCCGTTTTCGACGTTCTTTATATCCACGCGTAGGTGAGATTATGCTCTACAACTCTCGTTCAGACTTCGTCGGCTAATTTTGACTCTATTTTTAATATATTATCAATATATTATTTTTAGTAAGTCGGGACTGGAAAACTCTGTTAGAAATTCACAATTCCTTCATCTGACGTCTGTTTTCGTCTGTCTTTTTACCGTTGGACTACTATCGATGAGATCTTCGATTCTCATTTAGATCGTTTCGGCTAGAAATCACTCGATCTCATATTCAAACTTCGGGCTGCATACTGTTAAGCTGAAACTTAGAAAAATCATAACTTCCTCATACGAAGTCAGATTTGGACGTTCTTTTTATGCACGCTCTCGGTTTAACGTATTCTATAAATTTCATTTAGATTGCTAAGGCCAAATATCGCTCTAATGTAAATTCACTATTTACGTCGCATTATGTTGTGCTGGTTCTGTCACGAAACTTCGACAGGTCATAACTTCTTCGTTATAACTCGGATTTCGGCGTTCTTTATGTGTACGGAATCCTTGTAACATATGCTACAACTTAGTTAAAATTAATCCTTCTAAATAATATTCCATCAAAAAGTCATTTTTGATGTTTATCGTCTCTAAATTGACTAGTCCTAATCTACGGGCGTTACAACACGCTACATCAATAATGGTAATTTATGATTTGTACCATCATTCAACTTTATAGTACCAAATTAGTGTTCTGGTTAGCCAAACATGCTACACTAACGACATATAAAGAATGATGGACATTTTCATGGATTAGCATACAATTTCACATTATTCCTAAAGTAACTAGAGTGAGATTTTAAATAAGACTCTAGTACTTTATATCATTATACTTTTAATGAGGCTATGTCTTATCGAACCCGTTATGCTAACAACCTGATGGGTTTTATAGGTTACAAGAACTATGTGCTTGTGGAATTTCACTTAACAATTAAGGGCATATGCAACCTTAAGGACTTATATCATACACTTTGAATGCAACATAATATGAACAAAAAAACTAACATGAGCCCTAATTGAAAACCTAGTATAACCAAAAACAAAAGAATTGGGGTTACATACCTTTGATTTGTGGTAGTAAACAAATCACTTCAATCGTTCCTTTAAGGAGCTTGTAAAGCTAGCATAAAAAATATGATGCCTCTAATGGCTCACACCCAAACCCTAGAACTAGAAGACAATTGAGGAGAGAAGAGGAGAGGAAAATTTCATTCCTAAGGCTTATGGGAAGTGCATAACGAAATTAAGATCATAAGAGGGTCCTATTTATAATTTAGGTAAGCAAACAAGATTTGAATAGATTTAATCCTAATCCAAATCATTTTCTCATATGCATCCAAGGGGCTTCTAGAAACCCCAAGGAGGCTTCCAAAACCGTCCACCCATTGGATGGTTCTAGAATTGCTTCTTTTGTTCAACTATTGAACAATTACAATTCGTCCCTTGCACCTTTAATTAATTCTAAATAATCCCAAATTATATCCAGATTAATTTCGATTAATCATTAATTAATTCCAATTGATTTTTTATTAATTAATTAAGCTTATAAATTAACAAATCAATTGTTTAACTATTGATCTCATATTAATTTATTAATCACATAATAAATTAATAAATCAACTATCTATTTCCAATTTACATATTAATCATATAATATATTAACAAATCATTTCCTCATAATTTTTAATTAGATTATTAACCATATAATAATCTAATAACCAGCATCTCTCTATAAATGTCATTTTAATCAAGTTCTAGTGATGAGGGCAACCCAAAAAGGCATTTGCTTGTAATTACGAAAACATACCAATTTAGTTACTAACTTATACAACTTAATCTAACACGACCCTCCACCACACAAGAGAGAGGTGAGTGAAAAGGACACTCATTCAACAGTCATTTTATAAGTCGTTTCCTTATACCTTATTTATAGCATGATTTCGTGAATGAGAACTACTATTGATTCGACTAACTTTTCTTACACATATGGTAATTAAAAATTTTAATGGTATATATAAGGTGTATTTTAAAACTTTTTAAAATACATGGCTTAAATATTAATTATCTGAATTGAACTTTTAATTAATTAATGTTAAGCTAATTATGATTTATCTTTATCTTTTAATTAAACAATTAATTAAATCATATAGTGAATAAACAATAATTAAAATTAAAAAATTAATAAAAATAATTAAAATTTAATCCTAATCCAAACCCTTCTAATTTTCAAAAATTAGGGTTTAGGTTTATCAGGTTTTAATTATTCAAATTTTAAGGCATTTAAAATAATAATTAAAGAAACAAGATAAACCCTAATGAAACCCTAGAGCCATATTTTTGAAAATTAGAGTGAAGGCAAGGGTTTCAAGAACCCTAGCCAAAAATGAAATTTTTAGGGTTAAGGTTTATTTTCGATAAACCTTAATTTTGATCTATTCATTTTTTGTACAATCCATAGAAAACAATGGCTATGTTATAGGTTATAAATTTATGCGTGTGGCAGAAAAAAATACTCAACTCTTAAGTTCTCATGCAACCTATTTGAATTTATATTTTCTCTATTGATAACAATAAACCATGAACATCAAGAACCCTAAGTAATTTCGAAAATACAAGAAAGTTAGGGTTTACATACCTTTTGATTATTATAGCAAATAACCAAATCAAATCCTTCTTTCAAAAGCCTTGGAAGGCAAACACCATAAATCTAATGTCTTTAATGGTTTGTATCCAAACCCTAGTAACAATAAGACTTAAGGAGAGAGGAAAAGTGAGGAGAATTTTGGCTATTCTGTTGGTAGAAGGTATGGATGAAAATAAGGACTCCTAAGGGTCATATTTATAGCTGATAGAAAAACCCTAGAAACCCTAATTTGAAGTAAAATAATATTATTTCAAATATGATATTTATCCAGTTTCCTTATTATCCACATGGAGCATTCTAGAAACCCTAATGGTAAGCCAAAATTTCGGCCACCCTAGGAAGAATCTAGAATCCTTCTCTTGTTCAACTTTTGAACAATTATAGTTTAAGCCATTGCACTTTTATTAATCCAATTAATCCCAAAATTAATTCCAATTAATTTCTGATTAATTATTAATTAAACAATGCTATTTCTAATTAATATATTAATCTCATAATATATTAACAAATCATTTATTGCTATTTATTAATCATATAATAAATTAATAAATCAACTTATCTCTCCAAAAGTCATTATATACAATTACTAGTTTTGAGGGCAACCCAAAAAGGACTTTGCTTCAGTTTGCAACTTTATAGCAATTTAGTTATGATCTCAGAAACCTTAATCCAACAATATTTCCTTCACTTTTTTCCCTTCTTAGTCTCATCTCATAATCTACACATATTTCGTTCTCTTCTTTCTTTCTTTCTCATACTCTTCTTTATTCTTCTTTATATCTTTCTCCATACTCTATCTCCTTTTATCTTTCTCCGGTCTTCTCTATACTCTATGCATGCTCTTTTCTATCTCTTACTCTACTCTTGTCATATCTATAACTCTTAGCATGTTTTTTCATACTCTTCTTGCTTTATCTCATACTTCTCATCTTGATCCCTCATAGATCTATTGACATTCTCTTTCTTCTCTTGAATCCCTCATGAATTCCTTACTCGTATTACCTCATGGATTATCCCTAATTTCTTACAAAGAACTCTCTTATCTTTTTCCTCTCAAGGACCCTTTCTCTATTCTTCTCTAATCATACACTTTCTTATTCCCGCAAGAATCATATATCTACATCCCCAAAGGGATCATCATCTCTTTTCCCTGTAGAGACATAATCTCATTCCCGAAGGAATCATCCTCTTATTCTCATAGGAATCATACTCTTTGTTCACGAAGGAAGCGTCCTTTTATTCTCGTAGGAATCATATTATTTGTTCCGAAGGAACCTCTAACTCATTCACGAAGGAATCATATTCTTATTCCCGTAGGAATCATACTATTTGTTATCAAAGGAACCTCTATCTCATTCCCGAAGGAATCATCTTTCTACTCATCTCTATCTTTATTATGTAACTCATCCCATAATACTTGTCCCATGGGCATTCTATATCTTTATCTCATCAATAGATCTGCTAATAGACATCTAGTACTTAATCTTTATCTATGTCTAGTAACATATAAGTAATCTACACAATACCATTAATGTATAGACATATATACATACTCTTATGATTATACTGCATATAATCATTCTCTGTCTCTATCTACATTCTCTTAGGTATTATACAAATACCCTTCTCATCTAACCATACATACTATAGGTATATATACATGCTCTGCTACATATTTCTGACATATACTTCATACATACTCTAAATATACACACATGCTCTGATACATGTTCTTACACGTATAATCATCATTTATCTTCATTTAATCACTTGGGGACATGCACTTAGTGCCCCAAGATTCATCATACATACACCTATATGTAAATATATATAAAGATAATCTAGAGAGGGTAATATAACTCACCTTAGCTCCATTCTTCAATCGATTCATCTTGATCCATCTTCCTTGATCTTAGACATAATGAGCTTTCAATCTCTAATCCAAGCCATAAACACCATTAATCGTCACTTGATCGTCTTCCTATTTTGTAATCACCAGATCTTAGCTCCAAAGGGTTGTGGGGGTGTTTTGGCAAGAATGAATGCTCATCAACCTTTAATTTGTCTCGTAATAGCATCGCGGTGCGCGTTATTTGGTCATGGTTAGTCTCTCATGAGTCGCGATGCCTTCCCACAACAACATCCTACTTTGGCCACTGCATCGTGGCACCCATATACTAGGCTGCGGGGCAAAGTACATTGCCATCTACTTACGACGAAAATCCTCGTCATCCTTCACCGCACCATGATAACTGCTTGACAACAGTTCCTTAGCTAAATTCATTCCAGCTTTTGGACATTTTCTTTCAATCTTCTAACACATATAACTTCTTTGTTTCTAACCTGTTTTCTATGATCTTTATATTCACGCAAAGGTGGTAACATACTCTACAACTCTATAAAGTCATGTATCACTAAATTAATACATGTTTTAATCCATTAAGTCACAAACTTGGCCCAAAAGCATAAAAATACTCATTTTACCCTTTTGGCCAAAATACAACTTCTCATGCATGTTTTCTCTTGAACTTACGCATCTACTCTCATCTTAGTGACTTAAACTTATCTTGGTCATTTTCATGAAGTCAAAAATTCATATTCTCACTAAATTCTCATTAATGACCATTTTGCCATTATGGTCAATATTTGACTAAAAGTCAAATCACTCTAAATTTTGGGTTTTTACAATATATTTAATGCATATGTTTTGTAAGCATAAGTTCGACAGTTTTTGTAATAAATAACAGACTAAACAACACAAACGGTCCATTGTTTACTCAAAATTGCCACTTTCATCTAAAAATGTTTGGACTAACACTACAGGTCCAAAGTTTTCATTTTGTTGCGAGTTTGGTCAAGTTTTTTTTGAACTTTTCTATAATGACAATTTTGCCCTTACTTTTTTATTTATTATTATTTTTTATTTAAAACATTTTAGAATTTTTGTAAGTAAAATTAATACCAAAAAGAAAATACTAACCCATATCCCTACCCCATCCCTTCCATTCCTCTTTCTCCTACCACTACCAGTTATGCTATCACCACCATCATTGCCGCCAGTCACCACCACCACCATTGGTCACCAACAACTGCCACTGCCACCGTCGATCACCATCAACACCAAAATTATAATTTTTTTTTCCAAATCTGAATAACAAAACACTCATATAATTCCAGATCTACAATTTCAAATTAAAACTCAAGAACTACTACCACCATCTGATCAATTCAAACATATTTTTTCCAGATCTAAAAATTCAAACATTACATTTTCCTGATCTGTAACCTCAAAACCAAGAACAATATTTCAAACCCACAAGAAAAATCAGATTTGTAACAAAAAAATCATATGGAGTGTGGAATGTATGAGATATACACAAGTCTAACGAAACCAAGCTGCTGACGAGTTAGACCAATGTCGATGAAATTACATGGAGTAAAGGCAATCAGACCTTGACTTCGATGGTTCCCATGTACATATGTCATCTTCTTCCTCCAAGAAACCCTTGTTTCAGCGGAGCCGCAATTTTTTTTGCTACGGTGGTCGTCCGACGAGAAGAAGAGAAAGGAGGGAGACGGAGAACGGCGCCATGGTTTACTATGACAGACGGTGGCACTAGGTGGGTTTTCAGCACTAACGAAGAGGCGGTGTTTTGGCAAATAGATCCGGAGACCAACGGCGTTCATTGTTTTATCATGGGGAGGTGATGACGTTTTGACAAAGGTTTCCCACTCCTTCCCCAACTCCCTTTCTATCTTCATCTCTCTAACTTCATCTGGTCCGACTAGATCTGAAAATCGAGCTACCAAAGGTGGTAGTCAACAAACCTCTGTCAATGAGGTCGAGTTCAGTACCACCATTATTAGGATTAACAGCTCGCCATCTGAAAACTAGTAGTGTTCCAAAATTCCAAAGGTGGTGACTCTAGTGGTGGTGTCAACTCCAAAGGTGTTCTAATTTTTCCAGTGATGGTTTAGAGAGAGGGGTAGAGAAACATAGAAAAGGAGTTGGGGGATGGAGTGTAATTTGGGTAGGGTTATATTTGTTTTCTTTTTTGTTTAATTGTTAATTGGAAAAATACAAAATTAATAAAAATAAAAAGGAAAACCAAATAAAGAGGGCAAAAAGGTCATTTCACACACTTCCAATTATGAAACGGAGCAAAATCACAACAAAATGAAAACTTTGGACCTTTGGTGCTTGTCCAAACCATTTTGGACCAAAGTGGCAATTTTGAGCAAACCACAGGGACCATTTGTGCAGTTTAGTCTAAATAATAGTTAAATAGTAGTTTGACATGTATTCTCTCCCGAAAACTCTAAAATGTTATAAAAAAAGGATCTTAAAACTCAATTTCGTGTTAGCGTAACTTTAAATAAGATTTAGGAGAGAATGCCGAAATTTTGTTGGAAAAACTAGTTGGACAACGCTTCACCTAGTGGATGAATAGCGCTCGCTATATGAATGGTAACTCGCCGAGGTTGGCCAGAATATTGGCCGAAAGTGAATAGTATTTCGCCGAAAATGAATAGTGTTTCACTGAAATAATGGGCCAAGGTTCGTCGTAAAAATCGTCGGAGGTTCGGTGGTCGGAGGTGGCGGCAGACGGTGGCCTGGTGGGTTTCTTTGCTGGAAACCGAGAAAGAAAAAGAAGGGGAGAGAGAGATTTGTGAGTGAATTGGTGAGATTAGGTGTTAGGTGTTTCGACTGGAGCCACGTGTTATAGTGTCGGAATCTAATTTTTTTGCGAAAAGTTAAAGTTCTATTCAAATATTAGATTACTTTACACTCTATAATATATTAAGACATTTTTGCCACAAGAAGATTAAAGACCTATGGGGACGACAACTGAAACACGACGTAGCTAACCTAATGAATCGTTTGAAGTTTCATTTTACGATTGCGGTTCGTGTCTCATATGTTTAATGTCTATATATATTATTGTAACACTCTCATATGAGATTCGTTTTCAATGTTCTTTATGTCTGTAGTTTCATAATTAGGTGTACTCTTCGTTTAGTGTTTCATCTATACATAATAATGCTTGATATATATATATATATATATATATATATATATATATATATATATATATATATATATATATATATATATTCAGATGATATGTATCCAATCATCATATATGTATGATGACAAATGTTTGTTAATCGACGATCTATACAAATTGAAGGTTTCTATAATATTTCATATGCATTCTTGAAGTGTGTGAACTTTATTTGCACCTAAATGATTTAAAATGTTTTCATTAGCTCTATTACATCTATTTAAAACGATTGGGTTTAAAGATTAATGATCTAATTTCACAATTGTCGCATATTGCTTCCATCGCCCTTCGATAACCACCTGTCATGCCCTTTATAAAATTGAAAATCATCCAACAAGGTAGTCAAATCAGAGAATTGTCTAGACTCAAGCCCCCTTCTACGGCTGGAAGGAGTGGTGCCACTGAAACCGCACTCCTTCCCTCGCCACGTAAGCGTCACGTCACTTTTTACCACTTAAGTGTGGTTTCTTGCCACACCAAAGATGTGGTGCCACAGTTTTAGTTTTATTTTTTTTTCTTTTTTTTTTGTTTGTTTTTTTTTTGTTAACTATTTTAATTTAATAAAACTTATTTTTTAATAAAAATAACATAATTTTAAAAACATAATATTTCATTAATTAAAAATACAAATACCATAAATTACTTAATTTAATAAAAAAACCTAAAAATTTAGAAAAACAAAAAGCCAACAACTTAAAAAAAAACACACAAGAAACCATTAAAAACTTGAAGAAAAAAAAAACTAGAAATTAGCCACGATTCATTTAACGGTTTTTCACTTCCTCCTTCATCGCCAAAACCACTTCAAGCTCGGCCCCGGTCATATTCGACGTGTCCATTGCTAGTATTCGCATGTCGCTCTCCCTTTGTTTCCGAAGCTCTCTTTCAGAAGCAATTTTCAAAATCTTGTCCATTCTCTCTTTTATATCCTTCATGTCGGTTCCCATTTCTTTCAAATCATCTGAATCCGACGCTTTGCCTTTGCCTTTGCTTTTTGATTTGTCTCTTCCCAATGGTCGGGAAGGTGGTGAAACTGGAACAGGTTCATCTTCGTTCAGATCAAATTGAACACGAGCATCTGATGTAGTGTGGTCGGACTCAGATGTTCTGCTGCGTTTTGACCCACTGTCGATATGTTGGTCACATGTTTTGCTACTCAGCCATTTCCTGTTATCTTTCAAAAAATTCCAAACTTCAAGAAATTTGAAAGCCTTCAGATTTTCTTTTTGATACACTTTCAACGCTTTCTTCAAAATGACTTCATCGCTTTCTCCACTTTTCCATTAACGTTTCATGTTGTTCCACAAGTCATTAAACAACATGAATTCCTTGTTCATCTTCCCCCATTTGGAGTACACTTGATGTTTTGAACGGTATTCTCCACGGTTCATTCCTTTATGGAACCTGTGTAAAACACGAATCCAAAAGCGGTCATGCTTTTGGTCTTTTCCAACCGTCGCATCTTCTGAAATATCGATCCAAGATTGTGCCAACACTAACGCTTCCAAAGGTTCCCAAACTCGGGTTGGGACAACCGTTTCTGTAACGAATTCCAGTTCAGAATCAGAAACAACCGTTTCTGGTTGTGTTTGTGTTTGTTGAACAAACTCGGGTTGGGACAAAAAATCAAATGGATTAAAATCCGGGTCGGGTTGTGGTAGTGGTGGTGTTTGTGGATGTGGTTGCCCTGGTCGTTGTGGAAAAGAAGGAAACATACCGCCATAGTGGTAATACGGAGGTGAGAAAATCGGTTGATGAAATGAAGGTATTGGGGTGTTGGTGTTTCTGACTGATGTTTTTTCTTTGCTAGGTCTTTTGGAAGAAGACATTTTTTCAAAGAAAATTGGATGAAATGATTGTATTTATATGTGTTTAAAAGTTGTGTAAATGTAAAAGTGATAACATATCTATATATAGATGGAGTAAAAGGTTAAAAAAAAAAAAATTAAATTACACGAATATTTGAACGGTCAAAAGAAAAAGAAATAGCCAATCAGCAAACGCGGTCTTCAAAGGCCGCAGTGCGGTCTCGACCGCCCCAAACCGCACCCTGGGGGCGGTGTTCCTGTCCTACGTGGCGTAATTGCGGTTCCAAACCGCATACCACACCGAGAAACCTAAGATGTCTCTATAGTAACAATCTCTCCTCCACTAGACAATCCTTCTTCCTATCAATTATATAGAGGTTAGGATAAACCTCTTTAAGAATGTTTTATCACTGCCAACAACCTTATTAAGCTAGTAGTCAACAAGATGTGCCTTTTCAAACCTAATGTCAATTTGAGAAATAGTGGACCACATACCTTCTATGCTCTTTTTTGAAATAGCTTTCCCATCTTTTAATTTTGGAACAAGCATGACGTCGGGCAATATTGGTCCCGATTAGGTTTTTCATCGGTGGAATGGGTCACTTCCGAGGATCACATCGAGGATTAGCTGGCCGCGATCTTTTTCACCAAGTAAGTGCAAATTGCAAGTTGGATTTCACCCGTGAACTTGGCTGATGGCCTTGCCATGGTTTTCCTTTGGTCATAACAACCTTGATATAGCTGGTTGCTCGCCCACCTGCGGGGCGCCTATGGTGCATCAGTCCCACCCTTCCCATCAATTAGCTTAACATTGTGAATCGCCCGTATGGGTGAAAACTAACTATCAATGCTATTCACATACGGCACACAAATTTATTGTTGTCAAACAAAGATTATCGGCTACATGGAAATCGATTAATTGCAAAACTTAATCGGTGATGACTTCAATAAACTTGGAAATAATATAAGCCGAATGCTTTATAGAAGGTGGGTGCGGGAGATAAAAACACTGTTTTAATTTGGCTCGACGGACACATGTATAATTGACATTTGCATTTCTAGCATGTTTTGTGGTTTATTGATCAAGAAAAACGAATTGGGTATAAAGCGTCTCTTCATAAATGTATATTTGTAGGTTTTGAGTTGTCACGTTTCTTGGATTTTCTTGAGAATTTTCGGTATTTGCAGTGTTCAAGAATGTTAAAAGATAATGCAGATATGGATGTGTTATTGGTGAACAACATTCAATCATAAAAAAACAGGAAATCTTTGTACTTTGTATTATTTGCTAACTAAAATCCGTTAAGATTCTTGGATTTCGCCTCCATAAAAACCCTATCCATCATTGCATCTTTCTGTTGTGCCCCTAACACACTCACGCTTATACATTAAAAAAAATTCACACACAAACACACACAGTTAAACTAAAACATGGGTTCTTCAAGATGGTGGAGAAAAATGGCTACTGGTCTCTCTGCATTGCTACTTTGTCTTCGATTTTGCTTTGGTCGTGGAGGTAACTCCTTTTTACGTGGTGAAATACAAAATTTAAAGACTTTTAGCTCGCCCCCTTCTAAATTTTTATTTTAATAAAGGTATTATTCATAAGATCAATATATATGAAATCATACAACAACTTTGATAAATTATAATCAATTTTCTAAAATTCAATTCCACTTCTTATGTTTCTTAGCTAGCTCGGTCCCTGTATCAGTTTCACCACTTCTTATGCACCTACCGATCTTCCTCGATCGATCATATTATTTCACATATTTGGAAATGTGCATTGAATCTAGCAAAACTACTTTAAAGAAGAGTAGATGCACCTCTTTCATTCTTTTCTTTATTATCAAAGATACTTAGGAAACGTTAGTTTAAACATGAAAGAAGTGAATTTAAAGAAAAAGGTCTACAGGTTGTTTTCTAATTTCTTTTATAGAAAATAAATAAAGAGAAATATCTGTATTGAAACTATTGATGATTTACTAATGTAATTAATTATTTTCTCACATAAAGACACAGGCTTCCCTTTTATACACCAATCAACAGCAGCTCCGATGGTGTCATACTACGATTACATTATCGTTGGCGGAGGCACCGCCGGCTGCCCGTTAGCTGCTACTCTCTCTCAAACCTACTCCGTACTCGTCCTCGAACGCGGTGGCTCCCCATTCCGGAACCCCAACATCACCCACTTATCAAGATTTGGAGCAGCGCTCTCCGACCTCTCCCCCAAATCACCTTCTCAACGCTTTGTCTCAGAGGACGGCGTCATCAACGCCAGGGCCCGGGTGCTCGGCGGCGGAACATCCCTCAACGCCGGATTCTACACACGTGCCGGCTCACCATACATCGCCAAGGCCGGTTGGGATGCCAAATTGGTGAACGAGTCGTACCGATGGGTTGAAAAAGTGGTGGCGTTTCAGCCGCCGTTGAGACAGTGGCAGTCGGCGGTGAGAAATAGTTTGCTGGAGATCGGAATACGGCCTTACAATGGCTACACGCTTGACCATTTGTACGGAACAAAGGTTGGTGGCACCATTTTCGATGGATATGGGCGGCGGCATACGTCTGCTCACTTGCTTCGTTACGCGAACCCTTCAGGGATCACTGTTTTCCTCCATGCACCTGTTCAGAAAATACTATTTACAACAGAAGGTGAGCGTTTTTTTATTGTAAATCATGCCTTAAAAACAGTACATTCATGACTCTTCTCGTAATTTTATACATGCAGGAAAACCAAGGCCAACAGCAGATGGGGTGATCTTCACAGACGCAAGTGGGCTTAACCACTGGGCTTATTTGAGAAGAGGTCCTAATAGTGAAGTGATAGTTTGTTCTGGGGCACTAGGAAGCCCACAACTTCTAATGTTGAGTGGGTTGGGTCCAAAGAGACACCTTCAGGCCCATAACATATCTGTGGTATTGGATCAGCCTTTGGTGGGCCAAGGGATGTCCGATAACCCGATGAATGCGGTTTTTGTCCCCTCTCCTAGACCCGTTGAGGTGTCTCTCATTCAAGTCGTTGGTATCACTCACAATGGAAGTTATATCGAGGGTGCTAGTGGTGAAAACTTTGGTACTGATCAAACTCAAAGCACTCGAGATTTTGGGATGTTTTCTCCAAAGGTATATAATTGTAAAATATTTTATTATTATTATTTTTTTACTTAATGAGCTAAATGAGATAAGCACTTAATGTCGATAACTATAAATGTTTTTTTTACTTAATATTGACAAGATGACTTAATGTGCTAAGCAAAAAAATCGAGCATAATTTATCAAGTCACTAACTTTTTGCCCATTTTGTCTCCCCATACCACACACACTACTTTTCTCGCCTAAAAAATGATGAATATTATTAAAATTAATAATATTGAAAAAATATTTTTGTCAATTCAATCATGTTCAGAATATTTATTTAGGGGTGTTTCAGAATGCTTTTTAAAATTACTTATTCACATGTTAGCTTTTAAAAAGTAACAAGTTAAAAAAGTGTTGTGGTAAACACTAATTTTTTAGTAGAAAAAATGATTTAAAAAAAAAAAAGCTAGGAATTCTATGTTTTTCCAAAAAGTCAATAAGGAGTTTAAGAAGCAATCTCAAACACTCCCTTAGTCCAAAATATAAAAACATCGTAACCCAGTCAATTGAAATGATTTTTTTTGTATTTTCAGATTGGGCAATTCTCAACTTTGCCTCCAAAACAAAGAACACAAAAGGCATTAGATAGGGCAATACAGGCAATGAGGTTCCTCCCACGAAGTGCATTCGTGGGTGGGTTTATCTTGGAGAAGATTATGGGCCCACTCTCAAGAGGCCATCTTCAGCTTCGAACTAAAAACCCAAATGATAATCCTGCAGTCACATTCAATTACTTTAAAGATCGTGGAGACTTAGAAAGATGTGTTCAAGGGATCAAAATGATTGAGAAGGTGATTGAATCGAGATCATTTTCAAGATTTCGCTATAATTATCTCCCAATCTCAAGCCTTCTAAACATGACAGCTAATGCACCTGTTAACATGTTGCCTAAACATGCAAATGCATCGAGGTCTTTAGAACAGTTTTGTAGAGATACAGTGATGACTATATGGCATTACCATGGAGGATGTCATGTTGGGAAAGTGGTAGATCGTGATTATAAGGTTATTGGTGTTGATGCTCTTAGGGTTATCGATGGATCAACTTTTGATTATTCTCCAGGAACTAATCCTCAAGCTACAGTAATGATGCTCGGAAGATACATGGGTGTTAAAATGTTGCGCGAGAGGTATGCAAAAAATGAAACTTATTCATGATTGTGTACGTATTATTCTTTGATGGACAAACAAAAACAACATTTGTTCTTCAAACACTTGATTTCTTTGAGCAATTAGTTTAGGGTTTTGTAAATACTTACAATTATATATTATAAAATTCTTCTGTATATTAGTTTAGATACATGCATGCATGCTTATTACAAAAGTTTTTAAAGAATATGTTACCTACATATGTGTCGAATAGGATTTGGTTGAACAAGCTTTGGCGTTGATATGTCAAATATAGTTACATTTACTTTCAAAATTAAATAATCAATATATTGAAAATAATAGCTAACCATATAAGAGGTTATAATTTGTAAATATATAGTTTGCTTAAGCTGTAGGTAGTTTTTAACTTTTTTTTTTTTTTAATTTTTGTTGCTAATTTGATTATTTCATAGTTATCTTCATTTTAACCACTTTTTCCTAATACAAATTTGTTTTTTATTTAAATTTTATTTGGTGAGCTAACTGAAAAGCTAGTTTTTAGCTTATAAGCTATATTATCTAGTGAATTTGTTTATTTGTTTGGATGTGAAAAACATATATTATGAAGAGGAGATATCAAAGCATGAAATATATCACCAACCTAGATGTTTGGAATTTGAACTCCAAACTTTTGTAGTGCCAACTGAGTTAACAATAATGCTTAATGAAAAAACAAATGTTTTATCTTTAAGATTTCTAAAAATTATCTCTGGCTAAACATAATATGTTTCGGGGGTATTGAATTGAAGTGCGACTAATATCAAAGAGATATTGTAATATTTGTATATCACTTAAAAATATGGAACAAGGTAGGACATGAACTTTCTCTCAATTTCTCATAGATTGAAAATTTCATTAATGTGTTCCTCATCCTCATTATTGACAATAACCCCTTTAGGGATCAACTGATGTGCACATATTTATAGCACACTTTTAGGGATAAACGGATGTGCACTTGTTTATAGCTAGCTAGTTAAGGGGAAGCATCTTCTTCCATCACCTTTATATATCTTTTCCATCTGTCCCCACACAAAGACACATGATGGTGTAGAAGAACATTCAAGTGTTTATATCATGCTTCAAATAGAATCTAACACTTTTTCTGAAATGAAGAAGCTTTGGCTCTCTAGGAATCTATATCTCTCATGGGGATAATATCCATGGTATAAACCATAGGTGCCCATAGGCATATCCTATTTCATAATGGTTTATACGATAGAAAAAACACATATATAAGCTCTAAGTATGATCCTTAGCGCGATCATGCTCAAGCAGAAGTCTACAACATTAAGGTCAGGTTTTACGATCTAATAAGCAAACTAGTTTTAGGGTTTCTCTTCTTTTGGCAGTTGCATACTTGGTGCTTAAGAATGATCAACGATCGATCTTGAATCAGGACATTCTTTCTCTAACATACATTCTACTGCCAAAGGAGAGTTGCCCTTTGACTCTTTTGTTTACAACCATGAATGTTCATTTTGGTCAAGCTTTCAAGCATTACATCACGTGGAATCAAAGGTATTATTAATAAAGATCATTATAAAAATTTGGCATATGTACATGTCGTGCCTTCTTTTGGACATTAATTGGGTGTATTCGGGGCACATCGTATATAAGAGCACTTCCATTTACAAGCATTGTATAAGGTCAATCCGCTTCTTAGTTTGCCACATGCTATAAAAGATTGTAACCTGATTTTTGTGACATGTTACATAACCTCCTTGTATATTACATCAACGAACACAAAAAATATACTTAAGGACCACGAAAGCTAAAATATTGAATACTTACAAATAAACAGGGTTGAAGGGTGAGGGGATTTTGTATGAAATTATATATGAATCAACTTTCTGATGCAGGGCATCCAGGGAATGGCTTTCCAAACGATCAAAGGAAAAAAGACGATACAGTTTTCGCACTTTTAGCCGTAGTGACAGAAGAAATTCCCGTAATAGTCAAGGGTTCCATCGTAGGGGTCGAGTGCCCCATCATCGGGCTCAAAATGAAGATGACATAGGGCTAAACTGAAGCCATTGTACGACTACGATCAGGAATTGTAGCATTATGATTGGACGCCTAGAAACGGTCTGTTTTGATCCTCTTTTGGGCTTCATTCTTAACTGTGTTTTTGGATAATTCTTGGGGTTTTTTCATAGCTTATTTAAGTTATTTGTTTCTTTTTTATTAAAGAAATTCTATTATTATAAATAAGAGCATAGGCATTGTTTTTATTACTTATGATTTTGGTAACTAAACACTTTGAAGAGTTCCTAAATTTGTATCGGCTAATTCCGTTTTTAAAGTTCATTAAGCATTGTTGGTGCATTTTGTGGGTATGATTAGCACTCTCAGCTGTTTTAATGATAACGAATATGAAGCTCTTAAGTCTTATTTTATTGTTTTACTCAACGATTTAAAAATCAGTTTTTTAGTTGAATCGGTACGATGAATGGTTCTCGGTTCATTCAGTTTAACCTGTTCAACAGTTGCTTCAACCGGTTTCTATAATTTTCATATTTTTTTTTTCTATTTTCCTACATACACATAGACATCACAAGTTTAAGCATTAAAAATACATATAAATATAAGTTGAAGATCAATCTAAATACATTAAAAATACATTACCGTAAATTCTACATCAATCCACATATATCAAAAATAAAATAGAGTATATATAGAAACAAAGTATAGTTTAGATGAATATAAACACATTAAAAAACTTTAAAATATTAATATGTGTTTTTATTCATAGAAATATAAATAGATGTGAGAAAAAAACTAAAGTTTGTTATGAAAATGATTCATTTCTATGTGTTTTTATTTAATTTACCCGGTTCAACATGTTTAATTTAATTGGTTCAATCGTATTTTTGTAAAAACTGACAGGTTCATTTCGGTTCAGAAATAGACATAAAACTGATGCTAGTTGAACCACTCTCGTCTATGATTTCGATCCAACAAATTCAAACCGGTTTTTAAAACATTAGTTTTACTAACTGTTTGCTTGGTGTGAAGGTTTTTATTTAAACGGTAAAATGATGATGATTTTACAAATCACTACTTCCTTTCTACATTGGATGTTTTGGGTCCGTATTCAGCAAGCTTGGCAATGAAGATTAAAATTTCGATATCAACCGAAGAATTCAAGTAAAAGTAAATGTATCTTATGAAGGCGAGGTTGAATGTGACATCAATAATTTAAAGTTTACTTCCTAAAATAATTTATAGAAGCATACTAAATCCTAAGGTTGTGGGGAGTGGTCACACCCAAGCCACCGGAAAAGTACTACCAACTCAGCACCACGTCAGTCCACCACCAACTCACTAGACATTGGAAATGGTTACCACTCCACAATATTTATCTTTTATTTACATTAAATTAAATAAAAAACATAATTGATAAAAACATAATAACAATAATAATAATAATAACAATAATAATAATAATAATAATAATATAAAAGTCTAGGGTGGAATTTGTAAATTTTATAAATCAATTTTGAGAAAAAAAAAATTAGGAAAGAGGTTTGTTCTGCTTTTGATCCAAACTCAAGGGACCATAGTTGACAATTGTTGAAAAATATGTCTTTTTCCTGATTAAACGAGGTCTATTGGCTTCCTTTGTAAAGATTTTTTTTTTTTTTTTTGTATTGTATTTGCATTCATTCAGTCAAAACGGGAAGCCAACCATTGGCGAGACCCGTCTTCGTCCGTCTTCATAAAGACACCACACACAAGCCACCGGGTCAGGGACGGTGTTCACGTGTCTTCAGACCCTCCAGCTCAGCTCCATGCGTGGGTTGAGTTGCCCACTCCGGATAGGCTAATCTTAAGGCTTGTTTGGTTGGCTTTTGGCTTCTCTAAAATGTGGAAGAATTTAGTACCACTTATTTTTATTTTATTTATTAATTTATTTATTTATTTATGTTTGGTTCGACTTTTTCTAAGGAATTATAATTCTAAATGATTTTTTTTCCTATCATAAACAGGGAAATATCATTTTTCCAATAGAAGGAATGAATTGATTCCAATTAAATGAATTGATTCCAATTAAAGAGGGAAAATTAAAGATTATCAAATTACCTTTGCTATTTTTATCACAAACATTTTCATCACATCTGTCACCATCTAACACTACTTCCACCACCACAACATATCGCCGTCACCATCACCGCTACCTCCTAGCTAAATTTTTCATAGCTATACAATTTGTAGCAATGTACTAAAGAATTTGTTATAGACTAGTTTCGTCGAAAATTAACTATAGACTAATTTTTTAGTAATAGTGTTATCAAATCAATTCTGAACTTATCCTATAAAAAATCAACTATGGACTTATTCCATAAAAAAAAAATTAACTACCAAATAATTTCATAGCAAAAAATGTGACAAAATAAATTACTTAGCAAAATCATTGCAAATTAACTACTTAGCAAATTAGGTAGCAATAAAGAGTCACGAAACCTTATATATGTAAACCATTTTTCCGACTTAGATAGTTTTCGAACTATATATACATTTGTGACTATTTCATGCTTCCTACATACCATCCACAACCCATCATTATCTAAATGTTTTGGAAATTTATAACATAAAACGTACGTTAAAGTCTTTCAAGAGAATTCATATTAGGGTTTCCAGCAAAATCATTAGGTCCTCCATCATCTATCTCTTTATATCATCCATTGGTATTCCTTTCTTCCTATTTCCAATTTTTCATTCTCATTCCCATTCTTGTTACATTCAATTAAAATTCACTTTCGATGTCATCATCAACACACCGAAAATGAATGCAAAATATCCACTCAAGAACCCTTTTCACTCAAAGTTGGATTAGTGGAGATCATAAACCTAAATCCCCGCCTTTACATGTACAGCTAAAATTAAAAGTCGACAGCCACACGAGATAAAGTTATTTGTAGACAACTTTATCTTTGCTCATCCCTTTTATGTATTTTTTTAAGGTTTTTCTAATATGTGCCCTAAGGGCACATATAAAAGATAGTAATTATGGTAAAAAAAATATTGGAACTAGGATTTGTATTAATTAGCAAACTATTTCTTTTATTTTCCAAATTAATATATATATATTAGTTTTTGTTCTTTATAATATGATTAAATATCTTCACGTTTATATACGATCTTGTTAATTTTTTTTTACAGTATATCTTCTGTCATTTTCTTCAACAAACAATAGTTTAGCATTTTGCTAACATTTACAGATGGAAGAACGCATCTTTTTTGATCTTAATGAAGTTCCTGTGGAAGAAAACTCCATAAATGCACGACATGAAGAAACTGCTACTGAAGAACATAGTCAAAACAACAAGACAATTTTTGATGAACCGTTTGTTGGTCAATATTTTCTAAGTGAAGAAGAGGCTCTTATTTTTTATCAAAATTATGCGAGAAAGAAAGGGTTTTCCGTTCGAAAAGGAAGGTTCGTGAACAAGAAAACAGGAGAAAGGAAAAGACATGACTTTTTTTGTCATCATGAAGGAAAATCAAAGTTTAAAAAAGATTACACAAAAAAAAACAAGAAACCGAGGTTATACAAGATGTGAATGCAAGGCTCACATGCGTATAACATTGAGAAGAATTAACGAAATCTTCCCCGAAGAGTGGCAAGTCACTAAGTTTGTTGCGGCGCATAATCATGTTTTGTTGAATGCTCAAGAGGTTCGTTTTTTACCATCTTACCGTAATATTACATTAGAAGATGAAAAACACATACTTTTATTAAAAGAAGGGGGTTTGTCCGTTACACAAATTATGCGTGTGATTGAGCTTGAAAGGAATGTGAGACATGGAGAACTTTCTTTTCTTAAAAAGGATGTCTATAACCTTTTTACCAAAAATCATAAACTGCACTCACAAAATGATGCAAGAGAGCTTTTGGAGTACTGTGCTAAAAATGAAAAATCTTAATTTTCAATATGCATTTACACTAGATAACGAAAGTAAACTAGAACATATTTTTTGGTGTCATGCTCATTGTTTTGAATTGTATCAAAAATACGGAGATGTTGTGGTATTTGATACTACATACAAGGTGAATTCATATGACATGCCGTTTGGCATATTTGTCGGTATTGACAATCATGGAAGAACTATATTATTTGGTTGTGCACTTCTACGTAATGAGAAACTAAAAACATTTGAATGGCTCTTTAAGGTAAGTATATTTTTGTTTGATTTTTTTTAAACCTATTTGTATTATTATGTGATTAAATTTATGAAGTTTACTTTATTCTCAGAATTTTACTCTATTGATGAAAAAGTCACCAAAAACGATATTGACCGATCAAGATCCTTGGATGAAACAAGCAATTGAAACGGAGATGCCTTATACTAAACATGCATTTTGCATATGGCACATCACCACTAAGTTTAGCAGTTGGTTTACTTCGGTGCTAAGAAGTGAATATTCAAGTTGGTGCACCGAATTTCACAACTTATATAAGTTAGATTCGGTTGAAGAATTTGAGCAAAAATGGCCATTAGTAAGTGCAAAATACAATCTTGAAAAGAATAAGCATGTAACAGCGTTATACCAGATTAAAAAATTTTGGGTTCCAAGCTATCTTCGTGGCTTTTTCTTTGGTTGCATGATGACTACAGGAAGATTTATATCTTCCAGCTATCAGAGAGCATAAATTCATTTATAAAAAAAATTTATATCTTCCAATACATGTCTAATTGAGTTTATTAGACAAGTAAGTACCAATATTTAGTTTATTATATTTTTTTTTAGGTTAATCATTTTTTAATTAATCTTTTTTTTTACTTATAATTGTATAGGTTGATCTTACCATTGAAGATGTTGGGCATAGACAAATGCATGATAGTATGGTGTCAAAATGTCAAGAGTCGCATTTGAGATCATTATCACCATTAGAAAAACAAGGCTACCAAGTTTTGACTCCATACGCATTCAAGAAGTTTCAAGATCAGTTTGCTCAAGCGATTCAATATTCAGTTCGAGAAGAAAATGGTACAAGTTTTATTGTCAAACATTACAAAGCGGCTCGACAACATCAGGTGGTTTGGGATGGTAAGACGGCTAAATGCACTTGCAAAAACTTTGAATTTGTCGGGATACTTTGTCGTCACATCTTAAGTGTTCTTCTCCATAAGGGTTCCTTTGAAATTCCTTCTAATTATTGGTTATCGCGCTGGAGTCGAAAAGAGGCTTAATTTGATGAAATTTCTCAGTTACAAATAGAAGGAAATGTTGATGCTTCGTCGTCTTGTGGAAACAATAGTGATCTTGTAACTAATGCAATTGAGTTGGTTCGATGCCCAGTTATCTCACAAACAAAAGGACGCCCTAAACAAAAGAGAATGAAAAGTGGAAAGGAATTAGCAAGACAAGTAAAGCGTTGCAGACTTTGTAGATCTTCTAGTCACAACTTCACCACATGTGCAGAGCGTAAGTCTAATAATGCTTAACAAGTGACAAAAAACAAAAAAAAAAAAAAAAAAAAAAAAAAAAAAAAAAAAAACCTGATATACAGAGTGAAGATTTCAATCCAATATTTCATTTTAAATGCTAAATTGTAATATTAGTATCAACTCTACTTTTTGTTATCATACGAAAATCCTTTTGTTTTTGTTTTCAGCATTCCATATTTTAATGGCAATATTGAAATTAATATAATGTAAAATAAAGGAAACCAAAAATTATTAGTTGTTTAAGAATGACACGAAGATATAATATAAAAACAAGAATTTAAAATATATATATATATATATATATATATATATATATATATATATATATATATATATATATATATATATAAACATAGAATATATGAAGGAACTAAAATGAAAATATATATATATATATCTACGGTAAGTGGAGAAAAAAATCGAGAGATTAAAAAAATAAATTAACTAATATTTATTTTTAGAATATGAATAAAAGGAAGGTAAATATAAAAAAGAATAAAAGAGTTTGTTATTTAATACCAAATCCTAGTTTTAATAAAAAATTACCATAATTACTATTTCTTATATGTGCCTTAGGGCACATATTAGAAAAACCCTTTTTTTAATCTTCCTTAATCATTATTAATTATAAAAAAATATTTTTTTTCATATGATTTTCATTAATAAGAAAATATACACGTAAAGAAAATAACATATAAATCCGTAGGTGAACCATAATAATGTGTTTATAAGGATTTCTTAACTATAAATAATATTCTATCAAAACAAAATTGAATAATTCAAATGGTAGCTAGAGTAAATTACACTAATGGTCCTTATGGTTCGGAGTAATTTGCACTTTTGGTCCCTAATTTTTTTTTAAACTTTGAAGGTCCCTAATATTTGTTTTTGTTACACGCTTGGTCCGTACTGTTTGTTTTTGTTACATGCTTGGTCTCTGTCTTACCTAAAAAGAGTATTATTTAAATAGGGAAAAATTGTGAGATGGGTAAGGTAATGTGAGGGAGTAGGATTAGGGGTGTGTTCAATTATGCCGGAAGTTTACGTAAATTTTTGCGTTTTCACCCTTTTAGGCGGCTACCCGGTTAACTTAAATAGATGGCATGCCACATAGGTTGTGATTGGGACTTCTTCCGCTGACTAGGCACTGAGTCCTCCCTTGATTAAAAAACATTATGCACTTATACTACAAGAAAAATGGTCTTTTGTGACTATAATATTAGAGACTCATTAAGACCTGGGTACCCTGTATCCGGGACTGATGAATTAGTCTCAGATACTATCTAGGACTGATTTTAATGTGTGAATCATTAGGGATTGAACAAAATTATTTGAGACTAAAGTTCAGCCCCTAATCTGTTTGCAGCCATTTAGGTTTGGTGGGAAACACACTGGGAATTGAACTTCAATCTCGAATAGTCTAGCACCAACTTTGACTTTGGAGAGAATGTTATATGGGACTGAATTTCAGTCCCTGATAAATGAAAGACCCTCACTTTCGTATTTCTGAAAGACCCAAACTTTCATACTTGACAATATAGTTACTCCAAAACATGTTGTTTGCATATTCATAAAAACAATATTTTACATTGATAAAGAGATTACAAATGAAAGGATACAAACCGACTATTACAAAGTGTTATATATTACACAACTACCCTAGATACTATACATGTATACATACATGATCCCTAAATACAAAAGTAATAATACAACTATTCTAAACCTTCCGACAATATATGACTATACTGCTTACTTATCTCCTACAAATTTGTTAAACATTGAGAGGGTAAGCGGTGACGCTTAGTGAGTTCAATAATAGATACAATATAACTTATGTCATATATATATATATATATATATATATATATATATATATATATATATATATATATTTCAATATGGCAGAAGCAAAGAGGAACAAGGAAACAACAAAGACATATGTGAATCATGTGACAAACGTTCCATGTCAATCATTGATTTGATTCAAAGATATACAATCAATGAGACATAACAATTTTCATACTTGATATACATTAATAAAGCTTCGGCCGAAATGGCACAGAAGACATAGACTTTCTGATTAAACATTTTGATAGATTTCAGGCTTTCAGCCCTGTCTAACCTTCTGCCAATACCATAGAATAGAAACCATTCTCTTACGGAGACATGTTCTACATGGCCAAAGGCTTCATACCAGTAGGGGTGTGCACGGTGCGGTTTGGTGCGGCTTAAAGTCGAAACCGCAATCCGCACCGCATATGCGGTTTAAGTTTTTTTGAAACCGCAAAGCGCACCGCAGAAGTTCAAAACCGTGTTATGCGGTGCGGATTGTTGCGGGCGGTTTAAGTGCGGTTTAAGTGCGGTTTTGAGGTTTGATGAGTTGCTACATTTTATAACTTTTGAAAAATCTAAAAAACATTTTGATGTTTTGAGATATAAAACTAGAAACTAGAAATGTTTTGCAAAAAACTCAAAAACAAGTTATTTTATGTAATACGTTTGTTAATTAATTCCTATTGTATGACTATATTCACTAATTTTAGGCTAATATATATATATATATATATATATATATATATATATATATGCGGTGTGGTTTAAATCGCGACATTGTAATTGAAAACCACAAACCGCACCGCATAGTGCAGTTTAATGATATAACAAACCGCAAACCACACCGCAAAAGTTCTAAACCGCATTATGCGGTGCAGTGTGGTGCGGTGCGGGCGGTTTATGCGGTTTGGTGCACACTCCTACATACCAGTACCAATGTGAATCTAAGTCCTTTCACTCATCACATGGTTAAAGGTATTTCTTTGCTATTAAAAATAGCGAATAAAAATAACACGGGAAAATAACTCGGAATAATAACACTGAAAAGCACATAGTACATATAACACATAACATACAATTGTTACTATATATTAAACTCACCTTGAAATAACCGGGGGTTAAAATAGTAATTTGAGCAGCATTTCGGCTCCAAATATGACTTTATTCGTTGAAAACCGGGAGATTTATTGAAAAACCAGGCTCTGTAGAGGTAGAGCTTCAAACCGAAAAGCTAAATTTTCCGGGCTTCTCGGGAACTTTAGGAAGTGTTTCGGGTGCTAAAATTCATACCGGGGCTTCGGGGTATGTCAAAATAATAAAAATATTGAAAAAGGAGGATAAAATGGCAATTTTCCAAAATTACCCGAGAACGCTCACAAGCCTTGTATTTATAGGGCGAGGCTCGGACCGGAGAGGACAGATGGCAGCAGCAGCGAAGGGCAGGTGGCGTCCACGGAGCAAAGCAGCTGGCTTGGATGCGAGAGTCATCGCGACCCACGTCGGATGCGAGGGCTCGCCACCAAGGCACACGCGTCGGTCTTCAGACTTGCCACGATTCGGATGACTCAGCAAGATCGGACACGGGGCATGCTTCGGTTGGGCCTCCCTTCGCTCGTATCACAATCTGACACTGGGCACGCATGCGAGGAGTGGGTGACGTGGCCTATTCCGGACCATGCGAAAATTTTCGGATTTCGGGCTTTTCTCGATTTTTGAGCCAAAAACTTCTAAAATCCATAACTTTCGCAGGCTCCGTTTTTTACGTTCTTTATATGCACGCGTAGGTAAAATTATGCTCTACAACTTTCGTTTGGACTTCGTCGGCTAATTTTGACTTTATTTTTAATATTATTATTTTTAACAGACCAAGACTGGTAAATCCGTTAAAAATTCATAACTTCTTCATCCGACATCCGTTTTCGTCAGACTTTTTACCGTTGTACCACTATTGATGATATTTTCAATTCTCGTTTATCTTGTGTCGGCTAAAAATCACTCGATCTAAAATTCGAGTTTTTAGTTGTCTACTACTAAGCTGAAACTTAGAAAAATCATAACTTCCTCATACGAAGTTAGATTTTGGCATTCTTTTTATCGAAGTTCTCGGTTTAACGAATACTACGACTTTCATTTAGATCACTAAAGCTAAAAAGTAGTTTATCAAAAACTCACTTTTTACGTCATTCGGCGCTGTGCTGGATTTGTCGCGGATCTTCGATTGGTAATCACTTCTTCGTTATAACTCGGATTTCGACGAGGTTTTCGCCTACATGTTTCTAATGAGATTATCTACAACTTTCAATAATAAATTTTACTTATTTCAAATTTTATATTTTCACTAAATTTTACTATTTGGTTTTTAATTGGAATCTCATAAGACTTCCAATATTTTCTGAGTGATTCTAAACATAGTTTTACTTCATTTCTAGTAAAAAAAATCTGTTAGAACTCAACACTCAATTTCACATAATATTTCATAATATTATTCTCTTTTTTAATTTACAATACACGATTTCAAAACGTGTATGTTACAAATACCTCCTCTTTTTTAGGATTTCGTCCCTGAAATCATAACGATGAAAATAAATGAGGATATTTCACTCTTATTTCATTATTATTTTCCCTAAGTATAATTTGGGTCTCGATGGTGTTTCCACTTGAAAAGTACCAACTTCACTTCTGTATTACGTAGATTAGTCGTTCTTCCATTTACAATCTCTTCTACTTAATTTATTATCCAGTTTCACCTCAGATAATGAAATTGTTTCATCATATACGCTCAAGCATTTATGTAGATGTCTTACATGAAATATATCATGTATATCTGTCGAACCTTTAGGCAATTCCAAGTGATATGCTTGTTGACCAATTCTCTAGATAATTTTGAAAAGTCCAACAAATCTAGGATTCAATCTCCTTTTCTTCTCAAATTTCATAATACCTTTCCACGGGGATACCTTCAGTATCACCCACTTGGAATTTTATGGGTCATCTTCTCTTTTCTGCATATAACTTTTGTCGATCCTAGGCCACTTTCATTCTTTCTCATACCAATTAAATCTTATCAATGGTATATTGAATCAATCCAGGGCCTCCAAGTATTTTCTGTCCTACATCATGCCAACATAATGGTGTTCACAGTTACCCTTGACTGATCCAAAGATCACAGGAGTCTGATCTAGAATGTTGCATGTAACCTTAGACGAAATAAACTCCCTCGTCTGCTCATTCAACTGCCCGGCTCCAGAGCCCAAGCCTGATCCCTCACCACTGCTTGAAGTGCCCACTGACCTAGTGCTTAGAACCACCATACTGAAAATACATCATAACAAACATCAGTATACTCATCATATCTCGAGGGATATAACATACTACAAGTATCCTAGATTCATCTCAGCCTTCCTTGAGTCGAGCACAGATCCTCTGCTTTTAGTAGTACGGGCCCATACTACCTTCCAAATATATTTGTACTTTCCTCAAGAACTGCTTCGACTCCACCAAGTCCCTTCTACTGCTACTGTTGATCTCATACTAAAATCTTCCTAAGCTTACCCTAGGGTAACCACCAATGCACTCTCTACTATCAGCTACATAAGAAGTCCCTGCTACCTCCCCTAACTAGCTCGTGAATACTATTACATGCCACTAAGACTAGATATTCTTCAAATGATAGATCCTACCCTACTACGGTTGGACTCAAACAAGAGCTGCGTAATAGAGTTAAACCTAACCTTCTGAAATTATTTAATCCTCGCAATATGTAACGTAACATATTCACTTATTGGTTAGTAGAGATAAATAGAACTCCTAAAAGCACAAAGCAAGCAGCACTCGAGCATCGAGTAAACATAATCAAGCATATCTCTCTCAGGCTATCCCTGACTAATTTGTACTGGCATGTAGTTCATAAAGCTGAGATACATATAACAGGCGCATAAGGCATCCTTCCTAGATCCTTAGACCTAATCTAGCATGTTGTTCTCATAAAGCTGATAATCATAACATAAACATGTATGAGTAATTTGGGAGTACTTACTTGAGCTCGGCTGATTGCATGCACCACACCCTTTTCTCTTTTTTTAAAGTTCTTTTCTCTTTTCAAATTCTTTTCTCTTTGTCAAAGTTCTTTTTCTAAAAATGTTTTTCTTATAAAAATTTTCATACCAATTCCTTAGTTTGAGTTCAGACACACCCAAGAGCGTGCCTGAATTCCTCAAACCAAGGCTCTGATACCAACTTGAAACATCCCAAAAATACAGACCAAAAAATTCTTTTTAAAACCATTAGTAAAACCATAAATCATCCATCATCATAAAGAAGAAAATCAAGAATCATGTATCTCAAACATCATCTCAAAAACTGTATCAAATCAAATGAGAAATATATCAGAGTCTAAACAATCCCAGGCTGAAAATATGGTGTGTGCCATGCGATCATCCCGAGCCCTTCCCCTTGCTAGTGGAAGTACCTGAAACCAAAACTGAAAATTATAAGCACGAAGCTTAGTGAGTCTCCCCAACTACCAAATTCCATACAAATATCATGCAACTAGGAGATACGGACCCCACCCACTCTCATGGAGATTCAATCCCCAACCACACTACGCTATCTAGGAGATTCAGGCCCCACCCACACTCCACTGTCTAGGAGATTCGGGCCCCTCCCACACTCTGTTGTCTAGGAGATTTGGGCCCCACCCACACTCCACTACTAACATGCATACAGGTATCACACAGACAACAAGTATATCTACCAAACAATCACATATCTATACTCAAATAATACCATGAGAATTGAGCCCTGCCCACTCTAGGCTGCTACGAGATCCGGACCCCGCCCACACTCAGCTACTAACATATCACATATACAGGCCGACCTTGGTGTCATACACCCGTTCCTACTGAAGGAAACTCACCTCACAAGACTGACTACTAAAAACTCAAGTGAGGAATCCCTGTCTGCTACTCCGACGACACTCCAGCTATTAATTCCATAAAAACACTTAATCAAAATATGATAACCCGTCGTAGGGTAAAATGACCATTTTACCCCTGGTCAAAGTCAACGTCTTGTTCATAGTCAAAGTCAAGGTCAACTCTCATTCAACCCAACTCGTCAAGTTATCTCCCAAATTGATGAGTCCCTGCAATTCTCAAACTCGTGGTCAACTGAGTCAACTCGTCGAGTCCTATAACAGACTCGTCGAATTCTTCCTGTCGTAAAGATCGGGACAGCCCGCTTCAACTCGTTGAATCCTTCCCTGGACTCGTTGAGTTCCCCTGTCTGATTGAGCCATCCCAAAGGATTATGCTCCTACCTTTTAGATCTATGCTCCAAACTTCATCTACATGCTCGGAATACACTCTTAAGGGTAAAGTTTCCAACTTTACCTGTCCTTAGTCCTTCTTAATGGGTTTAACCCAAACCCTAACTTCTCTAAAGCATAAATCTTGGCCCACAAGCCATAACACCCTAAACCAAGGCACAATATACTAGATCTAGGCCTTTATCATCTATTGGACACATAAAGTCCCGAGCTTTCCTTCCACGCATGGTCTTTTAGGGATAAAAAGGCCATATACTTTCTTACAAGCTTTCATGGGGCTTTCATGGTCATAAAGTTTGCATCTTTATTCCATGGAACCCTTCTTAGATCCCAGATCTGAGATATAAGTCACTTAGGACGTCCAAATCCCAAGGACCAAGGTTCTTGAACCCAAACCTTCATAAAATGGAAACAAATAGATCTAAGAGAAGAATGATCAAGTTAGGGACTTGATTACTAGAAAATGTAGCAAATGGAGTGTAGTTCCTGGATCTACTTATTCCCCTTTGAGCCTTTTATCTTCTTCTTCTTCCATAAGCTTCAAAAGGCACAAAAACACTCAAAATGGCAAGAAATAGCTCAAAATCACTTAAGGTGGATTAGGGTTTCGAGATCAGGGTTTGGAAGTGATAGAGGCTGGGGTGGAGGCTAGATATGATGTTTAAATAGGGTGCAAACCCTAAAGATTAAGGTTTCCTTCTGATGGACCTACTCGTCAAGTCAAGGCTTCGACTCGTCAAGTAGACCACTTAAACCCCGCGACCAATCTAGCATCTACTCGACGAGCTAGGGCTACCAACTCGTCGAGTAGTGTGACATCCCCAAAATCTCAGCCAGAAAAGACCGATTTTCATTTATGCTTTTAAAATAATTTCAGAGTAAATCCTTTTGATTTGAAAGAGTTGCAGAATTTGTTCCCAAAAACAAAGTATGATAAGATAACATTTACCAAAGCATTTTCATCAAGAAATGTATTTTCATTATATAATCAAAACTCGGGATGTCATGTTCCGATACAGACCATAAAGCATAAACGATAACATTACAAGTCGTTCAAAAAATATATACATATATAGACTTGTAAACAAAACAACTTGATGATTCATCCATCTTATGCCCTTGCGCCACTTCTTGTAATACAAATAAAACTGAGTGGGTCAGGCAGGCTTGGGAGCCTGGTGAGCATATAGGGTTTTCAACCCACAATAAGTAATTAACTTTATTTTCATTAACCAACAATAACTCAATTACCCATTCCCGTTATTCTCACTTTATGTCCCTAAAACAACTAACACAAGGGACCTAGTCTAAGAATATTTCATCGGGGCGACAACACATGCTTCGGGGGTTCCTCAGCAATATAAGTCAAATAAGGCAACCATGAGGGGGATGGAGTACAGCGAATGAACACCCAAGTTCATTAACACCTACAGGTGGCGAGCATGCTAGCATTCCACAAGAATGTCTAGAAAAGTCCGTGGTCATCATCTAAACTCCGCTAGATGACTGAATCAGCAACAACAACGAGGTCTCTCATCTGTTTATCACACAACTATCTACCCATGTTCTACCCGACATATTAGTAGATAAAAATATATATTTTTATACATAGTTTAAAACTTGTATAGCATTCTCATTCAATACATATTTCAAACAACAAATGAGACACATACACATAACACGTATTTCATAGAGAATAAATCATATCTATGAGATAGAAGAAAGTGAATATACATTCACACATATAACAACAAAATATACACATAACACGTATTCCATATATAATACTTCATAATTATGTGTTAGAAGAAAATAACTACACACTCACTTGATCAGAAGATGATCAGACAGCACTACGGCTTGTAGAAGTGGTATTCTTCGGTAGATCTGGAAGATCTTCACAAAAACCGGACTCCTCGCGGGCAGAGCTTCGGCTCGGGAATTGCACTTCTCGGGATCTTCGGGGCCTCGGGACTTGCTTCGGGGCTCGGGAATGATACCGGGGCTTCGGGATAATTCTTGCACGAAAAACGATACAAAAACGCGAGAGAAAGGGAAGAAATGAGCAAAGAACTCGGCTGTCCTCAACATCCTTTTATAGGGGGCTGGAAACCCAAATTACGTTGGGCGTAAATCACATTACGCTGGGCATAATGGGGATAAGATCGCTGACTCCCCCCCCCCCAATGGATAATATCGGTTATTTTATATTTAAATTAAATTAAATATCGAAATATTTAATAAATTCAAAATTTCATATCTTCCTCATACAAACTATGTTTTCGACGTTCTTTATATCCATGCGTAGGTGAGACTACGCTCTACAACTTTCGTTTAGATTCCGTCGGCTAATTTTGACTTTTTTTAGTAGGCCGGGACAGGAAAACTTCGTTATAAATTCATAACTTTTTCATCCGACGTCCATTTTCGCCTATCTTTTCATCGTTTCACTACAATTAACGAGATCTTCGATTCTCGTTTAGATTGTTTCGGCTAAAAACCACTTGGTCTCAAATCGAGTATTCGGACTGCATACTGCTAAGTCGAAACTTAGAAAACTCATAACTTCCTCATATGAAGTCAGATTTGGGCGTTCTTTTTATGCACGCTCTTGGTTTAACGAACTCTACGACTTTCGTTTAGATCACTAAGGTTAAATATCACTCTAACGTAAATTTCACTTTTTACGTCATTCAACGTTGTCAGTTTTGTCGCGAAACTTCGACATGTTATAACTTCTTCGTTATAACTCGGATTTCGGCATTCTTTATATCTTCAGAATCCTTGTTTCAACCACTACATCTTTATGCAAAGATATCGGGCTTATCTCATACTTTAATTTTGACGTTTATTTTATTCTTATTCATTAAATTATAATAATTAAGAAAATAAACACATAATTCACATAATACTCAAATATTTCATTATTAATACTCCAAAAAGAGTTACAAGAGTTAACCTACACTATTACATCAATGATAATGACTAGCCTGGAAACGCGGGTGTTACAAGTAGCTCTTACAAAAATGAATGCTTTAATAGATTAAATATATATCAGGAATGGGGCATTACAAAATCTTTAGCAAAAAAAGTTATTATTTTTGTCTGGAAAAAAAATTATTAAAACTGGATGGGTTTATGAAAAAAAATCATTTTACTATGGTAATGTGCTAAACTAGTGATAAGAAGTTGTGGTGAAATATTTCTTTTAAATAAAATTGTTTTAATTAAAAGAAAACTTCATTTAAATAGAATTGCTTTTATTAAAAAAAGGATAAAATATAGTTATAGTAAAAAAAACAAAACAAAACAAAATATGATAACTTTTCTAGTTTTCTGTTGATATACTATCAACAAACCTTTGACAAAAATGTACAATTTTTATCCTAAATCTCGGTTACCCATGCCACGTTTAAGTCTCACGCTGGCAATGGTTGTGATTCACGTACATGGAATGTCATGTCAACTGTTTCTAAGACCATCCGGTATGGTGGTCACGAAGTGGGTCGTGGTCTAATTGGCCACGAACCATGACCGTGCACACCACCCCACTGGTTCATGGTGGGTCGTGGTCGTGGCCCTTCGTGCTCCGGACAATGATTTCAAATGGCCAATGAATTCATTTCTTGCCTTAAATCTCGGCCCTTCGTGCTCCGGACAACGATTTCAAATGGCCAATGAATTCATTTCTTGCCTTAAATCTCGTTTGACCTCCTTCCTAACGGCTATTTTCAATTTACTTATCTTCCTTCAATATTTACCTATAAATACTACCACTCATCTTACATTTTTGTTGTTTGATCCTTTAAAAACCACGCCTCCCAAAAATAAGAAATGGTCAGAAGAGGAAGAAGAGAAAGTAGTACAAGCATGGGTGATGGTTTCTGAAGAAGGCGATGGTCAAACTTCTGATTTTTTTTTTTTTTGAGAAATGTTGGAAGTGTTTCGCATGGGTTAATGGGTTGTGCAATTTGAAATGTTGATGAAATATGCTCGAAGTGGCGTCATATGAGGGCCAAATGTTCTTTGTTCAATGGAATTTACAACTTTGTTATAAATAACGTAGATGAAGCCGATATCGATCCGGTTAATGTGGACATGGAGCAATATGAAAACACAAATCATAAACTTTTTAGACATGTCAAAGCTTGACAAAAGTTGAAGAATTCCCCAAAATGGAATAAACTTGCTTAAAAACACAAATTAGAAGTTTGGTATTTTTAGGTTTTCAATTCTTAATGTTATTTTTATTTTATTTTTATTTTAATTAATGTAATTTTTATTTTTAACGTTATTTTCATTTTTTTATTTTAATTAATGTAGTTTTTATCTAATGTAATTTGGTATTTTAAATTAATGAAAAACTAGTATTTCGAAAAAACTATATGATTTTTATGTATTTTTTTATTTAAATTTAATTAAAAAATGAGTTGGAGTTGTGTGTTTAGTGATAGGCATCTCGTGGTTAGTGATGATGAATGTGATGATGATGTAGCACCCACCACTATAATGGTTAGTGGTGGGTATAACGGATACCTAATACACGAAAAAAAAAATCACAAGACACCAAGAAGGAAGGGGTTTGACGGGTTTTGAGCCTTTTAAGCTTTCATCCATAATGCCAACGCAAAACCACTAAACTATAGGCATTTTGTTGTACATACTTTTGAATAATATATATATATATATATATATATATATATATATATATATATATATATAGAGAGAGAGAGAGAGAGAGAGAAAGATATGTTCAAACATTCTAACTAAGTATTGTGTGGATGTAGGAATGGATGTGAGTCAATCATTCCTAAAGGGTAATTTGGTAATGTTAGCCATAATTATTTATGGTAATTGTTAAATAAATTAATAACCCCTTTAAATGGAAAATCAATTTTAATTCACACATCGTTCTTCTTTATTAACCCTAAATGTGCCGATGATTGTAGAAGATAAGTTGATGGGTCTTGCCCCTTCGCCAACCAACACCATCAGCCACCACCGAGGCACCATCGCCACCAAACACCATAAGCCACCACCGTTTATCTTCAACCGGTAAAATAGAATGTTCAGAAAGAACATACTCGTGTTTTTTCCCTTTATTTGGCAATCAATTGAAGGAGTAAGGAAAAATCCCACCTCCTTAGCGACGCCCTCTTCCACCTCTAGCACAGCCGTCTACGAGCGTCGCCCTCTTCAACATCCAAAGTCGCCATTTATGAGCACCCCTTTCGGTAAGATTCAGTTCGTATTTTTACAAACGTTTGCCTGCTGATTCAAAACGATGTTCATAATATATGTACTTTTCAGAGGTTAATCTCTTTTGCATCCTAATACAACACTAGTGTTTCTTATGTTGTTGACTTCTTTCCATGAATCTATAAATACATGTACATCAAATCATATGGGTATTTGCCAATTTTCAGAGGTGAATCGCTTTTGCATCCTCAATTTCTTATATTTTGATTAATTATGTGTTCTTTCCTAATGAAAACACTCGATCTATTTGTTAATTTGTGGGAACTGAGAACGATGAACGATCAATCTATTTTGTTACTTTGTGGTACCTTTCTTTTTCTTATGTAGGCCCCCTGAAGATTGGGGGTATTGAAACTCCGAGTCTCTTAAAATGCATGAAACTAGTGGTAATGGAAGCTTACCAATACCACATCTATCAAACTATAGAATGGGGAAAACCCTTGGTATTAGAGAATTCGGTAGAGTCAAAGTAGACCAACATATTTTAATCAGGGTCAAAGTGGCCATAAAGATCCTTGCTCGACAATTAATTAATGATTTTGCTATGGAGAAAGGTATTCCTAAGCTTTGAACTTTATACCTTACAAACCACAAAATGGAGGTGCTTAAGCTGGATCTCAAAGTCCTCTTCCAAAGAATGAGTCTTCAAGCTTCATCTTTCCCCTCAAGATGCACTAAATCCTCCACAAAAGCTTCACAGGAACTCAAAAGCACCAAACATAGGCTAAGGAATGAATTAAGATTTTCAAGGGTGAGGAGGCTAGTTAAACAAGGCAACTCAATGCTAACTTATGGCTTAAATAGGGTACAATCTTCAAAATTAGGGTTTCATGCTGAAGGGAGTACAACCCGCGTACCCCTTAGTACGCTCGATGTACTCAGAAGACTCACGACCAAATGACTCACTACGCCCAACGTACTTGGTGAGTACACCCCACATACTCGACTAAGCCCTAAAACGCATGAACTTCAATCGGCCCTAACTTCGTCGCCCTAAGTCCGTTTCCAACGAACTTTATATCCATAGAAAGGTGACGAGAAGCCCTACACTTCTATCAACTCACCCTCGCCTTAAGACTTCCCGAACAAAGACCTAAATTTCATAAACGCCCGAACTGTCAAAATTACGACTATACCCTTGGGCTTCAAAACACAATCGAACACTCAGATTACTTCATCCATAACTTGCGCATCCAAAGAGGGCCAATGCCCTCCTTCCTCCAAGGCCTTAAGCCTTATGATAATTGGGCCATGGCCCCGAATAATGAAAATATTCGAAATCGAGTGTTACATCTAGAATACCTTCTTGTTCAGCTATTGAACAATTACAACTTAGGTCCTTGCACTTTTAATTAGTCCAATTAATCCTAAATTAATTCCAATTAATTTATGATTAATTATTAATTAAATAATACAATTTCTAATTAATATATTAATCTCATAATATATTAATAAATTATTTACTGCTATTTATTAATTTTATAATAAACCAATAAATCAACCTCTCTCTCCAAAAAGTTATTATGTCGATTACTAGTTTTGAGGGAAACCCAAAAAGGACTTTGATTTTAATTCAATATATACCAATTTAGTTATTGACTTAGACAGCTAGTCCAATAGCTAGTTGTCTGTGTGACTCTTGCATGTTTTTGTATGTATACCAGGCGGGGCCTGATGTCGGGAAATGTTTTCATGAGTGTGTTGGGTGGGGCTCACCACATGTTACTAACAGATCTGTACCGGGCGAGGTTTAATGAAGGGCGGGGCCCGATAGATGTCGGGCAGGGCCCGATATGTTTATGGTGTGTGATATTTTGGGGGAAACTCATTAATATTTGTTCTTACAGTTTATGTTTATTGTAGCACCGTAAATTTTTCAAATAAAATTGTCATTTTAAAATCACATAATTCCCATAACATATTTCACAAAATCCCAAGTATTTAATCATCAAAACACAACTCCATGAATGTTTGATTAGAAATCCAGGATCCTCAAAACATAACTCTTTCTCTCGTGTGTACAATCAAGCCGACGCCTTTCCACGATCATAAAAAGTACTTGAAACACATATCACACAACACGATAAGCACGAAGCTTAGTGAGTTCCCCAAAATACCACATACAAAAATAATAAGCCTCTTATGGCTATAAGTCGGCATGGACCCTCCGGTCTCATGTGTCTCGGTGTGGACCCTCCGGTCATGTGTCTTAGTGAGGACCCTCCGGTCTCATAGCTCGGTTTGGACCCTCCAGTTCAGTATCTCAGTGAAGACCCTCCGGTCCCACAACTCGGTTTGGACCCTCCATTCCTATCTTAGTAACACAGAATACAACACACACACACACACACACACACATATATATATATATATATATATAGGTCTCATGTGTCTCGGCGTGGACCCTCCGGTCATGTGTCTTAGTGAGGACCCTCCGGTCTCATAGCTCGGTTTGGACCCTCCAGTTCAGTATCTCAGTGAAGACCCTCCGGTCCCACAACTCGGTTTGGACCCTCCAGTCCTATCTTAGTAACACATAATACAGCACACACACACACACACACACACACACACACATATATATATATATATATATATATATATATATATATCACACAAACAAAATGCATAATATCATATAACTCAAGCAAGCATATAGGACCCTACGGTCGCACAAAGATACCACTCATGGTAAGAATAGTGAGAAGACTCACCTCGAAGCAAGTAAGCAAATACACCTCGTGCACGAATCACCGATCTAGCCTCCGCCTAACACATATGATAATTATGTCTAATTAAAATCAAAACTCTAAATAAACTCATACTAGCCCCTCTCTAACTCTTGGGAAGGGTAAAAGACCATTCTACCCCTCCACGGTCTCCATTCCTCACATTTGGTCAAAACCCTAGAAGTCAATAGAAGTCAAACTTGAGTCAACAGTCCATGTTGACCCAACCCGTTGAGTGCATCAAAGCAACTCATTGAGTCCCCTCGTTTCCTCAGAAGCCTCATGAAAACCAACTCAACTCGTCGAGTTGACCCGTCAACTCGTCGAGTTACAGCATGCTTAGACTCATCGGGATAAACCCTAACCGACTCGTCGAGTCGGCTCATCGACTCGTCGAGTCACTTAAGTCAAAATTCTCATTCAGACATTTTAAGGCAGAATTGCTACTCCATACTCTGGATCTGACCTCCTAAAGCTCGAATATCATGTAAAGCTTGTAGCTTTACGTTCATGCATGGCATGTTGGCTTAATAATGCCAATACAAGCTCTTACAAGGGTTTAGTGCTCAAAAGTTTGACTCTAGCTCCACAAAGCTTAGGTCTTTGGGCTCAAAAGACCTCCTACAATCCAGATATAAGGTTTCAACCTCAAGATATGCTCAAGGGACTCAATAACACAAGGTGGATGGGAGAAAACCCTAAAAGCTCCCCCAAATCAATATCTACACAAAGAATGATCAAGTTAGCGTCTTTTACCTCCAACAGAAGCTAACCATTGAAGAATCTCTGGATCCAAACGTCCATCCCTGGTCCAAGCCAAGGTGCTCTCCAAATCTTTTTCCAAAGTTGCATAAGAACACCCAAATTAGTCTTTTTCTCTCTCACAATGGATGGAACCGATCTAGGGTTTCTCACAGGGCTCTATGGAGATAAAGGAGGAGGAAATAATGGCTTAAGGCTCTTTAAATAGGACACAAACCTGGAAAATTAGGGTTTCTCCAAATAGCTCCAACTCACCGAGTTGGTCTCTCTACTCACCGAGTTGGTCACTAAACCCACGCGGCCAAAACGACTACACTCATCAAGTTGGCTATCCAACTCGTCTAGTTGCTTTGCTAAGGAACATGAATTTCTCAAATATGATTCCTGGAAATTTTGAGATGTTACATTTTATAGTTTCGGGTACCTCAAGTTTGAAGGGGAAGGGCCCGACATGATCACACCGCATCAACCAGTAGTTTGCATTCGATGTTTTAAATTGCACTCTGATAGCTATTTTCTACATTGACACATCTTTATCGGTTTATAAAATGAATGATTGATGTGTTGTTTGATTTAAAAATAAAATTTTTTACTTAGTAGTTTGGGACATTACACCTCATCACAGTCTAACTTGTTAGACTTCTAGCTATCATCTTATTGGGTATGGAGGCTTACGACTAATTTCCCCGAGGATCCCATACATAACAGATAAATATACTAACCATCCTAAACACAGTTGTACCCTAATAGTACCCCTCCAACTGACCACAATAGACATACAATTTCATACACGATATAGTGAGTAGACTCAACTAAAACTAAAGCGCTGAGATCGCACACTCACACAAGTCCTTAAATGAATCAACTACATAAACCGCCTAAGTCAAACATATGTTAAACCTCAGTCTATAGCTCAATGGTCAACTTAGTCAAATTCAACGGCTAACGTGTCGCTACCTAGACCTAGTCCCATAGCGTCCACTAGATGACAAGATAGACGTGACCCTCAGCCAAACTCCATGCAATGACCATGCATTGGTCACATCATGTTTTTTTGGGCAAAAAAACTTAATCCTATAAATTCCTAATCTTTAAAGGCAAAGGTCAACATTCTTCAATCTGAATCTAACAAGGGTCTTTATGAATAAAGTTTTCAACTTTATCCATTTATAATTCCATAACAAACCAGAACTTAAACTCTAGTCATTAAAGAGTCTAAAATGCTACTAAAATCATGCATGGACCAAAAAGCAAGGTAACATCCACTTATTTTCACCAGCAAGGGTCCAAAAGACCATCTAATACAACCTTTTGTACTTGGAACTTCTTTAACCCCATGAAAAGTCATGAAAGGGACTAAAACATGCTTAAAAACCTAGATCTAACAATTAACAAATATACATTTTAGAACTTTAATACTTACATATAAAAGGGTGAGGTCAAGAAGGTTGTAACCTCTGGATCTAGCCTTGGGTGTACCAAAACATCCTTGTGTGTACTTTAACCTTCACCAACATTAACCAAGAACACCAAATGAGGCGAGTGAAACCAAGATTTTGAGATATGGCGTTTCCTAGGGATGAAGGTTAAAGAGAAAGACTATCCCTAGAACTTAGTGTCCTTATATATGGCTTAAGGCTTAGGATTAGGGTTTGCCTGTGATTAGGGTTTGGGCTTTATGTGGCTTTCGCATTGCGACCCATACTTAGGTGCATTCGACCCATGACATGTAATACATGCGCTACACTTATCCATTAAGTGCATCACGAACAAGAGTTTTCCTCAAAACCTTCAAACTCATTCTTTCAAGATTCCCAACTAAGCACATATGAAAACCAGGCATTACATATAATTATGTAATTTTACAAAGAAAGAGCTTTTATATACATTTAAGTTTTTTGTATGTTTAAATACGTATATAAACGTTTAAATATATTTATATGTATATACATATAAATATGTTAAGTATGTATAAATATGTTTTATACTTTTAAATACATATAAAAACGTTATATATATATATATATATATATATATATATATTAATGTATCCAGCCATATAAACTTGTTTATATACATATAAAAACATACTTATACATATTTTTACCTATTAAATACATTTTTATACCTATAAATACACATAAAAATGTATTTTTTAAATATATAAACATGTTTTCAAAAATATAATTACCTTTAAAAATGTATTTAAACCTTCAAAAATATATGTAATAATAATAATAATAATAATAATAATAATAATAATAATAATAATAACATCAACAACAATAACAATAACAATAACAATAATAATAATAATACAATTTAGAGTCTTCAACTATTATATATATATATATATATATATATATATATATATATATATATATATATATATATATATATATATATGGGATTATGACCGTATAGACAAATTTTGGGGTTGTCCAAAATTTAGACATAAAAAAACTCTTTCCACATATAGACATGCATTATGCAGAGTGTTCCACGAAATGGACTTACTCTCTGAGAAATCGATGTGGCGCAAAAAAAAAAAATTGTAGAACAATTCCACAGAGCTACCTCCGAGGAATGAACTCATTCCTCAGAGGTAGCTCTGTGGGATTGTTCTTTAATTTTTTTTTTCACATAGATTCCTCGGAGCTTATGCTCATTCCGTGGAGCAAAAGTTCACTAATCTGAGGTATCTTTGCAAAATTGTTGTTTGGATATATATATATATATATATATATATATATATATATATATATATATATATATATATATATCATACATACTTATAAAGCTATCATTTTTTCTTGAATCTCATGCATTTGAAACCCCCTTTTTTAACTTCCTCAAACCATATTAATTTGAAACCTCCCTTTTTTAACTAATGCAACTCAAAAGTTTTCTTAATTATTATTTAACACTCAAAAGTTTTATAACTTATATTATATGTAATTAGCATTTAGTAAAAAGTTTACTATAAAAAGGTCAATCTTTTGTGTCTTTTGTATTATATAAAATCTTACATGTAAGAAAGATGTCATAAGAAATGAAAAGAAAATTTTCCAATAGGCATAATTCTTATAGAACATATTTGCAGTGATGGAATCCCTAAAAGAGCTCTATAAGTCAAGGTTGTGGATGAATGTATCATTTTTTTAATCATAGTTCGATCGTGTTATATATTTTTTTTTCCAATAGTATAAATGAGAGCATTCAAAATCATATGTTTTAGAGATATTTTGTTTTCTCAAATCATACTATTCAAAATCATATGTTTAGAGATATTTTGTTTTCTCAAGCCATATTGATTTGAAACCTACATAACTTTTTATATTCCTTAGTTAATAACATTTATAATATTTACAAATTTCCAATATTTTTTTTGCATTCTCTTATTATATAAGTAGTATATTAGTACATTTTTCTTACAAAAGGTCATCATTTGGTTGAAGATATTGTTATTCAAAAGTTTTCATATAATTGAAGCATTCACGATATAAATAGACAAAATTACATAAATGGTCCTTGTGGTTGACACAGTTGACCAACTCTGGTCCTTATGAGAAATTTTGTGCATAGATGGTCCCTGTGGTTTCAAAATCTTGCAAAGACAGTTCTTTTGGCTAACGGTGTTAACTTTTTCAGTTAAGTTCCTTGTGAAATGACACATTTGCCCTTCCTGCCATATGGACCATTTATGTAATTTGCTCCGGTCATAGGGACCATTTATGTAACTGTCTATCATTTAATTTATTTATATTTCTGTGATTTATAATTTTTTTTTTGATGTTTTGTTCGAATATATTCTTAATGTTCTTATTTTTTTTTACGCTTACATTTTTTGATATTTTGTTAATATAATTTTTTCTATTTTTTTGACGTTTTGTTTGAATACATTTACTAATATTTCTTTTGATTTTTTGTTTGAATAACTTCTTCTAATTTTTTTGACGTTTTTTTCAAATATATTTTTTAATATTTTTATTAAATTTTTTATTTATATTTGTTAAAGATTTCATTTTCACTATAATCATAATTCGTAACTTAATTATTCTTTTTTTAATTCAAATATATAACAATATACATATAAGGTTGTATAATTATTATTTTTGTAAAGCTTTTTATAAACATTTAAAAGAAAATATAAAAAAGTTTATTAAATGTGTATAATTAGTATATATAGGCTAATTGGAACATATATAGACTAATCGGAATCCAAAACCGATGTCAAGTTATACATAATCGAAATTTGTATAACTTCAAAACAAAAAAAAATGTCTAAAAGATTTAAATAACTCAAAAAATACTAAAGTTAAGTTTAATATGAAATGACATGGCGCTCTCGTTAAGAATATGAGACACTATTAGGTTAACCTATGTGTACCTAATTTATATAAATCATATTCACGTTGAACAATTTTTTTATATTTTTTTTTTACAAAAAATGTTTATGAAAAGCTTTACAAAAATAATAATTATACAAACTTATATGTGTTATATAGTTAAATATGAATTATAAAATAATACTTAGAAAACCTTATCTATATTAAAAGAACAAAAAAAAGTAAAATATGATTTTAAGTGAATTAAGTTGGGAATTACGATTACAGTGACCATGAAATCTTTAACAAATATAGACAAATAAAATCTAAATTATAAAAAAACATTTAAAAATATTCGAACAAAATAAATAAATAAAAGGAAATATTCACACAAAAATTCAAAAAGAATATTAAAAAATGTGTTCAAACAATATGTCAAGAATATTAGAAAAAAATATACAAACAAAATATCAAAAAATATTAGCGAAAATATATAAAAAAAACATTAAAGAATATATTTAAAATAAAATGTCAAAAAAATCTAAATCATAGAAATATAAATAAATTAAATAAAAATAATAATAAATAATAGACGAAGTTATATAAATGGTCCCTATAGTTGAAACAAAATACATAAATGACCCCTATGAACAGAAGGGCAAATATGTCATTTTACAAGGGACTTAACTGAAAAAGTTAACACCGTTAGCCAAAAGAATTGTCTTTGCAAGATTTTGAAACCATAGGGACCATCTATGCACAAAATTTGACATAAGGACCATTGTTGGTCAATTGTGTCAACCATAGGGACCATTTATGTAATCTTGTCATATAAATATGATAATTTGAAGAAATTGGTTATGTTGCATCGATGATAACTGTAATATGATTTTTCTTTCAACCAAAACAAATGAAGTTTTTCTATTCTTTCTTTATATTCAGAATCTTGAATGTGACTCTCCAAACATCAATGTTTTGCTTGGAATTTCTTTCTGATTCTTCTTTTTCAAGAAAAATATTTTGATTGCCGGTTAGTGAAGAATTGTCATCAAGTTTCTATAGTTCAATGGTGTTAAATGAAGAAAGAAGATTCAGAAAACGGATATAGGTTTTTTTGTTTGAGCAAAGTTGACGAATGTTAGTTTTTTCTTTTGATTTAAATGTATGTTAATGTAACATCTTTATTTATATATTCAACCATTCAATACTCTTGTATATATATATATATATATATATATATATATATATATATATATATATATATATATATATATATATATATCGATTCCTCAGAGCCTTTACTCATTCCGCAGAGTTCGTGGAGCTCACCTCCGCGAAATGCATATCTATACGTGGAAATTCAATAATTTTTTGGAATTTAACCCCAAAAAATGTCTATTAGGGTCCATTTCCCTATTAGTATATACGAGCAATGTGTAGTTAAAAGACTTCTAGTTTTTTCTTTTTATTTATTTACTTATTTATTTTTTATAAAAAGGGATGACTACTCCGATCAAGAAAAAAGACAAGATTTTCCTCCCCAATACATGACTCTTTTGTTCAATCAATTAATAAACCAGGATCCTCAAAAAAAATGCTTCCTATGGTGTGTACAATCGCGCCGGTGCCGTCCCGTGATCCTGAGAAAACCTGAAACATATAACACAAAACACTGTAAGCACGAAGCTTAGTGAGTTCCCCAAAATACCACACATAACACATACTAGCCACTCAAGGCTATAACTCCGCAGGCCTTAACTCTGTGGACCCTCTGGTCCTAGCTCTGTGAACCTTCCGGTTCTAACTCTGATATACACACAACATAAATCACATAGAAATAATGCAATGCAACACATCACATAAATAGAATACAATAACTCTATCACATAACTCTAAAATACACTGTCACATAACTCTGTTACCACTCTAGGTAAAGTATAGTGAGAAGACTCACCTCAAACGAAGTCGGATGAACTCTCGTGCTCAACGTCCCGACCTGGCCTCCTCTTATTATTCAAATAACATCCCCGATCAATACTCTCTCATTGTCTCAGTTCTAAAGATTGGGTAGAAGACCATTCTACCCTTCCCTGAACTCCCTTAAGTCAGTCTTGACCAAAACCCTAAAGTCAACGAAAGTCAACGGTCAAACTTTGACCCGACTCGTCCAGTGCACATGGGCGACTCGGCGAGTCCACATGTGTCCACGAAATCCTCCTCTTAGCCTCGCTTAACACATCGAGCCAACCCCTTACTCGACGAGTTACACCTGGTAGGAATCGCGGGGCAACCCCGACTCGTCGAGTCCTCTCATGAACTCGGCGAGTTGCTCCCAAGACAACACTCATCTGACCTTCTGAGGTAAGATCTGTTCCTCTAATCCATAGATCTGACTTCCCTAGGACCAATAACCACGTAAAGGTTGAATCTTGGTACACATGCAAGGCTCTCTATGCTTATTTTGGTGAAATCCTTCATATCATGACAACCCTAGCTCATAACTCCAAGGAAAATGTAACAACGCAAATTTTCAAACAAATTTTTTCATTTTTAAAAATATATTTATTTCCATTCAAAACAAGGCATAAATAGTTTAAGTATTTTGTCAAATACAAATAATCAAAACCCCAAGATCATAAAAGCATTCTTCAGTGTGTATCGATCACGCCGGCGCCTTCCCACGGTCCTCGCTAGTACCTGAAATACATTGCACAACAACTGTAAGCATAAATGCTTAGTGAGTTCCCCAATATACAACTTACGCACATACGCCTTTCCAGGCCCTGACCTTCCGGTCCATGTGTCTCAGGGGACTTCCGTCCCTGCTGGGTAAACCTTCCGGTCCTACCCATGCCGACCTTCCGGTCCATCACACAACATATCGCCTTCCGGCCCATAACATATTGCCTTCCGGCCCATAATATAATCGCCTTCCGGCCCATGACATACATAGCACACATATAACAAATAACTTACCACATATAGCATACATATCACATATCATAACCGACCTTCCGGTCACACAGTCAAACCCTTCCGGGTACAGTATAGTGAGAAGACTCACCTCGTGAATGCTGAAAGCTAGCAAATCCTGAAATCACTCGTGCACAATCCGACGAGCTACAACCCCCCCTATAACATCACATATCCCTCATTAACACTTATATATTCTAAGTGTGACTATCCCTAAGAAGTCAAACTTAGGTCAACTCTGGTCAACGGTCAACGGTCAACTCGACCGGACTCGGCGAGTGCCATGGCGACTCGGCGAGTCTAGACGTCCTCCCCAACTTCCCCTGATGTTCCCTTTCTACTCGTCGAGTATCCCTCTTGGCTCGACGAGATCCTCGTGGAAGAATCGCGGGGCCACCCCGACTCCACTCGCCGAGTCTGAAGAACAGCTCGACGAGTTCCAGTCAATCTCCAAGCTACTCGCCGAGTCTGTTCATCGGACTCGGTGAGTCCATGCCATGCAGTCGATCAAACTGCTTCCTGAGATAAGTTTTGTCCCGAAATACACAAGCATGGGACCTTCTGGACCTCTAAAGGTCCTAATACAGGGTTATAGTCTTTTGGGTAACAATGTACTAATTCATCTAATCACCAAATGGGTTCCATAAACCCTAAATCCATGCACACATCAACAATACAGAAAGAATCCGAAATATTACCTGAATAACGCACTCTCTGTGTCCCCAAACCGCAGAACTCGAATCCCTTGTTGTTCCTTTAGCCAAAACTCTTCTCCTCCTTGCACAACAATTTCTTCAAAGCCCTAATACCCTTCAATCTTGCTCTAGATGCCCACAGCCGTTTAGGGTTCTTCTCAGTCGACTAAAAGACGAACAATGACGGCATATAATGCGTTATATACGACCCAAACCTGAACGGTTAGGGTTTTCGCTAAACAGCGTCAACTCGCCGAGTCCATATCTGGACTCGTCGAGTCCAGTCGCGATCCCGCGACCAAGTCTGCGATCCTACTCGGCGAGTCTAGGCTCCAACTCACCGAGTCCCCTCTTAAATCACCCCAAAAACATAATTTAATAATACCTGAGATTCCGGGCTGTTACAACTCTCCCCCGCTAGGATTAGACTTCGCCCTCGAAGTCTCATTCTGAAAATAGTTCCGGATGCTGCTCCCGCATCTCACGTTCCGGCTCCCAAGTCATTTCCGATCCCTTACGGTGTTGCCATTGAACCAACACCAGGGGTACCTCCTTGTTCCTCAGAACCTTGATCTTCCGATCCCTGATAGCCACTGGTCTCTCAGCATAATTCAGGCTCGCATCCACCTGAATATCCTCTAATGGAACCACCGCCGACTCATCGGCTATGCACTTCCTCAATTGCGACACATGAAAGGTGTCGTGGATCTGTCCCAACTCCGCTGGCAACTCCAACCGATAGGCTACCCGGCCTATCCTTGCAATCACACGAAATGGCCCAATATACCGGGGCCCCAACTTGCCCCTCTTCCTGAATCGAATCACTCCTTTCCAAGGAGAGACCTTCAGGAGAACGAAGTCGCCGACCTGAAATTCAAGCACGGATCGGCTCCTGTCTGCATAACTCTTCTGTCGGCTCTGGGCGGTCAATAACCTCTGTCTAACTTGCTGAATCTGCTCTGTCGTCTGAAGCACGATCTCCGTGCTGCCCATCACTCTCTGTCCCACCTCTCCCCAGCAAATGGGGGTCCGACACCTCCTACCATACAACAGCTCAAAAGGTGGCATACCAATGCTCGAATGATGGCTGTTGTTGTAGGAAAACTCTACTAAGGGTAAATATGCATCCCAGCTACCCCCGAAGTCTAACACACACGCTCGAAGCATGTCCTCCAGCGTCTGAATCGTCCGCTCGCTCTGACCGTCTGTCTGGGGATGGTATGCGGTACTAAAATGCAATTTGGTACCCAGCTCCTCATGAAATTTCTTCCAGAACCTGGAAGTGAAACGCACATCACGGTCTGAAACGATCGAGATCGGCACCCCATGCCGAGATACCACCTCTCTCACATATATCTCCGCCAACTTCTCCGCGGAAGAACTCTCACTGATGGCAAGGAAGTGTGCACTCTTCGTCAACCTATCCACAATCACCCAAATTGCATCAACTCCCCTGGCAGTCCTCGGCAATTTGGTGATGAAATCCATAGTGATTTGTTCCCACTTCCACTCGGGGATCTCCAATGGTTGTAACTTGCCATGCGGTCTCTGGTGCTCGGCCTTAACCCTACGACAGGTCAAGCACCTCTCAACGAACCATGCGACGTCCCTCTTCATACAGGGCCACCAATACTCTTTCCTCAAGTCCAAATACATCTTCGTAGCACCGGGATGGATCGAGAATTTCGATTTATGAGCCTCTTCCATCAAAGTAATACGTGTACCGCCCACGAACGGTACCCAAATCCGGCCCTGAAACGTCATAAGCCCTCGACCATCCTGAACGAACTCTGAAATTAACCCCACAACCCGCTCTTTCTTCTGCATTTCTGGTCGCACCGCTTCGGCCTGTGCCCCATGAATAGCATCCAATACAGGAGTCATCACAGTCAGTCTCAAGCATACATCTCGCAATGGAGTGCTCTCCGCCTTGCGGCTCAACGCGTCGGCTACCACATTAGCCTTACCTGGGTGGTACAGGATCTCACAATCATAATCCTTGACCACATCCAGCCACCTTCTCTGACGCATATTTAGGTTGGGCTGATCCATCAAATACTTCAAGCTCTTATGGTCCGTATAGATCGTACATCGAACCCCATACAGGTAGTGACGCCAAATCTTGAGAGCGAACACTACTGCTCCCAACTCTAAATCATGCGTGGGGTATCTCGCCTCATGAGGCTTCAGCTGCCTCGACGCATAAGCTATCACATGACCCCTCTGCATCAACACTGCACCCAGTCCCGAAATCGATGCGTCGCAATATACCACAAAATCTTCCATCCCTTCTGGGAGAGCTAATACCGGGGCTTCGCACAACCTCTGGCGAAGTGTCTCAAAGGAGGTCTGCTGCTCGGGCCCCCATGAGAATGCAACACCCTTCCGGGTCAATCTGGTGAGTGGCACTGCGATCTTGGAGAAATCCTTGATGAATCTCCGATAATACCCTGCCAACCCAAGGAAGCTCCTGATCTCAGAAGGTGACTTCGGCACCTCCCAACTCATCACCGCCTCAACCTTGGCCGGATCGACCAATATCCCTTTCTGATTGACAACATGTCCTAGAAATTGGACCTCCCGCAGCCAGAAGTCACATTTGGAGAACTTTGCATAAAGCTTCTCCGACCTCAATACCTCGAGGACCTCCCTCAAATGCTCCTCATGCTGCTCTCTAGATCTAGAATACACCAGAATGTCGTCGATAAATACAATCACTGACCGATCCAACATCGGTCTGCATACCCTATTCATGAGATCCATGAACACAGCCGGGGCATTGGTGAGCCCGAAAGGCATCACCACAAACTCATAATGCCCATATCGCGTCCTAAACGCTGTCTTCTGGACATCCCCATCCCGTACTCTCACCTGATGGTACCCTGACCTCAGATCGATCTTGGAAAACCAAGACGCTCCCTGCAACTGATCGAATAAATCATCGATCCTCGGTAACGGGTAACGGTTCTTGACCGTCAACTTGTTCAACTCCCGGTAATCAATACACATCCGGTGTGAACCATCCTTCTTCTTGACGAACAGAATAGGTGCTCCCCACGGCGAGCTGCTCGGCCGAATGAATCCCTTCCCCAGCAACTCCTGGAGCTGCGAGGACAACTCTTGCATCTCTGGAGGTGCAAGACGATAAGGCACCTTAGCAATAGGCGTGGCCCTCGGAACCAGATCGATACCAAACTCTACTTGCCTCACAGGAGGTACTCCCGGCAGCTCCTCGGGGAAAACATCTGGAAACTCGCGCACCACAGGGACCTCCTCAACTGATTTCGGTCTCTCGGAAACCTCCCGTGTATCCATCACATACGCCACAAAACCCTTACAGACCTGCTGTAGACACTGCCTCGCCCTAGCGGCCGAACAAAAAGCTGATCCCGAACGGGTACCCTCGCCGTACACCGAAAGAACTCCCCCACTATGGTCTCGTATAGTCACCAACTGACGCTCACAGTCGATGACAGCGCCGAATCGGCTCAACCAGTCCATGCCCACGATGACACAGACATCACCCATCGCAATAGGAATCAGGTCAATCGGGAATTCAACCCCGAAAATCTCTAGTACACATCCCCGAAGAACCTCCGTGGCACAAATCACTTTCTCGTCAGCTATAGAAACTCTCAAAGGTCGACCCAACGACTCACGACTAACGCTGATATGCTGACTAAAGGCTAAGGACACAAAGGACCTACTCGCACTCGAGTCAAATAACACTAAGGCAGGCACAGAGTTCACAAGGAAAGTACCTACGCATATAATAACATAAGCATAACATCTCGACATTTAAAATAAATACATGAATTACAACATACCTGCCACGACATCGGGCGCAGCGCGGACCTCCTCCGCAGTCAGCTGAAAGGCTCTTCCCCGAGCCCTCGGGGCCTCGGCCTTCACCGGTCGAGTCGCAGTAGCTCCGGCAGCAGGTGCAGATCCCTGAAGAAGCTGAGGGCACTCGACCTTCCTATGGCCTGTCTGGTTGCAATGAAAGCAAACCGTAAATCCCTTGGGACACTCCCTAGCAATGTGCCCCTCCTTGCCACACTTGTAGCAAGCACCAGATCGACACGCCCCCTCATGACCCTTGCCGCACTTTCCGCAAGTGCGGCCCTTCGAACCTCCTTTGCTCGCATCGGCGGACTTTATCCGCTTGGCTGCCGGCTGGAACTGAGCCGGTCGCCGGTTCACCCGCTGAGACTCGGCCTCCTCCCTGGCCTGGGTCTCCAACTCGATCTCGCGCTTCCTGGCATTCGCCTGAAGCTCAGCAAAAGTATGGTAAGTGGAGTTTGACACAAACTCCCGGATATCTCTCCTCAACACTCCCAAGTACCGGCTCATCCGAGCCTGATCAGTGGACACCAGCTCGGGGCAGAACATCGCCCTCTCATGAAACTTTCGCGTGATCACCGCAACAGAATCAGTACCCTGCTTGAGGGTTAAGAACTCCTGAACCAATCGTTCCCTCTCCACCGGGGGAACGTACTCATCTCTGAACATGGCAGTAAACCCCTCCCATGTTATTGCTGTAGTCTCTGCCAAAGTGAAGTTCGCCGTCACGAACTTCCACCAGTCCTTCGCTCCCAGACGGAGCTGGTTCAATGCGAACCGTACCCTCAGGTGCTCCGGGCATGAACAAGTATAGAAGCACCCCTCTATATCCGCGATCCACCTCATCGCAGCAATCGGATCCTGCGTCCCATCGAACTCTGGTGGCTTCGTGTTGCTGAACTCTCGGAACAGCAACGAGTCACCCCCCTGTGGCCTAGCAGCGGCCACAGCTGCGGTAGCTGCAGCGGTTGCAGCCTCAGTCAATGCGGCGTACCGCTTATCAAACGTCTCCATCAGGGTGGTCTTAATAGACCCAAACATCTCCGGGATCTCAGCCCGGATCGCCGCCGCTACTTCCTCGTGAATCATCTGACGAATCTCCTCGTCACTCACACCGCTCGTACTCGCTCCGTGGCGTGGTCTAACCATGATGTCTCTGAAATACAACATAAAACCATCAGAGACTCCATCGAGTATAATCGTACTCGATACGCAACCCTACTCAGTCCCCGATATCCAGGGATTCTTACTTGGGTCTCCCACTGACCCGGTGTCCTCGGTAGTACGGGCCCAATACTACCGGCCACACCGCATCAACGTTCATCCCAAGTCTTCCTCCCCAAACTCCGGATAGTGAGTACTCTACTTCTGATATGCACTATCTACCCGCATACTAGCAACGCATCTCATATAGGCAAACTTCCCTAGACTAAGGCATCACAAATCAGGCCACTCTAGTCCTATCATGAATACCTAGTCTTCTAGCATGCATAACAATTCATATCATATAATATTGTAAGGTATTTTGGGGATCTTTACCGTTCGGGCGCTGACTGATCGTACACACTGCTTCTTTCTTGCTTACCACAAAACCATTTACAAAAGTTTATGCCTTTATTTAAAAAGTTTTCCTCAAATCCTCGGTTTGAGTTCAGCTACTCCCGAAGGTGCACCCGAATCCCTCAAACCAAGGCTCTGATACCAATTGTAACAACGCAAATTTTCAAACAAATTTTTTCATTTTTAAAAATATATTTATTTTCATTCAAAACAAGGCATAAATAGTTTAAGTATTCTGTCAAATACAAATAATCAAAACCCCAAGATCATAAAAGCATTCTTCAGTGTGTATCGATCACGCCGGCGCCTTCCCACGGTCCTCGCTAGTACCTGAAATACATTGCACAACAACTGTAAGCATAAATGCTTAGTGAGTTCCCCAATATACAACTTACGCACATACGCCTTTCCAGGCCCTGACCTTCCGGTCCATGTGTCTCAGGGGACTTCCGTCCCTGCTGGGTAAACCTTCCGGTCCTACCCACGCCGACCTTCCGGTCCATCACACAACATATCGCCTTCCGGCCCATAACATATTGCCTTCCGGCCCATAATATAATCGCCTTCCGGCCCATGACATACATAGCACACATATAACAAATAACTTACCACATATAGCATACATATCACATATCATAACCGACCTTCCGGTCACACAGTCAAACCCTTCCGGGTACAGTATAGTGAGAAGACTCACCTCGTGAATGCTGAAAGCTAGCAAATCCTGAAATCACTCGTGCACAATCCGACGAGCTACAACCCCCCCTATAACATCACATATCCCTCATTAACACTTATATCTTCTAAGTGTGACTATCCCTAAGAAGTCAGACTTAGGTCAACTCTGATCAACGGTCAACGGTCAACGGTCAACTCGACCGGACTCGGCGAGTGCCATGGCGACTCGGCGAGTCTAGACGTCCTCCCCAACTTCCCCTGATGTTCCCTTTCTACTCGTCGAGTATCCCTCTTGGCTCGACGAGATCCTCGTGGAAGAATCGCGGGGCCACCCCGACTCCACTCGCCGAGTCTGAAGAACAGCTCGACGAGTTCCAGTCAATCTCCAAGCTACTCGCCGAGTCTGTTCATCGGACTCGGCGAGTCCATGCCATGCAGTCGATCAAACTGCTTCCTGAGATAAGTTTTGTCCCGAAATACACAAGCATGGGACCTTCTGGACCTCTAACGGTCCTAATACAGGGTTATAGTCTTTTGGGTAACAATGTACTAATTCATCTAATCACCAAATGGGTTCCATAAACCCTAAATCCATGCACACATCAACAATACAGAAAGAATCCGAAATATTACCTGAATAACGCACTCTCTGTGTCCCCAAACCGCAGAACTCGAATCCCTTGCTGTTCCTTTAGCCAAAACTCTTCTCCTCCTTGCACAACAATTTCTTCAAAGCCCTAATACCCTTCAATCTTGCTCTAGATGCCCACAGCCGTTTAGGGTTCTTCTCAGTCGACTAAAAGACGAACAATGACGGCATATAATGCGTTATATACGACCCAAACCTGAACGGTTAGGGTTTTCGCTAAACAGCGTCGACTCGCTGAGTCCATATCTGGACTCGTCGAGTCCAGTCGCGATCCCGCGACCAAGTCTGCGATCCTACTCGGCGAGTCTAGGCTCCAACTCGCCGAGTCCCCTCTTAAATCACCCCAAAAACATAATTTAATAATACCTGAGATTCCGGGCTGTTACAGAAAAGGCATAAAGCAGAATGGAAGGGACTCTCCGGACCTCTTAAGGTCCAGATCTAGGAGTCATATCACCATGGGACCTCTCATACTCTAGATTCAAGCTAAATAAAGCATGAAGAAACCCTAGATTCATGAAATCTACTAAACAAACGAAGATGGACATGAATCCTTACCTCTCACAGCAGCTCTGAACGAAATGATGGAAGATTTGAGTCCCACAAGACAACCCAACTCGAAATTCATCCTTCCCTTTGCTAAGACACCCCAAAGGATGATGAATTAGCCCTCCTCTTGCACTACAAGCCTCTTCTCTGCTCTCTATGGTTTCTCAGGGTGTAGTGGCCGCAAATGAAGGCCATAAGGACCTTTAAATAGGTCCCAAACCCAAGAAATTAGAGTTTCTCTGCCCAACACCTACTCGGCGAGTCCCTCCTCTGACTCGTCGAGTCCTCTCATTAAATCCGCGTGAGAAACCCGACTCGACTCGACGAGTTGGATCCTCAACTCGTCGAGTCTCCCCTTTAATCAAAAGATTAAACTACACAATAACAACCCTGAAAGTCCGGATGTTACACCCTCATAAGTAGTTTCCTACGAAGTGAGCACCAAAAATTGATTAAAAGGGATGGAAAGGAGCGAAAAGAAGAGGACCTCCTATTATAGGAATGAACAAATCCTTCTGGACATGAATACATTAGAGGATGGCTTCATGGAGAGACTTAGGAGTCTACAAAGAACATCATCAATGACATGTTTCACCTAAGTATCATACATTTTTCTCGCATTTTTTGAAAACTCGGTTGTTACTTTCTTGCCAAGTGTGTAAACAACTCCAACAAGAGCAATTCTACATATAATGGGCCAAGTGGCTCTACCTTTATAAATGGGCTTAAGGAGACTGATGGTATAAGATTAGTTACCCGTAGTGTGCGGGGCATCATACGTCGGAGGTCAAGCCAAATCTTAGAGGGGAAAGAGCAATCAATATAAAAATGAAAAAAAGGTAAATTTGTACTTTTTTACAAGTTTACGTTTTTTTTGTGAAAATATCCTTTTTTTTTGGTGTAATTTGCTATTGGTTTGTTGAAAAGACATGGCAAATTAGAAGTGGCAAATTATGTAAATTACGTGAAGAAGGAGGGTTAAATCTATAACGAGTCCATCGCTAGCCACTTCCCTCGTTATCCATCTGTTTCTAATTTGGTATATAAATACAACTCCAACATGTGAGCCTATTTATCCCTCTCTTACTTGTAGAAAGAAAGATTCTCTCTGTCAAATATAAACAAAAATCTAAATCTAAATCCAGATCGTTGTTCTCCGTTTGATCTAGTGATTATTACCCTTTTACTGTTTCGCAATAATTTTCTCGGCCAACGAAGCAAAAATGGCTCCTCAAAACGTCGGAATTCTCGCAATGGAAATCTACTTTCCTCCTACTTGTATCCAACAGGTAATTCTTCTTTGTCTTCTTCAGTAATCAATGCATTAAACTGCTTGTACGACACTTCATACTTGCTTTCTTCAATCCGATTATTATCATGAAATCGTTTTACACAACTTTATGTGACTGCTGTTATCGTACAGTTGGATTTTGCTTTCCGTAACATCGATTAGTGCAAAAGGACATGTCTTTTTTGGGTTAATATTAAATTATTGTGAAGATTGACGGGTAGTTGCACATGCAAAATGGATCTAATACGGATAATCTTACAATCTTATGGATTTTGTGGCTGTTTGCTTTTTGTTAAGTTATTCATGCCAACATGATTATGACCAGAGTCTTGATGTTGATTTATGTTTTTGAGAAAAAAAAATAAATTCTAAAGCTTTAATTCCTGTGAGCTATGGTAAATAACCTTAAACCGAATACATATTTTTTAGGGGTTTTCGACTGAGTTTTTACTCAGGGTCAGGATACTGTTAGCAATTTTGTATGCCTCGTATAAGGTCAAATATGGAGTTCTTATATATAAGCATGACTAACTTATGGAAGTTGCACATGCACACCTTTTTAAACACAAAAATATATATGCAGAATGTTCGAATTTGCACTTGATTTAATCAATTATTACAACAAAATAGGAGGAATCTTGTGGATCAAAATCAATGCCATCAACATTAGTTACCGATATTTAAAACGAGATAAACCTTTTGGTGTGAAATTTTGCTAAAAAGCTAAAAGTTGCAACTTTAGTACTTTACACATCCCATGAAGAAAGGTGCATAACTTTGGAGTTAAGACCTTCAAAGACATGGACTTTTAAGTAATTTACACACTATTTGATATTTTTTAACTTTTATCTTATAAGTTAGTGTAGACTATAGTTGATTGCTTAATTCTTCTCTATGTATGTTGTGTAAGTAAAGCAGAAGACATTGATGCATTGTATTTAACTATTTATTCAGTCTTTTTCTGACATTTACTTGCAAGCAAGATCTTAAATATAAGTTGTTTTCAACCTTAAATAAAACATTTTCTTTATTTTACAGGATACTCTAGAGGATTTTGATGGAGTCAGTAAAGGAAAATACACAATTGGACTTGGACAAGATTGCATGGCATTTTGTTCAGAAGTAGAAGATGTCATCTCCATGGGGTCAGTATAGTAATTTCAAGTTCAACATATTAGAAAGAGATGTTATTCTTTAAAACAATCAATGAAACTTATAATTCTTCATATTTTCAGATTGACAGCTGTCACTTCACTACTTGAGAAATACGAGGTTGATCCAAAGCAAATTGGTCGCTTGGAAGTAGGAAGTGAAACTGTTATAGACAAAAGCAAATCCATCAAGACTTTCCTCATGGATATCTTTGAGGTATCAAATATCAATAAATCCATCTTTTTTTTTTTTTTTAACAATTCGAAAAGTAAATGATTAATTTTTTTTTGTAGGAATGTGGAAACACGGATATTGAAGGTGTTGATTCAACAAATGCTTGTTATGGTGGAACTGCAGCATTATTAAACTGTGTGAATTGGGTTGAAAGCAACTCATGGGATGGACGCTATGGATTAGTTGTGTGTACAGACAGTGCGGTAGGTATTCTTTCACTTTTGTGAAAATTTTCTTCCACAAGGGCAATTTGGTCATTTTCTTTTACTAGGTGTATGCAGAGGGACCCGCTAGACCCACTGGAGGAGCAGCTGCCATTGCAATGCTGATAGGACCAGATGCTCCAATTGCATTTGAAAGCAAATTTAGAGCAAGTCATATGTCACATGTTTATGACTTTTACAAGCCTGACCTTGCAAGTGAATATCCGGTACATTCTCCTACAAGGGCAATTTGGTCAATTTACATAAAAAAAACAAGTTGCTAATCTTTTAGATTTTGTTAATTTTTTTTTTTTGATTTAGGTTGTTGATGGAAAGCTTTCACAAACTTGTTATCTCATGGCACTTGAGTCTTGCTACAAGGGATATTGTCAGAAGTAAGTTTCTATTATTAGTTTAATGTGAATAACAAAATATGTTAAAAAGATTATTTATTAATTTTTTTTTATTCTATAGGTATGAGAAATTGCAAGGAAAACAGTTTTCAATTGCTGATGCTGAATATTTTGTATTTCATTCTCCTTACAACAAGGTAACTGATTAACCAACAATTATTTTATTTCCATTCTTGAAACTCATTATAGAATCTACAATAATATATATTTAATATGTTTTTATAAAATTTTGCAGCTTGTACAGAAGAGTTTTGCTCGATTAGTTTTCAGTGATGTTGCTAGAAATGCCAGGTGACTATTGAAATTTTAAACTGTTTATAATGTTTTCTCAACTTTATTTACTTATTTACATTTTTACCCTTCCATTGAACTTGAAAGTATGTTGTTATTTTTTCAGCTCTGTTGATGAGTCTGCTAAAGAGAAGCTAGGACAATTCACATCTCTAAAAGGTGATGAAAGCTACCAAAATCGTGATCTTGAAAAGGTATTATTATAGTTCAATTTGGATTTTTTATATAGAAATTGGATTAGATTAGATGCAAGAAATAGCAACATACTTTCATATATTTGTTTATAATTGGTTAGTTTTTATAAAGTAGAATGTTGTAATAAGAAAAAAATGAAAGTACATTCCTATTTCTTGATTTAAAAAAAATTCATGGTTTATAAACTTGCAGGCATCTCAACAAGTGGCGAAACCGTATTATGATAAAAAAGTTAAACCTGGAACTTTGATCAACAAGCAAGTTGGGAACATGTATACTGCTTCTATATATGCAGCTTTTGCTTCTCTTATTCATGATAAGAACAGCTCTCTGGTAATTAAGCATTTGAAATAAATGTTCAATGTTTTAGAAAAGTTTAATCCAATTTTTTTTTTTTAATATTGATTCATGATTTGATTTCAGGATGGAAATCGGGTGATGATGTTCTCATATGGAAGTGGATTATCTGCCACCATGTTTTCATTGCATCTTAGTGAGGGAAAAGCACCTTTTAGTTTGTCAAACATTGCAAAGGTGATGAATGTTGATGACAAGTTGAAGAGAAGGACTGAGGTATATCATACATATATGTACTTCCTTTTTCACTTAATAAGGGTAAAATGGTCATTTAATCACATCCAGACAATTCGTTCAGTCCAAAAAAGATACAGTCTGTGCATATACAACACCTACTTTAAACAAATATATAGGAACATTTCTTTTTACTTAATACATATTGAAGGGTAAATTGGTCATTTACTCACATTCAGACAGCTCATTCGGTCCAAAAAAAAAAAACAATCTTTGCGTATACAAGACTTTCTCCGGACAAATATATATATAATATAGGGACATTTCATTTTGACTTGATACATATAGAAGGGCAAAATGGTCATTTACTCATATTTAGACAGTTGATCATTTGTTTGTTATTTGGTGTAGCTTCCACCAGCAAAATTTGTGGAACTGATGAAGGTGATGGAGCATCGATATGGAGGCAAGGATTTTGTGACTAGCAAAGATACAAGTCTTTTAGCTCCCGGGACTTACTATTTGACTGAAGTTGACTCCAAATACAGAAGATTTTATGCCAAGAAGACGACTGAGTTGTCTAATGGCCATTGAAAAGTCAAAGGGAAGAATGTAGCAAATATGGGAAATCAACTTTGGGTCTTGTTTTTAAGTGATGGATTTGGTTTGGTTTAGGGTTAGGGTTAGGGTTGATGTTGTAAGAGAAAAAAAAGAGGAACCAATATTTATTTGCTTTTGATTTAAAGTTTGTTACATAATAGCACTTGTTAATTATCTTGAAGAAATGTATTGAGATTATATTGTTTGTAAATTTATTACCCATTTACAAATTATTTGCTCAAGATAAAATTTACAAAGTAATGTAAAGATATTAGGAAATTAGATTAAGAATTCAAGATAGTGGAAATCAAACACCTAAATATATAAAGAGGTTCAGCCAAACATGTCTACATCCCATAACCCTAAATACAAACTCTTTGTGGTAGTGTTCAAATCATATTTCAAGATTCACAAAAGCAATAAAAGCTTTCAACCTAATCAAAATGGAGATGTAGATTCCAATTTCCAACTCCACTTCTTTACTATCATCAATTCATCATAATCACTACCTAACATTGCTTCAAACTTGATATCAATTAATAAACGTGAGTACAAGTTCTACCAAGTTTCCATCCTCCACCATGCACCAGGATATGTGTCATTCCAAAACAATGCATAGAATCCATCTGGTTTTATCAACCAATAACGTCTTTGAACCTCAAAAACTATTTCATTGAAACAAAAAGCATAGATATTAGTATTAAAAACACTAATAGTTCTATACTTTGATCCCCAACAAAATTCTCCTCTATATTATGTGCCAATCCCCACCCCAAACTTCCAATCAAACTCTTGATTAAAAGCAAGTGTGTGATTTCCTTGATCGCCTCCACCTTTGCCAAAGACAAGGACTGCAATGTTATCTTCAATGCCGTTGGTGATATACATTCTAAACTCGATAATAGCATCGGGTGTTGAAGCCATACAAAATGATAGCATTGTGATGATAAAAAGTGAACAAATGAATAAATTCATGTTTGGTTTGTTTGAAATATGGTTTAGGGCATTTTTACAAGTCTTGTACCCATCGATATTTATATGAAATGAAGATAGAAATGTTCATTGGTGTGATAAGATTTCATAAAAAAAAAAAAGATATTTTTTTAGTATAATTTGTTTTTTGTTTTTTTGTTTTTCTTTTTTGTCAATTTTAGTTACCATACATTTATTAATATACATATTGCAAAATATCATTTTAAACTGTATGTATAACTATTATATGTAATATTTTCGGGTTATGGATAACATTTGTTTTTTTATATATGATAAAATGCCCATAAGGGATCACTGAAATACTAGGGATTGTTTGGCTAAGCTTATAAAAAAATCATAAACACTTTTCAAATTATGACTTATAACTTATAAGATGATAAGTTAGAGGTGTCTAACTTATAAATTTTGACTTATTACCTATATGATACCGGTATAAGTTAGTTCTATCAAAACACCCATTAAAGCTTATAACACTGTGGAACCAATAATAAACTAAAAATAAGCTTAAATAATTTAGCCAAACACCCACTAATAAAACACCAAAAAATACTTCAACCTACCACTACAAGCCATATTATTTTTATATGAACTAGAGGGTGTGCCCTCGCTTTGCTAGGGGTCAGAATTTTTTTTTATTGTTTTCTTGGTTATTTTAAATTTCATAGTTCGTGTTTGTTTATGGGACAATTTTTTAGAATATACATAAGAGACGAAGTTGACAAAATATTGAAACTATGGTGGTTAGATGTTGAAAAACGAAAATTAATATTAGAAAATGAGCCAAAACCGTCAAGCTGTAGAAAATATTATGGCTTACTATAATTAATATTAGAGAATGGACCAAAAGCGTCAAGTTGTAGAAAAGAGACGAAAGTTGACAAAATATAGAAACTATGGTAGTTAGATGTTGGAAAACAAAAATTAATATTAGAGAAGAGACCAAAACTGCTAAGTTGTAGAAAATATTATGGCTTATTGTAATTAATATTAGAGTATGGACCAAAATTGCCAAGTTGTAGAAATTATTGTAGCCAAATAATATAACATTAAAGAATAGCGGACCAAAAGTATTAATATGACAAACAATTGTTACCAAAGTTTAAAGAAGAAACTTTACTTATCAAGAAAAAGAAAAAAAAAGTCCAATAGAAAATGTTTTTCTAGAGGAACAAACAATTAATCTATATATAAATGAATAATGACATTTATATGGGAGCACTTTGTTTTTTACTTTTTTTTTTTTTTTTTTTTTATTATTATTATTATTATTATTATTATTATTATTATTATTATTCCAATAGAATTTGAATTTTTAATAACAAAGTATGTTTTAATAGATTTTTTTGAATGTATGAGTTCTGAATTAAGTTTTACAAATAAATAATGTAATTTATAGTGTACATTTTAGACTTGTATTTTTATTTGAAAGCAAAACTAAAATTCATTTGACAATATTACATCATTTAGAAATTAAGGTCCCGTTTGATAGTTTTTGTCCGAAAAAAGTGTTTCTAGGAAAGTGCTGTATGAAAATGTTTTCTGATTGTGAAAGAAATCATGTTGTTTGATTGTACATCTGATTGATTGTGCTGAATGGTGAAAAACAATAATATTACCCTGCTGTTTTATACTGTGATAGATGAAGTTGTTGAATAATTATAAAAACATACAAATTGTCATACAAAATCAAACTTACACAATAATCATTAAAAAATCCAAACATAATGTTTATTAAGTTATTTTTAGTTTATTGTTTTTCAAGTTGATGTTACGTTATTATTCTTTTTAGCCATTTTTGTTTTTTTTTTATTTTTATTACGCGGCGTGTGATTCTTGATCTAGTTTATGTCTAGTGGTGGGATTGATGAAATTTTTTAAAATATATTAGGATGATGGTGTTGTTAAAAAAAATTGATCCAATAAAAATGAATTATAAAAATTAATTAAAACAAATTAATAATCCAATAAAGTAATATTTATTAATATATATATATATATATAAGTATTATATATTTATAAATAATATTTATTAATATATAATAATCCAATAAAAATGAATCAATCCATAAAAAGGAAATTAAAAAAAGAATTATTTAAAAGAAATTAATAATCGAATAAAATAATATCAATTAATACATAAATATTATGTATTAAAAATAATATTTATTAATATATAATAATCCAATAAAAAATTAATAATTCAATAAAAAAGAAATTAAACAAATTATGTAAAAGAAATTAATAATCCAAGAAAGAAAGATGCAAGGTTTGGAGCACAATTGTCTTTCTAGCTTATTCGACCAGAAAGATATGGTTTTGGAGCTTTCTGGGAAAAACATATCTTATCGAAAGACCTATTTTTTTATGTATATCAAACAGTCTTTACGATCCATTTAGCCAAAAAGATCTATTTGGACCTGAAAAGATGTCTATCAAACGGTACCTATACATAATATTTTAGTCTTTTTTAGATGGACTCAACAAATTTTTTAATTTAAAAAAACTAATATTTCTAAACTTTTCCGTTTAAACCAATTTTTTTACCAGATTTAAATCAATCGGTAACTTCTTGCTCAAATGGTCCCATTACATGTAAGGGATATATAAGTGTAAAACCTTTTAGCACAACACTTAGTAGTTTTGTTCTTGACATACATACTCATATATGAATAATTAAATAACACCAAATCATTTGTGTAAGGAGGTTTAGTGTTTTACGGAAGTAAGAATAGGTAAAGGAGATAACACCATGGTAAGAAATTGAAGAATGTAGATCTTAATTAGAAAGTGTTTTCTAATGATGAGATGCTTTTGACAAATGTCCATGGATTTTGAAACCGAAAAGGTTATACTTTTTTTCATTTTAGGCTTTCCCTCTCAATCCGAAATTGGGCGGATACACATTACTTTCAATCAATGTTTTAAAAACCGGTTTTTTAGTTGAACGGATCTGGTGAGCGATTCCCGGTTTAAATGGTTTGACCGTTGGATCAACCGGTTCGACCGTTTGTTCAACCAAAAAATTTCCTACGCCTGGTGGTGGTGTGTGTTGGACTTCGAGTTGTGTACACTCCGAAAATGTTCAATTTGCTTTGGAAATGAGTTGTTTTTTAACGGACTAAGGAAAATTCAACTATACAAGTCCAATAAACTGGTTTAAACAGTTTTTTACCAGTTTTATCACATCGGTTCAACTGGTTTTTTGAAGTAACTGTCCATTTCGATCTTGTTTAGAAAATGACATAAAACCGGTTGTTATTGAACCACTCGCGTCCCCGGTTTTTGGTCTAATGGTTCGACCGACTGGTTTAAACCGACTTTTAAAACATTGCTTTTAATCAATGTTTTAAAAACCAGTTTTCTAATTGGACCGGTCTGGTGACCGATTCCTGGTTCAACTGGTTTGATTGTTGGTTCAACCAGTTCGACCATCTGTTCAACCAAGAATTTTCCTACGTCTGGTGATGGTGTGTGATGAACTTCGAGTTATGTACACTCCAAAAATGTTCACTTTGCTTTGGAAATGAGTTATTTTTTAACGGGCTAAGGGAAATTTAACTATACACATCCAATAAACTAGTGTAAATGGTTTATTAACGGTTCTATCGACCAATTCAACCAGATTTTTTTGAAGAAACTATTCAGTTCGATCCAGTTTGGAAATTGACAGAAAACTGGTCGTTGTTGAACGGATCCCATCCTTAGTTTTCGGTCCAACCGGTTAGACCGGCCGGTTCAACCCAATTTTTAAAGCATTGCTTTTAATTCTTCATTTTCTTTCCCTCTTGATCTCTCATTTTATTTTCCCTCTCCTTAAAAAAATAATAATAATAATAATAAACTTAAGAGCAAGTCTTCCCCTCTTAATTCCCTCCTTTCCCTCTTAAAAAAACTAGAGAACATGGTAAAAGAGATTAAGCCAAAGACGAATCATTAGAAATTAAGCCAACCCAGGTGGTGATGCAAACATAGTCGTCACTTTGAAGACACAGGTCTCTTATTAATTGAGGAAGACTAAGAGGGACCAAACTCGACAAATTATAAAACTATGGTGGTGAAAGCATGAACCAAGGACAAATTATAAAACTAGGTGTGAAATCCGTGTATTACACGAGTTTATTAAAATAAAGTTTTGATAACCACAAAGATTATGTTCATAAAAAAAAAGTAATGATTGAGTTTGTGACCTTTTGGTAAACCGCATGGACTATTTATGTAATTTGATCCTAATTAATCTATATTAATAAAGTTAATTAATATGAATTCACATTGTACTATCTACATTACAATACATATACATTAATTAATATATTAATAGAAAGATGAATTCAAAAATAGAAAGTTATTATGTATATTAATTAATATACTAATAAAATTAATTAATATGAGATGACATTTAATAGGTGAGATTTGAATAAAAAACTATAAAAATGACAAGTGGATATTAAATAATTTTAAAAAAATCTAAAAAATAACAAGTGTCAAAATGAAGGAGAAGATGACATGTAGCAAAATCATTCTTATTTATTAGGATAGATTTATATAATGACTTTATATTTCCCAAAACAAAACAACAACATTTATTAAATCTTATTCTTTAAAATAATATATATTTTGGTATAAAAAATAAGTTTTGAATATCCATTAATAATAATCATAAATGATATTGACCTTTTAATTTTTTCCAAAAAAAAGGTTCATATATATATATATATATATATATATATATATATATATATATATATATATATATATATATATATATATATATATATAATGTAGGAACTCAAAAATTGGTGGGAACAAATCTTGACCCTAAGATTGAAAAAATAAAAGGTAAAGATTTAATTTTATTTATCATCGAAATCTTGCAAGATAATATGATGATTTGGTAATTATTTTTGGTCAAGGTTAAATGTTTTGAAGGTTAAAAAGTAAAAACAAAAAGAAAATAAAATATGATTTTTGGAACACACACGCGCCTACACACATCCAAACTTTTATGATAAAAAAATAATATGATTAAAAAAAAAGAATGGAAAATATTATGATCCTAAATATTATTTTTATTTAAAAATTTATAATTGTTAAACATAAAAAACTCAAACCGATATTTAGTTTAAAAAATAAAAAAAAATAAAAAAGAAATAAATAAAATAAAAAAGAAACAAAAAGAAAAAAGAAAAAACCCTACTATCTTCAAGTATGTAGTAAAGATATTAAAAAAACAAAAAAATAAATAAAAACAAAAATAAATAAACAAAAAAAAATATAAAAACATTAAAACTGAGCATATATCTATTTAAGAAAAAAATTGAATTTTTTTTTAACAAAAAAAAATATTAAAAAAACTAAAATAAATGAAAAACAAAAGAAAAACCCATTTAAATTACATTCCATGAACGTTCATCGCGCATGATTATTCCTCAACTTCGTATTACATTCCATACACATGCCCCGCCTACGAACGCGTCACGACCAAGTAATGGTTTTGACGTTTGTGCACTTGACGAAATGATTTGTGAAGAATAGTCCTCGTGGTTCATACCAATTTTTGGGTTCCTATCGGATCCAGACCCTATATATATATATATATATATATATATATATATATATATATATATATATATATATATATATATATATATATATAGAGTTAGGTTAAGATGTTTTCACTATCTATTGTGTGCATGTATGATTGATTCTGGACCAATCATTTTAGTTGTCTTTATCAACCAATCAAATCATATTCTTTCTTTTTCTCTCTACCTCTTAACATGTTATAACATGGGGAACATCATTTCCCCCCTTAATGTTATGGTGGTGTTATGGTTGAGGTGACATATGAATTTGGTGTTATAACGTGACTCATACCTAATGCTCTAAGGGAAAAAAGTTTTCCACTACATTTGATGTTATATATATATATATATATATATATATATATATATATATATATATATATATATATATATATATATATATATATATGAATGATTGGTTAATGGTTAGAAGTTAGTATCACCACGTTAGTATAAATCGTCGACATCTGAATTAAAACCTTAGACCTTCAATCTAAGAGACAAAGCCTCCACAAAATGGGTTATTCTCATGTTGGCATTTTTATATATGCATTTCATGTGACATCAAAATATTTTGAGCTATGTTTCGGTTAAAAAATAAGATAAATGGTACTTAATAGCTTGAAATTTACTTTTATAGGTGAAAAGAATTTGTTGTAACAGAAGAAGCATCAAGCAATGTTGAGTCCAAGAAGGAAAACACGATGTTTTGAGGAATTAGAGTTCACTGCGGAGTGTTGAAGATATGCAACACATTTTAGGTTGATTATGAAAAGTATAAATAGATCCTTATCTTTGACCCAAAGAGGTGTGTAACTTCTATGCTCTTTTAAGCAACCTGAAGCAGTCGATAGGTGATTTGAAGGTTGGTGAACAGATTTGGAACAAGGATTTGAAGAATTAACAGTAATATAATTCGGGTTGTTTTATCAATCATGATTAACAAATTATCTGTGACTTATCTGTGTTCCTTATCCTTGATCATGGGCTAAAAACTTTTGTTTTCACTCGGAGTATATGAACCCTAATGATATAGTTTGATTTCTATGATTTGGATATTTTGTAGTTATTTATCTTATCATGTTTGTTTAATCAAGGATTCATATGTGTTAAAGTTTCTATCTTTATAATCTATTATTGAGTTAACATAGTTTTGAAGTTTTTTAACTGAACTATATCCATTTCCCAAGAGTTCGACGTCCAGTCTTACCAAAGCTATATTATATCGATTATGTACACTTGCCTAGACGTGTAATAATCTCTAACATTGGTAAAACCCTATTAAAAAAAATATAAGACTTTGATTTTACACATCAACATTCTAACTTGGAAACGTTATAAGGTTTTGGGGGTGTTGCACCAAACCCCGAAAGGACGTTGCCCCTCGTGACCCTCCATTTTATCGTGTCTGAGAACAAACTCGTCTTATATACAAGTGTGCTCTCCACACATTTTAATTTGATATTGGATCGTAGTTTTAATCCCTATTGTATTTATTCCACCAATGGACGGTGATATTAAAATCATGAACATGAACTAAGCCACATTTAAAAAAAAAAATTAAGTATTTAGTAGTTTGGCCCATGTGTACATCCCTATGGAGAAGAGAAAAAATTGGATGATGGAAATGGGGCTTGTTTTATGTTTGGGTAAGTGAGGAGTTTGAACCTTATAATCTTTTTAATCCTATTTCCCTATGGAGAAGAGAAAGTAATTAGGATATGCTTGCCTTCTAAGTGATGTAGTGATTACCTGGAGCTCGAATAGTACCACAATTTATTCTTAATCGAATCAATCCAAATAATACAACACAACCAAGTACAGAAAATATCACCATATTGTGTCATATAGGACATCAAAGAAACTAAACTCATCATAAAACAATAATTATGAATGAAAGGCAAAGCAAAAAGTCATCAAACCTCAAGCAACTATCAAGCTTTCACAGGGGTCTTACGATTTGGCTCAAACACATACTTTATAAGTGAATCTTTAATTGACAAAAGCTCAGGAAACTCGGTCTTCAACTTGGTGGCATCAAGCTCATTGTTGCTTCTTGGAGCAATGATCACTTTAGCTTGTTCCTCAAGATTGAAATTCTTCCATGTAAACTTTGGATCAATGTAATCACGATACATCTCCAAGATCTGGTTATGGCTAATGCAACCAGGGTTTGTGAAGTTGTAGATCCCAGTGAGGTTCCTCTTTGCCATTTCTATGGAGATTGGAAGAAGCTCATCAAGAACAGTCATGGAGTTTGGAATATCTACCACTTTTTCATAACGAGTGATTTTTGTGATGAAGTTTCGTGGATTGGTTAAATCGGAAGTAATCGGCATTCTAACACGCAATGTGCATACATTTTCGTAGTTCTTGAGCAATTCCTCCACCTGCAGGAAACATTTTAATCATATACATTGGATCAAAAATATATCTCAGATCCAGCACATTTGATGAACAGATTCACACATAAAGATCATAATAAGAACAAATCATCACACGGGTCAATGCAGAAATCACCGAAAGTTAATAAAAATGAAATCTTTCAATGAAATTTGATTAGAATTTATTGACATTACCATAGCTTTGGTCTTGGAGTAAAAGGATCCAACGAAATTCGCACTATCCTCTTCCTTAAACCCGATACCAGACCCCAGAGGATGCTTTGAATCATACTCAAATATACAACCAGTCGCATAGTTGATCAAAATCAACCCTTTTTCACGGCATACGTCAGCAAGTGTTAGGGTTCCGACGACATTAGCACGGATAGTCTCCACCTTGTGCGATTCGCACCAGTCAACATTGGGTCTTCCGGTGACGCCGGCAGCGTTGAAGACATGTGTCGGATTGACGGTGTTGACATCGGCGATCAGGGTGTCCCGCGACTCGAGACGGCCGGAACCATAGGAATAATCGATACCTTGAGACTGACAGAGCTTACCCAAGAGACCTCCGATCCAACCGGTTTTGCCATAGATCAAGAACTTTAATGGCTTCGCCGACGACCCATTGGATTGGGAACCCATGATAGATTTAGAGAGATAAACGGGGGATCGTGGTGGTTAAAGAATTGATAGAACGAATTTGGGAGTGTTTTTTATAAAGATTTGGAAGATGCGATTATGCGAAGTAGGTGGGAGAGATATCCGCCAGTAAAAAATATAGGAGAGCGATGTCTGATGCGTGGGATGTAATGGAGTCTTTGGGGTTTGGAGATTCTAAAGAATTGAGGCTGAAACATCAAGGAGGATCCCGACCACTCGCTAGCTTATAGGGTTGACTTAATTTTACCACATATCTGACCTTTTACCTCCTTAAACCGGAGTGGCCTCCGCAATAGCCTCGGCCACCCGGCGAGCACATTTGGCTGCTGACACCTCAGCATGTCAAGCTTATTCGGCAATTCGGTGGAATATTAAGTAGAAGGAAGTGATATCAAGCTTCTTATGGTTTATCCTAGACGCCATCTAGGATTTCTCGCACAGCTTCAAATTTTTATCATATATATGAGACGTATAATTTTTTTAAAAAAAATTAATTAATTTAAGGGAAATCTCTAGCAAAGTGTTAATATTTTGAGAAAACTTTTAATAAAATCTTAAAAATTTTTTTTAACAGAAAAGACTAAACTATTTAACTTTTTGAATAGAAATGTCCAAGAAACCAGTTAACTTATTCACTTTAGTATTTTTTTTATCATTAGACTAAATCGTTAACTTTTCCAAAATAATAAGACTTTTCTATAGGTTTCGTCAAAATTTGCATATAATGTATAGATGTATTTTTTTTAACGTATTTATTTATTTTTTAAGTTTTTATATGTATATGTTTACATATTTTTATGTATTTTAAATGTATAAACGTATTTTCATGTATTTACATGTATTTTTAAGTATTTTATATATTTTTATGTATTACGTATTTATATGTATTTTTAAGTACTATTCAGCCTTATTTAAAAACATTGTTGCATATTTTGTATAAGGAAAAACATTATTGTATATTTATATTCATAGGATTAAACTTATATTTATTACTTTTCAAATAATTTTTGTAATAATTAATGGTGCACAAATAATCCCCTGATTAATCCACGTCTAACCAATTAATACCTTAAGCTAAGTCCAACAATGTTGTAATATCTCAAAAATCATAACAAATTTAAGCTTTCCAAAACTTCTCATTTACTCAAAAAGTGTTTACATAACCATTGTTTCCAAAAACATTATTTAAAATCAAACTCTCCTAAGATCCAACAACATAAGTACGGTTACGCCTTCGCCTTGCCATGGTCCTCAGAAGTACCTGAAATAAAACTAACATTGTAAGTCAACGCTTAGTGAGTTCCCCCAAAGTACAACCTCATAACATAACATACAACAACATGTATATAGAGCCTTCAGCCTGACTAGACCGCCTCACCGGGCCTTCAGCCTGTTTGGGCTGCTCTCTAAGCCTTTGGCCTGACTGGACCGCCTCGTAGGCCTTCCATCTATCCGGACCACCATAGGTATCTTAGCCTTCAATATCAGCTGGTCCCTCTCAACCCAGTAAATCATAACATATCGGTATATAACACTTATCAATCAATAACAACAAACACATGTACTCCCACAAATCTACCAATCTAATCACATAAACAGTAACCACATATCTCTGCATAACAGCATACAACAAGTCAAGATATATAATCCAATAGGCCTTGGTGCCTTCGACTCATAAGTACAATGAGGGAAACTCACCTCTCGGTCCGAATACAGTCTGAATGAATCTCTGCTCCGACAACCGGCTCTACCTGACTCCTAATAATCAAAACATTTCCCATTCTAGATTAATATGTAACATCCCTTTTTCAAGGCCAAAAATTTCGTCTTTGAATAATTAACTTATAAAATCGTTTACTGAAAACATAGTCAATGTCATATCAATCCATAAAACCATAACAAGCAAGTCTCAAAATCGTAGCATCGAATAGTAATAAAAATTAAAGTACAATCCCATGAATCTCAAAATGTGGAATCCTGTGTGAGGGTGTGTGATGTGCTGCTACCGCGCCGACTCCTTCCCCTTTGACGAAGAGGTACCTGAAACAAAATTGAAAACTGTAAGCACAAAGCTTAGTGAGTTCCCCCATCATACCACATACCACATACCACATAACACATATCGTACATACTATTGGGCAATTCTAGGGTGCCCGACCTACCCTGTTCGGCTATTCTGGGGTGCTGACCTACCTTGTCAAGCAGTTTTGGGGTGTTGACCTACCCATGTCAAGCAGTTCTGGGGTGCTAACCTAACCATGTCAAGTTGTTCTAGAGTGCTGAACTACCCTTCGATCCAAACAACCGAACTTGGGGACTATTCCCCTCCTACTACCATTATCACATATAACATATCATGCTAGCACATAAACATACCACGTAGTATCAAACCTGACAATTATCACAAAGACAATCATCTCAATTATAATTAACTACTAGTGGGCCGACCTTGGTGCCTTAGACCCACTTTTATTGGAAGGTAACTCACCTCGTAAAACTGCGTGTCGAATCTCGCGGAAAGTAGTCTCTAACAGCTGCTCCGATGACTCCCGACTATCATAATCACATTAACACTCAATCAACATCTATAACACTACTTAGGGTAAAATGACCATTTTACCCCTTGGTCTAATTTGGAACATTCATAAGACCTAATTCTAACTTATTAACCCAACCCTCCTATGGCCCATCAAAGGCTCCCTAAGGGCCCACTAATTTCCCAAAATTTGAATTGAGCCTTAACCCCCAAATGGGCCCATTACAAGTCCAAAAAGTTCCAAGTCCAAATATGATAATTCCAAAAGGTCCAATCATGGCCCAATAGGCATAATACTCTAGTTCCAGATTCCCAAGTCCAAAATTATACTCTACAGTAGGCTACGGGGCCCAATAGTCCAGGCCCAGTCCCTTAAGCCCCAAAAGCCCAATATATCCACTCTGCATGCGTACGCGCGGCATACCTGGCACGTACGCCTAGCGTACGCTTGCCTTGACCAAAACGGGGAGTTGATCCAGTACGCATAGCGTACCAGGGTGTACGCTCAACATACTGGCTAACTTCCTTGGGACTTCATTTATGACTTAATCCAGTAAGTCCTCACGTCCAAACTATAGATCCAGGCCCCTTAAGACTTCCTAACCCATAAAGTTACAAAATTTATGTGCTTGCATGCATGGTTGGGGTCAAAACATGATTTTGGTCATTTTAACAATCTTTAAGACCAACTAACACTTGCATGGTTGTGGCTTAACCATCAAGGTCCGATTTTTATGACTCTTAGTGCCTCTAAGAGCCTAAAAGGACAACTATTATGATCTAAAATCGTAAAGATGCAAGAAGTCTCAACAATGGAGTCCAAAAGTGACCTTAAACACCCCTATAAACAAATCTAAGCATACAATGGCCAAGTATGGAACTTGATACCTTAAAAGAGTAAGAGTGATGCCAATCTCCTGGATCTACAAGCTCTTGGTGGATCCTTGTTTCTTCTTCAAGCTCCTTTCTTCCCTTCTCACTAACACAACACACAAACACTCTCAAATGGCTTCCAAATCACAAAGACACACAAATATGAGCTAGGGTTTTCATGGTGGCTGTCTATGGGTGAAGGGAGGCTGAGAAAATAGGGGTAATGTTCTTTATATAGGGAGCAAACCCTGAATTTTAGGGTTTAAGGATCTGCACACATACGCTGTGCGTACTCCTGGTACGCTGGGCATACGTGCATGGCTTCCGCGGTCCATTCTCATGAGTATGATGAGTGTACATGGCAAGGTACGCCTCGCATACAATGTTTCCTCAACCCACTTGTAAGGCCCAAAGGTCAAAGCCCAAACCAAACAATTCCACAATTCAATTAGGGTAACAATATTAAATACCTGTAAATTCCCGGATGTTACATAATAGCAATTTCCCAAATACCCTTGGTCAGAATTGGTCAAAATCAACAAATCAATCGAGTCAACCCAGCCGAGTCAACTCAGCCCTCGTATGTGGGGTGTACTTTGGATGTACGCAGGACGTACTCACTGTCTGATAAGTCGGGGGGTTGAATTGTGTACGCGTAGCATACCAAATGGTACTTCTAGAATTCATAATTGGACCTCTTCTTAACGTGTTAAGAGCTTAATACTTAATCTATTATGACCAAGTTGTAGATCCAAGTCCCAAATATCATCATCGACCATAAAGTTTCCAACTTTATGGTCTTGCATGGCCAATAAGTACTAAATGCTAAAACCCCCCATCCTCTTAACCCAATAAGACAAACAAATACATGCATGGAGAAGGATTAAGAGTCAAAACACTGTGTATGCTTCTAAGCCCCACAAAATATCCGAAAGGACAACTAAAATGGACTAAAGCATGCCATACTCCAAAACGTCAAGACTTGGGACAAAATGCTCATGAATTAAGGAATTAACAAGATCTAATGAAATGCAAGCCAAGTTTGAAACTTTATACCTCTTGGAGGTTGCTAGAGAGGTGAAGATACTATATCCAAGGCTCCTTCAATCTTCCAAGGTGGTTCTACTTTCTTCTTTCTCCTTCAAGACCACCAAAAACACACACAAAGGTCAAGAATGATCAAACAATTGGCTAGGGTTTGCTAAATTCAAATGGAGGTGTTGGAGATTGATTAGAGGTGAGGTTGGAGGCCATAAAGATGATTAAATAGGGTGCAAACCCTAAAATTTAAGGTTTGCAACCTTCGCACGTACGCCCTGCGTACTAGACCAGCACATGTACACCCAACGCACCCAACATACACCCATCGTACTAACCTTTGGCCTAAAATTACAAAAATGCTACAATGGGCCATTTTCAAGCTTTCTCATACACAAGGGCTAAATACCATAAACCTTCATACTTAAGGGTTAAATTTGGAAATACCTCATCGTTGGGATGTTAAAATTCTCCCTCACTTGAACTAGACTTTGTACTTGAAGTCTAATGCTTTGAACAACTATGGGTAATGCTCCTGCATCTCAGATTTGGGTTCCTATGTCCATTCCGAACCCTTCTGATGTTGCCGCTGAACCTTAACCAAAGATACCACCATGTTGTGCAAGGTCTTCATCTTCCGATCTAAAATCGTCATCGGTCTATCAATGTAATTGAGCTGATCATCAACCTTAACACCATCTAAAGGAATAACCGTTGAATCGTCGGCCACACACTTCCGCAGCTATGAAACATGGAAGGTGTTGTGAATCTGACTGAGCTCCTCAGGCAAATCCAACCTATAAGCTACCTTGCCAACCCTAGTAATCACCCGAAAATGGCCTGATATATCGAGGCCCCAATTTGACCCTTTTCCTCAAGCGTATTACACCCTCCTAGGGTAATACCTTTAACAAAACCATGTCACTGACCTGAAACTCCAACTCAGATCGACGTTTGTCGGCATAACTCTTCTGTCGACTCTGAGCTGTCTGCAACCTCTGTCTAATATGCTGAATGAGCTCTGACGTCTGAAGGACTACTTCAGTCCTTCCTAATACCATATGTCCAATATTTCCCTAACAGACTAGGGTACGACACTTTCTCCCATAAAAAAGCTCAAAAGGCGGCACACCGATACTAGAGTGATAGTTGTTGTTGTAAAAAACTTAGCTAAGGGAAGGTAGGAGTCCCAACTCCCACCAAAATCTATGACACAAGCCCTCAACATGTCCTCAAGTGTCTAAATGGTCCGTGCACTCTGACCGTTAGTTTGCAGATGATATGCAGTGCTAAGATGCAACCTCGTACCCAGTTCCTCGTGGAACTTCTGCCAAAAATGAGATGTGAACCGAACATCTCAAAAATTACAATGAGTTAAAGCTTTTCAAAACAACTCATTTACTTAAAAAAGTGTTTACATAACCATTGTTCCTAAAAACATTATTTAAAATCAGAGTCTCCCAAGATCCAACAACATAAAACCAACGATGTGTACGGTCACGCCTTCGCCATGTCACGGTCCTCAAAAGTACCTGAAATAAAACTAAAACTGTAAGCCAACGCTTAGTGAGTTCCCCCAAAGTACCACCTCATAACATAACAACCAACAACATGCATACAGAGCCTTCATCCTGACTGGACCGCCTCACTAGGCCTTCATCCTATCTGGGTCGCACTCTGAGCCTTCGGTGTGACTGGACTGCCTCGCAAGCCTTCAGTCTATCAGGACCACCATAGGTATCTTGGCCTTCAGTATCAGGTGGTTTGCCTCAACCTAGTAAACCATAATATCGATGTATAACACTTATCAATCAATAATAGCAAACACAGGTAGTCCTACAGATAGGGGTGTAAAAAAACCCCGAACTCGATTAACCCGACCCGAACCAAACCCGAATAAGGTAATTAGGGTCGGGTTCAATAGGGTTAGAATTCCAAATCGAGTTATTCGGGTTAACCCGACAAACCTGATTTGTAGTTAAGGTCGGGTTTAGGGTTGGTTTTTATAAAAAAATCGGGTTTCGGGTCAACCTGAATAACCTGGTTAGGAATTCACAACCTTTACATATTCCACTGCTCTCTACTTGAATAGTACAAAAAGACTACAAACCCTTTGAAAATGTAAAATTTTGTGACTCTAGAAGCATATGAGGGTCAAGTAATTCCCATTTGTGAAGTTGAAGTAAAAAAGATATAAAACCTCCACATCTCAAAAGTACTGGAGTGGTTGAGAAAGTAAAGATTTTATTTTGATAGTTATTTCTACTTTAAACTAACTATAAACATGAATAAACTACATGGTGATGATCGTTAACTAGAGATTGAAAGTTCATCTATTTAATATTTATAATGGAAGAACTCTTTTAGCTATTTTGGTATGCATGATTTCTCGTATGTTGTAATAACCATGAGCACCATGATCTTTTATTTTTAATTTATTTCAATTTGTATGCATTCTTGATGTTAAGAAAAGAGTAAAAAAATGGTTTCACTCTTGAAAAAACTATATATATTGTGTTTAAATTAAGTGTTTAGTGAATTAACCCGACTAACCCGACCCTATTAAACCGAACCCGACCAACCCATACCTTAATAGGGTCGGGTGTCGGGTTAAATTATTTTTTGTGAAAACCCGATTAACCCGACCCGTTTAACCCGAAACCCGATCGGGTTGACTCGATTAACAACCCTACCTATAGATCTACCAGTCTAATCACATAACCAATAACCACATATCTCCGCATAACAACATATAACAAATCAAGATATATAATCCAATAGGCTGGCCTTGGTGCCTTCGACCCATAAGTACAATAAGGGAAACTCACCTCTCGGTCCGACTACAGTCTGAATGAATCTCTGCTCTGACAACCGGCTCTACTCGACTCCTAATAATCAAAACATTTCCCATTCAATATTAATAGCAATTTCAAAACACCCTTGTTAAAAATGGTCAAAACCAACTAATTAGCTGAGTCAACTCGACTAAGTCAACTCATCCCTTGTATGTGGGGCATACTTCGGATGTACGCGTGGTGTACTCATTGTCCGAGGAGTCGGGGGTTGAACTGCATACTTGCAGTGTACCAAATTGTACGCCCAACGTATGTAGTTAGACCTATTTTTAATGTGTTAAGAGCTTAATACTTAAGCTATTACGACCAAATTGCAGATCCAAGTCCCAAATATCATCATTGACCATAAAATTTTTAACTTTATGGTCTTGCATGGACATTAAGTGCTAAATGCTGAAAACCCTATCCTCTTAACCCATTAAGACAAACAAAAACATGCATGGAGAAGGATTAAGAGCCAAAACCCTATTTTTATGCTTCTAAGCCGCACAGAACATCTGAAATGACAGCTAGAATGGACTAAAGAATGCCATACTCCAAAAAGGTCAAGACTTGGGAAAAAATGCTCATGAATCAAGGACTTAACAAGATATAATGAAATACAATCCAAGTTTGAAACTTTATACCTCTTAGAGTTTGCTAGAGAGGTGAAGATCCCAGATCCAAGGCTCCTTCAAGCTTCTAAGGTGGTTCTACTTTCTTCTTTCTCTTTCAAGACCACCAAAAACATACATAATGGCCAAGAATGCTAAAAAAAGTGCCTAGGGTTTGCTAAATTCGAATGGAGTTGTTGGAGGCTGATTAGAGATGAGGTTGGAGGCCATAAAGATGCTTAAATAGGGTCCAAACCCTAAAATTTAGGGTTTGTAACCTTTGCACGTACGCCCTGCATATCCAATGTATGCCCAACGTACTAGACCCGTGCATGTACGCCCAGCGTACTAACCTTCGGCCTAAAATTACAAAAATGCCACTATAGACAGTTTTGCAAGCTTTCTCATACACAAGGGCTAAATACCATAAACCTTTATACTTAAGGGTTAAATTTGGAAATACCTCATCGCCGAGATGTTAGAGATGCATTTTACAACCTTGGTATTAGGTAAAGAACCTTACAAAAGCTATTACATACTTAAATTCCTTTTGATAAATTTGTAATTTGAAAGGGATACATATTTTGTTTGTGGTCAATAAAATGTTCTGTAATTTTAACATCTCTAAGACAGTCGCATTCTGCGCGATCATAATTTTTTTTTTAATTCGATGTTTAATTTCAAGATAAATGAATCGGAAAAGCTTAAAATATGTGGGTATATAGGAAAACCATCTAGACATACTTTAAGAAGCCGTGAGAATTGAATGAAATTGTGAAGACGACTTTAAGTAATAATACAAAAATACATAAAAATAATACAGTTATACATTTAAAACACATAAAAATACATAATCATCAATATAAAAAACTTTTAAAAAAAAATACATAAACACATATAAATACGTAATAGATAAAAAAATATATAAAAATACTTAAGTATACATATAATACATAAAAAATACATTTATATATTTAAAATACATAAAAATCTATATAAAAAAACTTTAAAAAAATACATATAAATACGTAATACATAAAAAACACATAAAAATACATAAAAAAATACATTAATATATTTAAAATACATAAACATCTACATAAAAACTTAAAAAATACATAAATACGTAAATATATATATATATATATATATATATATATATATATATATATACACGTAATACATAAAAAAGTAACACATAAAACTACAGAAAAATTCAAAAATACTTAAAAGTACATATAAATATGTAAAAAATATGTTTATACATTTAAAATACATAAAAATGCGTAAACATATACATATAAATACTTTAAAAATGCATAAATACTTTAAAATATGTATAAATATGTAAAAAAATAGGTTTATACATTATATAAAAATTTTGACGAAATCTACAAAAAAATCCAATTATTTTGGAAGAAAATAATGATTTAGTCCTAAGCCTGCTGAATAGGTCAAATGGGCTAAAGTAAATAAGTTAACCGGTTTCTTAGGTTTTTCTATTCAAAATGTTAAATAGTTGAAGCTTTTTTTGTTAAAAAAAAGGACTTTATTAAAAATTTCCCCAAAATATTATGATATTTTTCTAGAGATTTTCCTTTATTTAAAAAAATAAAAACTTTAAACATACTATTAAAAAAAATTAATATTTCATTAAACGAAATAAGAAAATTACAACACACCATTAGAATTTAAAAAGCGTCACAAGAGCACAACAAAATTTAAAACATCACACTTGAAATTAAAAAGCTTACACTTGAAATAAAAATTAAAACACAAGACCACTAGAAATTTAAACACACAACCCATTAGAAATTAGAAGACAACAACTTTAAATTTGACGTCATTTCATGGACTTCCTCACAATTTGTCAAAACTTAACAAGCAAGAAAGGTTTGTTAGCTTTAACATGGTAAGTCTCAAGACTCAAAAACATTCTCCAGCAAAGTATTTTAAGTTTTTCAATTTTTGGCTTCATGCATCACCCTACCAAACATATTGTTAAAATGAGTTGCAAGTGCGTTTGCATGTCTCGATTTGGAGAAGAGTTAATATGTACATCGAGGAACAGAAGCTTGGCAGTTGTATGTTTCGGCGATTCACCCCCAAAAACTACACACATTGACTTTAATGTTGATTGGGTCTTCTGTTATATCAAAGGGGGTCAAACATGAGCCATTTTTAACGAGTAGGTTAAGAAAGTTAAGACAATTGAATTAAGAAAATTTGAGTGTGGTGAATAATAAATAAAGATGATGATATTTATAGTTGAGGATTGAAAGTTTAAAATTTAAAATTTAAAATTTTAAAAACAAAACAATTATATTTTTGAAAAGGGCGTATTTTTTTGAACATATAGTTTTTTTTGAAAATCGAAAATTGATTAAATAGTAAAAAAAAAACAGAAGGAAAATAGTTGATTTCCTTTCTCTCTCATCGGTAGATATATTTACCGAGTTTCCTTGCCGAACCGAGCTCGCCGAAGACAAGGCACGGTGTTTTCTTAGGTGTGCCTAGCTTTGCCGATGCGCACTCTGTCAAGTCTTACCGAGTTTGACCAAGTGTATTCGACCAATGGGGCAACGACTGATTTTGGTTTAAATTTAATATATATATATATATATATATATATATATATATATATATATATATATAACCTAACACTAATTCATTTAACACATCAAAACCATCTTCTACTTTTTCCATAATCTCTCTAAAAATGGCATCTGAATCATCTTTATCGTCGAGTATTTTTGATGTGCGGCCGAGTAACACCTAGCGAGTTTATTAAAAATTATAACAAAATAATTTTAGGAAAATTATATATATAACAAATATATTATATGAAAATTATATATATATATATATATATATATATATATATATAACAAATATAAAATATAACAAGTTTATTAAAAATTATAACAAAATAGATGAATATCAATAACAATTATAGATTTCTTTTCTAAAAAAAAAGTCAAAATTTTCAATTTTTCCCGATTTTTTCCGATATTTACCGATTCTGAATTTTCGTTATTTTGACCGAATTTGAGCTGATTTTGACCATTCCTAATTATGTGCCTCAGTCCCTACTCGATTTCAGTTAATCGGCCGCCTAGGCCACTTTTTGCAACACTGGAGGTCATTCAAGATGCTAAAAAGAAGATTGAATCACTACGACAACCAAATACAGATAATACGAGCCAGATAAAAAGAAGGTGCATAAAAAGACATCACGAGGAGGATAATCAACGACTCATGCAGGATTACTTTAACGAAAAAACGACGTTTCAAGGATATTACTTGTGACATCCCCATTTTCACGGCCAGAAAAGACCGATTTGTTTATGCTTTGTTTGAAAATCAGAGTAACATTTTTAAAGAAAAGTGTTGCGGAATTTGTTCCCAGAAAAACATGATAAATGTGTTATCAAAGCATTTCCGAATAAATGTATTTCATTTCTTTTAAAACTTTGGGATGTCATCGTCAATACAGACACATAAGCATAAACAGACCTTACATTCATTTACACTAGTGATCTACATCTCCTTAATCTCTAAGTGTAAAGTAGTTTCGTATCGACACATGTGATACAAATAAACTTGAGTGTGTCAGGTTGGGAAATTTGGTGAATACATAGGGTTTTCAACCCATAATAATATAATTATGTTTAATCATTAAACAATCAACCCAATTATCCATCCCCATTATCTTCTTTATTTCTTAAAGATCTATACTAAGAATCATTTATCATTCCCTCATTCATTCCTAAGGATTGTCCTAAGGAATAGGCACGAAGTCCATCTTTTGCCTAATGACACAACTATCAATGTTATCTATTAAGCACAACTGTCAATATTATCATTTAGGCGCAACTGCCAGAATTATGACATTCTCTATTAGGGGCAGCTGTCAGGGTTATGATGTTCTCTATTAGGTGCAACTGCCGATACTACCCTTTGAGCGCAACTGCTAGGATGTTTAGAGTACATCGTAGATCAAAACATCTACACATTGTGGCACAGCTGCCAATGCTCATCTATAGGGTATTAAGTCCATTGATGCCAATGTTCACCTGTAGGGCACTATGTCCATAACTTCCAATGTTCCTCAATATCAACTTTCATCCCTTATCATTCATCTACCCATGTTTTACCCAACATATTTTGTAGATATAAAATACATATATAGTTTAAACTATTTAAAAAATGTATAAGATCGTTCATCTAGCATATATATGAAGTAAACAGATAATATCCACACATAGCACGTAATTTATATACAAATACTTCATATCTATGTGTAAGATGAAAGTAACTATGCACTCACTTGTTAAAGTGATAATTCCAAATTCAGGCAGCGCTTCGCTTCTAACGTTTCTATTTTCTTCGACGAAACCTAGAATTATTATGACTAAGTTTTAGTCTAATCAGTCGCACGACTAATTATTAGTCTAGATTCATCATTAACTCAAAGTCTACTTTCATGATCTATCATGTAAGCAACAACCAGGTAGGATCATATCGAAGGTAGCGTTTGTTTGGTATACGAAGTATACTGTTTCGAAATCCCACTTTAAACACCTCACTAAATCACAGCTAGATGTGACAACTGGAAAATTCTAGACCAAGTTAGGTCTAAACTTCAATCATGTGCCAGTGAATTCATAACATAATCGTCTTAAGGGGGAGATAATTGTAACGCCCGCAGATTCAAGCTAGTCAATTTAGAGATAATAAGCGTCAAAAATGAATTTTTGATAGAGGATTATTTAGAATAAATAGTCTTAACTAAGTTGTAGTATATGTCACAAGGTTTCCGTACATATAAAGAGCGCCGAAATCCGAGTTATAACGAATAAGTTATAACCTGTCGAAGTTTCGCGACAAAACGGATACGACACCGGGCATTGTAAAAAGTGAGTTTACGATAGATTACTTTTCAGCCTTAATGATCTAAAAGAAAGTTGTAGAGTACATCTACACCTACACATGGATATAAAGAACGTCAATAACGGAGCTCGTATGAAAAAGTTATGACCTTCCGAAGATACAGTTGTCTGAGAGCATGACGCGTGTCAGAAACCTTAATCTGACATGACTCACAATGTTAGCATCATTTCTCACGATGTGAGGAGTCAAAATGCCACTTTTCAAGCCTAGATGACACACAAAAAGTCTACGTTAAAAGCTCACGACGTGAGGAGTCATCTGGACACCTTTCGGAGCTAGAAACGCGCGTGGAAAAGCTATGGGATGATCAGGACCAAACTCACGACATGATCCATGCATGATCATGACGTGAGAGTCAAAATCTTGAAATATAAATAGAGATCTTTCTCTCTTTGTTTGTGTTACACAAATACACTATCCTCTCTCCCGTGTTGCTGAATTCAAGTCGTTTTCCCGTGCCGACGATCACTAATTGTTGCCAGTGTCTACCTTGATTCTCCCTGCAATCACTCTTAAGGTGAGTTCATACCCATACATTTTCATGTCTTTTCCTATGTGTTTAGGGAGGGGGATTCAAGTAACATAGGGAAACATGTGTTAAACTACAAATCATTGTTTTCTTACAGTTTATATAACTATTACATGAAAACATGTGCATACAGAACATCTTATGACACAACAGTTATCAGTTCAAATGAAACATACATTGTAAACTATAATATGTATAGTTTATGTTACATTCTCATTATTTTACCCTTTCAGTGAAAAGAAACGATTATATAAAAATACGATTGTTTTTATATTATAAACATAACGGAAGGAGTAACAACTTCATGTATGAATATTTTCAATAACAAAACACATATATCGTTGGAAATTTGTTAGACATCGTCTTCGTTATACCTACCAAGGTATACATGGAAGTCCTATTTTATAACCAGAGTCTCCTCCCGAAGAGCGTGATACTTGTGTATAGATCTATACGTGATTGATGACCCTGCACCCTGACTGTTAGCTACAATACGACCGACAGGTTATGGGTGACAAATATCAAACATAACGATGCTTGAAGAATGTTGCAGCAGGCAAATCATTTGTTAACACGATTATGAAAACTCACATGATAAATGAAAATACGTTAATTTACGTGAAACTGACAATACACTTATTTTACGTGAAATTGACAATACACTTATTTTTACGTGAAAACACATCTCTTCAAACAGTTTTATAAACGAATAAAACTACATGTCATTAACTTAAGTATGGTACTATACTTACACTTCTCGGTCTTGGAGTAATTAAGACTACAATTCAGCTTTAAGTATGGTAATATACTTGCACTTTTCGGTCTTGGAGTAATTAAGACTACAACTCAGCTTTAAGTATGGTAATATACTTACATTTTTTGGTCTTGGAGTAATTAAGACTACAACTCAGCTTTAAGTATGGTAATATACTTACACTTTTCGGTCTTGGAGTAAATAAGACTACAACTCAACTTAAAGTATGCTAATATACTTACATTTTTCGGTCTTGGAGTAATTAAAACTACAATTTAGCCTTAAGTATGGTAATATACTTACACTTTTCGGTCTTGGAGTAATTAAGACTACAAATCAGCTTTAAGGAAAATATAAGATTTTCCGGGATAAACGTCAATACTTTTCAAGCAAACAAGTTCACAAATCAACTTTAAGGAAAATATAGGATTTTCCGGGATAAACTTTAATACTTTTCAAGCAAACAGTTTACAAATAAGCTTTAAGGAAAATATAAGATTTTCCAAGATAAACGTCAATACTTTACAAGCAAACAGTTTACAACTCAGTTTTATGGAAAATATAGGATTTTCCAGGATAGATATGATTACTTTACGAACAAACAGTTTACAACTCAGTTTTATGGAAAATATAATATTTTTCAGGATAAACACTCTCATTGTTATAAATAAACATGATTTCATCTCATCGAATGACATATATTTATCCATATCCTCTCCAACAAAATACTTATGAACTCACCAACTTTAATATTGACACTTTTTCAAATCACTTGTATTCTCAGGAAAGTTAGTTGGCAGGTACTCTCTCTCAGGTGTTTCGAAGACGGAGCATAGTAGCATTTCGTCTTATCTTTACTATAGTATGAATGTTAAACAAGTAATATTTTGGAATACCATGTAAATACTATGTTATCAATATAATGGTTGTTGTTGCTTTGATTACTATTATACAATTGTTGTGATACTTAAACATGATGTCCTCCACCCCCGAACGTTTCCACCATTCCGGTTTGGGGGTGTGTCACTAGACATCATCCCCGTAAGTAAATCAATCGGTATAATGACTTGGAATCACTGATAAATTTTGTTTATAGGTCCATAATAATGATAATGAACTTCAATATAAGTTATACTTAAAGTACGGTAAGCATAACTCATCTTATAGGGGGTTTAGCAAAGAACTGGGCTCTGTGCGAGCAGAACTTCTGAGTCGAAAATCTCTTTTTCTTGGAGCCTTCGAGCACTCTGGGGCTTTCCACTAGCACCTTGAGGTTACTAGGGCTTTAGAGGGGTTTTGGGAGGTTTAGAGAGAAGTTAGAATGAGAGAGAAGTGAGTTTTGGTATGAGAATTATGGAGACCTTTGCATGCTATTTATAGGCTGAAATACTGCTCAACTCGTCGATTTGGGCCTCCAACTCATCGATTTAGTGCTACATGTCACCCTGTGGTAGCAAGGCTTTGGGAGAAAGCAATGGCTCAGATTCAGCCACGTCACCCTCTTTGCAGTAGCACCCTGCCGACTTCTAAACCCCATAACTTTCACATACGAGCTCCGTATTCGATGTTATTTATATCCACACGTAGGTATTGACAAGATCTACAACTCTTCTTTTGACTTTATCAGCTAATTCTCAGCTGATTTTAAATTTAACAGTCGGAGAAGATTACACAGTTAAATAATCGTGTAAATTCATAGCTTCTACATACGGACTCCGTTTTCATCCGACTTTTTATCGTTGAGCTCCTATTAATGAGATCTTCATTTATCATTTAGTTTGCGTTGGCCAAAAATCGAACAATCTAAAATTCGAATTCCGGGCTGTGTGCTGCTATGCCAAATTTTAGAAAAATCATAACTTCCTCATACGAAGTCAGATTTGGGCGTTCTTTTTATGCACGCTCTCGGTTTAACGTATAATACAACTTTCTTTTAGATTTCTAAGGCTAAAAAGTAATTTATCAAAAATTCACTTTTTACGTTACGCGGTGTCGTGCAGGTTTAGCCGTAAAACTTCGATAAGTCATAACTTCTTCGTTATAACTCGGATTCCGACGTTCTTTATATGTACAGAACCCTTATGACATATACTATAACTTGGTTAATATTATTTATTCTAAATAATCTTCTATCAAAAAATCATTTTTGACGTTTATTGTCTCTAAATTGACTAGCCCAAATCTGTGGGCGTTATAATTACTGTTGTTGACGGTTCCGTATACATAAAATTCTATTTTTACATGTCGTCAACGATGTCGCCGTGTCCATATTTTCAACAATCTTTAGACGTTAGATATACAATTAGTTTTAATTCATTATAAAAATACACTGCTGCACTTCGTTAATTAGCATATGCCACTTCCCCTAATGCATTGGGTGAGAATATTAGGATGTCTGGACGTACTGCACGACAAAGCTTGTCTAATTTTGTCAATATGTCATGAGATTATATGGTCCATGGTATCTACACAAAACTACTTGTAATGTCGTCTAACAATTATATGCTTATAATTCGAATGTTCACGGCTTCCATCGAATGTTAGGAAGCCTAGATTGTCTCCACTGGGAAACGAGCTATAGAATTATGAGCATTTGTTTTGACATGCAAAATTATAAAAAACACAATGAACATGGTGATTTGGGTGCTAAAAGATGTATTCGATCATAAAAATGAGTTACAAAAAAGGATCTGGATCTAGTTCTACATAAATATCTCAATCACTAATCTCAATGAACTACATCTCTAAGCACACTCTAATAATGGAATGCAACCCACTATTTATAGAGGTGCTAACAAGTCTCTCTTTCTCTCCCTCTCTCTTTCTCTCCCTCTCTCACACACACACACACAAGGCTCCAATCCTACATATGCAAGTGGGTTTCTCAAGCTAAGCCTTCACTACTCATCTAATGGAGAACTTTGTACCCAACATTCTCCCCCTCAAAGTTAGGAATGGATGACTCGGCTTCAATCTCGAAATAGAGCAACTTTGCGAATGAAACCTCAAGTATGACAAATGCAGAAGTGAGCATCAAATCTTCAAGTCTTCAATGATTGACCAATCTAGGTTCTAGAATGTGAGACGATACAATTTGAGCATCAAAAGGTAAATTGGAGTATCCAAATCTCCAAGGATCAATTACCCAATTTTTAAGCATAAAAACACACCCCAAAAATCTTCATTATGTCCAAACCCTTCATGAAACCGGGAAAAACCCAAATCACTTCAGAATTTCCAATTCAAATTACTTCATAAACTTCTCTTTCTCAAGCTCACATCGGTGTTCAAATTCGCCAAATATGAAAAATACAAAACTTTCGACTTCGAATTCTCATATTACTAATGTCTCCTCCTTTTTATAATAAAAAATAAGATTATGAAATGAGAAAACGCTCAATGTGGAATATGCAATACAATCCTCCCCCGAGATATGTGGCATAAACGTTTCACACAAATCAAAAAATTCCAAAAAATATGACAATTTCCGAATTCTTCACTGCTTGGACTGCCTTTGACTTGAAATGAACAAACTCGTTCATATTGTTGAAAACTACTTGCAAAAATGACCACTTTTTGAAAATCCCAAAATAATCTTCAATATTTGACAAGATTTTGATTTCTAGGTAAAAAGAGTCATTTTTCTGAAACTATAGGGACCAAAGGTGAAACTTCTTTCATCTTCCCTAATTCCAAATGCAAATTGGAATGAACAAATACGTAAGCTCAAACCACACTTTCGACTCCAAAATTACCAAGTTTCTATCCCAACCTTGAACTTTCGACGTCAAACCATTTCGAATCGAAAGTACTTCAACCAATATCGACTTGAAAATTGTTATCAGCTCCTTCGTTATCAGTACCTTTGTTCAAATCTTTCGAATCGACCTCCCAATTCGATTTCTTCGTTGCAAAATTCGTTACGACTTGGTCATCCGCTATTAAAAATCGATATTTAACCAATCATTCGAAATCAACCTTGCAACAACTCGTTAAGAATACAGCCTTTCGACATTCAGTGTGATACCATTCAACTTGTAATGATCACTATCAGTTTCGATTCGTATAATAAACTCAATCACTGAAGTTCGATACTCAACCTTTGTTCACATAACCATTATCGAAATCTTGACCTTCGCTATTACACATGAACTTTAATCAATTTTGACTCCAAAGGACTTCATTATCAGCTTCGATTTCTCCTTCCATGTCGAATTGAAACAACAATAAAGACTTCAATTCGAAGCAATCCCTTCGATACCCAGCCTTCAAATTCCAATTCATAACTTTGGCGCAAGTTATACACCAATTTCAACTTTCGTTATCTGCCATCAATGTCAAACCTCAGGATATTCACAGAAAGTACTTTCGATCCAAACTCATCAATCATCAATTTCGTTCTGACTCAAAATCCATAATCAATTTCGGTTCAGTTCCATATTCTCAAGAACACCGATTTTGACTTTTCTATCTTTGACCATCGATTCAACTTCCAGAATAGATTTGATTAGCCATCGAACCAACATCGATCAATTATGAATACGTCAACAAATTCAGCAAAAACTCTTCGATCAAATAGGAACATCAATTTTGAATTTGTATAGCAAAATCATTCGATCCTCCAATCAGATTATTTTCCATCCGAAAACAATTATAGAGTGCAGACTGAAATCAAGAACTCAATCGAATGAATTCAAATTCCAAATCAAAGCTCTATGTAAATCTTTCTTATGGAATCTAAATATAAAGCTCGATTGAAACAATTTTAACAGTGTAGAACATCATGATTCAAAGAAGAAATCACATGATTATGAAGGATTTAGATTTACTATAATGATGATGAACAGGTCGATTATTGTCATATTATTCATGAATCAATAAAACATTTGGAACGCATCTTAAATTCTGATAAGAAACTCAATTTACGATTAAATCGAACTAGAACATTGATTCAAGAATGGTAAAATCGAGAAACACGAACCGGAAAGAAATTGTGGGACAACTTTAAAAAAATTGATCAATCTAGGCTTGAAAGAAATATGGATTAATGAATAGTACCGGATCATAATTTTGATTTTGGGCTTTATTTATTGAAAATATTTATTGAATCATAACAATTGTGCTCAAAATATATTTGATCCAAACGAGTCAAAATGATCAAAATTCAATGACAAAAGCACGATTCCGAGAGATTATGTGAGATTTCGAGAGACTCACCATAGATCATTCACATTGTGTTGTTGTTGCCAAATCGAGAATCGTTTCCATGAATATATAGCTTGAATCTTCATGGTTAGGCTCTGATACCAATTGTAGAATTATGAACATTTGTTTTGACATGCGGAATTGTAAAAAATACAATGAACATGGTGATTTGGATGCTAAAAGATGTATTCGATTATAGCAATGAGTTACAAAAAGGGATCTACATCTAGTTCTACATAAATATCCCAATCACTAATCTCAATGAAGTACATCTCTAAGCGAACTCTAATAGTGGAACGCAACCCACTATTTATAGAACTGCTAACAAGTCTTTCTCTCTCTCTCTCTCTCTATCTATCTATCTATCTATCTATCTATCACACACACAAACACATGTCACAAGGTTCCAATCCCATATGTACAAGCGGGTCTTCTCAAGCCAAGTCTTCACTAGTCATCTAACAGAGAACTTTGTGCCCAACAGGGGCAGTTGTCCGACTACCTATCAACGCCAATACACCCACACCGATCATAGTTATCCAACTATCATACTTGAAGTGGTGGCCTCACATGATTTATGGATCTGGAATGCATTCTTTGGTTTTGTTGGTTCACTCAATGACATTAATGTTCTTAACATGTCTCCTTTATTCAACAACGTGTATAATGGGACTACACCAGATTCCTCCTTTTCAAGTGCATGAAACATCGTATAGGAACGAGTATTATCTGGTGGATGGGATCTGTGGAGCGTGCTTGTTTTGTGAAGTCATTGTCTTGTCCAAATGATCGCAAAAGGTTGAAGCTTAAGAGAGCTCAAGAGAAGGTGAGAAAGGATGTTGAATGAGTGTTTGGTGCTCTGAAATAATGTTAGCATATTCTTAAATATCTTGCACTTTATATGGAAGAGAAGAAAATGACTGAGGTGATGTATACTTGTATCATATTGCATAATATGATTCTCGGAGACGAAGGACATGCAATATGTGTATATAATGAAAACAAGATCGTTCCACTGACACAAGCTTTTGAGGTTGGAAGTGATGAGTACTTGACGAGGAGGGCAATAATTCATGATGTTGAGACCCATCATGTTCTTCGTAGAGACTTGACAGAACATATTTGGACTGTCGACCACATTGATCTTAACGTGAAACCGATCGATGATTTAGACAATAAATTTTCCTGTGAAGATGTCCTTTAGCTTTATCTAGGTTTGGTAATTTTAATTTACATGTTTTCTATTTTTATATTCAATGTTTTTTGGGTTTGTTTGTTGTAATTTTCTTTGAAGTTTAATGAAATTTTAGTTTTAAAATAATTTTGTTGAATTGATTATTTTTAATATAAGACAAAACTTCAAAAATGGTCCATGTGGTTTCCAAAAATATCAAGTTTAGTCCCTAAGTTCAAAAAACCTCACAGATAGTCCCTATGGTTTCAAAACTTTTAACAAATGGTCCTTTTCGCTAACTCCGTTAGCTTTTGGCCGTTAAGTGAAGGGCATTTATGTCATTTCACAAAAGAAGGACCATTTATGAAGTTTTGCTTTATTTAAAAAAAAAGAAAAATAAAATATATTATTTAATATAAAAGGGCCCTACTCTCTCTCTCTCTCTCTCTCTCTCTCTCTCTCTCTCTCTTTCTCTTGATAAAAAAGAAAGCCAAACCCACATCTCCCTTCTCCATTCTCTATGTTTTAGCTGATTAGTAGAGCATTCTTTTTCTGCTTTTATAATCTGTTTCACTTCCAAAAGACTAAGCAACCGAGATAACAACCTCGAATTCTTCCATCGTTTTGACTTATCAAGTAACACACTTTCTACCCTTGGGCATCGATCCCATTGCTTTAAGAACACAATTACTACAATATTTTGCATCACAAACCAAACAAGATTCTTTCATTTCCCACACCTGTAACAAACTCATCTTTTTGTTGTCTTCATCTTCTTCATTTTTTTAGAAACTGCAACATATTCGGAGTATCCGGGCCCCATGTCTTTCCTCTCGGATCTATCGATTTTGTTGAAAGTGACTACAGGAGCTCGACCTCTTCTCACTTTGTTTTCATTAGCATCAACTTGTAGGTTTTGAGAAGAACTAGGAGAACCTGAAGGGGGAGCTGAAAATGAATCACCATTATGCAAAATATAAACTACATATTCAGAACTCTTTGATATCCTATACTTTGATTTGGGGAATCTGTTACATGTGGTCTATAAGAAATGGCAAAGGTACGGGTTCAATTACAGGGGAGGGGGGGGGTCATGAGTGATGGATCTTCTTGAATCTAAAAATGATTCGGCTACAGATGCAATGGAGATAGAACGAGAATTTACTTCTAATCGTTCAAACCTTGGAACTTGATAAGAAACATTAGGACCCATGTATTCCATAAAAAGTTCAACCCCGATTCTTCCCAAAAAACTCCCACATAAATATAGAGTGAGAAAGAGAGAGTACTCTTCGCTTTTGTTTTAAGTTTACATACCCAAAATTCACAGAAGGGAAAGTTTGTTGAATTTGTCGGTTGTCGGCAACTCGAATTCATCGGAGCTGGAGATCTCCGTAGTGGGTCTTGGAATTTTTTGGATCTTGAATATGGAAATGAACACTTGTAAGCATTGGAGAAACAAAACTCAATGGAGTTGGAGAAAAATAACTCAGTGGAGATGGAGAAAAAAGAAAAAGGCAAATCTGGGTTTTTAGAGAGAGAGAGAGAGAGAGAGAGAGGACCTTTTATATTAAATAATATATTTTATTTTTTTCTTTTTTTATAAATAAAGCAAAACTTCATAAATGGTCCCTGTTTTGTGAAATGACATAAATGTCCTTCACTTAACGCCCAAAAGCTAACGGAGTTAGCGAAAAGGACCATTTGTTAAAAGTTTTGAAACCACAGGGACTATCTATGAGGTTTTTTGAACTTAGGGACTAAACTTGATATTTTTAGAAACCACAGGGACCATTTTTGAAGTTTTGTCTTAATATAAAATAATTTTAGAAAAAAATAGCATGATAAGTGTGGCAACCCACGCCATTCAAATAGCAAATTTTTGTTAAAGTGTGTAAATCTGATGTAGGGCCTACGTGGACCGTAGTAAGTGTGACACCCCTCCCTCCAACCTTAAACGATTAATGTTCTTGTACCCTTTCTTTTATTTTATGAGTGTAATAACTAATAACTAAAATTCAAAAGTGTTCCCCAAACAATACATATGGTTTTGTCCAACAAAAAAAAGATTAATAAGGCAGTTTATTGTTTATGTTATGCCTTTTTATTTTTAATAATATAAAGTATGATCATTTGATTTCAAGATGTTTTTTATCTGCCACCTATGTCAGTTGAGCAAGCATAAGTATCATGTAAATAGAAAGGCTATCCCAATGTTTCAGAAGAGAATAGATAGAATTTATTTGTAATTATCGATTAGCTATTGTATAGATAATGATCATAACTTATTGGATCTATCCTTGTATCTTATATATATATATATATATATATATATATATATATATATATATATATATATGGAATATATCTAAAAGGAAATTATAAGGAAAATCGTTATTTTCAACTTGGTATCAGAGCCAAGATTCTCACGGTTGCATTTTTTTCTTCTTCTCTTCCCTTCATCCCTCTATCATGGATCCCCTTTCATTAGTTATTCCAAGATTGCCACTGCTATTACTTGCAAATTAACCCGCGCAAATTTCTTGCTTTTGAAAGCACAAGTCGTCCCCATATTGTGTGGTGTTCAACTGTTTGGTTTCCTCGATGGAACCTATCCAACACCGGAAACCAATATCACAATAGGAACCAGTGATGCAACAAGACAAGAAAATAACCCAGATCACAAGGCATAGGTTACTCACGACCAAGCTATTCTTGGAGACTTATTATCTTCTATGTTGAAGATGACTTGTCTCAACATACGCGTTACACAACACATCAAATCAACTATAGACTTCCCTTCACACAATGTTCTCGACCCAACATAGAGGAAACTCCATCAAGATCCGTACACAACTCTCAAATACAAAAAAGGATGACATGAACCTGTCTGAATATTACTAGAAGATGACCGAATCCGCTGATACTATGGATAATATCGGTCACCCCATGACTGATGAAGAAGTTATTGGCTATATCCAAGTAGGCCTTGGTCCAAGACACATATATCTATTTACTGCCATTATCGTCCTCATCAATCATCAAGGAGTGAAATTACGAGAGTTCTACTCATACTTAATTTCCCATGAAGCTCAAACCATGGCAATGAATGTAAAAAAAACTTCACTTCCTCTGCCAACAATGTCATGAAACAATACTCAAGAAATTTTGGCAAAAATCACAACAACAACGAGTATATTGCCTCCAATAACAATAATCAACAAAACAATTATCGTGGTAGTAGCCGTGGTCAAGGGTGTGGTCGCAACAGACACAATGTTGGAGGTCCCCATTTTCAAGTGTGTGGAATTCGAGGTCACACCGTGTTGAATTGTAGAAATCGATTAAATCATGCATATCAAGTTGAGGATTATCGTAGCAGGAATAGTGCTACCTTTGGACACTACAACAAAGACTGGAGAAATAGATCATCTCACAAGTGACCTTGATCAATTATCAATTCTTAAGAGATACCATGGAAAAGATCAAGTCCAAGTCGCTAATGGAATAGGTTTGCATATTTCCTATATTGGTTATTCAAAAATTTAAAGTTTAGGTCGACCTCTTGTTCTAAAAAATGTATTACGTGTTCCTCAAATTAACAAACACATTCTTTCAACTGCTAGACTTGTTTCTCCTAAAAATGTATTCATTGAAATTTACCCTAGTTTTTTCTTGTTAAGGACATTCTCACGAACAAACCTCTTGTAGTTGGTAAAAGCAAAAGTGGTATGATTCTGGTGCCAATTAGTCACACTCCTCATGATGTTGCATCCAGTGCTAAAGTCTCTTCATCTTAGTGGTATCGCAGTCTTGGACATCCTACTCCAGCAATTGTCAAGTCTATTTTGAAGTCAAATAAATTATAATTTTTTAATAGTGTGTCTTCTATTTGTGATGCATTTCAACGTGTAAAGAGTCATCAAATTTCTTATAGTAATTATGTTCATGTCACTTCCTCACCCACTTGAGCTTATTCACATTGATGTTTGGGGACCGAATCGAGTGTCTAGTGGAGGTTTTTGGTATTATCTTTGTTTTTTGGATGATTATAGTCGTTATACTTGGATCTATCTTATTAAAAATAAATTTGATGTTGAACAAGCCTTTACAACTTCAAAAATCATGTTGAATGTCTTTTAAATGCCAAAATTCACACCATCCAATTTGATTGGGGTGGTGAGTATCATAAGCTTCATAGATATTAGAAAAAACTGGTATCACGAATCGTGTATCATGCCTGTATACATCACAACAGAAAGGAATGGCGGAACGAAACACTGCCACATTGTTGAAATGGGCTTGGATTTTTTATCTCAATCCTCTCTTCCTCTACAGTTTTGAGAAGAATCTTTCTTCACAACTTGTTACCTAATAAATCATATATCAAGTCGTACCATAAATGATTCTACTCATATCATACTTTTCCTCAATATAAGACCTAATTACACCTGTCTAATAAATTTTAGATGTGTATGTTGGGCAAGCCACCTTGAGGATTACCGATGGCTACCAAGGCAAAGAAGCAGAGGCTCCTGTGGGGAAGAGCAAGGCTTTTCAATTGACCACCGATGAGGCCCTTGCAGCGCCGGATGTAGTTACTAATATGTGTTTTAAACCTGTCTTTTATTGATTCATTTGTTTATGCTTATGTTTATTATGATCTTGTATAGGGACCTTTTAGGTTAATGGTTTGTCTGCTCATGTTATATTTGATTTGGGGGATACCCTATCCTTTGTATCTCTTGCACTCAGCAAGAAGTTTCAAGATGCTCTGCGGACCTTGAATTTTCCCCTAGATATGGAGATTGCGGATGACCATACCATGAGTGCTTTGAGGGTTTTCTGTGGGTGTGTCATGAACATGTTTAGCGATAGGTTCTCTATTGATTTGGTGCCGATTCCCTTCAAGGGATCAAAGGTGATCATCGGGATGGATTGGTTGGGCCATAATGGGGTCGTGATTGTTTATGAGCTGCAGCTGGTGAGAGTTTAAACCCCAAGTGGGGGAGAACTCGCTATTTCTGGTGAGAGATCTTTTCATGGGCCAACTCTCTATTCAACTTCGAGGGCCAGGAAATATTTGCAACAGGGTTGTTCTGGGTTCCTATCTCTTATTTTTGACACGCGGGTCGAGGACACGATGGAGTTGAGCAGGGTACCCATTGTGCGGGATTTTCCTAATGTTTTCCTAGAGGATTTTCCTGGAGTGCCTCCTGAGAGGCAAGTTGAGTTTCATATTGATTTGGTACCTGGTGCGACTCTGATAGCCAAGGCATCGTATCACATGGCACCATCTGAGATGCAGGAGTTGTCTATATAGTTGCAGGAGCTTCTAGATAATGGTTTTATTCGTCTGAGCAGTTCTTCATAGGGAGCACCGATTCTATTTGTGAAGAAGAAAGATGGTTCACACAGGATGTGCATTGACTATCAGGCGCTGAATAAGCTAACAATGAAGAACCGTTACCCACTTCCTAGGATTGACGATTTGTATGATCAACTTTAGGGTGCGTCTTGGTTTTCCAAGATTGATTTATGGTCAGGATATCATTAAATGATGGTCAGGGACGAGGATGTGCAAAAGACTACCTGCAGGATTAGTTATGATCATTACTAGTTCGTGGCAATGCCATTCGGGCTCACAAATGCACCAGCAACGTTCATGGACCTCATGAACCGGGTCTGCAGGCCCATGGATTGGTATGTGATTGTATTCATTGATCATATTCTGGTCTACTCCAAGACCAAGGAGAAGCACAAGCAACATTTACGAGAGGTGTTGGAGACCCTAAGGAGGGAGAGGCTTTATGACAAAGTCTCTAAATACGAGTTTCGGTTACGCCATGCGTGGTTTTTGGGGCACATCGTTTTCCAAAATGGAATCTTGGTTGAATCGGCCAAGATCGATGCTGTGATGTGTTGTGAGGTCTGAGGACCACATCTGAGCTTTGGAGTTTCTTAGGTCTTGCAGGGTATTATTAGAGATTTATCCATGATTTCTCCAAGATTGTTGTGCCATTGACCTGTTTGACAAAGAAGTGTGTGACCTTTTGTTAGGGGCCTGATTCGCAGTTGGCTTTTGAGACTCTGAGACAATGAAGATAACTGGATATGGTAAAGTATTACGATTACGATATCTTGTACCACCCTATAAAGGCCAATGTGGTGGCCGATGAGTTGAGCCGCAATGTGGCAATCTCTTCTATCAGATATGTTTTCTTGAGGATGATTGTCACCCCGCCTTTGTTGGATTTGATCAAGGAATATCATATTGAGGGTTTGAAAAAGGAGAACTGTAAGGCTGAGTGGATCAGGGGGCAGATCCCGTTGTTTGTCAGGGACAACTGAGGATTGTTGACTCAGTGTGGTAGAGTGTGGGTCCCGATATCAAGTGTGGTGAGACAACCGGTTCTTGAGGATGCGCATAAGTCAAAGTTTTCTATTTATCCACGGGCCACAAAGATGTACACATATTTTAGGTTGAGTTATTGGTTGCCCTGTATGAAGAGGGAGATAGCTTGGTTTGTTGAGCGATGTATGACTTGCAGGAAATTCAAGGCTGAGCATCAAAAACCCCACGACAAGATGTATCCTTTACCCATTCCCAAGTGGAATTGGGAGGAGATCATTATGGATTTCATCACAAAATTACCAAGGATGGTAAATGGTGTTGATTTGATCTGGGTCATTGTGGACAGACTGAACAAGAGTGTGCATTTCATTCCCCATTGCCGAGAGTATATTCGCAAAAAAGCTAATTGATATTTATGTCCGAGAGGGGGTAGTTAGGCACGGGGTGCCAGCTTCGGTGGTCTTGGATTGGGATGTTCGTTTCACCTACAGCTTTTGGAAGAAGTTTCATGATGAGTTAGATACTCAGTTGCATTTCGGTATAGCATACCATCCTCAGACCGATGGCCAGAGCGAGCAGATGATCCAAACGCTTGAGGATATGTTCGGGCTTGTGTGTTGGATTTTGGAGGGTGTTGGAACACTTACCTTCCACTGGTTGAGTTCTCCTACAACAACAGTTATCATGGCAGTATTGATCGACCACCATTTGAGATGTTGTATGGGAGGAGGTGCAGGACCCCGGTTTGTTACGGTAAGGTTGGTCATCGGGTCATAGGAAGCACTGAGGTGGTGCTTAAGACCACATAGTTGATTCAGAAGGTGCACAACAGGTTGCGATTCGTGCAAAGAAAAAAGAAGAGTTATGCTGATTGACGACATTCAGACCTCGAGTTTCATGTAGGGGACTTGGTGCTGCTGAAGGTGTCACCTTGGAAAGGTGTCATTCATTTTCAGAAACGGGGTAAGTTCGGCCCCCAGTTTATTGGTCCTTTCAGGATTACTGCCCAAGTGAGCAGGGTTTCATACCGACTGGATCTTCCTAATGAGCTCAGTTAGATCCATAACACTTTCCACGTGTCTCAGTTACAGAAGTGTATAGCCGCCGATTCAACAGTGATTTCGTTGGATGATATTTAGGTGGATGAGAGTCTGAATTACGTGGAGATGTTGATTGAGATTCTCGACAGGAAAACTAAGAATCTACATAATAAGGTGGTGAATTTGATGAAGGTGCAACGGCAGCACCGAAAAGGACCCTGAGTCGACGTCGGAGCTGGAGGGTAAGATGAGGGAGCACTACCTAGACTTTTTTACACTAATAGACTTCAAGAATTAAGTCTAATTGAAGTGGGGGTAGATTTGTAACACTCGATTCCAGGTACTACGCCTTTGGTCCTTTAAGTTAGAAAAAATGAAAAAATTGGTCCCTCGTACGTTGGGCGTATGTTTGGTGCGCTTAGCGTACGAGATTGTTTTGGTGTACGCTAGGCGTATGGCTGCCAGGTTCAAACCCTAATTTTTAGGGTTTGAACCCTATTTAAACATCATTATAGTCTTTGGACCCCTACCCTCATCAGCCTTCATTGTTCATTTCATCCCATTGAAACCCTAATTCATTCTTTGAGTGTTCTTGAGCTTTGAAAGTAACTTTGTGGCATTTTTGTGGGTATTCAAGAAGAAGGAGCTTGGAGACCAAGAATTTGCGGAGGTTGAGCTTTTAGAATTAGAGTCTTCATCAACTTTGTGAGCTTTAGAAGGTATAAAATTCTTACCTTGATGATTCATTTTGATAGTTTGAGATTAGGGCTTGTTTGTGAGCTTTATTTGGTTTCATGGGTTCTCCTTGTGAGTTTGAGCAACTCTAGGAGTTAGATATGTTAGATCTCAACCTCTTTGTTGTTCATGATGCATAAAAATGTCATCTTGATGGTCGTTATTGGTCCATGCATGAATTTGCGTTCTTTTTATGAGTATTGTTGGACAAAAATGGATTTTGGGTTCCATTAAGACATGCTAAGGGTTAAAGTTGCCAACTTTATGTATTAGAACCCTAAAATGGAAGAGATATGAGAGTTAAACCGTATGGATGAATGGATTAAGCAGTAAATGGCTTAGGTTGGTAAGCAGCCCAGTACGCTAGGCGTACCAATTGCTACACTGCGCGTACTGGCGATTGGTCGTGTACGCCTCGCAGTGGCTTTGTAACATCCGAATTTCCAGGTATATTATTTTATTTAAATATATTGGATTTTAAGGAGGGACATGAAGAGTTGGTGCCTCAACTCGTCGAGTAGGATTGTGCCTGATGACGTGTTTAATGAATGGACTCGACGAGTTGGTGGGCTGACTTGCCGAGTCAGCGCTGCTACAGAAAACCCTAATTTCTCGGGCTTGTGGCCTATTTAAAGGAGCTTATGGCCTTTATTTGCGGCCACACTCCCCTTTGAGAGACCCTAATCGATCCTGAGAGCATACAGATAGATAGATAGGGAGAGAGAGAGAGAGAGAGAGAGAAAGCTAATTGTCATCATCTTGGTGCATTCTTACAAGGGAGAAGGAGATTTTGCAAGCTATTTTGGCTAGAGGGGTTCAGATCTACTTCCATTCCATTCTAGGATGCTGTTTAAGGTATAAATATGTACTTATTTTCGTATGATTAGTAGATCTCATGAATTAGGGTTTCTGTACCCTCTTTTAGTTGAAGTTATGATGTATATGAAGCCCCTTTGAGTCCTATACTTCAAATATAGACCTTGAGAGGTCCAGAGAGTCTCGTGATTCAAGCTTTATGTAGTCACATAAGAGTATTGGGTCTAAAACACCATTATGAAAGTTATTTTGTCAAATGGAGCTAGATCTTCGATGCATGGACGTAAAAATCGGACCTTTACGTGACTATTGGGTGCTAGAAGCTTAGATATATAAGCTAGAGTCACGGATTTGATCTCAGAAGGCTGAACGAGAATTTCATGGGGTTTACTCGCCGAGTCTGTATGATGATTCGACGAGTCGTAGCGGGTTTGACGTGATATCTTTGACTCAGTATGAACTCATCGATTTGAGGGGAAACTCGATGAGCTGAGTGGAACCTAGGGCGAGACTCGAAGAAATGCGACTGGGCTCGGCGAGTCACGGGAGTGCACTTGACGAGTCAGTTCGACCTGAACAGATTAAATTTTGCTGACTTTAGTTGATTAGTTAATGGGTCAATAAGGGATACTTGAGACCACGGAGGGGTAAAATGGTCTTTTACCTATTCCAAGAGATAGAAAGAGAACCATAGGGTTTTATGTGTAAAACGATGGATAATGATTGTGATGTTTGTCTAAATATGTTAGGCTAAGGCTAGTTCATGATTCCGAGAGATTGATTGTATTCTTTTAGCTGCGAGGTGAGTCTTCTCACTATGCTTTACCTGGAATGGTAACTATGTATGACTGAAAGGTCTTATGCATTTGTATGAGTTATGTGACCTTTGTGATATGTTTATTGTGATATGTATATGCTGTATGAATTGGGCCAGAAGGTAAGTCATGGTAGGGCCGGAAGGTCTACCAGAGGTGTGGGACCGGAAGGTCCTACTGAGACACATTGACTGGAAGGTCATACAATGTTATAGCTTCGAGAGGCTAATATGTGTATGTGGGATTTTAGGGAACTCACTAAGCATTTATGCTTATCGTGTTACGTGTTATGTGTTTCAGGTACTTCAAAGGATTGCGGGAAGGCACTAACATGATTGTACACCTGCATTGAGATGGAATTATGATCCTGGATTTGAATGATTGTTTTGGAAACTTGTGATTTGACTTTTGAGAATTAATGATGTGACATGTGTTTTTATGAATTTAAAATTGATAATTTTGGTTGAAAAAAATTAGTCGTTACAATTTGGTATCAGAGCCTTGGTTTGAGGGATTCAGATACACCTTCGGGTATGTCTGGACTCAAACTGAGTATTGGAGAAAAGTTTTCAAAAGAAATGATTTTCCTAAAAATGAATAAGAGATTTTAAGAGAAAGAGGAAACGAGCAGTGTGTACAATCAGCCAGTGCCCGAACGGAGATTACCCAAAATACCCTTACATTAAGTGTCATGAACTGATATGAGATATGATATGCATGCTAGAGAATAGGCTAAGTATTTCCTGATTTAGGACTAGAGTGGCCTTATTTGTGATGCCTTTGCCTAGGGGTTGCTATCTGTGATTTGCTTGAGTGCAAGTAGGAGCAGGAATGAGCATGTGATAGATCTCTTATGAGAGTGGTCGATGCCTGATGAGATATAGAGTACTTGTGAGCTAGGATCCTAGGAGGAAGACTTGGAATGCATACAGATACGGTGTGGAAGGTAGTATTGGGCCCGTACTACTAAAAACATTGGGTTAGTGCGCAGTCCAAGTAAGAATCCTTAGGGTGCTAAGGAACAAGGTGGAGCGAGTGATCGAGTGTGAGTGATCTTGGTCGAGTCTCTGATTATTTTATGTTGTGTTTCAGAGACATCATGGTGGTTACACGCCACAACGTTGGGGGCAGCGGTACTAGTGGTACCACTGACGAGGAGATATGCCGCATGATTCATGAGGAGGTGGCCGCAGCCACCTGTGAGGCTATCCCGGAGATGTTTGTGTCTATTAAGACCACATTGATTGAGATGTTTGATGAGCAATACACTGCTGTGACTCAGGCGGCTGCAGCTGCAGCCACCGCAACGGTCGCTGCTGCTAGACCTCAGGGGGGTGACTCATTGCTGTACCGGGAGTTCATCAACACGAAGCCACCAGAGTTCTATGGGACCTAGGATCCAATTGCCGCGATGAGGTAGATATCTAACATGGAGGGATGTTTCTACACTTGTTCCTGCCTGGAACATCTGAGGGTACGGTTCATGCTGAACCAGCTTCGCTTGGGAGCGAAGGACTGGTGGAAGTTTGTGACAGTTGATTTCACTCCTGCAGAGCTCACTGCAGTGACTTGGGAGAGGTTCAACACTATGTTTCGTGACGAGTATGTCCCTCCGGTGGAGAGGGACCGGTTAGCCCAGGAGTTCTTGTCCCTCAAGCAGGGGACTGAGTCTGTGATAATGATTACGAGGATGTTTCATGAGAGGGCGCTCTTTTGCCCTGAGCACGTGTCTTCTGAGCAGGCACGAATTAGCTAATACTTGAGAATACTGAGGAGGGACATTCGTGAGTTCATGGCGAACTCGTCATACCGGACATTTGCTGAGCTTTAGGCAAATGCCCGGAAGAGGGAGATTGAGCTAGAGACTCAGGCCAGGGAGGATATGGAGTCTCAGAAAAGGGATAGGCGACCGATACAATCTTAGCTGGCAGCCAAGCGGGCAAAGCCCGCCGATTCGAGGATTGGAGGCCAGAGGGGCTGCACTTGTGGGAAGTGCGGCAAGGGACATGAGGGGACTTGTCAGACGGGTGCTTGCTACAAGTGTGGCAAGGAGGGGAATATAGCCAAGGATTGACCCAAGGGGTTTATGGTTTGTTTCCACTGCAATCAGACTGGCCATCGGAAGGCCGAGTGCCCATAACTGACATAGGGACCATCATAGGGATTTGCCCCTGTTGCTGCACGAGTTACAAAGAGTTGGCCAGTGAAGGCCGAGGTTCCGAGGGCTCACTATAGAGTTTTTCCGTTGACTGCGAAGGAGGTCCGCACAGCACCCGATGTTGTGGCTGGTATGTATTCTCTTACTCATTCTATTATTGTAAAATGTTATGCTTATATTATTATATGTATAGGTAATTTTCTTGTGAATTCTGTACCTGCTTTGGTGTTATTTGACTCGGGTGCGACTCGATCCTTCGTGTCGATAGCCTTTAGCCGTCACATTAGCATCCGACGAGAGGCGATGAGTCGACCTCTACGAGTTTCCATAGCCTACGAGCGCACAATTTATGTTGTTGATGTGATTCGGGGTAGTATACTTGAGATTTTCGGTGTTGAGTTTCCGATAGATCTGGTACCGATTGCGATGGGAGATGTCTGTGTCATTGTGGGCATGGACTAGTTGATTCGATTCAGAGTGGTTATAGACTGCGAGCGTCAGTTGGTGACCATACAAGACCCTAGTGGGGGAGTGCTTACGGTGTACGACAAGGGTACTAGGTCCGGATCAGCCTTCTATTCTGCGGCCCAAGCGAGACAAAGTTTACAGCATGGTTGTATGGGTTTCCTAGCGTATGTGATGGATATGCGGGTTGTTGATGCCAGACCAAGTTCTATTTCTGATGTGCTGATAATGTGTGAGTTTGCTGATGTTTTCCCCAAGGAGTTGCCGGGTGTGCCTCCTGAGAGGTAGGTGGAGTTCCTGATTGATCTGATTTCGGGTGCGACGCCAATTGCCAAGGCACCTTATCGCCTTGCGCCGCCATAGATGCAGGAGTTATCCTCTTAGCTTCAGGAGCTGCTAGGGAAGGGATTCATTTGACCGAGTAGCTTGCCATGGGGTGTTCCGATCCTTTTTGTAATAAAGAAGGATGGTTCACACTGGATGTGCATTGACTACCGGGAGTTGAACAAGTTGACGGTCAAGAACCGTTACCCACTACCGAGGATCGACGATCTGTTCGATCAGTTGTAGGGTGCGTCTTGGTTTTCCAAGATTGACTTGAGATCTGAGTATCATCAGATGAGGGTGCGTGACGAGGATATTCAGAAGACATAATTTAGGACTCGTTATGGGCATTACGAGTTTGTGGTGATGCCTTTTGGGCTCACCAACGCAATGGCAGCGTTCATGGATCTCATGAACCGGGTGTGCAGGCCTATGTTGGATCGATCTGTGAACCTATTCATCGATGATATCTTGGTGTATTCGAGATCCAGAGACCAGCATGAGGAGAATTTTGAGAGAGATTATTGGGGTATTGAGATCGGAGAGGCTTTATGCCAAGTTCTCCAAGTGTGATTTCTAGTTACAAGAGGTCCAGTTCTTGGGGAACCTCGTTAATCAGAAGGGGATTTTGGTTGATCCGGCCAAGATTGAGGCTGTTATGAGTTGGGAGGTGCCGAGATCCCCCACCGAGATCAAGAGTTTTCTGGGGTTGGCCGGTTACTATCGGAGGTTTATCAGAGATTTCTCCAATATCATCGTTCCTCTCACCAGGTTGACCCAGAAGGGTGTTGCTTTCGTTTGGGATCTCGAGCAGCAGACCTTATTCGATACTCTTCGCCAGAGATTATGCGAAGCTCCAGTGTTAGCCCTTCCTGAGGGGATGGAGGATTCTGTGGTTTACTGCGATGCATCTATATCGGGTTTGGGTGCAGTACTTATGCAGAGAGGGAATGTGATAGCTTACGCTTCAAGAAAAATGAAGCCTCATGAGACGAGGTATCCCACCCACGATTTGGAGTTGGGGGAGTTGGTGTTTTCCCTCAAGATCTGGCACAACTATTTGTATGGGGTTCGGTGTACCATATACACGGACCACAAGAGCTTGAAGTATCATATGGATCAGCCCAACCTGAATATGCGCCAGAGGAGGTGGTTGGATGTGGTAAAAGATTATGATTGTGAGATTTTGTATCATCCGGGCAAGGCTAATGTGGTAGCCGATGCCTTGAGCCGCAGGGCGGAGAGTGCCCCGATTCGAGATATATGCATGAGGATGACAATGATGACTCCGATATTGGATACCATTCGAGAGGCCCAGGTAGAGGCCGTGAGACCGGAGAACCGCAAGAGGGAGCGGTGATTGGGCAGATATCTGAGCTTCTGACGGATACCCGAGGACTTATGACCTTTCGAGGGCGGATTTGGGTGCCCTACACGGGCGGAGCACGTAGCATACTGATGGATGAGGTGCACAGATCGAGGTTCTCGATCCATCCCGGGGCCACTAAGATGTATTTAGACTTGAAAAGAGATTATTGGTGGCCTTACATGAAGAGGGATGTTGCATGGGTAGTTGAGAGGTGCTTGACTTGCCGCCGGGTCAAGGCAGAGCACCAATGTCCACATGGTCCATTGCAGCCTTTGGAGATTCCCCAATGGAAGTGGGAATAGATCTCTATGGATTTCATCACCAAATTACCGAGGACGGCGCACGGAGTTAACGTGATTTGGGTTATTATGGATCGACTGAACAAGAGTGCTCATTTTCTTGCCATTAGTGAGCGCTCTTCAACCGAAAAGTTGGCTGAGATTTATGTGTAGGAAGTAGTATCTCGGCATGGAGTGCCGATTTCGATTGTGTCAGATCGAGACATGTGTTTTACTTCCAGGTTTTGGTAGAAATTTCACGAGGAGTTGGGCACGCACTTCTATTTTAGTACTGCATACCACCCGCAGACAGATGGATAGAGTGAGCAGACAAGCCAGACACTCGAGGATATGTTGTGCGATGTCATGGACTTCGGAGGAAGTTGGGACACTTATTTACTTCTGCTTGAGTTTTCGTACAACAACATCCATCACTCGAGCATTGTTATGCCTCCCTTTGAGCTCCTGTATGGGAGGAGGTGTCGTACTCCCATATGTTGGGGAGAGGTGGGGCAGAGAGTTATGGACGGCACTGAAATAGTGCTGAAGACGACCGAGCAGATTCAACAAGTCAGACAGAGGTTACTGACGGCTCAAATTCGTCAGAAGAGTTACACAGACAGGGAACGATCCGTGCTTGAGTTTCAGGTCAGAGATTTTGTGCTCCTGAAGGTTTCCCCATGGAAAGGGGTGATACGGTTCAGGAAGTGGGGCAAGTTGGGGCCTCGATACATTAGACCGTTTAGGGTGATCGCCAGGGTGGGCAAGGTAGCATATCAGCTGGAGCTACCTGAGGAGTTGAGCCAGATTCATAACACCTTTCACGTATCCCAGTTGAGGAAGTGTGTGGCCGATGAGACGACAATTGTCCCGCTGGAGGACATTCAGATCGATGCGAGCCTGAATTATGCTGAGAGATCGATCGCAGTGTTGGATAGTAAAGTGAAGGTTTTGAGGAATAAGGAAGTGCCCCTTGTTCAGGTCCAGTGGCAGCATCGAAGGGGGTCTGAGTTGACTTGGGAGCCGGAGTCAGAGATGCGGGAGCATCAACCCTAGTTATTTGCAGAGCATGACTTTGAGGGCGAAGTCTGATCCTAGTGGGGGAGAATTGTAACATCTGGATTTCCAGATATATTATTTTATTTAAATATATTGGATTTTGGGGAGGAACTCGACGAGCTGGTGCTTCAACTCGTCGAGTAGGATCGCGCCTGATGACGTGTTTAATGAATGGAATCGACGAGTCGGTGGGCTGACTCACCGAGTCAGCGCTGCTGAGGAAAACCCTAATTTCCCTGGCCTGTGGCCTATTTAAAGGAGCTTATGGCCTTCATTTGCGGCCACACTCCCCTTTGAGAGACCCTAATCGATCCTGAGAGCATATATATATATATATATATATATATATATATATATATATATATATATATATATAGAGAGAGAGAGAGAGAGAAAGCTAATTGTCATCATCTTGGTGCATTCTTACAAGGGAGAAGGAGATGTTGCAAGCTATTTTGGCTAGAGGGGTTCAGATCTACTTCCATTCCACTCTAGGCTACTGTTTATGGTATAAAGCTATACTTATTTTCGTATCATTAGTAGATCTCATGAATTAGGGTTTCTTTACTCTCTTTTCGTTGAAGTTATGATGTATATGAAGCCCCTTTGAGTCCTATACTTTAGATTTGGACCTTGAGAGGTCCAGAGAGTCCCATGATTCAAGCTTTATGTAGTCACATAAGAGTACTGGGTCTAAAACACTATTATGAGAGTTATTTAGTCAAACGGAGCTAGATTTGCGATGCATAGACGTAAAAATCGGACCTTTACGTGACTATTGGGTGCTAGAAGCTTAGATCTATAAGCTAGAGTCACAGATCTGAACTCAGGAGGTTGAATGAGAATTTCATGGGGTTTACTCGCCGAGTCTGGAAGATGACTCGACGAGTCGTAGCGGGTTTGACCTGATATATTTGACTAAGTATGAACTCATCGATTTGAGAGGAAACTCGACGAGCTGAGTGGACTCTAGGGCGAGACTCGAAGAAATGCGACTGGGCTCGACGAGTCACGGGAGTGCACTCGACGAGTCAGGTCGACCCGAACAGATTAAATTTTGCTGACTTCAGTTGATTAGTTAATGGGTCAATAAGGGATACTTGAGACCACGGAGGGTCTCAAGTATGTGTGACCGGAATGGTAACTATGTGTGCCCGGAAGGTCTTATGTATTTGTATGAGTTATGTGACTTATGTGATATGTTTATTGTGATATGTATATGATGTATGAATTGGGCCGGAAGGCAAACAGAGTTGGGGCCGGAAGGCAAGTCATGGAAGGGCCAGAAGGTCTACTAGAGCTGTGGGACCGGAAGGTCCCACTAAGACACATGGACCGGAAGGTCATATAGTGCTATAGCCTCGAGAGGCTAATATGTGTATGTGGTATTTTGGGGAACTCACTAAGCATTTATGCTTTCCGTGTTACGTGTTATGTGTTTCAGGTACTTTAGAGGATCGCGGGAAGGCACCGACATGATTGTACACCTACATCGAGATGGAGTTATGATCCTGGATTTAAATGATTGTTTTGGAAACTTGTGATTTGACTTTTGAGAATTAATGATGTGACATGTGTTTTTATGAATTTAAAATTGAAAATTTTGGTTGAAAAAAAATTGGTCGTTACAGGCTCTTTGTAGGCTTTTGGCCTTTGGTTGGGCTTTGGACTTTTGGGCTTTAGTTAGGTTTTGGGCTTTGGACTGTTTGAAGCATGAATGGGCCCTAAGATTTTGTTAGTGGACCTTAAGTTGTACGATTTGGGTCTTTTTGGACCTTGGGGGCCATTATTGTGTTATTGGGCTAAGTTTGGTTAGGCCCATTATAGGAGGATAAAATGGTATTTTATCCTAGGAGTTTGGGTTTGGGATTTAGACCCACAATTATGGTTTATAACCCAATTTTGATTAGGGTTATTTGTTTGGGTTTAGTGTAGGATCTTCTGGTTCTGTTGTCGAGCATCTAGTTATTTATCAACGGACTGAGGTGAGTTTTCTCACTGTATCAATGGGTCGAAGGCACCAAGGCTGACCCACTATTTGTGATATAGGATGCTAGCTATCTTTTTGATATGTGTATGAAAGACCAAGATTTGGCCCCTGACAATTGTATGAAAGAATAGGATGTTGCCCCTAGCATTTGTATGAAAGACCAGGATCTAGCCCCTGACACATGTATGGAAGACCATGATTTGGCCATCGCCATGAATTACTTGTAAGACTATGATTTGGCCCATATCACTAACTTATTTATGTATGGTATCTAGTACTTTGGGGAAACTCGCTAAGCTTTTTCTTACAGTTTATATTTATGGTTTCAGGTACTTCCATTACTAAGGGGAAGGCCCGGCATGATGGCACAACATTCTCCCTTCACTATTTTCCACATTTTTTGATATTGTTACTCTGATAATTTGACATTTTTACTATGTGATAGTTTGGGAACAATTTTGATGACAGTAACTCTTGTTTCAAAATGAATTTTTTTTATCATGGTTTATAGGTTGTTACAAGTTGATACTTCTTCACATAAGAAGTATAATTGTAGGCTGTGACACCTTTATGTTTTTGTTGAGTTAATTCGGGCAATGGTAAAGGTTCAGGCATACCCTAATGGGTGGTTTGTGTTTCTTCAGAATCGTAAAAGAAAATAAGGAAATTTTTCCTCTTATAGTTTTTAGGGTTTTTGGGGCTCAGTTTCCTACTCTTCACCTTCAGTATCATCCTCAACAAATTTAGTGAGACTCTGAAAATATGCAACTGTCTCTTCATATGGAAGCATATTACCATCATCAACTAACAAACTAAGTTTTTCCTCATCATTTGCAGATTCATCCACATCAACTACCGGAGAATCTCATCAATAACCTTACCTTTATACCTAAAATCACCCCTATCTATAGGGCCATTGTAAGAAGAAACATGGTTGGTTTTCATAGGTAATAAATTACAAATTTAGTTACTTCTAGCACCAGAATACCAATTTCCACCACAAATGGTTTTTCCTAGGAAATCGATGACTACCACTTTCCATAACATTATTAACAAAAAATAATCATACCGTGTTTGGAGGCATACTATTAACAAAATTAAGAAAATATCTCACATCACTATTGTCAAGAATTGGCATAACTATATTTGATCCAACACATTGAAAAGATTTGCATATTTGATTAGTGTATAACCTAGAATTAGAAGCAACCAACGTAATTAACCCACTGAAGTTGATATCATTGCTTATCTACACCAAAGCATGTGTAGTCTAGAGTAATATATTGCATAAATCCCTTGATACGCTGTTATTGCCATCTACTAGAGACTAGCACTCGAAAAAATCTGTATACATACTTATTCTTTTAGATTAGGAAAACTATTGAATAAGTTGATTATGGATGAATTGGGGAACAAAGACACAAATATACTCTTGTGGATGAACAAAGAACTCAAATAGCCTTTTTTTTCCACTCCATAATTACACTCCATAATGGCCGTACATTTTGAAGGTCATTATGGAATATACTTTTACAGTCCAAAACCTACGTTTGTCATATCCCAAACTTGAATCCTACTAACCACCACCAATACCGGAATGAACATATATATTCTGTAATATCGTATTCTGGAATCCATAGTTCGGATTCCATTTTGTCAGTCCGGACCTTATGATTGTTAAATTCCGGACCCAAACCATTCGACCAACCCCAACTCCGGAATGTCCGTAACTACTCCAGAATACGATATGCTGGAGAAAATGGTCATTTTTCAAAAAAAATAACAACAATTATGGTGGTTATTATTATTAAAATACTCGTTTATATTGGTTAGATTACTTAATTTCTCTTTATAAAATACTGTAATTTGAAGAGTAAACCCATTATCAAATTGGGCTCATTAGAATATCATAGTAATCCCAACCCTAAACATCTACAATCCTAACTCCAAAACCTATATAAAAAACCATAACACAAAATTTTATATTGTTACACTGACACTCTTCGCTGTTTCCATTTTGCTAGAATTCTTGATTTTAATTTTACTGTCAATTGCAACCATATCACGACAAACGATATCCACTTGAATAATTTAGAGGGTGTTTGTGATTGCATTTTGAAGTTAAAAAGGACTTTTACCCAAAATGACTTATTGACTTATGAAGGTGAGAAAAGAAGTTTTTAAAAACGTGTTTGGATTAGCTTTTATAGTTGCAAAAGTCAATATGTAAATAAGTTAAAATGTGTTTGGCTTAGAATTTCCTTTTATCTACTTTATAAACCTAATAAGCCATAAGTTGTTTGAAGAAGTTAGAATTTGTGACTTCTTAAAATTTCCTTTCAAAGACTAAACAAAAAGTTGTTTTAAAAGGTTTTTCTCTATACCCATACACTTTTCTTTAACTTATTGATTTTTCAAGAAGTCAATAAGTTAAAAAAGTCAATTTTAGATGAAAATCCAAACACTTACCTATCATGTATTTCGAGTCACAGGATCATAAATTACAAGATTTTCATAAACAAACCTGATAACCATGTCGACAATGGTATTCATTAACCAATTTCCCTATTTTTCTTGGTTGATGATTTACAAAACCAGTCGTGACTGGGCCGTAAAGACCAATAAGAGAAGTTGGGAAACTAGTTTCCACAAGAGAACAACTATATTTTGTTGCTTAAAGGTGATCAATCATTAATTGCGAAAACCTTATGCACACATACTAAAATTGAAAATTCCATGTTCTTTTACTGAATCACGAAATATCTGCAATTTAACACATGAACGTTCATGAATAACTAATATAGTTTATGAAAGTCAGATTCTTAAATCATGAGGATATTATATATGATAATTTAAGATACCATTTTATATCTTTGACATGATTAACATTTGTTACATCAAACACTATAGATCACTCAAATTTGTGTCTATCAACAGTCAAAATTCAAAAAAAGTAAAAACCCTAACTTTGGAAAGGGGAAGATAAAGTATGTATGTGTGTGTGGTAGGGAAGGTCACCTACCAAGGTCAATGAAGCGAACTAAGCATCTATAACATCCCAAAAACCGAGACTGAAAATTTTGGTTTTTAATTATAATACTTGTAAAACTATTTTTGTAAAACATTACTGATATCACATCAAACCACAAAACCATAGTTAAATGTTTTCAAAAACCATAATGTCTAATAGTGTAGGGTCAGAGTACAATCCTAGGGTTCTCAATGCAGAATCATGTGTATGCGATGCACTGCTACCCTACCGGCTCCTTCCCCTTAGATGAAGAGGTACCTGAAACCAAAACTGAAAACCGTAAGCACAAAGCTTAGTGAGTTCCCCCATCATATCACATACCATTCAACATACATACTGCCTGGCAATTCTGGGGTGCCCGACCTACCCATGTCAAGCCATTGTGAGGTGCTGACCTACCCATGTCAGGCCATTCTTGGTGCTTGCCTACCCTTCGGTCTATCTCACCCAGTCACGAGGACTATTTCACCCCTACTACTATCACATAATAACATATCATAATCATGCTGTCAGACATATCTGGGGTGTCCGACCTACCCTTCGGTCCTAACGACCGAATCGGGGGACTATTCCCCTCCTACTACCACTACCACATAGAACATATCATACTGGCACATAAAACACATCAAGTAATATCAAACCAAACAATTATCACAAATGCAATCATCTCAATTGTAATCAACTACTAGTGGGTCTGCTTTGGTGCCTTATACCCATTCCTATTGGAAGGTAACTAACCTCAATGTCGTGTAGCATCTACATTGTCCTCGGTATGAAGATTGACTCTCATCAACTCCTCAATCCCTACATGACAACTTTTTCTAAGTTATGAATTCGTACTCATAACCCTTACAAGGGTCACTCAAGTCCAAGGCAAAGTCAAGGTCAAAACCTTGGTCAAAGTCAACATCTAGTTGACTCGACTCGCCGAGTTGGTCCACCAACTCGCCGAGTCCCCATGTCCACAAAAGCTACCAACCCATCCTGACTTGTCGAGTCTAGCAAGAGTTTGACGAGCGCGCCTTCAACAACACATCAAACTATCTTCAACCGATTCGCTGAGTTCGTCCTTGAACTCATCGAGTTCATCTTCATCCATATGAAGGTGTTCAGTCTATGCGATTTCATCCTTGAACTCATCGAGTCCGTCTTCATGTGGTTGGGACATTGCCTTGAACTCGCCGAATTCCTTCTTGAACTTGTCGAGTCCTTTGATCTTCAAGTCCATAACAAACCCCTAACAGGCTGAGTGTTCCTTCCACTCAACCAAGGACCATTTCCAGAAAACATTTTGGGGAAAATGCGACCCGACTCATTGAGTCACCCAAGTGACTCGCCGAGTCCCTCTTTGTCCAAAACTATTCAGTCGATTATAATGGGTCTTAATGCATCAAAACCACAGATCTGACCTCCTAAGGTCCATTTTATACGTAAAGTTCCAATATTGACGTCCATGCATGGGGTTTTTGGCTCAAAAAGCCATAAATAGAGGTATATAAGAAGCATGGGTCTCTCATGGCCATAAAGTTGGCACCTTTATGCCATGGGAACCCTCAATGGTTCCAGATCTGAAGTGTAACTCCAGACATACTCACAAAATCCGATTATAACTTCACAAATCATAAAAAGGGTAGAAAAATAGCCCCAAAACAAGATCTAAGAGATAGATGGTCAAGGTTTAAGCTTTTTACCTTGAACGAATTGAGAATAAAGCAAAACCTCTGGATCTACTAGCTTCCAGTTGAACTCCCAAGCTTCCTTCTTCTCTTCTAACTTTAAATGAGCACAAAAGTCACCAAAAGCTCAAGAATACTGAAAAAAGGCTTAGGGTTCGAGTTAGGGCTTTCCCTGGGTTGGGAGGAACAATGGAGGTTGGGTTGGAGCGTTATAAGCTGTTTAAATAGGGTGCAAACCCTAATATATTAGGGTTTCATCCAGACAACTTCTACTCGTGCAGTCGGTCTCCCAACTCGTCGAGTAGTTGATTAAACTTCCCGGTCAGTATCAAGTCTACTCGACGAGTTGGACTTCCGACTCGCCAAGTCCCAGAGCAGAACATGAACTTAATTGAATTTAAATATGTAGCAGGAACCGGGTGTTATAATTCTCCCCCACTTATTTTAGACTTCGTCCTCGAAGTCTGCTGCTGAATCCGAAAAAAGCTCAGGGTAGTGCTCCCTCATGTCATCCTCCAGCTCCCAGGTCCATTCTAAGCCCTTGCGGTGCCGCCATTGCACCTTCACCAGATCCACCCTCTTGCTCCTCAGATCCTTCGACTTCTTGTCGAGGATCACCACTGGCTGCTCAATGTAGTTCAGGCTATCATCCACCTGAATATCCTCCAAAGGCACCATTGTCGAGTCGTCCACCAGGCACTTCCGCAACTGGGAGATGTGAAAAGAACTATGAATCTGACCAAGTTCGACTGGCATATCCAGCCTATACGCCACCTTGCGCTCCTGGGCTACAACCCTGAAGGGTCCAATGTACCTGGGGCCCAACTTGCCCCACTTTCTAAACCGAATGACACCTTTCCAAGGCGACACCTTCAGAAACACCATATCCCTGACCTGGAACTCCAGGTCCAAACGACGCCTGTCGGCATAACTCTTATGTCAACTCTGAGCAGTCTGAAGTCTGCTCCAAACCTGCTGGATACTCTCTGTAGTCTTGAGTACCACTTGGGTACTCCCCATGACCCTCTGTCTAACCTCACCCCAACATATCGGGGTCGTGCACTTCCTCCCGTATAACATCTCGAAGGGAGGACAATCGATACTCACGTGATAGATATTTTTTTATAGGGAAACTC